>NC_133326.1:94681287-95411287 GCF_042186555.1 Aquarana catesbeiana | reverse complement strand
TTTTTTTCCTTTAATAAACATGGGCTACCAGGCCCTTAACTATAAATGCCTCTCTGATGTGGACTCACTGCACCAAAACGCATCTATCCACTTGAGCTGAACAATCCCCAATGTCACAAGTGGTGCTCGAATGCGGGCATGTAGACGGTGGAATCTAGGTCCTTGCTCCATGGTGAGTCGCATCAGGAACTACTGCTAGCTGTGTGTGGCAGCCAGGCGAACAGCATTGCACAGAAGTTTGATGGACTGTGTTGCATGCAGGTTGTGTACCTGTGAAAGGAGAATCACATATTTTTTTTTCTCTTTGCTGTGAAGTGTGTTGCAAGTTGCTGTGTGTGTAAGACAGCAAGCATGGGGCGTTCCAAACAGAAAAAGGAAGCAATCCTTGCTGAAGCAAGGGAAAGGGTTCTATGGCTAGAGGGTATTTCACCACATGCCCCAGCCACGCCAGAGAATTTTTCCAAGTGTGAAATTTCTGTGACCTGGGGTAAATTAATCATGTCATCCCCAGTTGAAAAGGAAGTGAAAGAAGTTTCCCCTGGCAACAGGAAGCCAGGTGGACAACAGCGTGTGAAAAAGAGGAATATGGTCATCTGTGGAAGCAATGTCCAGGCCAACAGGGATGTCGGGGATCCAAGGAGTCTGTCTGCTGATGGTCATGACCAGTGGTATCCTGTGGCAACAGAGAGCCAGTCATTAAGGAGATTCCAAGAAAGTAAAGTTCAGCTACCAGTACCGTGCTTGGAATGTGGTCAAGTGGGGCATGGAATTTTTACTTGCCCAAGGTTCTGGAACAACGCTGAAGAGTCTGGAAAGGCTGCAGTGTCGTCCTGTGGCCACACAGAGGAAGTAGCTGGTATGGATGCAGCTGAGAGACGGCGCACTCAAGTGAAGGGTATGATGCCAGCCACTGAAAATGGTAAGACTGTTTCAGTTTGTGGGACTGAACCTAGTGACATGGGAGTGTGTCCAGCGGGAAGATCCGCAGTGCAAATGGACATAGACTTGCTGCAGTGTGCTACCCGGAGCAGTGGGGAGGCACATGGTGAAGCCCAGCTGACAGCAAGTTTAAAGACTCAAATGGACATGGGGACTATGCATGTGCCTACTATAATCCAGCAGAGTGCTGGAGAGGTTAAAGTAGGGGTGACCAAAACTGTTCTTGTGCCATGTTCCCTAGTGACAGGTGCTGCAGAGTTGCCCAGGGAAACTTCAGAGGAGCTCGCAGTGACGGAGCAGAGAGTTTCCCAGGTCAGCTATGGAGCTGCTCAAGGAGGAAAGAGTTCCCCTTTAAAGATAGAGGGTGATGTGAAGAGAGGCTCACAGGCTGTGGTTGGTAATAGACAATCCACAAAAGTAGCAGTTATGTCTATACGTAATGAAAATTCTGATGGTTATGCTGACAAATGTGTTACTGTTGGCAAATGTGATGGTATTGGTGATAATGACATTGAAAAATGTGTTCCCTTTAATGTCATGTCTGAAAATGTTGGAAATGTGTCCACTGCCAATGATGGGAGTAGGATATCTCCCGTGACAACCAGAAGCGCAGGCTTGTCCATGGAAGTCTCATGGGGTCTCCATGTGTTGGAGCCAGAGGTGTTCCAGGATGGCTGTGGTGCTACTCTGGTGAAACAAAGGAAGACTGAGTCACACAGTGAGAGTGTGCGGGCGCAGCCCCACAACCCTAAGTGTAACCCAGTTGTCAAGGGGTTAATTCAGCCTGCAAAAGCTGAAAGTGCAGAGCTGTGTGGGTCAGTAGCGCCCCCAGAGCAGGTAGGGCAAAAGCATGTATTACAGCCTGCCTTGTCAGATGATGTGTCCACCCAAAGGGATATGTATAGAAATGACACAGGTGATGTTTTGGCTAGTGAATCCCAGGTTCCTGTGGGGCCTTCTAGAGTAGGTGATGGAACCACAATAGACTGGGATAATTGGTATGAGAATGCAATCGCAATATTAAATAATGTGGTGGACATAACACCTGCTATGCCCAATGGAGGGATTGCAGATCGGCTGGTGCTCAAGGACACGTTTGTCCCTGCAAAAGTTATTGCCCTCCAGTCTGAAGGAACTGTTCAGGGTGCTGGCATAGCAGATGTGTTGTCCACAGCCCAACAGCTCGGGTGTCAAGGTGACAATGTGACTTGTAATGACCTGCAGTGGCTCACTGACACTGGTGCAGAAGGGAAAAGTGTGAGACATGTGTCTGACAGCGCTCCAGGGGAGCAACAGGCTGTGATGAGGGGTACCTCCAAGGAGGTGGAGGTCTCTTCAAATGTCTCAAACTCAAAAGCTGCAGTGGATGAGCCCCTCCATGTCTTGGACAGGGAAAAAGACCTTAGAAAGGTCTGGTATTTAGACATTGGATGTTTAGAGATGACAGAGACCTTACTTGAAATGCTGGAGTTAGTAAAAACGCACTCATTGTACACTTGGGTGTCTCCACCGCAGTCGGACCAGGTGGTGCTGCGTAGTACCAATGGGTGGAGCCAGGTGGTACAGACTGTGCTGGGAAGTCTTGATCTACAATGGTAATGGTGGGTGCAGGTGTTTCTCCCTCCGGATCGAAACAAGAGGGGGGGGTATGTGGCAGAGCAAGGCTCTGTCCCTATGGAAATGGGGTTAAAGTGGACACAGAGTCTGCATATTGTCTGAGTGCAGAGCTACAGAGTGTAGGTTTGAGGTGGAGAGAACTGCTCTGGCAGTTTTCTCCAGGTTTTGCTAGTTCCTTATGGGGCTCTGTAGTTTGGAGATCCTTCAGAGTCTTGGGTGGGACGGGATCTCCAACCCTGTGTCCGGGTCTTGTGGACAGCCAGCAGGGTGTGTGCCCAGGTGCACACAGCCCATATAACGAGGGACTGGTGAGAGCAGAAAGGGTGGAGGAAGGTGAAGTTGGAGCAGTGGCTGCTAGTAAGTGTCTCTGTGTGAGAACAGATGCTGTGTGCGTTGAAGGGCTTCAAAGCTATGTGCGTCCAAGGAGCCAGATGCTGTGTGCGTTGAAGGGCTTCAAAGCTGTGTGCGTCCAGGGAGCCAGAAGCTGTGTGCATTGAAGGGCTGTAAAGCTGTGTGCGTCAAAGGAGCCAGAAGCTGTGTGCATTGAAGCTCTTGAAACTGTGTGTGACCAAGGAGCCTAAGACTGTGTGCATCCAAGCAGCTTGTTTGAGGGGCCTGTTCCCTATAGCAGCAATACTGCTGAAGAGTAGCCAGGTGGGCTAGCATTTTCATTTGGATTTTCTATTGTATTTACTTGCTGAAGCTTGGATCCCTGTGTGGGATTCCTGGATGGACTTTTGTTTTGTTTTTTTCCTTTAATAAACATGGGCTACCAGGCCCTTAACTATAAATGCCTCTCTGATGTGGACTCACTGCACCAAAACGCATCTATCCACTTGAGCTGAACAATCCCCAATGTCACAATATATATATATATAAAATGTGCATCTCATAAAATTAGAATATCATCAAAAAGGTAATTTATTTCAAGCATTTCTTTCTTTTAATTTGGATGATTATGGCTTACAGCTAGTGAAAACCCCAAATTCAGTATATCAGAAATATACATAAGACCAATAAAAAAAAAAAAAAAAAAAAGGATTTTTAATACAGAAATGTTGGCTTACTGAAAACTATGTCCATGTAGAGTACAGTATGCACTCAATACTTGATTGGGGCTCCTTTTGCATGAATTACTGCATCAATGAGGTGTGGCATGGAGGCAATCAGAATGTGGCACTGCTGAGGTGTTATGGAAGCTCAGGTTTCTTTGATAGTGGCTTTCAGCTCATCTGCATTGTTGGGTCTGGTGTCTCTCATGTTCCTCTTGACAATACCCCACAGATTCTTTATGGGGTTTAGGTCAGGCGAGTTTTCTGGCCAATCAAGCACAGTGATATGATCATGATCATTAAACCAGGTAGTGGTACTTTTGGCCATGTGGGCAGGTGCCAAGTCCTGCTGGAAAATGAAATTAGCATCTCCATAAAGCTGATCAGCAGAGGGAAGCATGAGGTGCTCTAGAATTTCTAGAGCCTCCACCAAGTATTGAGTGCGTACTATACGCCAGTCGACAGGATAGTGATGCGCTGGGGGAAGGGAGGAGCAGCCTTAAATATCCACCTGGCAGCTGAAGCCAGGTGTGGCTGATCAGAACCTGCTGGCTTCTGGGAGACACCTGCTGGTGAGAACCACAGTGCCACCAGCAGGTGAAGTCAGTCCTGACAGATTTCCCCCCCTTAAGGAGAGGCCTCTGGACGCTCCATAGGGCCCTACCACCGGGGTCTGCAAGTCGACTGAGTACCCCACTGCCAACGTCAGAAGGCTTGGTGAGAACCCTGCTGCCGGGGTCCCAAAATTGGCTGGGTTTTCTGCTGGTCAGATCCTCTGAGATGTACAGTATTCGGTAGTCCCTCAAGACAGCAGGTAGTTTCACAGGTCATCTGCAGACTTATCCCTGGGGTCATGTGACATTACCAGAACCCAGACACCGAAGTGTCTCATTATAATCCTGTAGCTTGCCTGGTTTCCAGGACTTGCTCTGCACATCAAAAACCACCTAGGTCTCGCTGAGGCACTGGTTACCCGACCCGGGTCCCCTAGTACACCCAGAGCTGTGGCAATTGCATCCGGATCATGGCAAAGCACAGATCGTACTTTGCCATTCCTCGGGAGCTTACCATGGCCATGAAGGCAGATGCAGCTACCAGTTACCAAAGGTATGTCCAGACCACCAGGCTTTGGCACCATAGGAGCAACACACTGCTGGAGGGACTCAATCGAGGCAACCATCAAATGAATCTCATGCCCAGCAGATGACCCATTATCAGGTGGACACTCAGCCTTTGCATAACAATCCAACTGAGCAGCGGGCATAGAGTAAATAGAACCCAGGGGGTGGTAGGGAGAAGATATCTAAGATCAACGGTAGACTTGTCATCAGACAGCAGACCCTCAGAGGGAGGCAGGTTGTTGGGCACAGGACGTCCAGAGGCAAGCTGGGAAGCAGGCACCGGATCAGCAGGCTGGGCAACAGGCAGAGGCACATCAGATTGGGCAGTGGCACAGTTATAAGCATAGTCCAGCTGGGCAGCAGCCCCGGAATCGGCATAGTCCGGCCGTGCGGTAGCCCTGGAATCAGCATAGTCCAGCTGGGTGGCAGGCTTTGCGGCAGATGGTAGTTCACCCATGGCAGGCAGCAGCATGGTTGAGGGATGGACCCTATCGACAGGCGGCAGCATGGAGGAGGAATGGACACCATTGGCAAGCGGCAGCATGGAGGAGGAATGGACACAATTAGCAGGCGGCATCAGCATGGAGGAGGCATGAACCCTGTCAGCAGACGCATCAGCATGGAGGAGGCATGAACCCTATCAGCAGGCAGCATCAGCATGGAGGAGGCATGGACCCTATCAGCAGGCAGCATCCACATGGAGGAGGCATGGGCCCCATCAGCAGGCGGCATCAGCATGGAGGAGGCATGGACCCCATCAGCAGGCGGCATCAGCATGGAGGAGGCATGGACACCATCAGCAAGCAGCATCAGCATGGAGGAGGCATGGACACCATCAGCATGCGGCATCAGCATGGAGGAGGCATGGACCCCATCAGAAGGTGGCATCAGCATGGAGGAGGCATGGCCCCATTCGGCAGGTGGCATCAGCATGGAGGAGGCATGGACACCATCAGCAAGCAGCATCAGCATGGAGGAGGCATGGACACCATCAGCATGCGGCATCAGCATGGAGGAGGCATGGACCCCATCAGAAGGCGGCATCAGCATGGAGGAGGCATGGCCCCATTCGGCAGGTGGCATCAGCATGGAGGAGGCATGGACACCATCAGTAGGCGGCAACATGAAGGAGGCATGGACACTGGTAACATGGAGGGGGATTGGGCACCATCAGCAGCAGTCATCAGCATGGAGGAGGACTGGACACCATCAGCAGGCAACACAGATGGGGTCAGAGTTGTAATAGCAGGAGAAAAGTTTTTTGTTTCTTTTTGGGCTTGGATACTGGAGTCCTGCACGTAGTTGCAATGTGCTGACCAGAGTGTACTGCTGATGGAAAGGTAGTAACAGTAATGGGGAGAATAGAGGGAAGAGTAGCAGAAGTACAGAAAGAGACCTGAGACGTTGCTATGGGCAACAGTACTGCAGGGGGAGCTTCCAATGGATTACATACAGAGGAAGTGTGGTTACTGGTGGCAGGGTATTGATTAAGGATGAGCTCCGGCGTGTTTGCACACCCCACGTGTAGAGCCCGCCAGGAAGTCGGCGCTGCGCTAATCACAGGCAGTGAAACATTGTCCCGATGCTCGGCTGCAGAGATCGAGGAATGTCTCACTGCCTGTGATTAGCGCAGCACAGTGCCAACTTCCTGGCAGGCTCTGCACGTGGGCTGTGCGAACTTGCTGGAGCTCATCCTTAGTACTGATCTACAGGAGGTAAGGAACGCTCAGCAGCAGCAGAGTTTGCTAAGGGTAACAGAGGAACAGATTTAATGTTCATCTTTCTAATAAATTTGTGTGCATCAATATACACATCAAATTTATTCATTTCCCTTTTAGGGGCGCATTTTAGACCCAGATTTAAAATGTTAAGTTCCTTATGACTGAGTTCCACACTGCTTAAATTATATACCCCAGTTTTTACGCATCCCTCAGTCTTTTCCTTGGATTTCTTGGATCTTCCTGCCCTACATCCCCTCCTTCTCCTTGGTTTTGAGCCTTTTTGAATATCCATACCAGGGAGAATATTTTTGAGTGTGATTGATTTTTCATTATTATGATCGAATTTTAATATATGCCTAAGACATTAGGTAATATTGCCGACAATCGTCGGTGGTTTATAGTTGGTATCCTTATAGATTATATATATAACATGAACACTTTTTCACATTCTTATTGGCATTCATCCTACAATTAGAATTCAACATCGGATTATATACGGTTTTTAATAGAGTTTTTATTAGAGTTTTTATTAGACATTTTAATAATGGAGAAAATTTAGTATATTTGTTCTTTTCAGTTCAGCTTTTTATTTACGATTATGATATATAGTCAGAACGGAGTATTTGAACATGATAATAAGTCAGAACGGATTTTTTAATTTTATTTTATATTTATTAGTTGGGGATTATGACCAGTAAATGAGTAAATCCAGACTAGTTATTTGCCCTGCAAGGTGTTTGCTATATATGCCTTTTGCTTATCTAGGGTAGCGGGTTAGCTATGTGAAAGATCATCGCAACTGCTGACTGATAGTTAAGGGGCAACTGTATGTATGTAGGGCTTTGTGTTTATATTTATATAAGCATACTATCCGGTTAGATTGCCATTATCCTGTCAACTGCATCTATTGATAGTAGAACTATTTATGTGCCTGATTCCCATTGTTTTTCTGCTGTGTGAGACATCATTGTATCTAGCGCACGGGGACGCGAGGTGTGCGCATGCGCATTACGTAACCCAGTGGGCGTGTATTTTAGAGTAGATAAAAGAGTTGAGTGGCAGCGAACACAGCCAATCCCATGAAGAAGTCGATCCATGACGAAACATGTCGGGGCGTGGCTGTGAGTTGTGACGTACTTGCTATCGGCTACACAGGAGAATAGGATACAAGCGCACGGAGGGACGGAGGTTTCCCGAGGGAGGGGTGAGAGCACATCCAGCAGCTGTACACCTCGGGTCCGCCGTGACCATTGTTATTGTTGAATCCACTGAGTTAAAGTTTGCTGTGTATTACACGTTCTGAGCATATTCAAGTTTACACAATGTGAGTGCTATGTGTGAAGTTTGCAGTAGTTTTAATAAATTGTTATTGCTGAATTACACTATTGGAGCATTCATTCTCTTTTATGTGGATCCATTGAACATCATCCTTGTGAGCTTCGTATGCAATATTTGCCCAGGAGTGTGGTAAAGAAAGCTTGTTTTGCCTTGCATGAAAGTGCTGGCATTTTATTTTGGTGAGTGCATGTCTGGAGAGTGCGATTCACTAGCACAGTGGTGAGGTGGAAGAAGTACGGAGTTACTCATCATTTTGACATCTATCACTGAGGAATCATTTGTGTGGGACAATTGATTGATAATTTTCATCGTCACCAGTTTTATCACCTACAGCCTTTACTGAGGGCTGGTTCCATTCATGGACTGTTTTTGGAGTTGTTGAACTTTGCAGCATGAATTGAACTATATGCACGAATTTTATATTGCTGTCACTTATATATGTTTTTTCACCACTTTTTTTATAAGAGGTCCTATTCTATTTATATTTATTTTATTTTATTTTTGCAGGTTTTTATTTATGTGTGGTCCGCCATTCATCTGGAGTACCATACACAGATAATTGACCCATTATTAGAGGGTGTCACCATTATTGTATATTACTAGTCATACCCTGATCAATTACACCTAGTCAATCTCTTGACTAATAGGGGTGTGATACACGTAGATGATTGATTCACCAATTAGATCACATCACCATTATATTCTGTAGTAGCACATTTTGTCATGTTCTCATCTACATATACTTCTGAGGTATGTTGTTAATTTAGCGTGTTACACTCAGATCACCAATATTATTAGAGGGTGTCACCACTATTGTATACTGCAAGGTATATAATTCCATTTGTATATAGTTTTTTTTTTTTTTTTTTTTCATTAGAGGTGTGTCACACTTAGGTGATTGATTCTTTGCTAGAGGGCATCACCATCATTGCACATTGCAGATACACTGATATATATGTTTCACACATATATATTTTTTTATATATATTTTTTCATATTCTGTACATCCAGGGAACTTGCTAATCACCAGATATTGTCATTAATGGTGGTATAGCCAGTTACATCTGGAGTGTTTTTGAGCGCCTTCTAATTTACCCTATGTGTCGGCTCACCATTTTTTGGTATTTAACCGATATTTAGGATTAAATTAATTGATTATTGTTTCATGTTATGATTTAAGGGGGCAGCTCCACATTTCTTATTGATTAGATTATACATTTTCTTTTTAATCACCTTCACTGGTGTTTATTTATTGTTTTCAATAGTTTTAAGGGGGACTTTGGCGCGGTGGAGGTGTTCCTCGTGCAGAGGGCGAGAGCATTTAGGACACTTGGTTGTTATAAAATTTTATGACAACAAACTCCGAACCGAATAAATAAAGAGATGAAAACTATTGGCCACTACCTCGTTTATAGTCCCGATGTACGTGTTTTACGTCACCGCGTTCAGAATGATCGGATTTTCCGACAACTTTGTGTGACCGTGTGTATGCAAGACAAGATTGAGCCAACATCCGTCGGAAAACCTCCTAGGATTTTGTTGTCGGAATGTCCGAACAAAGTCCGACCGTGTGTACGGGGCATAAGTCTACAACAGGAACCGTTCACTCCCCTACCCCCTCCCTCCCTCCTTCCCTATCCCTCCCTCTCTTGCTCCCCCATCTTTGCCCTCCCCCCCCCTCCTTTCTCCTTTCTTTCTTTTTCCTCTCCCCCCACTTACTCTTTGCTTGTGCTTGTTCTTGCCTTTTCTGCTTTCACCCCCTTTTCTCTCTCTCTTGTTTTTATTTCCTCTTGCTACTGGCCTCTGCCTAGGGGGAACTTTTTGTTTGGGAATCTCCCGCGCATCTGTTGGCGTTCATTTCCACGCCAGATGATCTAATGGGTCTCCTCAAGATCACCTCTCTCAATGTGGGCGGCCTCAATATACCGGAAAAGTGCTCGCAACTTTTAGCTGACCTGCGCAGGGGCAAAACTCACTTAGCTTTCCTACAGGAAACTCACTTTCGTGCTGATAACATTCCTAAATTGACCAACGGGACTTTTCCACTGGCATACCACAGTGTCTCCCCGATCTCCAAATTGAAAGGGAGACTAAAAGCACTACGGGAGTATTTCCCCATTAATGAGGGGTCTGTACCTAACCCCCTTGTGGTTTGGGAGGCCCACAAGACGGTTGTCAGGGGCGCACTGATTAAAATAGGAGCCCGTCTTAAACGTGACAGAACCTGACGTGCGGAAGAACTCCTCCCCTTAATCTGCAGCCTGGAGTGCGCACACAAGGCTAGTCTTGCTCGTGCAACTTTTCAGGACCTTCTCAAGGCGTGTGAGGAACTCTGTACGCTTCTGTTCCACAAAACGAAACAGAAGTTGGCGTGGGCGCGCCGTACTATGTATGAATTTTCGAATGAACTCGGGTCACTGTTGGCTAGGGCTTTGCAAGGCCCTCGCACGAAAACTTATATTCCCCACATCCTGACCTCTACTGGACAAAAGCTAAATACCTCTTCAGATATAGCAAAGGAGTTGCGCTCTTTTTACGCAGGTCTTTATAATCTAGACAGACCCCTATCTGTGGGCTCCCCGGCAGAAGGTAGACATACCGCTCAGGCCTACATAGCTGCCTCGGGCATGCTATCGCTTCCCAGTATTGTACGGGAGGAGCTGGAAGAACCCATAACAGTTGCAGAACTGGGAGCGGCACTGGCCTCTTCGAAACCAAAAAAGGCCCCTGGCCCTGACGGCCTAACTCCGGCATACTATAAAACTTTTTTCGACACATTGTCGCAACCCTTGGTTTCTGCCCTCAATACCATTACGGAGGGAAACTCATTCCCAGTTGATACCTTAAGGGCCTATATTTCCCTCATGTCAAAAGAGGGGAAAGACCCGCTGCAGTGTGGGAGTTATCGCCCGATTGCACTTCTGAAAACGGATCTAAAACTCTTTGCCAAAATCCTGACCAACAGACTACTCCCTCACATACCAAGTCTTATTCATCAAGACCAGGCAGGTTTTGTGCCGCTACGGGAGCCAAGGGATAACACCATCCGAGTTGTGAATTTGATCCATGCGGCAAGGACTTCTAAACAGGCTCTTCTCCTGCTGTCTACCGACGTGGAGAAGGCCTTTCGTGTAGATTGGTCCTTTATACAAGCTACTTTAGAACACATAGGCCTTCGATTATCCATGCTAAAGTGGATACTGTCCCTCTATACACAGCCCACTGCAGCGGTCAAAGTTAACGAGACGAGGTCAGACTTCTTTAGCATCCGGAATGGCACACTACAGGGCTGCCCCCTGTCTCCCCTAATCTTTATCTTGTCACTAGAGCCCCTCTTGTGCAGGATAAGAGCGAATTTGGGCATTGTAGGCTACCCCAAACCTTCGGGATCCCACAAGGTGGCCGCCCTTATCTTCTTTCTGACAGAACCACTTACCTCCCTCCCTAACCTACTTCAATCCCTTCGAGAATATGGTACTCTTTCTTTTTTTCAAATCAATCTAACCAAATCCTCCATCCTTAACCGAACGTTAGACAGGAATATTGTCCAATGGTTGCGATCGGCCTTTCCGCTGAGATGGGCGACTAACCTCATCCGATACCTGGGAGTTGACATTACTTCGGATCCTGACGATTTGTACTCGGCAAACTTTGCCCCGTTACGCCTTCGCCTTAAGACGGACCGCCTGCACTGGCACTCTCTAACGCTGACATGGTTCGGCAGATGCAGTGCCCTCAAGATGACCTTGCTGCTGAGGGTTTTGTACCTGATGCAGGCACTTCCCATTCGTTTACCCCCAGCTTTTTTAAAACGAATTGACTTTATGTTCCGTGCATTTGTCTGGTCCCATCGTAAACCACGTATTAGACTTCAACTCCTCTACCCGGCGAAAAGCAGGGGCGGGGTTGGCCTTCTGGACATGAAAGCCTATTACAGGACGGTTTACCTCACTAGGTCAGTGGACTGGCACTGTCATGCGGGGGCAAAGCACTGGGTAGCCATGGAAGTGGAGGACTCCGGGGATACGGTCAAGAGCTGGCCTTGGATTACTACACCTCTGTCTAAGGACCTCGTGGAGCACCTTACATTAGGCAGCACCTTGTCAGTGGTCAGAGATGCTTTTTGGCACTCCTCGGTGTCCCCGCAGCCCTCCCCCATGGTGCTGGTAATGGGCAATCTGGACTTATTGGACAATTACTTGCGCAGCTGTTTGAAGAAACCGGGCATTACCCATCAACTCACTGAACTAGAGCTCATCTGTCACCGTGGGGAACCAGTGCGACACTGTCTCTCGCTTCTCTACTCCTCCCTAATTCAACCGGAGGAGGGGTATGTTCCCCTGTTTCTCACTAAGTGGGAGGCGGAACTCGAACCCAATTCACTGACGTACAGAGGAAGAAAATTCTCTATTTTGCCCAGAAATCTTCTATAGCCACCAGGGTCCAGGAAACTAGCTATAAAATAGTGACTCGCTGGTATAGAGTTCCTGCTGTTCTACATCGCTTCTTTCCCCAGGTGCCCAGCCTCTGTTGGCGCTGTGGCACTGAGGAGGGGACGATGTTACATGTTTCTGGCTTGAAGTGGCTCGCACAATCAGACACCTAACTGGTGTCTCTCTAGAGGGGAATCCTCCTGTTTGCTCCATTTATTGGAACGACCTATTAAGAAATACAAGACCTCCCTCACCATTCAGTTACTGAATGCCACCAAGGCTTGTATTCCCCTATGTAGGAGATCGGAGAAACTGCAGACAAAGTCCCTTTGGTTTACTAAAGTGAATGAACTAAGGGACATGGAGGATCTTACTGCTACCCTGCACAATCGAGAGGAGACCTTTCGAGAGACCTGGAGACCCTGGCAACATTTTATATACACAGAAGCCTATCTCCAAGAAATGGCACAATCTAACTGACCTAATGGGCTGGTTCAGCCTCCTAGGCAGAGGGCATCGCATTTCACTGTATTACATTATTACTCTTTTATTCTACCTTTCTCTTCTCCCTCTTGTCTCCTGTTTTTTTTTCTCACCTACCTTCCTCCCCTTTCCTTGCCCGCCCCCCCCCTCTTTTGCCGACCCTATTCCTTTCCTACCCTTGGGGATACCAGTTGTCATATAAATCTTTCCCATTCATGGGTTACCTGGTCAGACACAGTGAAGATCCTAAAATGTATTACATCTTCACATGTCTCATGTTTGGGCTCTTCAGTTCTTCGGATCCCCTTGCTCCCCAATTACCTATAAAAATATATCATATCAATGTGTGGCACAGCTTGATATGCTTTAATGCCAGCTCCAGAGCACTCTCAGGGTCCCATGCACTATTGCCATACCGGGGTCTCTCCCCCATGTGCCTTGAATGTGGTGCTAAGAAAACTTGATTTGTTGACCTTGCTTTTGTAACCTTGTCTGCATTTTTTCTTTTTGTTTGACTTTGGTAATGTACCTATGCTGGATGTGTTATTTGTTGTACACACTTTATATGGAAAAAATAAAGAATTAAAAAGAAAAAAAAAGAACCTGTTGGCTTCTGGGAGACACCTGCTGGTGGACACTGGAACTGCAGCCATTGGCCCAGAGAACCACAGTGCCACCAGCAGCTGAACTCAGTCCTGACAGGGAGGAGGGGGAGGCGGACCTCCTATCACAGCTTGGAATGGCGGCAAGGCTGGGAAATGTTATTAAAATGGGGGAATTTAATTATCCAGATATAGACTGGGCAGAAGGAACCGAGCATTCTTCTAAGGCTTGCCATTTCCTAAATGTCTTGCAGGATAATTTCACGGGTCAGTTGGTGAATGCACCAACAAGAGATAATGCAGTACTAGACCTACTGATTACAAACAATACAGACTTGATTGTGGATGTGGAAATACAGGCCAACTTAGGAAACAGAGACCACAGATCAGGTAGTTTCAGTATAAATCACAGAACTAAGAAGCATAAGGGTAATACACAACTACACTGAGTTTCAAAAGAACCAGCTTCCCTAAACTGCACTCTTTGTTACACAATATTAAATGGGATGAAATCCCAGGAACATAGAACACGGGAGAAAAATTGGAGTGCTTTAAGAGCATATTAAATAAAGGTATTGGCCAGTGCATTCCACGACAAATACGTTTTAAAAGAGCTAAAAAATAATCCTGGGTGGCTAAACTCTAATGTAAAAATGCATATGAAAGCAAAAGAAAAGGTCTTTATAAGGCCAAGGGGTCATTGTGAGCATTCCAACAATACAAAAAATGCAATAAGAAATGTAAGAGAGCAATCGGGGCAGCTAAAATAGACCACGAAAGGCACATAGCGGAGGAGTGTAAAAAAGAAGACAAGACATTCTTTAAATATGTAAACAGTATGAAAGTGAGGCCAGAACATATTGGCCCCACAAAGGATGATGAAGGAAATTTAGTTACAAAAGACAAACAAGGCAAAGGTTTTACAGTGCCTTGAAAAAAGTATTCATACCCTTTGACATTTTCCACATTTTGTCATGTTACAACCAAAAACGTGAATGTATTTCATTGGGATTTTATGTAATAGATCAACACAATGTGGCACATAATTTTTAAGTGGAAGGAAAATAATAAATGGTTTTCAAATTTTTTTACAAATAAATATCTGAAAAATGTGGCGTGCATTTGTATTCAGCCTCCTTGAGTCAATACTTTGTAGAACCACCTTTTATTTACTTTACAGCTGCAAGTCTTTTTGGGGATGTCTCTACCAGCTTTGCACATCTAGAGAGTGACATTTTTGCCCATTCTTCTTCGCAAAATAGCTCAAGCTCTGTCAGATTGGACGGAGAGTGTTTGAACAGCAATTTTCAAGTCTTGCCACAGATTCTCAAAAGGATTTAGGTCTGGACTTTGACTGGGCCATTCTAACACATGAATATGCTTTGATCTAAACCAGGTCTCAAACTGGTGGCCCTCCAGCTGTTGCAAAACTACAAGTCCCATGAGGCATTGCAAGGCTGACAGTTACAAGCATGACTCCCTCAAGCAGAGGCATGATGGGACTTGTGGCCCTCCAGCTGTTGCAGAACTACAAGTTTGAGACCCCTGATCTAAACCATTCCATTATAGCTCTGGCTGTATGTTTAAGGTCGTTGTCCTGCTGTCTCAGGTCTTTTGCAGACTCAAACAGGTTTTCTTCTAAGATTGCTCTGCATTTGGTTCCATCCATCTTTCCATCAACTCTGACCAGCTTCACTGTCCCTGCTGAAGAAAATCATCCCCAAAACATGATGCTGCCACCACCAGCTTTCACGGTGGGGATGGTGAGTTCAGGATGATGTGCAGTGTGAGTTTTCTGCCGCACATAGCATTTTGTTTTTAGGCCAAAAAGTTCAATTTTGTTCTCATCTGACCAGAGCACCTTCTTCCACGTGTTTGCTGTGTCCCCCACATGGCTTCTTGCAAACTGCAAACAAGATTTCCTATGGCTTTCTTTCAACAATGGCTTTTTTCTTGCCACTCTTCCATAAAGGTCAGCTTTGTGCAGTGCACAACTAACAGTTGTCCTGTGGACAGATTCTCCCTCCTGAGCTGTGGATCTCTGCAGCTCCTCCAGAGTTACCATGGGCCTCTAGGCTGCTTCTCTGATTAATGCTCTCCATGCCTGGCCTGTCAGTTTAGATGGACAGCCATGTCTTGGTAGGTTTGCAGTTGTGCCATACTCTTTCCATTTTCAGATGATGGATTTACCAGTGCATTGTGAGATGTTCAAAGCTTGGGATATTTTTTTTATAACCTAACCATGCTTTAAACTTCTCCATAACTTTATCCCTGACCTGTCTGGTGTGTTCCTTGGCCTTTATGTTGCTGTTTGTTCACTAAGGTTCTCTAACAAACCTTTGAGGGCTTCACAGAACAACTGTATTTATACTGAGATTAAATTACACACAGGTGAACTCTAGTTACTAATTGACTTCTGAAGGCAATTGGTTTCTCAAGATTTTAGTTAGGGGTATCAGAGTAAAGGGGGCTGAATACAAATGCATGCCACACTTTTCAGATATTTATTTAAAAAAAAAATGAAAACAATTTATCATTTTACTTCCACATTACAATTATGTGCCGCTTTGTGTTGGTCTATCACATAAAATTCCAATAAAATACATTTACGTTTTTTGGTTGTAACATGACAAAATGTGGAAAATTTCAAGAGGTATGAATACTTTTTTAAGGCACTGTATGACTTAATTGGCCTTTTTTGTCCATCTCTCTTTTATGTTTTATGTTTTTATGTTTATCTAAATGAGTGGAAATATTTTTATCAGGGACACAGACAACAAAAAAAAATGTGACGACACTTGTCTGATACTTGACATTTGTCTTTAGTAATCCCTCACTCTATACAAAAGAAAAAAAAGGTGGAATTGGGCCCCTTTCATACAAAGGGAGGTAGATGGGTGTAAGTGTACACAAGTCTCTTTACACCCACTGGTCCATAGGGGTGAATGGAGGGTCCAATCAGATCTGCCTGAAACACTCACAGGCAGACCCGATCGGACCCTCCATTCACCCCTATGGACCGGTGGGTGTAAATAGACTTGTGTACACTTACACCCACCTACCTCCGATCCGATTCTCTAAAAACAAAACAAAAAACAAGAAAGGATGGGGGTTCTTCCACCTCGGTCTATGCGGATCAGATCGTAGGGCAGTGGGGTTAAATGGACAGTGGAGTCTGTTTACATAGGAAAAAGTATATGTACTCTCTCACACACACATCATGTTCATTTACCTCATATCATCACGGTTAAGACACCCATTGAAGGTTCTATTGTCCAACATGATTTTGAATCTTATTTGTTAATTTTGCAATGCTTGTAATTCCCTTTTATAGTTAGTCACCCAGTATATAATTGTTTTTATCAAATTACTTTTATTGTTACAAAGTAAGACTTTTTCACTCCAGCGCCTATGATATAATGAATGGTCACCTGTGAGCGGTTGTCATGGCACCACTTTGATATTGATATGTTCTGGCCACAATAGACTATACCTCTTCCAACATTGCCACAATCACCGCCTAAAGAAGGCGCACGCATGCTCCGAATGCACGCTTCTCCCCACTCTCTCTCAAGACCTATTGTGCAGGGATTTGAAAAAGGTGCTGAACCATTTTTAGAAGATTTGGTATGGCTTCTGAAAGGAAAAATCAAACCTCATTCCTTCTCAGAGGACCATCTTCCTGGGGTATGTCATCGACATGATACAGGAAAAGATTTTCCTCCCAGAGGAAAAAATGGTAAAGGTATAGGCAGCAGTGAAGAAAGTACAGACAAATTTATCTGTTATATTTCGGGCAGCCGTTTCCACGCTGGGGCTTCTCACAGCCTCAATCCCAGCTGTTCAGTGGGCCCGCTTCCATTCAAGAGGCCTCCAACAGGTGATTCTGCAGAACTGGGCCTACGGAGAGTCTTTGGAGAAGCAGCTCAAGATCCCTTCTCCAGTAAAAAAGAAGTTATGGTGGTGGAGGAGGCAAGCCAATTTGAACAAGGGTTTGTTTTGGACCTTTCCCGCAGCAAAAATCTTGACAACAGATGCAAGTTCCTGGGGGTGGGGTGCGCATCTCGAAAGCCAGATGGCCCAAGGGTCCTGGACAGTAAAGGAATCCAGGAGGTCCTCTAACTGGAGGGAACTGAGGGCCATTTTCCTGGGGCTTTGGGCCTTCAAACAGATAATCAGGGGCTAACACATCCAGGTGTTATCAGACAACGCCACAGCAGTGGCCTACATCTCAAGACAAGGGGGCACAAGAAGCAGGTGTCTGCTAGACTTGTCTCTACAGACTCTTATTTGGGCAGAAGACAACTTGGCATCCTTAATAGCAGTACATCTGAAAGTCAGCCTAAACCAGATAGTGGACTTCTTAAGCAGAAAAAGGGTACTAGAGTCCGAATGGAGCCTAAGTCTGGATGTTTTTCAGAGGATAGTGGACAAATGGGGGGCTGCCCAGGTTGACCTTTTTTGCATCCCAAATGAATGCAGTACCAGTCTACTTTTCTCTAAACAGGCAGGACCGAGCGGTGTGTCTGGACACACTGGGCTCAGCACTGGACCTTCTGCTTGTGTTACGCCTTTCCCCCTGTGCAAATGATCCCTTTAGTGCTCAAACTGCAGGGAGAAAAGACAATCCTAATTTTAGTAGCCCCGTATTGGCCCAAGAGGGCTTGGTTTTCAGGTCTACTAAAGTTAGTGGTAGAGTTCCATTGGTTGCTTCCGGTTCGAAAGAACCTGCTGACTCAGGGTCCCCTTCTGCATTCAGATGTAGGTCATCTCAGGCTGGCAGCCTGGCTACTGAAGAGCAAATCCTGAAGATAAAAGGCTTGTCCGAAGGTTTAATTTGTACCCAACTAAATAGCAGGAAGACAGTCACAAGGGCCATTTTAAAATGTGGAAGCGCTTTAACTGCTGGTGCGTTTCAAAGAATTACTGTCCACAGGAGGACCTTTCCAGTCTGGAATTTCTCCATGACGGAATGGCCAGTACCTTTAAAGGTTGAGGTAGCTGCGCTGTCAGTTTTTCTAGAGAAACGGTTATCACTAAATCCTTTGTTCATCTGATTTTTTTTTAAGACACTAGCTAGGGCTAGGCCTGTTCCATTCAAGTTTTTCCCCAAATGGGATTTAATGGTTGTTTTTGCAAGGTCTGACTAGAAGACTTTTTGAACCACCAGAAGAAGCCACAATTAAATTTTGGTCATTAAAACTTACACTGCTGGTAGCAGTTACCTCGGCTAGTCGGTCAGGCATTATCTATCATTGAGCCTTTCATGACCATTTTTTCCGGACCAGGTAGTGAGGACAGACCCAGGGTTTTTGCCAAAGGTTGCTTCAGTTTTTCACAGATCCCAAGAGATAGTGCTACCAACGTTCTGTCAATCTCCAACATGCCATAGAGAGAGAGAATTTCATAGTCTGGACGTAAAGAGATCTGTTTTACACTATCTGGAGGTAACAAAAGAGTTTAGAAAGTCCAATTCTCTTTTTATTTTTTTTCCGGGCCTCGTAAGGGTTACAGAGCTTCTAAAAGCACGATTGGAAGGTGGCTTTGGATGGCTATCCGTGAAGCTTATAAAGCTGTGGAAGTTGAACCACCCACAGGGGTAATGGCCCATTCAACTCGGGCTGTAGCAATGTCCTGGGCGGAACGAGCTGGAGCTTTACCAGGGCGAATCTGCAAGGCGGCCACATGGACGAATTATTCCACCTTCACTCGTCACTATAGGATGGACCTGCTCTTGGCAGCAGAGCAAGTGTTTGGCAGGAAGGTCCTGCGGTGGTCCCACCCTAAGAGTAAGTTCTCGCTTATCATCTCCAGGTTCTGTCCTGAAAGACGAGGTAAGAAAACCTTAGTTAGACTTACCAGTAACGGTATTTCTATGAGTCTTTCAGGACAGTGCCAATGATCCTCCCTTGTTTATGAATGTTAATATGGTGTTTTTTGCTATGTTTTGCTTATATAATTTCAGCATGGCTGCAGGTACTCGATAATGACTGAGGCCATGGTGAAAGTGTCCAGGCTTTGAAGTAATTACTGCACTGTTTCCTGGGAAGTGGGTGGAGCTGCGCTTTCCAGGTGCTGTCCTGAAAGACTTGTAGAAATACCGTTACCGGTAAGTCTAACTAAGGTTTTCGATCCTTCTATGGGCAGCTTAAATGGGACAATTTAACAATCGGTTCCAGCCAGAACAAGTGAAACAAAGGACTAAGATGGGAAATTTTTGTAGGATCTATAGTAACTAATGATGTTCTCATCACTGAATTGGATCCAGGCCCAGAAAAATCATAACTAGTGTTATGCGCATTGTAGGGAATTAGACTCAATGCAGGGGCAAGCTCACAGTTTCTTTAGGAAAAACATCAGATTTAATCCACAGGGTATTCACAAACAGAAGAAAAAGGCTTCTTGCCATCAATTATATGAAAATAAACTTCTGCTATACTGAGCCTTACTGTGTCCGCAGTCTGACCAGTCCTTGGTCAGAGGTACAGTAAGTGTCCTTTACAAACACAAATCCAAAATCAGAGATAAGCAGCCATGCTCCTAGTTGCCTCCTCCCATGGAGACACACACACTCTCACTGAGAACTAGGACCAGATGCCTTAATCAAGACCTAGGGAGGGCACACTAAACTGCGGTCCATGGATTTGGGAACCCCGCCCAGAGCTCTATCAAACTCCCAGTAAAACCAGCCGCGAAATGGACTTTACTAATACAGGGAAAATAACTATCTTTCTTCACCACAAAATCTTTGCTAGTATTGCCTTAGATTAAAAATCTAAGAATCCGTGGAGGAACATATATCCCATCCATAACTTTTCCTGCCATTTTACAGTGTTTTACAGGCTCCCTGCTACAGCATGAACTTGTCAGTTAATCCAGAAGTAGAACGTTCTTTAGTAAGAGGTCATTCATTCCTCTAAATTGGAGACATTGATATGGCCCTTGAAGGAAAAGTTGTTCGAAATTAATTGAGGCGCCATCGAATGGTTGGATGAGCAATTTTTCTACTTGTTTGAATGAAATTCTACAGGTGTAAGGACAGCATTAGTTCCACCTCCATGCTACAGAGTACCATGTGTATACAGTGTCCTTTCTTGCAAAGACAGATATTTAGCTCTTTACATCTTTCCTGTTAACTGCCTAAACAGTAAAGGGATTATGTTGGAGACTCAGCCCTTTGCCAATTACATGCACAATTTCAACCGCCTCAGGCTGACAGTTTGACAGACGTTTATCCTGCGTGATGGAATTTAATAATTACAGTTTTGGCAACCATTTCAATAGCCTTTCTTTTTTCATGAACTCTTGTTTGGAAATGATGGAGATTGAGATACCTACAAAGATTATCATTAAAAAACAGACAAATATTAGATCAGCTTAACAAAAGTGTTTAGAGCTTATGTTATGTATACTGTATTCTTCATTGTTACGAATTACTGGTTTACATAAATCCGATCTCATTTACAGATTCCTTTCCAGCCCTCACCATGCGACCGCCCCTGCCTACCAGTCTGGGACAGTGGGAAGAGTTTAGAAAATTACGAATCATTTCACTACTCCACAATAACCTCTGTCTCAATGGAAATGTTGTGGACAAAGTGGAGGAAGTTTACTAAAATTGGTGTACACAGAATGTGGTGCAGCTGTGCATATGTCAGAAACCATGAATCAGACTGAGACAGAAGTGCAGTTAAATCACACTTGTTTAATAATGATAAAAAAAGGTAAACAGAGTAAACGTAGTCAAAACATAGCCAGAGTTCAGGAACCAGAACGAATAGTCAGAAAATCCAAAATGTCAGGGAAACAGAGATGAGAGTAGTAGAACAGCAAGCAGGATCTGGAGCCAGAAGGAATGTCAGCCAAGCAAAGAGGAACACAGGAGAGCGTCTCTAGAGATGTGACCAAGGCAAAAGCAGAGATCATCTGGACTGGACGGCTTAAGTAGGCAGGACTGATGAGCAGGATATCAACAGGTGAGTCACTGTGGAGAGATAGGAGCTGGCAATTAGCCGACAGCTGAGCGGCCAGCTTTGAGAAGGAAGGGCTGAGCCCAGACCTGACAGCATAGTAACCAATCAGCATATAACTTGAACAATTAAGCTTTGACAATAAAACCTAGAAACTGATTGGTTACTGTACACAGCTGGACCTGATCCTTTGCGCACCAGTTTTAGTAAATAGCTGTGTATTGAACAAACTCCCTGAATGCGTTTTTTTTTGTCAGATTTTCTCATCGTGTACAGGCATACTTTTTTTTTTAATGAGAAGTGTACTGGTGTTGGCTGTAGTTTAAATCTTCCATCCTCTGCTCCCTATACCCCAGCAGCTGTAATCTTCCAGTGCTGCAGGGGTTAATATGAGCCACTTAACCTGTCATAAGCACTTGTTAAGAGTGCCGACTATGCCCACCCTTTCCACCCCCTTTTCCGTTCATAGAAGCTGTACTATAGCCTACATCACTGAAAAGCGCTCTAAGAATGGAGGATGGGTACGTTTAATCCTCCACCTGTCCTCCAATTCATAGAGGAGAAGGATGGAAAGGGCGGACATAGTCAGCGCTCCTGGTGAGTGGCAGGTCTGGCAGCTGTATTAACCCCCTCAGCACAGGAATATTGCTGTTGGTGGGGTAAGGGGGCAGAGGACAGAAGACTGTGGGAAGCTGGCTTTTACTCCTTCAGGGTTCACATCCCATTTCACACTGTGCATGCTGAAGCCGCACTGTGCTTTGTGAATGGTTCCGCGGCCTCCTGGGACTTATGATGTGTCCCAGAACATTGCGGGCAGGGAGGAAAGAGGGAGAACTTCCAATGCAATCAGACCATCCGACCAGAAATGGGAGCAGGTACCTATCTAAACCAGGTTCCCACTCTCCTCCCTCCAAAAAAAAAGTTTCTAAAAGAGAGGGAAGGAGGAGGGCATAAAGTGCAACTTGCCCTTTAGGGTGAAGTTGCGCTTTAAGTATGTTTTTTGTGCAGAACCTGGCTATGGAGGCAAAAGGAGGGGAAGGGCAGTAGTGAAGTTCCACTTTACGCTGTAACTGTGTCGTAGTAGTATTCTGGGTGCACAGTTGGCCAAGGGATGAAAAGGAAAGATTTGCATAGCTCTGATGTCTTGCAGCATTTCTTAGTCCTGGCTTGCTGTATGTCCTAAATGAGTAGCCCAAAAGTTGGCCAGAAAAAAATAAAGGAACTGCTTGCTTCTTTATTGTGCATAATAACCAATTAGAATCCTTGTTCTATTTTTAAACTTTGGACTGTGGAGATGACAGTTGGACACTGACTGGGCATGTTGTTATCTTTTCTCCTTCAACACATTTTCCATACATCAGCTTCTACAGTTTTTATTTTGGAATATGCGGTAACTCACAGCAGTCAGTTGGACTACATTAGATTACTGCATATTACACATTTTTGTGATGTCATGGAATCACACTATGTTGTAATATTTTTCCCATCGTGCAGGGCTGACCAATAAGCTGTTCTCCTGGCTCTAATAAAGCCATACCTTAACGCTACAGTGTTCTGTCCATCCACTTTTGACAAATGTTTGTTATGTATAATAATTAGTGGTGTAGATCTAGACCAGATGGCAAAATTGTAAGAGCGGATGTTTTCTGATCGTTCATCGTATCTAAATGTCCAGTAGGAAGACCAAATGATTGTTCTGCACTATAGATATTGTGTGTAAATACTGTTAAACAGATAAGATAAAGCTGTGTTTTATTTAGAGTATATATGTTACAACCAAAAATGTAAATGTATTTTATGGGGATTTTATGTGATAGACCAACACAAAGTGGCACATAATTGTGAAGTGGAAGGAAAATGATAAATGGTTTTCAAAATTGTTTACAATTAAATATGTGAAAATTGTGGCGTGCATTTGTATTCAGCCCCCTTTACTCTGATACCCCTAACTAAAATCTAGTAGAACCAATTGCCTTCAGAAATCACCTAATTAGTAAATAGAGTCCACCTGTGTGTAAGTTAATGTCCGTATAGGTGTTCTGTGAAGCCCTCAAACGGTTTGTTCAAAAACCTTAGTGAACAAACAGCATCACGGAGGCCAAGGAACACACCAGACAGGTCAGAGATAAAGTTGTGGAGAAGTATAAAGCAGGTGCACAAAGTGACACTTAATCCATGTCACCACACAGCAGCGAGGTGCGTTGTGCTTGCTGTGTAGTGACACGCAGGGCCAAACAGAGAGGTGTGATATTATGCAAACATGTTGCATAATATTATACATCTCTGGAACGTAGAATACCACGGGATTCTAGAGTGAATGACACCTTAGAAAACTATAGTTTTCTATGTATTATTGCAGTTCCCTACATTTATGCATGAGGGATAATGCAGGTAAATATTGCAGAGAAGTGTTTTTTTTTTTTTTTTTACTACTTTTGGAGCTCTGTGCTTCTTTTTCACATGTTTAGTGAGCTAACAGCTTTGCTGAAAACAGCTTGGTTACAGAGCTAAATAGCTGAAGTTCAAATTTCAGCCCCCAGTACTTTGTATGACTTCATATAAATTTTAATTTAGAGTCACGGAAACACTGCTGCTATGCTCTCTCTTAAAACCCCAGAAAGCTCTGCAAAATCACTGTCATTGATGTACACTTTATTGACTATGTTTGTAAAAAATATATAATGGACATTATATTAAAACATCCAACATATAAAAAAATCTATTAAAAAATATATTGCAAGCTTAAAAAATAAAATAAAAAATTATATGTTCATGGCTAAAAAAAATGAGTGCAGTCTGCATATTTGTTTGTTACGCACGAGGCCGCCTGCTCAGCGGATGGCTGGTGTGTGTCCGCTCTGCTTATACAGAGCGGACGCAAACACAGCCCGCTGTTCTCTATGGGCGGTCAGATGTAAATGGACCCCTGTCTGTTTAGGTCCACTAGGACTGCTAGAGCGACTTAAAGAGCCAAGGTACAGCTACGACGGCTCACGCAGGGAAGCCAACCTGCCGCAATATAACTGCAGCGGCTGGTCCGGAAGTGGTTAAAGACTAAACTTTTTTCTGACACTTGCTTACAAGTTAAAATCAGTATGGTTTGCTGGAAAATTGCATATATATATATATATATATATATATATATATATATATATATATATATATATATATATATATATATATATATTTTTTTTTATATTTTGATTGTGTGTGTGTATATATATTGTGTGTGTGTGTGTGTGTGTGTACATATATTTTGTGTGTGTATATATGTATGTGTGTCTGTGTATCTAGAGTATAAAATGGTGGTTGTTGCAATATTTTATGTCACACTGTATTTGCGCAGTGGTCTTTCAAACCCAATTTTTTTTGTAAAAAAAACACTTTAACCACTTGCCGACCGCCGCACGACTATATACGTCGACAGAGCGGCACGGGCAGGCAAAAGGACGTATATGTACGTCCTTGCCTGCCCGCGGGTGGGGGGTCCGATCGGACCCCCCCCCGGTGCCTGCGGCGGTCGGCAAATCTCCCCCGGCGATCGGAGGTGAGGGGGAGGCCATCCATTCGTGGCCCCCCCCTCGCGATCGCTCTCAGCCAATGGGATCATTTCCCTGCCTCTGTATTGTACACAGAGGCAGAGGAAATGATGTCATCTCTCCTCGGCTCGGTATTTTCCGTTCCGGGCCGAGGAGAGAAGACTGCAATGTAAGTGCACCAACACTACACACACAGTAGAACATGCCAGGCACACTAAACACCCCGATCGCCCCCCGATCCCCCCCCAATCACCCCCCCCCCCCCCCTGTCACAAACTGACACCAGCAGTTTTTTTTTTTTTTTTTTTTTTTCTGATTACTGTATTGGTGTCAGTTTGTGACAGTTACAGTGTCAGGGCAGTGAGTGTTAGGCCCCCTGTAGGTCTAGGGTACCCCCCTAACCCCCCCTAATAAAGTTTTAACCCCTTGATCACCCCCTGTCACCAGTGTCGCTAAGCGATCATTTTTCTGATCGCTGTATTAGTGTCGCTGGCGATGCTAGTTAGGGACGTAAATATTTAGGTTCGCCGTCAGCGTTTTATAGCGACAGGGACCCCCATATACTATCTAATAAATGTTTTAACCCCTTGATTGCCCCCTAGTTAACCCTTTCACCACTGATCACTGTATAACCGTTACGGGTGACGCTGGTTAGTTTGTTTATTTTTTATAGTGTCAGGGAACCCGCCGTTTATTACCGAATAAAGATTTAGCCCCCTGATCGCCCGGCGGTGATATGCGTCGCCCCAGGCAGGGTCAGATTAGCGCCAGTACCGCTAACACCCACGCACGCAGCATACGCCTCCCTTAGTGGTATAGTATCTGATCGCATCAATATCTGATCCGATCAGATCTATACTGGCGTCCCCAGCAGTTTAGGGTTCCCAAAAACACAGTGTTAGCGGGATTAGCCCAGATACCTGCTAGCACCTGCGTTTTGCCCCTCCGCCCAGCTCGGCCCAGCCCACCCAAGTGCAGTATCGATCGATCACTGTCACTTACAAAACACTAAACGCATAACTGCAGCGTTCGCTGAGTCAGGCCTGATCCCTGCGATCGCTAACAGTTTTTTTGGTAGCATTTTGGTGAAATGGCAAGCACCAGCCCCAGGCAGCGTCAGGTTAGTGCCAGTACCGCTAACACCCACGCACCGTACACCTCCCTTAGTGGTATAGTATCTGAACGCATCAATATCTGATCCGATCAGATCTATACTAGCGTCCCCAGCAGTTTAGGGTTCCCACAAACGCAGTGTTAGCGGGATCAGCCCAGATACCTGCTAGCAACTGCGTTTTACCCCTCCGCCCGGCCCAGCCCAGCCCACCCAAGTGCAGTATCGATCGATCACTGTCACTTACAAAACACTAAACGCATAACTGCAGCGTTCGCAGAGTCAGGCCTGATCCCTGCGATCGCTAACAGTTTTTTTTGTAGCGTTTTGGTGAACTGGCAAGCACCAGCCCCAGGCAGCGTCAGGTTAGTGCCAGTAGCGCTAACACCCACGCACGCACTGTACACCTCCCTTAGTGGTATAGTATCTGAACTGATCAATATCTGATCCGATCAGATCTATACTGGCGTCCCCAGCAGTTTAGGGTTCCCAAAAACGCAGTGTTAGCGGGATCAGCCCAGATACCTGCTAGCACCTGCGTTTTGCCCCTCCGCCCGGCCCAGCCCAGCCCACCCAAGTGCAGTATCGATCGATCACTGTCACTTACAAAACACTAAATGCATAACTGCAGCGTTCGCAGAGTCAGGCCTGATCCCTGCGATCGTTAACAGTTTTTTTGGTAGCGTTTTGGTGAACTGGCAAGCGCCAGCGGCCTAGTACACCCCGGTCGTAGTCAAACCAGCACTGCAGTAACACTTGGTGACGTGGCGAGTCCCATAAGTGCAGTTCAAGCTGGTGAGGTGACAAGCACAAGTAGTGTCCCGCTGCCACCAAAAAGACAAACACAGGCCCGTCGTGCCCATAATGCCCTTCCTGCTGCATTCGCCAATCCTAATTGGGAACCTACCGCTTCTGCAGCGCCCGTACTTCCCCCATTCACATCCCCAACCAAATGCAGTCGGCTGCATGAGAGGCATTTTTATGTCCTCCCGAGTACCCCTACCCAGCGAACCCCCCCAAAAAAGATGTTGTGTCTGCAGCAAGCGCGGATATAGGCATGACACCCGCTATTATTGTCCCTCCTGTCCTGACAATCCTGGTCTTTGCATTGGTGAATGTTTTGAACGCTACCATTCACTAGCTGAGTATTAGCGTAGGGTACAGCATTGCACAGACTAGGGCACACTTTCACAGGGTCTCCCAAGATGCCATCGCATTTTGAGAGACCCGAACCTGGAACCGGTTACAGTTATAAAAGTTACAGTTACAAAAAAAGTGAAAAAAAAAAAAAAAAAACACAAACAAAAATATAAAATAAAAAATAATAGTTGTCGTTTTATTGTTCTCTCTCTATTCTCTCTCTCTCTATTCTCTCTATTGTTCTGCTCTTTTTTACTGTATTCTATTCTGCAATGTTTTATTGTTATTATGTTTTATCATGTTTGCTTTTCAGGTCTGCAATTTTTTATACTTTACCGTTTACTGTGCTTTATTGTTAACCATATTTTTGTCTGAGTACAGCATTCACGACTTTGAGTGGTTATACCAGAATGATGCTTGCAGGTTTAGGTATCATCTTGGTATCATTCTTTTCAGCCAGCGGTCGGCTTTCATGTAGAAGCAATCCTAGCGGCTAATTAGCCTCTAGACTGCTTTTACAAGCAGTGGGAGAGAATGCCCCCCCCCCCCCCACCGTCTTCCGTGTTTTTCTCTGGCTCTCCTGTCTCAACAGGGAACCTGAGAATGCAGCCGGTGATTCAGCCAGCTGACCATAGACCTGATCAGAGACCAGAGTGGCTCCAAACATCTCTATGGCCTAAGAAACCGGAAGCTACGAGCATTTTATGACTTAGATTTCGCCGGATGTAAATAGCGCCATTGGGAAATTGGGGAAGCATTTTATCACACCGATCTTGGTGTGGTCAGATGCTTTGAGGGCAGAGGAGAAATCTAGGGTCTAATAGACCCCAATTTTTTCAAAAAAGAGTACCTGTCACTACCTATTGCTATCATAGGGGATATTTACATTCCCTGAGATAACAATAAAAATGATTAAAAAAAAAAAAAAATGAAAGGAACAGTTTTAAAATAAGATAAAAAAGCAAAAAAATAATAAAGAAAAAAAAAAAAAAAAAAAAAAAAGCACCCCTGTCCCCCCTGCTCTCGCGCTAAGGCGAACGCAAGCGTCGGTCTGGCGTCAAATGTAAACAGCAATTGCACCATGCATGTGAGGTATCACCGCGACGGTCAGATCGAGGGCAGTAATTTTAGCAGTAGACCTCCTCTGTAAATCTAAAGTGGTAACCTGTAAAGGCTTTTAAAGGCTTTTAAAAATGTATTTATTTTGTTGTCACTGCACGTTTGTGCACAGTTGTAAAGCATGTCATGTTTGGTATCCATGTACTCGGCCTAAGATCATCTTTTTTATTTCATCAAACATTTGGGCAATATAGTGTGTTTTAGTGCATTAAAATGTAAAAAAGTGTGTTTTTTCCCCAAAAAATGCGTTTGAAAAATCGCTGCGCAAATACTGTGTGAAAAAAAAAAATTAAACACCCACCATTTTAATCTGTAGGGCATTTGCTTTAAAAAAATATATAATGTGTGGGGGTTCAAAGTAATTTTCTTGCAAAAAAAAATAATTTTTTCATGTAATCAAAAAGTGTCAGAAAGGGCTTTGTCTTCAAGTGGTTAGAAGAGTGGGTGATGTGTGACATAAGCTTCTAAATGTTGTGCATAAAATGCCAGGACAGTTCAAACCCCCCCAAATGACCCCATTTTGGAAAGTAGACACCCCAAGCTATTTGCTGAGAGGCATGTCGAGTCCATGGAATATTTTATATTGTGACACAAGTTGCGGGAAAGAGACAAATTATTATTATTTTTTTTTTTTTTTGCACAAAGTTGTCACTAAATGATATATTGCTCAAACATGCCATGGGAATATGTGAAATTACACCCCAAAATACATTCTGTTGCTTCTCCTGAGTACGGGGATACCACATGTGTGAGACTTTTTGGGAGCCTAGCCACGTATGGGACCCCGAAAACCAAGCACCGCCTTCAGGCTTTCTAAGGGCGTAAATTTTTGATTTCACTCTTCACTGCCTATCACAGTCTCGGAGGCCATGGAATGCCCAGGTGGCACAAACCCCCCCCCAAATGACCCCATTTTGGAAAGTAGACACCCCAAGCTATTTGCTGAGAGGTATAGTGAGTATTTTGCAGACCTCACTTTTTGTCACAAAGTTTTGAAAATTAAAAAAAGAAAAAAAAAATTTTTTTTTTTGTCTTTCTTCATTTTCAAAAACAAATGAGAGCTGCAAAATACTCACCATGCCTCTCAGCAAATAGCTTGGGGTGTCTACTTTCCAAAATGGGGTCATTTGGGGGGGTTTTGTGCCACCTGGGCATTCCATGGCCTCCGAAACTGTGATAGGCAGTGAAGAGTGAAATCAAAAATGTACACCCTTAGAAATCCTGAAGGCGGTGATTGGTTTTCGGGGTCCCGTACGCGGCTAGGCTCCCAAAAAGTCCCACACATGTGGTATCCCCATACTCAGGAGAAGCAGCTAAATGTATTTTGGGGTGCAATTCCACATATGCCCATGACCTGTGTGAGCAATATATCATTTAGTGACAACTTTGTGCAAAAAAAAAAAAAAAAAATAAATAAATTGTCACTTTCCCGCAACTTGTGTCAAAATATAAAATATTTCATGGACTCAACATGCCTCTCAGCAAATAGCTTGGGGTGTCTACTTTCCAAAATGGGGTCATTTGGGGGGGGTTTGTGCCATCTGGGCATTTTATGGCCTTCAAAACTGTGATAGGTAGTGAGGAGTAAAATCAAAAATGTACGCCCTTAGAAATCCTGAAGGCAGTGATTGGTTTTCGGGGCCCCGTATGCGGCTAGGCTCCCAAAAAGTCCCACACATGTGGTATCCCCATACTCAGGAGAAGCAGCTAAATGTATTTTGGGGTGCAATTCCACATAGGCCCATGGCCTGTGTGAGCAATATATCATTTAGTGACAACTTTTTGTAATTTTGTTTTTTTTTTTTTTTTTTTTTTCATTATTCAATCACTTGGGACAAAAAAAATGAATATTCAATGGGCTCAACATGCCTCTCAGCAATTTCCTTGGGGTGTCTACTTTCCAAAATGGGGTCATTTGTGGGGGTTTTGTACTGCCCTGTCATTTTAGCACCTCAAGAAATGACATAGGCAGTCATAAATTAAAGACTGTGTAAATTCCAGAAAATGTACCCTAGTTTGTAGGCGCTATAACTTTTGCGCAAACCAATAAATATACACTTATTGACATTTTTTTTACCAAAGACATGTGGCCAAATACATTTTGGCCTAAATGTATGACTAAAATTGAGTTTATTGGATTTTTTTTAGAACAAAAAGTAGAAAATATCATTTTTTTTCAAAATTTTCGGTCTTTTTCCGTGTATAGCGCAAAAAATAAAAACGGCAGAGGTGATCAAATACCATCAAAAGAAAGCTCTATTTGTGGGAAGAAAAGGACGCAAATTTCGTTTGGTTACAGCATTGCATGACCGCGCAATTAGCAGTTAAAGCGACGCAGTGCCAAATTGTAAAAAGTGCTCTGGTCAGGAAGGGGGTAAATCCTTCCGGGGCTGAAGTGGTTAATTAATTTTGAAAAAAAATGAAGCAGTAAAGTTAGCCCAATTTTTTTTGTATAATGTGAAAGATGATGTTATGCTGATGTTATGCCGTGAGAATCATGATCTTTGTTCTGAGCAAAAAAATTCTGATTCTCATTTTTAGCCATTTTAGCTCATTTTGCAGCTCTAGTCATGACCCATGCTCTTACATGTTGTTCTTCCCTTGTGAAAGCAATAAAAGTGATAAAAAAATAAAAATAAAGGGATAGTGTAAAATAAATAATTAATTAATTTAAAAAATTTAAAGCGCCCCCATGCTCCTTGTTTATGCATATGTAAACAGTGATTACACCACACATGTCAGGTATCACTGCAAAGGTCAGAGCGAGAGCAATACTTTTAGTGCCTGTAAACTGGTAACCTGTAAAGGCTTTTAAAGCATCACCTATAGAGATTTTAAGGTACTGTAGTAGCATTTAAAAAAACTGCTGTGCAAATATCATGTGTCAAAAATATGCTACACCTATCATTTTATTCTTTAGGGTCTCTGCTTAAAAACTATAAAATGTTTTGGGGTTCATAGTAGTTTTCTAGCAAAAAGTGCTTATTTTTACATGTAGGAGAGGAATATCAGAATTGGCCTGGACTGGAAATGGTTAAAACAAATAAATATAATTTTCTTCCTATTTACTAATGGTAGCAGCGTAAAGATTAAAGATAGTCAATGTGGACTGAGAGAGTAACGTTCCTCTTTAACCTGATGAGTGGTACTTGTCATTGTGCATGGAATGTCTTATAAAGCATAGCATTCCATAATTGAACTATCTTAGTATGACAAATCCTAGAACCATTACTAAGAAATTACTCCTGAACACAACATGTCTTTAATAGTTGTCTTTCCTTTTCATACCAAGTATCTGTCAATGCAAATTATCTTCACCGTTGAAGACTATTGTTTTGCTATGACTCACATTGACTTCAATCAGCGATAAACATGTGCATTTAGCTTCACAGTTATACACAAGAAATGAAAGATATGTTTGATAGAACGTGTTTTCATAAACTGTAACCAAAGCAAATCTGTTCCAGGCAGTTCAAAGGTGGACACGTTAAAATGTAGCGCAGAACCTTGACAGCCATGCTGTTCTATCCGATCCTTCACTCTGCAGCCGTATGGGTTCATTGCAAGCGTCAGCCAGAAGCACATACTTCTTGTGACCTTGGCGTTGTCTCTTCTGTAAAACCTTCTATTAAAATTGTACTATCATTATGATGAAATGGGTCCAAGAATGTGACTTACTGCAACAGGATTAATAATTTAGCTCCATTTACAGAGCAGTATCCTTTATATAACATTTCTTAATCTCTTCTACAGGGGAATTGTGCCAGGGTGAAGAACTACAAAAATGTTGTATGTTCTTGCAGAATTCTTTATGGGATTAGATAGACAAGAAAGACACCACAGGCCTTTTGGATTCCATTGAGATTGGCTGGAGGGGAGGCATGGCTTCACTAGTTTCACTAATTTATGGGAAAATTCCTTTTCAAGGTGAACAGCCTATTTGCCTTTAGTAGGTCAATCATATCTATTTATACAATGGGTAAAGCTTTTATTATTTCATTATTATTTATTTTTATTTATTATTTTAAAGATTTAGCCCCTGCATGTGAATCACATTTTTGTGCAATTCACATGCGATTCAGTATGGTACAATTGGAACCCATTTATTTTGAATAGGCTCAAATTGCACAGAATTACACCAAAAAAGTGCAGGCACCTTTTTTGGAGCCGCACTGCAACCGCATCCGCATCCCATGGTCATTTTGTAGTCAGCCATAGTTCTGAGAGTGCAGAAAGCAATTCTGATGTGCAGTATAGTAGCCTACAGTAACCAATCAATACGTTGGGCAGATCTCTGAAATATAAATTTTGTTTCTACTGGTTATCCCTTTTTTCTTTATTGCAACATAGTTCCCAAATGTCCCTGATTTCAAGGGACTGCCCCTGATTTGGAACAAAGTCGCTCTCTCCCTCTTTCTCTTTCCTCATTTGTCCCTCATTTTGGTATGATCTATACAGGGGGTCCCTGAGTTACGAACCTCCGACTTGCGAACGACTCCTACTTACGAACGGAAGGTGGCGTCGGCGGGAACATCGGAAACATTGGAAAACAGCGGAAAACATCGGAAAACGACGTCTCTGCTGTTCTGCACATGCGCTTCCTACTTACGAACAAATCCGACTTACGAACAAACTGCCTGTAGTTCTATTTAAAATGCCTTTTTTTATCTTTCAAAAAGTGTTTCCCAGTGCTAAACCTTTTTAGAAATCCAGTTTCCAAATTGCTGCATTTGTAAATATAAACATCAGTATAAAGGAATAGTAGTGGTTGATAGTAGTGCTAAAAAAAAAAAAATATATCATTTTTTTAGATAATTCTCTTTTTAAGGGGGTGTGACGGGGGCGTGGCCTACTCCAACATACTTTTGCTAATAGATGTCCCTCATTCCCATCTGAAAAAATTGGGAAGTATGTTGCAATACAGTGAGCTTGCTAGGCGTTTTAGAGAGGCGGATTTCAGGTGCCATCCTGAAAATGTTAGTGTATACTCAGTACAGGCAGTCCCGTAGTTACAAACATCCGACTTACAAATGACTCCTACTTATAAAGGAGGGAGACAACAGGAAGTGAGAGGAAATCTACTCCTAGGAAGAGAAATTCACTCCTGTAGGAGTTATTATGGGGAAAAAAAACTGATGCTTTATCGCCAAGGCTTGCTTCCACAACAACCCAAAATTTTCAAATTCCATTTGTCATTGGGACAGAAAGTGAGGTGAAATCTTCTGAACAATGGCACAGACAGCAAAACAAATGTTACAGGGGTGTTAACCCTTCCCTATGCTATCCAAAAAGCTCTAAATTTTTTATTTTTTTTTGGCTGGAGCTACACTTAAAAAATCTATGTGTTCCGACTTACAAACAGATTCAACTTAAGAACAAACCTGCAGACCTGATCTTGTTTGTAACCCGGGGACCGCCTGTGCATGAGTAAGCAAAGTTAGTATGAATGTCCTGTTTCACCACCTACTGACATCAGTGTACACAGAGCACACTGGATCTGTCAGCTGAATGCATAGATGCAAACTTTTTAAGATGAAAAGGGGCACCCTAAAGTTGGTTGTAAACCTCAGACATGAAATCTGAACAAAGCGCATGTTTCTGTAGTGTTTACTTGCCTCTCTCCAGAGCTTTACTTGCCTCTCTCTTGTTCATCTGTGAACCACCCTCCTCTGGTGAGGACCATACGAACAGGTGTTCTAACAACCCATACTGAACCAGCACTTCAGGCGAACCCCAATCTATGGCCCGGCCTCTGCTTCCCCTGTCCAGCTCACCTAAGGGATCCCCCTCAGACACTAATGGCTCCTTCTGGACAAGTTCCACAGAGGGCTTACAAGTGACCAGCTCTCCAGGGACATTTCCCAAGGACTGCCTTACAACACCCACAGTCTCCCGGTCCCTAGCCAAGTCACAGGCCTTCCCTGCTGATCCTACCTCCTCCGGCGGTGGAATGTCAGTCTGGATCTCCTCTTCCGCGATTTCCGATGTTGCTTGGCCCTCTTCGGGCCCTCCAGAGGTTCAAGGCCTGGGGCGTGCAGAGTCCAGTGGTGCTGTTGGCATAAAAGTACTTCACCTCCTCTTGTTTAGGTCCCAGCCGCGTCAGCTGTGTACTGCAATGGCCGCACCTGGCCCAGGCGTCCACAACCAGGGTAGGCCTCCGACAGTCGGGACAGATTAGGCAAAGTTTCTCTACACCATCCACCACACCGAGCACTAACCCACCGGTGAGTTCCAGCCGTATGCCGGTATCGATAAGGACCAGATCCTGCATTTCAGTAGGTTGCTGCATGGCCGGCAGGCTGGTAAAGCTCCGTGCCATCTTCCTCTACTGCGAGCACAATGCATGTGACGCTGTCAGCCACGCCCCGGAGGAAAGTTTGACCGCGTCACACGCATTGTGCTCGCAGCAGAGGAAGATGGCGTGGCTCCACCCCCTCCTCTCGCTGATCTAGCGTACGAGGAACTGTAGCTCTTCATTTCCATTGTGTACACCAGCGACCCCTGGCGGCAGACACAATAGGTTAACAGCAACCCCTGTTTCACAGTGAAAATGTTCCCTTGCGTCCCAACTGTAAGAGAAATGGTCCCTGCATAATCTCTGGCACCACACTACCCCCCTGTGTCCATGTTTCCAAGGGCAACAGCGACACCCACAACTCCCTCTACATTTTCATCTGTGCAGCAGGATAAATTTTGAGCAAACGGTGATGATGCTGGTGCTATCCCCACGCCAGGCATCTCTGTACAATGGCAAGGTGCCGCCTGCAATGGTCCCTTGGGACTATCCAGGATACAGTCACTGGTTTGCAGGTACTGTTCTGGAGTTGCTAGGGGTAACGGACTAATCAGAAGTAAAATCTCAGTGGGACCTCCATGTAGCGCACTACCCCCGTAGGAGCTGCTGGGTAGTTCATCCTTTTCTGTAGTATGTTCCTGTTACCCCCCTTCACTGCATAAACCACACAGCAAACACTCCAAAACAGTAAAACATTAACTCTTTTCTCTTGCTGGTGGAAAAGAATGGGCGATATGGACATTCCATATCTATAAGAGATATGAGTTGCCTTTGTAACTTTGGTTCCGGTAATGGTCTGCATATCTTCTCCCTCCTGTTTACTACTACTTCCCAACCGTACAGCATTTCCAAATTTAAGTCCGAATAACAATACTCTGAATAGAGTTCGTTGACTGACTGTTTGGATTTCTCCAGGGTGATAACTCTTTAAGACTCCACGGTCAGCACCCTAACACCCTCAGTCTTTGGAATTACTGTCTCCCTGGGTTTACACTTACGTGTCCTCCTGAGCAACCGTCCATGCTTGCCATAGAGGGTCCTCTCCCAGTCCTGCTGATGGTAGTAGCAGTCTCCTCCTGTTACATTTTGCAGATTCCTACTGTTATCTCCTCCATGTCTCCTCCTTACAAGGCACATTCCCCTCCCCAGAGGGGAGAACCCTTGAGCTGCACCAGCTTCTACATACTGTCTTCCTCCGCTATTCCTTTCCCATTAGCCAGCCTCCTTTGAGCATGTGACCCACAGTTTATATAGACCTGATAGCCCCTGCCCATTCAAATTAATGATTGGCTCAAGGTGACTCATACAACTAACTGCATCCTGTTCCAATTTTACCTATCCTCCAGCACCTCTCACTGGACAAACAAGGCATCACTCTCAACAGAATGCAGGTAGTCACACCCCCAATTCTACTCTGTCATTTCTCCCAACCAAAATAAACCCAACCAGGCTTAAACCAGCAGGGTAATGCCTGGAATTTTCACCTAACACTAACATTCACTAACTAGTTAGCACACACCTAAGTAGGTGGGCGCTACACTAGCTTGGTCAAATTGCTAACACTACAACTGCTGCCTTTTTATCTGGTAGACTCTGACCCCTTTCATGAATTTGTGGAATGTGCTATACGACAGTGGCAGGTTACAAAAATAAATGTATTTTCAGGTATGGCCATTCCAGCTCTCTACCGTCATGTGGAAGAAAATGTTTTGGCCTCGTTGGACAGGGCAGTCAGCAGCAAGGTTCACATTACTGCTGACTCATGGTCCAGCAGGCATGATCAGGGATGTTACATTTCCTTCATGGTGCACTGGGTAACTCTGCTGGCAGCTGGGAAGGATGCAGGACAGGGTTCAGTGCTGGAGCTTGTTCCGCCACCACGCCTCCAAAAATCTGGTGGTGATTCTGCCACATCTGTCTGCTCCACCCCCTTCTCTTCTTCTTCCTCTATGGCCTCTTCTGCTAAATTGTCCTATGAACCAGCAGTGCTCCCTAAGAGTTCAAGGGGCTATGCAAGCAGTCAGGCTAAAATATGCCATGCGGTGCTTCAGTTGATCTGTCTAGAGGACGGGGGCCACACTGGGGCAGAGATTCTGTCAGCTTTGCAGGGGCAGGCTCAGAGGGGGTTGACGCCACAGCAGCTTGAGCCAGGAATGGTTGTATGCGACAATGGCACCAACCTACTCTCTGCCCTCTGACAGGGACACTTGGCACACATTCTGAATTTGGTGGTGCAGCATTTCTTGGCCAGGTACTAAGGCTTACATAAACTTCTGAGGCAGGCCAGAAAAGTCTGTGGCCATTTCCGGCGGTTATACAATGCCAGTGCTCGGCTGGCTGACATTCAATGGGATTTCAACCTGCCCACCAACAGCCTCATTTGTGACATGCCCACCAGGTAGAACTCAACATTGCTGCAGTGGCTGCACACGCAGCAGAGGGCCATCAATGAGTACCGGTGTGAATATGGCACCAGGACAGGCTCAGGTGAGCTTGGCTTCTTTTCGCCACACCAGTGGCTACTGATTAAGGATGCATGCACTGTCCTGTCACCATTTGAGGAGGCCACAATGATAGTGAGCAGTGACAATTCATCCATCAGTGACATTGTCCCTCTAGTCTTCCTGCTGGACCACACACTTCATGACATCTTGGACAGGGCACTTAAGGCAGAACAGCAGGAGGAAGAGGAGGACTTCCTTTCCTCTCAAGGCCCCCTTTATGCAGATACTATTCCTGCAGGGCCCCCAAACACCCTGGAGGAAGAGGAGGAGGATTGTGTCAGCATGGCTGTGGAGGATAACATACAGCAGTCTTCATGGGATGGTGGAGAAGGTGGCTGGCTGACCGATGCCTTTAAACAATTCTTTAATCCTCAGCGCCCAGGGCTGTATGATTTAGGCAACCATCGGCAATGTCTGCATTATATGGGGCAGAAATATCTAGGGGCAAGAGCAGACTTGGAGACTGAGCATCCACTGGGTTACTGGGTCTTGAGGATGGACCACTGGCCAGAACTTGCTCAATATACAATCGAGCTACTGACCTGTCCTGCATCCAGTATGCTTTCTGAACGGACATTCAGTGCCGCTGAAGGGTTTGTGACAGATCAAAGAGTGCGCCTGTCCACAGACTCCGTTGATAGGCTGACATTTATCAAAATGAATTAGTCCCGGATCAGCAGCTATCAAGCCCCTGATGCTGATGTAACTGATTGAATTTGCTAGGGATCTGGGATCCCTTGAAGACTGCCTATGCTATTCCTGAATCTTGATTATGCTAGCTTTCACCTTTTTTTTGGTTTCGGGCACCACCAACACCCAAGGCCTAATTTTTCTGCACCTGTTCAACAGGGGCATGTCATTTAAATTTTTTTACTGATTTTTAACAGCAGGGCCCGTTCCTGTGCCCAACAAGAGTAACTGTGAGGGGCTGCAGTATTCAAACACCACCAACACCCAAGGCCCAATTTTTTTGCACCTGCTTGACAGGGGAATGTAGGTAAAATAAAATTTCAAATGTTTAACAGCAGGGCCTGTTCTTGCACCCAACAAGAGTAACTGTGAGGGGTTGCAGTGTTCAGGCACCACCAACACCCAAGGCCCAATTTTTCTGAACCTGTTTGACAGGGGCATGTAGGTTACATTTTTTTCCTAATTTTTAACAGCAGGGCCCATTCCTGAGCCCAACAAGAGTAACTGTGAGGGGTTACAGTGTTCAGGCACCACTTGGGATGGGCGAACGGTTTTGGCCGCACATAAGTTTGGCCTGAACATCGCCCATTCAGGTACTCGCTTAACACCCAAACTTTCTGGGCACCTAGTGGGATGTTCACCTGCCGAGCTCACAGTCATTAGGTTATTAAGGCTTCCCCGCTGAGAGCTAAATTTAAAAAAAAAATATTGTACAAAAAAATGTAAATTCAAAAAAATTGGGGGAATAAACAGCGTGGAGGGACCCTTTGGCTCTGGTATGGATTTTAACCACTTCCCCACTGGTGCATTGTAAAATGACGCTATCTGCCTGAGTCTCTTCTGACAAGTTTTCCTGACACCAAGATGTAAAAAGGTAATGGGGAGGGATCTTCAGCACGCAGTCTGTGATTGACAGACAGAGCTCTGTTCCTGTGTGCTGTAAGAAGGGGGATGTGTCCCTTCCCTCCAATCTCAGAGCTCTTGTACAGTGTGTAACTGCAGCTCTTACCCCTGCTTTGTGAATCTGGGAACAATCCTTTTCATCTCTGATTTTTACAAGGATGTGCAGGACAAATTGCTGTAACTAAACAACAACTTATATAGGAGGGTTTGTTTCACCTTTGTGTATCACGTGAGGCCAGTCAATTCATTAGGTATAGGTAAGGGTTTAAAACCACTTTAAGGGCTTGATCACACTAGTGTTGAGCTCTGAAGAGCGCACCCCATTCCCAGTGTACAGCCTCCTCACAAGTGGCTTTAAATCCCTCGAACCGTGCGCTAACGCTCCACACGCGGTCGTGGTTTGCTTGTAGAGCTACGCCCGCCAAAAGTGACATGGGATATAATTCCTGCCGTGAACCAAAGCATCATGATCAGGCCATATGTACACCCCTGGCCACTTCTGCCATTTAAAGGGCAACCACTTGTGTAAATGAGCCCTTACACACAGTATATGGGTTTACCCCACCTTACGGACTAGGAAGAAAGAAATTGCAAAGCATAATCTGGTAGACCGATCGTGTGTTTTGTATATGCTTCTCAATGATGAATCTTGTGCACATTGGTATATGAATATAAAATTGCTTGATAAGCTACCCTATGGGGTTGACCAACTAAAACTGGAGAGTGCAAAATCTGGTGCAGCTGTGCATGGTACCCAATCAGCTTCAGCTTGTTCAATTAACCACCTCCCTACCGCACTATAGCTGAAAGACTGCTACAGCGCAGGCTCACATTGCCTGGAAGCCATCTATGGACATCCTCCCATGATCGAGCTTCCCATGCGCCCCCTGCGACACACATTGGCATGGATCTTTGATTCTTCAGCTGCAGCTGGTCACAAGATCGGGGTAAAGAGCCAATCACAGAGGCTTTATACCAGCTGTGTTCAATCACAGCTGATCACAGTGTAAACAGGATTTGCTGGTTATCGGCAGTCCTCTCCTCACGCTGACAGCGCATGAGAGGAAAGTTGATGACCAGCAAATCCACACAGGGGACATCTACACTGGTAATCAGGACACTGATCATCGGTGTCCTGATTATCAGTGCAGCCCCAACAGTGTCCAACAGTGCTGTCAATTTGTGCCCATCAGTACCACCTATTAGTGCCACCTATCAGTGCTCCCTATCAGTGCCCATCGGTGCATCCTTGTCAGTGTACATCAGTAAAGGAGAAACATTACTTATTTAGACAATTTGATAAAAGAAAAACTTTTTTTATTTTTTTATTTTCAATATTTTGTTTCTTTAGCAAAAAATAAAAAACACAGTGGTAGAGCAAAAGAGAGCTCTATTTGTGTAAAAAAAAATGATAAAAATGTCTTATGGGTACAGTGTTGCATGACCACGCAATTGTCATTTAAAGTGTGATAGTGCTGAAATCTGAAAATTGGGCTGGGTAGGAAGGGGGTGAAGGTGCCCAGCAGGCAAGTGGGTAAGCTTTGACAAAAAACCTGGAAGCTGATTGGTTTCTTTGCAGAGCTGCACCAGATTTTGCACTCTCCAGTTTTAGTAAATCAACCCATTTATGATTATTACTCATAGTTCTAAATCATACATTTGTGCATGAGTCCAGTGTCAAAGGTAATCCAAACTGTAGCATGGTGAGAAATTGAAAAGCTATTTTCTATTCAGTGCAGATGTTCTGTTCATTCTGATGGAGCATTTTTTTTGTTTCACGTCAGCATGAGAAGTCAAATTTTTCTCATCTTCATTTCCCCTCTGTAATTGATTGGAATTATCTACATGTCTCAACCAGACAGCTGTAAAATGATCAGTATTGTTGGTATTCAGCAATTATTTGTAGTTACCTGCTGGTTTAATATGTGCTCGGAAAAGTGGAATGCATTCATGTGCAACAGTCAATCATCTTTTTTTATAACTGTAATCTCTGTAATTGGTGAACAATTTACGATGCAGGTATATGGAAGATAGAACGACAAAGGGAAATCCACATAAGATCTATAAAGCGAAATACAAATTGGGTAAAACGTACCTGTCTATTTTTTTGGCTACTGTAATTAAAATAATCCCATGTTAAAGGTTTTTGTTTTGTCTGTATTTCTACAATGTTATTTTGGATTGAGACAGAAATAGGTCTTATTCCTACTTCCATTCTTTAGCTAGTCTTTGAAGTTATACTGCTTGGCTTTCTTAGCCTCTAGGGAAGAGGGCTTAAAGTAAACCTGTGCCTAGACTATGTACATTTAAAGCGCTTTAAAAAAGCCATCAAAAAAAGCCTCTGCAGCTATAAGCAATGTGGAGAAATGTATTTTCAAAGTTCACAGCAGAGGCATTAAAATCATAGCAAATCAAAGGGAAGCCCGTTAACTTGAATGGCCTGCCCTTGATGTGACAAACGCACCAAACTAACTTCTACATCTTTTTTTTTTGCAGTCAGTAATGCGTGTTTTGGGTCATCTGGTAGCTACGTTTGGGGTGCCATTAAGAAATAATGGCACTGCAAGTGCGATGTGCATTTTGACACGTCTTCAGGAACATGCACAGAAGCGCACATTTCCGTGTGCATCCCCAGAACACAAAGCTGTGAATAGGACCTAATGGTAATGTTTGAAGAAAGAAGTATGGCCAAAAAAGTTTCTTTTCTGGGTCACAGGAGTGCACTTGCTTTTGCTCTCCTGTGACCCAAAATCAGCCGGCAGCAAGCTAAAGCCCACTGTCAACTGATGTCACAGAGCCACTCCAGACTGGAAGGATCCAGACAATAGGAGGTTTGAGGAAGCACTGTATTTAGGGCGAAACACGTCACCTTTTATTGTTCCTGCTATACCTGTAATGTGATTTGATACCCCCAAAAAAAAGATATTGCAGCAAATTACGCACTTTTTGTTCTTTCATCCCAACAATAATGTTGGGATTCACCCAGGTGCCTGACTGGTAGCTGGCTCAGCCTCTCGACACACTGCTTCCACCACCACCACAGCCCGGTGCTCCACTGGGAGCTGGAGGGGCAGAGCAGATAATGATGACTGTCAGTCACCACTCTTGGCTCAGTGCAGACCGAGAACTGAGCGATCAGCAGTCATGTGATTGCTCAGTTCTAGAGTTTAAAGTCAGTGGGGGATAACTGCAGCACACTGACGCTGCATCCATAGAGATAAGTATGTATGTTTTGTTTTTTTTGTTTTTTTAAAACCCCAGACTTCACCACTTCAGCCCCGGAGGATTTTACCTCCTTTCCTGACTAGAGCACTTTTTACAATTTGGCACTGCGTCGCTTTAACTGACAATTGCGCAGCCATGCAATGTTGTACCGAAACAAAATGTGCGTCCTTTTTTTACAAATAGAGCTTTCTTTTGGTGGTATTTGATCACCTCTGCGGTTTTTATTTTTTCTGCTATAAACAAAAATTGCAACGATTTTGAAAAAAAAAAAGTTATAGCGTCTACAAACTATGGGAAAGATTTATGGCATTTTTATGCCATTTTTATTATTGATTTATTTATTAGTAATGGCGTGATCTGCGATTTTTAGCGGTACTGCGACATTGCAAGGGACAGATCTGACATTTTTGACACATTTTTGGGACCATTTACATTTATACAGCGATCAGTGCTATAAATATGCACTAATTACTGTGTAAATGTCACTGATAGGGACGGGGTTAACACTAGGGGGCAATCAAGAGGTTAAATGTGTGTTCCCTACATGTGTTTTAACTGTATGGGGATAGGACTGACTGGGGGAGGAGACATATCGTTGTTCCTACCCAGTAGGAACAAACGATATATCTCCTCTCCCCTGACAGAACTTGTGTGTTGACACACACAAATCTCTGTGCTGGCTCTCGTGCACGCGATCGCGACTGCTGGCAACTTGCGTTGGGTCCCCCTCCGTGCAGAGGCCGCACGTCCTCTGGCGGCTCTTAAAGGGGAAGACTTACCTGTACAGGGTTTCGCCCAGCGGTGCCATTCTGACGCAGTATATATACGTGAGCCAGTCGGGAACCGGTTAAGGATTGTTTAAAAACTTTTTCAATGATAGTGGTAAATGTCACTCTTTCGTGAATAATTTCCCATTGCTGAATTTCCCATAACTGACATTTGAAACTGTGTTTATTTTTTGTTGTCGCCCAACTGGAAGCAGTAAAAAGTATGCTTTTCAAGGTTACATAGTAATATTCACAATATGGAAATGATTTACTAACCTGCTGCTGCTTAATAAATAGTTTCTGAGTTACTGCAGGGATATTGGCAGTGAGAAGTAGGTGATGCATACTTTCACTGTAATTAACAGGCACACCACGCTCCTTCCCTGCAAATGCTTCTACTTACAGTAATGTAAGAAAGATCAGACTTGTGTAAATATGTATGCAACAGTATAAATACGTATGACCATATCTTCCATACTAATTATATGGTTCATTGAATCTCTAGGGGAGAAATGATTGCTGTAACCAGGTGTGTTGATCAAGGTGTGGAAATAAGAAATATACATGAATGAGCTGGAACTGACTTCTAAAAATTTGAGAAAAAAATATAACTGCTTCTCATACCAGACAACTATTTTTTTTAAATCAAGCTTTTTTTGAAAGTTCGTTCTGGAAAAAGAAAGCGTTAGAATGTCTGTTGGACATTTAATGTCATCTGTTGACTAACTACACTACTCAGGAAGTGTGGATATTCTTCAACGTGGGGACACAAGAAGCAATACATATCCGAAAGAGACTGTAGGGGCCCAGTCACGCTATTCTGACACAATGTGGTGCTTTACCTCATTTGTGTTGAGTTAATGCTCCTCTTTGATTTGAAATGGGTTGTCACTGCACTACAGTTTTTAATGGACAAGTTTTTTTTACCTGTTTTTTATCACAGATATTTTCAGGAGCTATTTCTGAAATGTATAACTTTTTTTTTACACTTTCTTGCTGTAAAGCACAACAGTAGCTATTCATCCCAGTGTTGTCCCAGGAATCAATGGGTCCAAAAGGGTTCAGTGATAGCCAATATGCAGCACTAAGCCATGGAGCTGAAACCATAATTTCCTGAGCTTATAATCTTGCTATATGATGCTCCATAGGAGTGCTTGTAACAGATCATTGGAAACTCAATACTGTAGTGATGTTACGGTGCTTTCTTTCTCGGGCAGATCCGGGGGGGGAGCAACAGAGCAATTGCCCCCCCCAAGAAAATATTACCGACTCCAAGTCTCACATTCGGAATCAGCAGCAGTGGTGCTGAGCACCTCTTGTTGTTGCACCACCACTGGCCTGGCCTCTACTGCCTGCCACACTGGTTGCTACCGCCTGGCGTCTAGCAACCAGTGTCGTCACACCCGAGGAGGAGAGCGAGGTCCCAGCATTCAGAGCGGAGGAGGATTTAACTTCTTCCTTCTCCACGCCTAGTGAATATTGGCTCCACCCACCTCCTCCCTCCATCTTCTCCAGCGCGGCATGAGGCAAGGGAACTGTGCCAGCCAGCCTGCCGGGATTTAAGCAGAGCACATCTGAAGAGCTGCCTGTCGACCTGCACGCTACACCTGCCTAAGGCGAGCGTAAGGCAGATCACGGATGAATCAAAACTTATAAACATTATTAGCATATTCTTTATTTAGCATATTCTCATTATTTTGTAAAAAGGCTCTAATCAAAATTTGTGAAACAAAAAAAAGTCTCTAATCAAGCCCTGACTGACCTCCTTAGCTTTGGGTGCTGTGGAGCAATCTACTATTCAAATATCACAGTCGAAGCACAGAAATTGCAGTCCATTACCCATTGATTCCCACGGCCTCAGGGAATATGAGAATTAATTACTTTATTGTATCTGGCCTGCAGCTACAGAAGTTAGTGAAGGCTCATTTTAAAGCTTATATACAATCACTTAAAAATACGCAAATTCTTGACTAGCCATAGCCTGCCCACAGGTTCTAAGTTAAACTCTTATGCTGCGTACACACGGTCGGAATTTCCAACAACAAATGTTCGATGGGAGCTTGTTGTCGACCGTGTGTAGGCTCCATCGGACATTTTCCGACCGAATTTCCGACAAACAAGGTTTGAGATCTGGGTCTCAAATTTTCCGACAACAAAATCCGTTGTCGGAAATTCCGATCATGTGTACACAATTCCGATGCACAAAATTCCACACATGCTCGGAATCAAGCAGAAGAGCCGCACTGGCTATTGAACTTAATTTTTTTCGGCTCGTTGTAAGTGTTGTACGTCACCGCGTTCTTGACGTTTGGAATTTCCGACAACATTTGTGTGACCGTGTGTATGCAAGACAAGTTTGAGCCAACATCCGTCGGAAAAAAACCCATAGATTTTGTTGTTGGAATGTCCGATTGTGTGTACACGGCATAAGTATGGATTGCTCTCCCAGACAGAAACTAGTATGCTTCACAGGAGTGGGAGAGTGCCAGCTAATATGTGAGGCTTCTCACATAACCATTTTACGTTGTGATACCTTGATTTACCTTGATTTAAACAAGGTTAGGTCTGTATGATATGTTAAATACAGTGCTGTAAGCAACAACTTTATTTTCTGGCAGTACCCCTCCCCAGACTAGACTCTGGATCCGCCCCTGCTTTGAATACGGAAACTAGGACAGAACTGATGCAGCTCTGTCCAGGGTCTCCCTGCAGCAGTGGTCTCCACTGACCAAAATCTAGACCCCCCCCCTCCTCCCATGAAGAAAACAGAAGTGGAAACTATAGAAATTAATCCCCAGGTGAAAAAAATGATGTTGAATAATCTGGATGACATTTGCATTTACTGTGCAAACTTAAAATGCTTACGCAAAATGCATTGTCATCTGGATTTTTAGCAATTGCAAACTTGTGAAGACGTCATTGCCAATTTTGTGCCCTTGCCAATGCGATTTGATCTTATCTGAATGTTATACAGAGTTTACACAAACTTAATTTTTCCTTGTGTGCATCTCATTTTAGCTTTGAAAAGGGAGTAGAGCTCTGCTAAAGTGAAACACATACATTTACTTTGAGCCTTACCATTCCTTTACAGTAAATAAAAGCTACATGATGTGATATAATTTTAACCAGGGAGGGTGCTGAATCCCTGGGGGGGGAGGGGGGGTTGCACAAATTACATAAACATTGTGTTGGGGAAAATGACGGAAAATGCATTTTTTCATTTTTTCAAAAAATTTTTACTAATTAAAAAAAAAAAATGAAGGCATATGTCTCCAGATCTGCTACCAAATGAACCCCTTGGTGCCGAGCGTATGCAAATATGTGGCCCCACTGGACTAAGCTTTTTTCTCGAGAGCTACAGGCCCCAGTACTAATGATCGGGGCAGTGGCCATTTGCTTGTGGATGTGGCAGTGGCCTTTTGTTAGTATAGAACAAACGATCGGGACCCAGGACTCCCAATTTCAGATCACCTGACCGTTGTGACAGCCTTTGATTGGCTATCATAGGGATCAGTCACTGGGAAGCCCGCCACCCATGTTTTCTCTCCCTGAATGGAGGAGAAAGATGCTTTGTATTTCTCTCTCTCCTTTTTCTAAGTTCGTATCAGCGTCAGTATTGTTTTAGGTAAGATAAAAAAAAAAAGTATGCACTTTTTTTTCTCGGCTGTACTACGGGTACATACAACAACTAACATACACATATGTGGTATTGCTGCGATCATCATGAGCAGAAAAAAATATTTTGAGTTGTTCTTTGGTGGAAGGTTATGGTAGTAGCAAGAAATATACAGTTAAATTAAAAAAAATTATATTTTTTACTATTTCGGGCCAGTTTTCCCTTGATGGTAAAAAAAAAAATCAGGAGATATCCATTACTATTTACCACCAAATAAAAGCCCAATTTGTCCTGAAAAATGTGGTAAAATCCACCTGGATGCACAAAGTAGTTGTGATGATATGTACCGTTTTACACATGTCAAACAAGCAAAGTAAAAAGAACTTTTTCCATGGACAGTCATCTGTCTTCTACTATAAATCCCATTCAACACACTGCATGGTTTACTTATTATTGCTATATAAATAAAACATGTGAACACGGGATTTAACCAAATGCCTGGACTGTTCAGATAATGTAAAGAAGATAAAAAAAATAGTAGGATCCACAAATCATACAGTAATACAGTCTTTAACCTTTCACTAGTCTTCAGGAGGAATATTCCCCACACCATCATAAAATACTTAAATTTTGAATAAAGCATTATATTATGAAAATGAGCAAGCCAGATTTAAAAGCCCTCAACACTTTCACATGCTTTATATCCAAAATGTTGAAAAGACCCATCATTTTGGGGCTTGATATCTCTTCTTTATACCATATTGCTCACAAAAAGCTCTTTTCTGATACTTAATTCACATTACAAAATGGGCAGAGAAGTTGGAAGTTACTCTTGGAAGGGAGAACTGGAATCAAATGTGGAAAACTTCTAAACAATACTCCAGTAATGTCTATGCGTTAGAGACAATCCCACATATCCAAATTTACACCTGAATCCTCTCATAAATATTTCCGTGGATGTGATGAATATGGCACTTTACATTATATACTGTATGGTGGACATGTCCCATCATAAGTGTGCTTTGGTCTAGTAATTCTCAAATGTTACATACAAACCTGAACTGCTCCCTCTCAGAGGACCCATGCAAAGCCCTTCTCAATAATACAAACCAATGGGAATAACAAATTCTCAATTTAAACTACTGCTAGCCATATTTACCACAATCAAACAATTGTTAATGCATGGCAATCCCTATCCCTTAAAATATAATGATAAGGGTATCCCAGGCTCTGTTGAATAAAAAAAATAACCAATACAGTAGATTTGACAATGGTCAAATTCCAGTCCCCCTGGGTATACAACCTTCTTCCTTTACATTTTGACCTTAGTCTTCTCCTCTTATGTGAGGATTGATAGAAATCTATGCATAGTGCCGTAGTCCCCAGCTACCACTTTACCCTGTCCTACCTTTTACTTTTTACTTTAACCGGCCTTCTCTTTTTCACCCAAATTAAAAAAGACATAAAACAGAGATTAATTACATCCAGTATGTCAACTCAGATGAGTTCAAAGCTTGGCCCCCGAGGTCACATAAAACCATAGCAACTACAAACACACCACAAAGATAAAATTACAGGTCTGCTGTTTTGGTTTTATTCTGTTTGAGCAGAAAATAACTTTGCTGTACATTACTATAGTTCCCATTCGCTCTGCCTGCCCACTATTTTCAGTCGCTCTGTGTCCTTAAAGTGGAAGTAAAGTCTTATTTTTTACTAGTACCTACAGGTAAGCCTATAATAAGGTTCACTTGTAGGTACTGTGATTATCTCCTAAACGTGCACAGTTTAGAAGATGTTCAGAGTGCATGCAGCTGATGACATCATCGGCACATGCGCTCTGAAGGTCTGGCTTATTGTGCTGATCCTTCAGAGCCCGTGCCGTAAACAACGGCACCTGTGTGCATGCGCGGGAGTGATGTCATCGCTGCTTTAGCTACTCACAGCGCCGGAGCCTGTGAAACCAGAAGAAACACCGGGGAAGAGAGTCAGCCGTCTCAGTGGTGTGCGGGCGCTGCTGGAGGGCTTTGTTCTAAGGTAAGTATTTTAAAATGAGATAGTATACAATGCATACTAGCTCATTATGACTTTGTCTTGCAGTTTTTTTTGTTTTTTTTTCCCCAGGGTTTACAACCGCTATGGACGCTGTAACATTAATTAAGATAAAGTTAACTAGTGGGCAGTGTTTGTTTGGATAACCTGTTATTCTTTTTGTGTGATTGCAGGGGCCCATAGTACTGTACTGTGGTAACCCATAAGGGTGAAATGCCACTTTGATGGTTCTATACTATATTCGATATGTGGTGCGCCATATAATATTTGTAAACAAGTCTGAAGTGATGCAACAACAATAATGAAATAATATACAAAATAGTATAATAGTGAGAATGTAGTAAATAATAATAACGTTTATAAAGGTGAAGTGAATAGGGTCCAAGGTGTAAAAATTGAGTTGGCAAGTCCTAAACTTCAATCCAGATATCACCCAAAACTGTCTATGTTGAGCAAAAATAATCCGTAAATAGTGACTTAAATTGATTCTAAAGCCAGAAGGTTTTTTTTATCTTAATGCATTGTATGCATTAAGATAAAAAAACCTTCTGTGCGCAGCAGCTTCCCTCAGCCCCCCTAATACTTGAACAAGCCCATCTCTATCCAGCGATGTTGCAGGAGAGACTCGGCTGTCCGGGACTCTCCCTCCTCATCTGCTGAGACAGCAGTGGAGTGCCATTGGTTACCGTTGCTGTCAATTAAAGTCAGTGAGCCAATTAGGAGAGAGAGGGGCCGGACCTAGTCATGGTTCGGTGTCTGAATGGACACACATAGCCTCGGCTCGGGTGCCCCTATAGCAAGCTGCTTGCTGTGGGGGCACTCGGCAGGAGGGAGAGACCCGAGAAGAGGATGGGGCTGCTCTGTGCAAAACCACTGCACAGAGCAGGTAAGTATAACATGTTTGGTATTTTTAAACACAAAAAAACAAGACTTTAGTATCACTTTAACTCAGTGTTTCACCACCTTATTTAAATTATATGCACTTACCAGAAAGCATGGACTCTTATACATAATGTAAAGAGTGAGATGCACTTGTGTAATGGCAGACCGCCATTTGACAAAACTTTCACTCCTAGAGAGGACTTCTTCAAAGCAATTTCTCCATGGGTAACTGGGGTAATCGACCACAAAATCCCATACAGTCAGCATATGTAAAAGGACATGGGACTAAACTCTATAGTATAAAACCGTTATGTAAAGTTTATTTAAAAAAAAATACTAAACACTCACAGAATGTGTGCAGTAAATAGCGCTGTACAAACACTCAATCCTGGGGTCGTCCAGGACACTTCCTGGATCCAAGTACGCAATCATGTCACAGGCATGGACTCCACCCCATGTTTTTTGTCATGACTGACTGGTTACATAGAAATTGTTTATTGAATTAACCTAGGAATTCAATGCAATGGGCCATCCATAGGCAGTCTGTGCACAACTGATAATAGATGGTTCACTGTGTGTATTGATGGTATTATAAGGGGAATGCAATTATGGAGTTCTTTAATATAAAGTATTGTTTACCGAATTGTCAGAATGTTCGAGTTTTCTTTTAGTGTTACTAAACTCACAACAGTAAAATCAGTCTGTATATGTAGTAAAGCATGCTTGTTATACTCACTGTGTAACCTAAGGGGTTAATCCTCTGCATTGTGTAAAAAGGCTGTTTGATCCTGATTCTCCCCTTCTTCCACTGTCCCCAAACCATCTTCTGATAGAACAGAGCCTTGCGCGCACTCTGCACATGCTCAGTTTGGTGTGTATTGCTAGAGAGGTTTTTTTTTTTTGTGAGAGTGCATATGATTGGCACAGGGCCAATAAGCACTGTCCAGACAGAGGGTCAGGAGTCCTGCAGCCTCATAGGACAATCAGGGGAGAATGAAAACTCCTCCCACAACCTTTCACTAGTGCTCTGCTGGACACTGATATAAGTAACAAAACTGTTATATACTGCTGATGAGAAAAGGTATTTAGCAGTTTATTGTTACTAAAACTATTGCATTTCCATATTCTGTGTAATGTGGGAGACCAAATAAAGGGAATGCAGGGCCCTGGGTTTAGTAACACTTTAGGTTTTAGAATACTTAACATTTTTTGTTTTCATCTAAATTAAAACAATTTTATCATAGTGTGTGTTCCAAGGACATGTTCTAGTTTACAGTTTAAGGGTTTTTTTTTTTTTTTTTTTTTTAACAATATGAGAATCTTCATTGCTGCTAAATCATATAGAAATATTGAATGTCCTATTTGTTCAACCTGAACATGTCTTTGTTGCAAATATGTCAGCAATATGTAAGTAATATTTGTAAGGCTCTGGGGGATGCAAGTCATGGAAAAATATATTCTAGGTTAGAAAGCAGATGGCTATTACAAATTATGACTTTAAGGCCATTAACTTTTAAACTTATGCTTATGAAGATATTATGTAATTCTGTAGAGAGGGAGAAGAAGTTACAGTTACAAGCAGAGAAAAGTACACAAATAGTACTATTAATATATAATACTAGTGATGGTTAATGGAAGTTAAACTGCAGTGTATACCTTCTCTGTATTCACATTGTTCCAACATAAAAGCATGTATTTATACAGTGCTGTAAGTATAGTATATATAAATAATAAAAATATCTATCTATCTATCTATCTATAGATATATATAGATATATATATATTTTGTGTATATATATATATATATATATATATATATATATATATATATATATATATATATATATATATATATATATATATATATATATATATATATATATATATATATATATATATAGTGTGTGTATATATATATATATATATATATATATATATATATATATATATATATATATAAAAATAAGAAGCATACATCTACAATGTTGATCAAGGTACATGAAGCAAACAGTATTAACATCAATTCACTAAAGCATTACTAATACAGTATATTCATAGGTGCACCTCTTCTGTTGATTTTTTTTTTATTGGAAATTTAGTTTTACAAAATTTAAGACACAGAGTACTGAATTTACACAATACACATAATATTGCACAACATATATTTAATCTTCTATCCAGCCAGCAGGTGGAGTTCTGGGAACCCTTGTGGTGTATTAAATGTTGATTTGTAAAACTTTAATGGTTGTAGATAGATATGCATGTACAATATCTCACAAAAGTGAGATCACCCCTCACATTTTTGTAAATATTTTATTATATCTTTTCATGTGACAACACTGAAGAAATGACACTTTGCTACAATGTAAAGTAGTGAGTGTATAGCTTGTATAACAGTGTAAATTTGCTGTCCTCTCAAAATAACTCAACACACAGCCATTAATGTCTACACCGCTGGCAACAAAAGTGAGTACACCCCTAAGTGAAAATGTCCAAATTGGGCCCAAAGTTTCAATATTTTGTGTGGCCACCATTATTTTCCAGCACTTCCTTAAGCCTCTTGGGCATGGAGTTAACCAGAGCTTCACAGGTTGCCACTGGAGTCCTGTTCCACTCCTCCATGACGACATAACAGAGCTGGTGAATGTTAGAGACCTTGCGCTTCTCCACCTTCCGTTTGAGGATGCCCCGCAGATGCTCAATAGGGTTTAGGTCTGGAGACATGCTTGGCCAGTCCATCACCTTTACCCTCAGCTTCTTTAGCAGGACAGTGGTCGTCTTGGAGGTGTGTTTGGGGTTATTATCATGTTGGAATACTGCCCTGTGGCCCAGTCTCCAAAGGGAGGGGATCATGCTCTGCTTCAGTATGTCACAGTACATGTTGGCATTCATGGTTCCCTCAATGAACTGTAGCTCCCCAGTGCCAGTAGCACTCATGCAGCCCCAGACCATGACACTCCCACCACCATGCTTGACTGTAGGCAAGACATACTTGTCTTTGTACTCCTCACCTGGTTGCTGCCACACATGCTTGACACCATCTGAACCAAATAAGTTTATCTTGGTCTCATCTTAAACTAAATAATGTCCATGTTGATATAGGGTCTGTAAGTATTCAATAAGGTGTTCTTAGCAACAAACATGCATCAATAATGCAAGGAGACCATCACCAACACCCGAACACACTGACTCTTACCCTCAAGCAAGGATAAATAAGCAAAGGATGTCATAAATAGCAATCTCAGCAGAAATCCGCTTTAAGGGTGTTATCTGGCGCCTCCACCACAACAGAACGTTATGAACAGATATCAGTAGGCAATGGATGTCAATCAAGGTGTCACCTCCACCAGCAGTCCACCTCAAGGATATCCTCTGGTGTTCCCACCACAGCAACAGAACTCTCAAATGAATATAATGAGACACTTCTCATAGCGAAGACATCCCAGTAAAAATTGATTGCAGGTTGAAAGAATAAAACTCACATTTACATGGTTTAAAATGCGCATGTAGAAACAACCGGTGTTTCCAACCCACAAGATGGCTGCTGCGTCCCAGCACGTGATCGCGCCACACGTTCCAACTCCTCCCTACATGTTTCATCATTAAGTGACATTGTCAGGGCCGTTTAACCCATATCAGCCATAACAGCATTGCTTGGCTTTAGGGTAGACTGTTTTCTCTATTCACTTTTCGCATTTAGTTTCTTTTTCATTGTATTCATTTGAATTGTATATACACTTCCATTGTTTACCTCCTCTAGTAGAACTATAGGCAAAACCTTAGTCAGATTTTTTTTTTGCCATCTGCGTCCCATAGCCAAACAGGAAGTGAGCGGAAATCTCTGCAATTTAGGGATATTCCTTGGGGCCCCCCAGGACACCAGAACTAGTGTCCACATTGGAAGATTTCCCCTCTATTACTATTCTTGGGACAACCCAACATTTTGTATTTTTCTTTTACTTTCACTTTTAATGATAATGGTAAACAGGACAAATAGAGAGTGTGAATTCCCTTAACGTGGGTACGGACAGCAATAGTAACTAACTGGGTGTTCTAATCCCTCTTCACTCTATCCAAAAATAAAAAAGGTTTTGCCTTTAGTTACACTTTAAGTATATTATCCAACTCTCTTCTAGTGTTTTTTCCTTTCACTCACTAAGGAATCTTGCAATACAGATACTCCTTGTTTAACGACCTACCTGTTTAATGACAGCTCGGACTTACGACCAGCCCGAGCGATGCACTGTACATCATTGTATTGTACAGTACAGAATTTTTGTTGTTTATATTTTTGTGTTCTGTACTTATGCAAATTAAAACAATGTTATTGAGTTGGAGTTTTGTGTTTAGACCTTTTTTTCAGAATACAATACAGTACAATAGTTAAGAATTCTTAAAATATTGATTACTTGTGGCTCCTCGTTTAACGACCAGTTCGTTTTAATAACCTGGTCGCTGGAATGGAACCTGGTCATTAAGTGAGGAGAGCCTGTACTGTATATTGGGTTGGGAACATGGTATATCAGTAATTACAGTTTTCCATATATTAGCTATCACAGCTAGGCTAAATCTGAAAAGCAAAGTACAGTAATGAAAATAAGCAAAGGGGTGTTGAAGTCCCCTAAATGTGCTTTTAAAATCACAGCAAGATTACCTACTATGCTTGGCATATGCATTCCATGCATTCTCCCATTGAGTTCCAGTTAAAGAACATTTTTGTGGTTACTGTCCCTTTTATCCGTTACGTCTGCAAGATACTTTGCCTTATGGCATTTAGGCTTGCAGTCCTAATTACTTAAGAAACCTGATCTGTGCTTTACCTAAATTGATTATGAAGCAATAAATGCTGCATCCACGAAGAAGGCCATAAAACGCAGTGACTGTTCTTCCATTACTGCCCAAACACAACGCAAGCTGAAATACAGGCTGTATTCCAAAATCCTTCATGGGTGACATCATTTAGAACTAAGGATTTCTTCATTTGCTTGAAAGGCTTCAATAGGCTTCACATCCTGCTCCAATAGTGTTCTAAAGTGTTCATGGTCCTTAGCCATTCTCAATGCACATATTTGGAACTGGCTTTCAATTACCATCTGCAGACTCTCCATTGTAGAGCAGGGGTGCTCTTTGTTACCAAGGCATTTTATTGTATTTGGCAATGCACAAATCTTCCCTTTTTAACCTTGGCAGCCCTTTCTATCAAAAAGGGACAAATGGGTTGGCTGGTGTGAGGTCCAAAGTTATGAAAAGTGTGTATGAACTGTGGCATTGGGAGGTTGGTGGGAAATAAATACTTTCTTGAAAACACAATTCAGATCTTGTCTGTTTGGATTGAGGTGGGAACTAAATTAACTGGGCTGAAAAATAGTGCTTGACCATATGGGTTTGCTTTTGGAGCACTTCAGTTACCTTGTGGAGTGTTTGATATTGAAAAGTTATAAAATGAAGTTAATGAAATTGTTAATATGCATGTTCAGTGGTTAATGAATATTCAGTGTATTTATTCATATGTGTATAACTGTGAGTTTTTTATTCTCGCCGTAACATTTTGTATGGCAGAGCCCAAAAGTTAAAAACAAATAGTAACTGGATACATTTTATAATGAGTTAATATTGCACAGGTATCTCCCCTGGCAGTGTACAAAGAAAATGAAAGCAACAACTTATAATACCAATCAACAAATAAGTAAAAATAAAGTTAAAATGTCAGAACACTATTGTAACTTTTGGAATTCTGATAAAATATAATAGTATAAAGATATAATATATTAGTAATAATATAAAATATAATAGAATTCTGACGTAGTAAGACAGAATGAGGCATACATGTTCATTTTGTTAATGTGTGCCAATAAATCCTAATCCGTTACTTGACTTCACCCCCCCCCGCCCCCATAATGACTAATCACACAATTTTCATAATATCGAAAAAAAAATTGTATGTATATTGGTAAAAATTATATTTTCTGTACTAAATTTTGATTCAAATGTTTCAGAATAATTCATTTTCTTCCTGCATGCTTCCAATCTGAATGCATATAGCTGTACTTATATGATATGTGCATTTCTGGATTTCAGAACCTTACCATTGTTTACTGAAGAACATTGTACCTATCTATAGTTTTGAAATAGCTGTGCTCCTTGCCTCCATGCCATTTAAAAAAAGACTTGATGATTTTGCTGCTTGCCCATGTATCTCATCCCTGACCTTCTTAATTGTTTTACAAGCTACCCATCAGTGACAGGACCTTCCAGTACAGAGTGCGGGTGCTTGGTGCTGGTGTCTGATTTGAATTTGTAGACATCATATTAGAATCCATAGCTAAGCAGCCACATTCCTTCCTCCTGGGAGAGCACACTGCATTACACTCTTGAGTGGGAGAGGTTAATGGGAAACTGCTTGCTGTAGCCATAATGGGAGGTGGACGGCTTTAAAGATTTTTTTTACAGCGACGGTGAGGCATGGGCAAGCTGCAGCGGCAGGGGGTTATTTCTTAAATGGCTGACTACTTCAGTCACGAGGATGTTGTGCCACTGCCAAACCGTACTTGCAAAACCATACTCCTCTTAGAGCCATCTTCGAATTTTACTATCGAAGATGGCTCTAACTTCTAACTAAGAAATGTTCATGTAAAAATATTAAGCACATATAAAATATTGTGTCCGTCACATTTAAATGGACTGCTTTCTTATTTGCTAAGTGTACAAGGAGAGAACTGGAGAATACACAAGTAGCAAAATCATGTTTTAAGTCTGTTATAAGTAATTTAGAAATTGAGTTAGAATGCAATAAAAGGTGCCTTCACGTTAATCATAATAAAAAAGTACAAAAAGTTACACAATGGCAGTTATAAGTTAAGCTGTTAGTGCTGCCATGTTTTTAAATCTTTAAATCTCCTACTGCCGGCTATTGTTTTCTGACAGTTTCCACCCATGGCTGTCAGGATACCCAAACTATGACTGCATCTGCATGCCTGCAAATACTGTTTGGCCATCTTTTTCTGTCTACCGTCTTAATTTCTTAAAGAGGAACTGCAGTCTGCTCACATAATTTGTAATAAAACATCTTTGCCATTCTGAAGCTTCCATCCAACCACTTTGCATATTATTTTATATATACTGTGATTCTGTACTTGCCAAATATGCTGCAGAAATCTCCCTCCACTGAGTCTGGCTGCATCTATTTTAACTGTGGGCAGCTGAAGCTGCTGCTTGTTTACCTCTGGGATTTACACAGAGGCACACCTTCAGCTCTGCAGCCCCACAGCTCTGATTGGCCCTCTTATGACTCGCCCCCCCTCCTTTCCTACCAAACTCTCACGAGTGCGAGAGAGAGAACTGTGCATGATGTCATAAGCCTAGGCTGATGACCAGACAAGAAACAGGAAGGGGCTATATAAGGTATTTACTGGCAGAAAAAAAATGTTTTACTATTTTTTGCAAAGTTAAAACAACAAGGGCAGAATATTTAATAGATGGAAAGATGAATAAATGACTGAAGGTCCGATTTAATCAGTTTGTAGAGTCTGGTGGTGTTGCAGTATTCACAGTAATCAGGCAAAGTTTGAGCAGTATATGGCCAGCTTAGGTGTCTGCCTTCTTTGGTTAAAAACCCTATTCTTTGTGGTTTAATATAGTGTTATAATGGATTTAGGGTGCTGGTTATAAGCCCAACATGGAGTACGTGTCTGCATTTAAATTTGTACATCTCCAAAACTATTATACATTTTTATGATAAGTGATGTACATTTTTTTGGGGGGTAAAACCTTTACAAAACCTTATAAGTAACCATACGTACAGGACATTCCTGTATAGCAAAAAAGGAACCAAAAATCCATCTAATAAACTGGTGTGAAGAACTGTGAAGCCTTCCTAACACATTCCTCACATTTATTCGTAATCCCAAAAATAAAAGGTTGATTTCTCATTTTATGGTAATGAACGGAGTCAAGTAAATCATTCATATGATGTACACAAATGTTAGCACTCAAGTGTAGAGAATAACAGGGAGCGAAAGCAGGCTTAACCGCTTCAGCCCCGGAAGATTTCACCCCCTTCCTGACCAGAGCACTTTTTGCGTTTCGGCACTGTGTCGCTTTAACCGACAATTGTGCAGTCGTGCGACGTTGCACCCAAACAAAATTGACATCCTTTTTTTCCCAGAAATAGAACCTTCTTTTGGTGGTATTTGATCACCTCTGTGGTTTTTATTGTTTGCGCTATAAACAAAAAATAGTAAAAATTTTGAAAAAAAAAAAAATGCATTATTTTTTACTTTTTGCTATAATAAACAATCCCCAAAAATACTTTTTTTCCTCAGTTTAGGCCGATATGTACTATTCTCCTTTTTTTTTGGTAAAAAAAATTGCAAAAAGGGTATATTGATTGGTTTGCGCAAAAGTTATAGCGTCTACAAAATAGGGGATAGTTTTATGGCATTTTAATTTTTTTTATTAGTAATGGCGGTGATCTGTGTCTTTTTTTGGGACTGCGACATTATGGCAGACACATCGGACACTTTTGACACTATTTTGGGACCATTGTCATTTCTACAGCGATCAGTGCTAAAAAAATGCACTGATTACTGTGTAAATGACACTGGCAGTGAAGAGGTTAACCACTAGGGGGCGATGAATGGGTTAAGTGTGTCCTAGGGAGTGATTCTAACTGTGGGGGATGGGCTTCAAGTCACATGATGGCGATCGCTGCTCTCGATGACAGAGAGCAGTGATCTCTGTCATGACACAAGCCAGAACGGGGAAATGCCTTGTTTACATAGGCACTTCCCCATTCTGAGGCTTCGTGACACGATCGCCAGGAGACCGGCGGACATCGAGTCCGCCGGTCCCGTGGGCACGGTAACGATGTACGCGGCAGGCGAGCGCGGGCGCGCCTGCTATCCCCGGCTCTTAAATGGGACGTACGGGTATGCCCATTTGCCCACCGCTGCCATTGTGCGAACGTATATCGGCGTGCAACGGTCGGCAAGTGGTTAAAGTGGATGTAAACCCACTTCATGAAATTTGAGCTGGGCACATATATCTGCAGTGTATTGTTATCTCTCTTCAAAGCCCTATGTCCCATAGCTGTCTCCTGCTCCGTTCTTCTGTTATCAGCCTGATAACTCCTGATAAGTTCTCCGTCACATATGATAAAAGCAGCCTGAGTTTTGTGTTGAGGAGGATGCTATAAATAAATTAGCATTGAACTGAACAATTCAGCAAACAGAACTGAAAGTCTCTACCTATGAGGAGAAGGGGGTGTGTGCCTTTCCTCCAATCAGCTTTCTTGGCTGTATGCCCAGACTTCACTGCAGTGCTAACCAGGAAGAGAAAATCTTCTAACAGGATGTGTACTTTCTGAACAGTATATAAAGCTGAAGACAGCAGATATACATGTAAAACTTACGTAGGGAGATTTGTTTCACCTCTGTGTATCATCTGAGGCTGTTCACTGGGTATATGTGAGGGTTTACAACCACTTCAAAGAACTTTTTTCTCCTATAATTCTGATAAGTTCTTATGGTGTAAAGGAATTAATCCAGGCCTATCAGAAGACTTCTTCTGATCAGGGAAATCTTTAATACTAACGAAACTTAAGAAAGAAGGGCGAGCACTGGCCTAGTGCAACACCTTTTAAAATAATTAATAATAATAATAGTTAAAATAATATTAAAATACTCATAAAAAAATTGAAATGACAATGTTGAAAAAATCCAAAGGCATGGCCCACTTTACATCCTCAGAGACTTATGCCCCGTACACATGGTCGGATTTTCCGAAGGAAAATGTGTGATAGGACCTTGTCGGAAATTCCGACCGTGTGTAGGCTTTATCACACATTTTCCATCGGGTTTTCCGACACACAAAGTTTGAGAGCAGGATATAAAATTTTTCGACAACAAAATCCGTTGTCGGAAATTCCGATCGTGTGTACACAAATCCGACGGACAAAGTGCCACGCATGCTCAGAATAAATAAAGAGATGAAAGCTATTGGCCACTGCCCCGTTTATAGTCCCAACGTACGTGTTTTACATCACCGCGTTTAGAACGATCGGATTTTCCGACAACTTTGTTTGACCGTGTGTATGCAAGACAAGTTTGAGCCAACATCCGTCGGAAAAAGTCCTAGGATTTTGATGTCGGAATGTCCGAACAAAGTCCGACCGTGTGTACGGGGCATAAATGTAAATTAAGCAGACCTCCAACATCAACAGCAATTTATGGTAAGTGGGGGATAACTAATGCATTTCAAGGGTCAACCCCTCTTCTGCACTTCTTCATCCTTAATGGTCAATTATTTCAGGGCTCAGATTGTGCTTAAAGTGATATTAAAGTCAAGTTTTTTTTTAAATTAACAAACATGTTCTACTTACCTGCTCTGTGCAGTGGTTTTGCACAGAGCAGCCCCGATCCTCCTCTTCGCGGGTCCGTTCCCAAGCAACTGCGCTACGTGTTCATCCAGATACAGAGCTGTGGCTTGGCCCAGCCCCCTCTTTCTTCTAATTGGCTCACTGGCTATGATTGGCAGCAGTGGGAGCCAATGGCCAATGGCTCTCGCTGCTGTCTCAGCCAATGAGGAGGGAGAGTCCCCAGAGAGTGAAGACTCTTGTGGACATCCCTGGTTCGAGATGGGGTTCAAATAAGTATTGGGGGGGCTGCTGCACACAGAAGTGTTTTTAACTTCATGCATAGAATGCATGAAGGTAAAAAACCTTGAGCCTTTAGAACTACTTTAAGCACTTGCCATCCAGGCACCGTACTTGTACAACGGCGGGTCGGCTCTCCTGCACGAACCGACGTACCTGCGCACCGAGGGAGCATGCCAGATTCAATGTCCGCCGGCCACTCGCGATTGCTGTATACAGAGGCAGAATGGGGATCTGCCATTGTGAACAAGACGGATCCCCGTTCTGACAGGGGAAATCTCAGAGATCTGCTGTTCCCAGTGATCGGGAACCGCTATCTCTGTCATGTCCCAGGCAGCCCACCCCCCCTACAGTTAGAACTCGCTGAGGGAACACATTTAACCCCTTGATCACCCCCTATTGTTAACCCATTTCCTGCCAGTGTTATTTATACATTGATCAGTGCATTTTTATAACACTGATCAATGTAATAATGTCAATGGTCTCCAAAAATGGTAATTTGTGGTCAGATTTGTCTGTCACAATTTCGCAGTCCTGCTAAAAAATCACAGATCGCTGCCATTGCCAGTAAAAACAATAAAAAATAAATAACAGTTCTAACTCTATCCCATAGTTTGTAGATGCAATAACTTTTGCTCAAACCAATCAATATACGCCTATTGCGATGTATTCTTTTTACCAAAAATATGTAGAAGAACACATATTGGCCTAAACTGATGAATAAATAATTTTTTTATATATATTTTTGGATATGTATTATAACAGAAAGTAAAAAAAAATATATATATATATATATATATTATTTTTTTTTCAAAACTGTCACGCTTCTTTTGTTTATAGTGCAAAAAATAAAAACCGCAGAGGTGATCAAATACCACCAAAAGAAAGCTCTATTTTTAGGAAAAAAAGGACATCAATTTTGTTTGGGTACAACGTCGCATGTGCTCGCAAAAAATGGCCTGGTCATTATGGGGGCAAATCTTTCCGAGGCTGAAGTGGTTAAAGATGGTTTTCAATGCGTTGCATATCTGGGGTTAGTGCAGCCTTTCCCACCTCAGTACTAATCTTTTCACTTGAATGCGCCAAGCTGTAGACAGAGAGGAACCACAAGTATTAAACGGGTTGTAAAGGTAAAAGTTTTTTCACCTTAATGCATTCTATGCATTAAGGTGAAAAAACATCCGACAATACCGGTCCCCCCAGCCCCCCCCGTTTTACTTACCTGACCCCTCGAAAGTCCAGCGCTCGCCCCCGACATCCTCTTCGCCGCTCATCCTGGCTGTTGATTGGTTACAGTGGATGGATTGAAAGCAGCGCAGCCATTGGCTCGTGCTGCTGTCAATCACATCCAATGACACGGCACGCCGAGGGGCGGGCTGAGTGATACAGTGAGCGGCTATGGCTAGCTGTATCATGGGAGCGCGCCCGCAAGCACTCAACACCATGCGAGGGAGCTTGCATGAAGGTGTTGAGCCCTTATGGGGAGGGAGCCGAGACAGCCGCCGGAGGACCCCAGAAGACCAGGTTCAGGGCCACTCTGTACAAAATGAGCTGCACAGTGGAGGTAAGTATAACATGTTTGTTATTTAAGAAAAAAAAATATCTTTAGTGATCCTTTAATGACAGTCCACCTCTTGCAAATGTGTCAATCCATTATAAATTCTGTTACATGCTTTAACATGCAACTATTATAGAGCTTGCTTTTTTTTTTTTTTTTTCACTGATCCTCCAAAATGTGGCCAGATATGTCTTCTGTGTACACTGAATGATCAGCTTGTAACTAAATACAGTATCAATCTTCCTGCTGTGAAAGGGTTTTGGCCTGTTGTTTTAATATCCTTGTTTTGCTGAGATAAAACTACCACTTTGCCCAGGACAGTGAGTGACGATTTCTGGCGCTGAGAACAGCCTGGGCGGCTTCCGTCCAGCCGCTCTGTGTGCACATACATACATCCTGAGCCAGACTCCTTGCCAGTTTCACTTTTATAGAAAGATATGCGATTATTCGAATAAACCGGATGAGGCAGAAGAGTTTGATTCCACAGTTTAAATATAGATATATTGCTTTAGAAAGTGAGAAATTTTATTTCAGTACCACACAACCGACTTTTTATAGTAATCCAAATATAAAGTTGAACTAAAGCATTGCCGGGCTGTCTCCTTTCTTGTGTGTGTGTGTGTGTGTGTGTGTGTGTGTGTGTGTGTGTGTGTATATATATATATATATATATATATATATATATATATATATATATATATTGCACAAGTATACTTGGTTAGCTGTAAATGTATCTCTTTTTTACTCTATTTAATTCAATCTTTATTTCACCTTAGGTTTTGTTGCTGTTTGGAAAGAGGAATTATTAAGGACTGTAATATTCTATAATGATTATTCTTGATCTAATGTGCAGGGAGATGTGTCAGGCAACATGCTGACAGAATCGGGTGCTTTTTATATCACACATTCTGCTGTCTCTCGTTCTGAAAAAATCTGAATTAATTTCTGCAATCCTAAGCATCGTTCTATTGCAGTTTTAGAAGTCAATGAATAACTAGACCTGTTAGTAACCACCAAAATTGGGCTATAACTTTTATGTGAACCAAGCCAGACTACTAAATGGAATGGTACTAAAAACCATAAACTATTCTAATGGTTACTAGGGATGAGCCTGATGTTCGAGTCGAATGTAAGTTCGATTCAAACATCGGGTGTTCGCCGAATAGCGAACAATTTGGGGTGTTCGCGGCAAATTCAAAAGCCGCGGAACACTCTTTAAAAGTCTACGAGGGAAATCAAAAGTGCTAATTTTAAAGGCTTATGTGCATGGTATTGTCATAAAAAGTGTTTGGGGACCTGGGTCCTGCCCCAGGGGACATGTATCAATGCAAAAAAAAGTTTTAAAAACAGACGTTTTTTCGGGAGCAGTAATTTTAATAATGCTTAAAGTTAAACAATAAAAGTGTATGCCTGTAAAGTGCCGCATGTTTCCCATGTTTAAAACAGTCCCTGCACAAAATGACGTTTCTAAAGGAAAAAAAGTCATTTAAAACTACTCGCGGCTATAATGAATTGTCAGTCCTGGCAATACAGATAAAAGAAGTAATTGAAAGAAAGGGCATGGGATCCCCCCAGTTCATTACCAGTCCCTTTGGGTCTGGTATGAATATTAAGGGGAACCCCCGAACCAAGATTAAAAAAAAAAAAAATTGCGTGGGGGTCCCCCCAAATTCCATACCAGGCCCTTCAGGTCTGGAATGGATAATTCATTATAGCCGTGAGTAGTTTTAAATGACTTTTTTTCCTTTAGAAATGTCATTTTGTGCAGGGACTGTTCTGAACATGGGAAACATGTGCCACTTTACTAAAGGAATATTACACTTTTATTGTTTCAGCATTATTAAAATCATCGCTCCCGAAAAAAAACTGCTGTTTTTAAAACTATTTTTTGCATTGATACATGTCTCCTGGGACAAGACCCAGGTCCCCAAACACTTTTTATGACAATAACTTGCATAACTTGCATAATAACTTGCATATAAGCCTTTAAAATGAGCACTTGTGATTTTTCACATTCGTGTCCCATAGACTTTAATGGTTTTCGCACAAATGTTTTGCCTGTTCGCATGTTCTGCTGCGAACCGAACCGGGGTGGGGGGTGGGGGTTTGGGGTTCGGCTCATCCCCAATGTCCTAAATTCCACATTTAGAACCACTTGGTCCTATGGGTTAGAATTTACGCTCAAAGACAAAAACAACTGCTGTTGAGATAATAGACTTCCCATTAGTGTTAATTTTGGCAGCAAACTTCGATTTAGTTTTTAGTCTTAGCTTTAGGACTAAAATGGCATTTTAGTTTTAGTCCCATTTTACTCTTCTGCAAGTGTTTTAGCTTTAGCCGTATTTAGTCGACTAAATCTCCAGTACATTTTATTAGATTAAATTATTTTAGTCAACTAAAATCGAATAGGTTTAGTTACATTGTAATGCATTATTTAAGCATTTCTCTACAATTTCCAAACTCATTATACGTATACTACTGGAGTGAACAATCGAATAGGTTACGGTTTATGGTTTTAAGGTTTGAACATGCACTACAGACACAGATTTGGTTATTATATAACGTTTTTAAGGTAAACCAAGTTTCGTTACAAGCCTATTGCTTTTTTGACAGAAGTGTAACGTTAATAAAAAAAAAAAAAAACTCTTTGCGTGATGATGCCACCATGCAGTGCACGTTTACTGCTTTAAGAAAATATATGTTTGGTGGGTGTTAACAGCTCTGGCAGCAAAAGGGTTAATCCTGCACAGATCAGACAGTGTGCTGCTTTCCCATAGTGGACAAGCTGTGAAGCCTATTGACAAGGAGCAGGTCTCCTTCAGGGGGCCTCTATATATTAGTATGAAGTGTGAGTGTGTGGCAGTGTATGAGAGGGTTAACTATACAGCCCAGCCCCCGCCATGCTAAAAGAACATCCCCCTTCAGGCTGCACATAACAGCCATTGATAGTCTAACCTTCCTCGGACAGCCTCCTATCTACAAATGGCAGGCTCCATCCAGAGGAAGAGGCGGAGCTCTGTGGAAACCAGAAGATCTGGTCCCTGCCCCACATTTTCATTTAGTTTTCATTCATTAATGAAAATGGAATTGATTTTCGTCATAGTTTTCATCAGTGGATGAAAATGTGGTGTATTTTTCTTTTCGTTTTCACCACCGTAAAAATGCCGCTGACGAAAATTATGACAAATGTTTTTGTTGACGAAATTAACCGGTTCCCGACCGGCTCACACAGATATACTGCGGCAGAATGGCTCCACCAGAAGGTGCACGAGCGCCGGCAGAGGCACGTGCACGCCCGTTGCACAGTGGGGGACCCAGTGCCCATAGCCAGCGGCCACGATGGCCGCCGGCCATGCACGATCACGTGCACGAGAGCCAACATGGGGATTTGTGTGTGCAGACAGATCGTGTGTTCCTAAAAGTAGGGACAGCAATATGTCATCTCTCCTAGTTAGTCCCATCCCTACACAGTTAGAACACACAGTTAACCTCTTGATCACCCCTAGTGTTAACCCCTTCCCTGCCAGTGACATTTCTACAGTAATCAGTGCATATTTATAGCACGGATCACTCTGTAAATGTCAGTGGTCCCAAAAATGAGTCAAAAGTCTCCGATCTGTCCTTCGCAATGTCGCAGATCACTGCCATTACTGGTAAAAAAATTAAAATAAATAAAAACGCCATAAAAATGCCATAAATCTTTCCCATAGTTTGTAGACTCTATAACTTTTGCGCAAACCAATCAATATACGCTGCTTGCGATTCTTTTTACCAAATATATGTAGAAGAATACATATTGGCCTAAACTGATGAAGAAATGAATTTAAAAAAAAAAAATTGGGGGGATATTTATTATTGCAAAAAGTAAAAAATATAGTTTTTTTTTCAAAATTGTCACTCTCTTTTTGTTTATAGCTCAAAAAATAAAAACCGCAGAGGTGATCATATACCACCAAAAGAAAACTCTATTTGTGCGAAAAAAAAGGACAGTATTTTGGGTACAGCATTGCATGACCGTGCAATTTTCAGTTAAAGCGATGCAGTGCCAAATTTGTAAAACATTCTCTGGTCAGGAAGGGCATAAAATCTTCTGCGGCTGAAGTGGTTAAAAATGCTTCCCACGTTGTTCACACTTATGTCCTGCCAACCTAGCTCCTTAGGCTCATCAGTCTTAGCTACTTCCTTACCTCATTCTTTTGTCTTTAACTCCGAACTGCAGTAAGGGGAAACTTTTCCTCTGTGGCAGATCCTCAACAATCTTTCTCCTGAGTTTCCCTTTCCCGCTCTTTCCTTTGTTTGTTTTTCCATTCCTTGACAATTTATATATACAATCTAATGATTCACCTACGATTATCTATCTTATTGGGGATAGTCTATTATTATATAATATGTTTTATAGACTAGCCTGTACAATCATTGATTGCTGAAGTAATTCTAGTGTAGTACAAATATACTTTTCCTCTTAACAATCATTTTTGGATCCATTTGGTGCTCAGCTCTATTTAAAATAAAAGTTAGCTTTGCTGTGAAAAAAAGTTTATAATGCCAGTGGTGCCTGCCTATTAACCATTATAGGAGCTGTTAGCCGTTATGTTCTTGAAAGTGTTTCAAGACTGGAGAAAATTCCAGTGACGATTTTTATTACTTCTTTATTAAGGTAATACAAAGAGGACTAACCCAAAAGTACCAGTCAGATCATTTTGTATGTGTACAGTAAACTGCGCTTTGCACACTTTCATTGATCTTTGTGATCCTCATTAAATTTGCCAGATAGCATGTATAATAAAATTTCAGATGTGCTGTATATCTGATTATATGTTACTTAATCTTTGTGAGGGGAAAGTATGTGAACTGTCTAAGACAGTGATGGCGAACCTTGGCACCCCAGATGTTTTGGAACTACACTACCTACAACTACACAGTGCATGAGCATCATGGGAAATGTAGTTCCAAAACATCTGGGGTGCCAAGGTTTGCCATCACTGGTCTAAGAAATGTTTTTGCCCTTGATATAAATAATTCTAAACTCAGCCATTGCTTCCTATAGAGACATGTCACTGTCATGGTGGAAATTATTCCCATAGTACTGCTAAACAGGTTTTTACATACTCGTGTGGACGTAACCATATACAATCTTATTTTCATTAAAATGTTCCTCTGGACACAGATGAACCTTGAGCTATGAATGTGAATTCAATCTGGAGTCAATAATCATGACAATGCAAGGAAACCTAGATGAATTATGTCACATAACTTGTTTTACATCGTGTTCAAAAAGACATTTCTGAAGCTGTTGACTTATGGGATGTTTGTCATGGATGAACAGCTCTTGAACAGCCTGATAATTGTAGTAGAAGCATGTGCAGACATGGCCATGGATGAAACTGATACATGTGTGGTCTGCTGAGGTTGGGTTGTTCCGGTGCCTTATGGCACGAGGAATGTAATTCAGCAATCTGTACAATGTTACTTATGAAGTGCTTGTCATCAGAGGGGATGTATATTCTTCTTTCTGACGGAAATGAAGGCAAGCCAATTCTAATTGTTTAATGCTAATAACTAACTGCCACATATTATAGTAGGAGCTACTGAAAAATGGAATGTTGATAAAGATAATCACTTTATTTACCTGTATAAATGTGACAAATTTAGTGCTTCAGTCAAAACACACTTTCGTTATCCTTTCCTCCTACATCTGCAAGACTTTCAAAGTGAACTATCATTATGCTCCCTTTCCTTTTCATTCATGCTTGTATGAACCAACACGTTTTATGTATTTAAGAGCTCTGCTATGTCTTATATATATAATATATATAATATATATATATATATATATATATATATATATATATATATATATATATATATATATGTGTCTTACATATTTAATAAACCTCATAGAAATACTAGTATAATTTACTAATCTACCTTAATTTACTCCTTGCTTTGGTGATATTTGTGAGTGAGCACAGGAAACCTTTACACATTTTTACATAATGGGTGATCTGGTTAAGTTTACATCATGCAATAGTCCTTCCTATATATTTATCATCATTATCATCTGTACACCCAGTGCGTGTATAGCAGCAACTTCTCTTTTGGGTATCATATTTGTTTAAGCTCTTGAGACCTGATTTCATTTTACATTTGCTTTATAACTTTTTAAACTGTGTCTTCCACTGAAAGCTAGTATTAGTGGTATAACCTGTATCGAGCCTTAGCACATATCAAATACACCTTTATCATAATTCTATCAAGACTATGGACATACTGTATAATCTAGGTTACACTAGGCTAGCAGATTATAATTTACACACACTGGCCACTTTATTAGTTACACCTTGCTAGTACCGGGTTGGACCCCCCTTTTGCCTTCAGAACTTCCCTATTTCCTTGTTGCATAGATTCAACAAGGTGTTGGAAACATTCTTTAGAGATTTTGATCCATATTGACATGATCACATCATGCAGTTGCTGCAGATTTGTCAGCTGCACATCCATGATGCGAATCTCCCATTCCACCTCATACCAAAGGTGCTCTATTGGATTGAGATCTGGTGACTGTGGAGGCCATTGGAGTACAGTGACCTCATTGTCATGTTCAAGAAACCAGTTTGAGGTGATTTGACCATTGTGACATGGTGCATTATCCTGCTGGAAGTATCCATCAGAAGATGGATACACTGTAGTCATAAGGGGATGGACATGGTCAGCCTGAACCGTTGATACAAGGCAGGATGGATCCATGCTTTCATGTTGTTTACACCAAATTCTGACCCTACCATCTGTATTTCACAGCTAAAATTGAACCTCATTAGACCAGACAACTTTTTCCAAACTTCTGTTGTCCAATTCTGGTAAGCCTGTGCGAATTGTAGCCTCAGTTTCCTTTTCTTAGCTGACAGGAGTGGCACCCAGTGTGGTCTTCTGCTGCTGTAGCCCATCTTTGGGATGGCCCAGCTTTAAGGTTCGATGTGTTGTGCATTTAGAGATAGTATTCTGCATACCTTGGTTGTAACGATTGGTTGAGTTAATGTTATCTGTCATCTCGAACCAGCCTGCCCATTCTTCTCTGACATCAACAAGGCATTTTCCACCTCACTGGATATTTTCTCTTTTTCTGATCATTCTTTGTAAACCCTAGAGATGGTTGTGCATCACAATCCCAGTAGATCAGTTTTTGAAATACTCAGACCAGCCTGTCTGGCACCATCAACCATGCCACATTCAAAGTCACTTAAATCCCCTTTCTTCTCCATTCTGATGCTCGATTTGAACTTCAGCAAGTTTTCTTCACCACATCTAGATGCCTAAATGCATTAAGTTGCTGCCATGTGATTGGCTGATTAGCAATTTGTGTTACCAACCAATGAACAGGTGTACCTAAGAAGTAGCTGGCGTGTGTATATCCTCCTGTGGCCAGAAGGGTTGTTAAGTTCTTTTCAGAATGAAATGAAGGACAAGTTTGCTAAATCAATTTTTGTCATTCATAAGCAGTCTGTATCATAAAGCAACACTGACAGTACACAGTGCTGCTACAAACCTTTCTATGTACAGTGCTTCAGATGTAAGATGACTTCTTTGCTTCATTAAACCTAGGTTCACATCTCCGACAGCTGGGAACACCTGTGAAATCACCCTGTAGAGAAACGCTACACATTAGCAGACGTGCGGGTTACCACGGGTGCATTGACACCCACCGCACATTTTCAGACGCAACAAACGCATGGTGTTTGCTACTCAGTGCTGCACAATTTGAAAAAAGGGCTAGGTACTTCTTTTACGTTTCTTATGGGTAGGGGACCCTATTGAAATGAATAGGGTGCCCTAGCCTTGATGTGCGTGTGCAATTGCTCACGCACACATCTGAACCAAGCCTTGGTGCTTTTAGAATTATTTGTTTATTTTTAGAAGTAAATGATTTGTTCTATAGCTAACAATACTGGAGAAGAATTACAAAAAATAAAAAATTGTCAGGTGAATATGAAATATTGCATTTAAATATATATTTTTTTTTATAATATCCATCCATCCATCAGGTAGACCTCTCAGACCCTTTTCATGTTTTCTGTATCTTTTTTCCCTGTTATAAAAATGTTCTGTTTGCAAAGCTCAATAGCTCAAGCCTTCCCCTCTCTCCCCTTCCTTCTGTGGGCCCCAACAAATTTTTAAAACCTGAGATCATTTGAGATGAAATGGTGGGCCTCATTTACCTAAAGGAGTAAAGCCTGTTCACTTTGCAAAGTGAATTTTACTTTAGAGGAAAATTGGGGGTCATGTGCACTGCTTTATGCACACTACAAATTCCATACTCTGTAGTTCTTAGTTCCACTGTATGTTGAAAAGTAGAACAATGGAGAGTAAACATAGCTACCCTCTAACAGAAGTTAGAGGGAAGTTGAATCACAGCAGCAAAAGCAGCAACAATAGAAGACAATTTTCTGAATTGAGAATGCATACTTGGTTAAAATTTGTTTTAGTTTACTTTACTTCAAGTAAGCCCATAGAACTCTGTGTATATAATGTCTTAAAGATTAACTCTACTTTCGTGGTTAAAAAGAAAAACAAATAAAAAAAAAACATATACAATTGCTACACAGGCCATATTGTAATTGTATGTTAATAAAATTACCTTTTTTTTTTCAATCTACAGCCCTGTAATTTTCTGTAAAAATAAGTGTGTAACAGCTCCAGTAATGTCATTTCCTGCTTATGTGATTGGCTCATTATTTTCCCAGAAGTCTGCAGTAAGATACAAGTTAGAGTTGAGATACTCTCAAAGAGTTAATCATGTCTAAAGGGATACAGACTCTCCACATTAGAGCACTAGCTGATTAATAATGAAAAAGTCTCTGCTATTTAGATTCGATCTGCATACAACAAACAGCTTTTTCTTCAGAGCAGAAACAGGTAGGATTCTGCAACAAAGTTTAAAATCCCTGCACAGCTCATCACAGATCGGGGTAAAGAGCCAATCAACAGCTCTTTACCACGTCATCAGCTGTGTCCAATCACAGCTGATCACGATGTAAACACACTTGCCGGTAATCGGCTAGTGTGAAAGGAGACATCTGCACTGATAATCAGGGTACTGATCATCGGTGTCCTGATTATCAGTGCAGCCCCAACAGTGCCCATCAGTGCTGCCTATTAGTGCCTATCAGTGATGCCAATCAGTGCTGTCTAATAGTGCCTATCAGTTCCACATTTCAGTGCAGCTTATCAGTGCCCGTCAGTGCAGCCTCATCAGCGCACATCAGTGAAGGAGAAAAATTACCTGTTTGCAAAATTTTATAACCGAAACTAAGAAAATAGTTTTTTTTCAAAATGTTTAGTCTTTTTTTGTTTGGCAAAAAAATAAAAACCCAGTAGTGTTAAATACCACCAAAAGAAAGCTCTATTTTATGTTAAAAAAAATTATAAAAATTGCATATGGGTACAGTGCTGCATGACTGCGCAATTGTCATTGAAAGCTGAAAACTGGCCTGGGCAGGAAGGGGGTAAAAGCTCCCAGTAGGCAGGTGGTTAAATGCTGTGTAAAAAGAATGTTTAAAATATAAGGAAAAATAAATATAATTGACCAAAAGTCACTAAAGTTTCCCTTTATTGTGCACACAGTGGCCTTTTGTGTAAAAGTGAATGGCATGCCTTAATACACTTGCACAGCTTTTTTTATGATTTAAATGGACAATATTTATAATAGCCTACAAATTTTAGGTTGCAGACAGCACAGGCAATGACAGTTTGCTTTGGAATCTTCTAAAGTCATAAGTCACAGGTGGTCTAAATATGCCGTAAGATGTCTTATGGTTGGGCAAATCCAGCTATCAAACAAAGTAGTGTATATCATCCAAAGTCAGGAGAGCGGACAGCAAACGTACTTAATCTTTTGTTATTGCTACACAGCTGTCCAGCACTCATGGAAAAAGGAGAGATGATGATAAGTCCAATCCTGCTAACAAACCCTTTTCACTGGCACACAGCTGAACCCCGCTGTCTGCCAAGATAAAAATAAACCTTTTAAAAAATGCTCCAGTTTTCCCAGTCAGCCATTGAACCATTGTTAATACTCAGGAAAATGGCCACAGGCCCATAATCATTTGTGATTTTTTTGGTTGTTGTAATGGAACAGTTTAAGAGAAATTTCACTAAATCTAGAAATCAGAAGTTTGTTGCCAATTATTAAAGCTCGAAGCATATACCAGAATGGCTTAGTCTCTTTTCCTAATATGAATGCCAATGTTGCCACTGACGTCACCTACGTATTTCTTTCTCCGTTCATGAAAGTATCCATTTTTGTCCTAAAGAATATTTTAGTATGCTTCCCTTATATTAATACAGGTTGTAGATTTCAAAACTCTACAAACATGCCGGTAGGTTAATTGGCTGCCACCCTAGTTGACCATTGTGCGTTGGCATGACTGCGGTAGGCACACTAGATTTTACATTTCTTCAGAGGCAGTGGCTGACGTAGATGGCTCAGTGTTGTCTTCTATGATTTGCAGCAGTTGTTGGCACTATACAAATCTATATAACTCTTTGCTGTGGGGGCCAACAGGAAATTAATATCTGGCCTCATAGTAAACAGTAAAACATATCAAAAAAGGAAAATTACTTTATTGCCCCTTGTAACCAGTTCAATCAGATTCTTGTAGTCGTTTCTCTTGCACCAGTTTATAAAGGAATTCTTTGCTGGCTTGGTGGCTTGGGCAGCACTAACAAGTAAGTGGGTGTTAGAGTTTAAATGTTTTAGTAATCCTTGCTGCAGGTTTTTGGCCTAATTGAAAATACATTTCTGGGCTCGTTTACACCTGGTCACTTTAAAAAAGGCTCTGAAAAGCTCATCAAAGAAGAAGTTTTGTGTATTTTCAGTGAGTACATATGCTGCGTTATTATTTCAGTGTTGACATTTTTAGGCGACTTTCATATTTTTAAAGTCTTGCTTTTACATATTTTGTCATTGTATTCAATATTTATTTGAAGAATAACTACTAGAAGGAGCTCTGTATTATGGCTCTTAGGCAGGCCATAGATTGTGCAAATTTCTTTCCTGCAACCACTGGATAGCGACTATAGCAGCTGCTTGCAATAATCGGAAAGGGAAACCGGCAGGCTGGTTGTACCCAAGTTAATCAGTCATTCAGCCTGCCCATTAATGGTTCTAATCTCGGCCGGTTCCTGCTGAACTGGACAAGATTCGATCCATGTATGGCTGGCCTTATTCAGTCTCCCTGCTTAACAACTGCTGAGATATCAGTCACACAGAGAATTGATTGCTTGTATTGCTGGTTCTTGCTGAACCGGACGAGATTTGAATCGTGTATGGCTGGTCTTATTCAGTCTCCCTGCTTAACAGCTGCTAAGTTATCGGATATCAGCCACACAGAGAATTGATTGCTTGTATTGCCGGGTATTGACCCAACCTTGAAAGTATCTCTATCGTACAGCACAGTGGCTAAAAGGTTAGCATGTTCACTTAGCAGGACTAAGGTCATCGGTTCAAATCCCAATGACTGCACTACCTGCAAGGAGTTTGCATGTTCTTGCATTGGTTTCATTCCACACGCAAAAAGATGTGCTGGAAGGTAAATTGGCCCTAGCAAGTATATTTATGAATGAAAGTTGGGGATCTTGGATGGAAAGTTCCTTGAGGGCAGGGACTGATGTGAATCTATAATAAATATGTAAAATACCTGGAATAAATAAATATTGTAACTAGGATTTAAATGTAAAACTATCTGATTTATTTGATATCACAGTCATGGAGAAAAATATATTGTTTACTCTCTAGCAATCATGCGAGTACCTATTATAATGCTTGCAATGGCAAGTGCTCGTTGATCAGTGCAGACATTTGATTGTGCTGACCAATCACACGCCTTAACTTAGGCTTCTTCTTCTGGTAAGGTGTCCCAGAGGAAAGCAGCGCTTCTCATTGTTCACGTGGTTGCAGTGGCCAATGAATGCTTGCTATCGCGATCACTATGATGAATACTCACTGGCTTATGCACTGGCACCAGGGTACATCACGGCTGCTATATGCAGCGGAGTTCGGAGGGCTGGGCAGGACATTTGCAGTTAGTTTACCTATTCTTTTTTTCATGAAGAGGTAAACTTGCCCATAGGGCTTGTTTACACTTGCTTCAAAATGTAGCATTGGACACACATTTTTAAAGTGCTCTGAATGCTTTGCTTGGCTCCAAAAATTATACCCCATATAGCTTTACTGATGCTTGCAGAATCTCCAAAGCCTCCATAGAAGTCTATGACAAAGCTCGCTAGCAGCACCTGCAGGGAGCTTTACCAAAAAGTGGCTTATTTTTAAGCTTTAACTTTGCTTTGTTTTGGAGGTATTGCAGGAGGAAGATATCCCAGGAAGCACTGGGAAACCACCAAGTGAACCAGAAAGACCTCATTAGCAGTCACTTCCGGTTCATGTGTATATATTCTGGAAGTGCCTGGTGCAGACATCACATCTCGTATGCAGCCAGGAGCAACAGTAAGATGAGCGTTCTCCAGAGCAGACAGGATCGACGCAACTAGCAGATGGCACACATGGTGTGCAACATGAGAACGAATAGCGGAAGGTGAGCAGGGACTGGAGAGAAAGGACTGAGCGGCAGAAGATCAGCAGAGCTGGGGCACCTGAGCAGGAGAAACTAGCAATGTCACATGAGCAGGTTCCAGAGAGAGAGGAGGATCAGCAAACCAGAGGTTGCGCAGAGCTGGGGGTTACTGTTGAGCAAGGGATCTACAGAGCTGGGGATACTACTGAGTGGGACATCAGCCGAGCTGGGAGCACTTCTGAGCAGGGGTTCTGCTGAACAAGGGTACTAATAATCTGTGGATCTGCTGAATGAGGGTACCAATGAGCTGGGGATCTTCTGAACAGGGCTACTAATGAGCTGGGGATCCGCTGAGTGAGGGTACTACTGAGCTGGGGTTCTACTGGGCCCCTTTAAAACAAATAGAAACACACACAGGTCATTTGCCAAGCTTCATTAAAGCTTCAAAAATGTATAATTGAAGCATCATCGACACATGATTGAAGCATCACTGATGCATAAAATAACACATCAAAAAAGCACGTTGAAGCAGTAGGTGCTTTAATGTGTGTTGAAGTTAAAGTTTGGTTGCCTGATGAAACATTTTTAGGCTGGCACTACAAGTTGTACCGTATATGAAGAGGGAATAACATTGTTCCTAATGAAAGCATTAGAGGCTCTCCTGTCTGGGCCCCATAGTCACCAAAGACTTTTACTAAACAAGCTTATTGGTAAGAGCCCCATGCTGTTGGTAAAAGGCTAAGGAGCCACAAGTTGCAAAGACTTAACTGAATGTGCTGTAAACTGAAATGTCATTGGATTAATCAAAGTCACTTAGCCTTTACAGTGTTTTCATATGTAAAAAGCATTGTCTAAATTAAAAGGAGCATCAAGTTTGTCTGTTAATGGGCATTGTTATGCAGAAGACACTCAATGCCTCCATTGTTTTTACTGGAAAGTAATAAATCAGTATTGTCTTCATTTTTCTTTTCAGTCACAGAAAGTTGGGTTACACAAGGCCTTGAATTAAATAGTGGAAGGGAAGCCACATGATCTGTTCTTCTCACTGTGTAACATCAACAAGAAGATTAACAGCACTACAAACTTGGCTTTGCTGTTTCTGTGTGTGTTTGTTGTCTTCCACCATCACTGCTGCAGAATGCCCATAAGGTTACATTCACGTGGGTGTAAAAAGTTCACTGACCTTATTACGCTTGTTTTTTCTAGCACAGAAGTTCTTGTGTAATGATCAGTAAATACTTATGTAAAACTGTCCTGTTTTTATTTTTTTTCTTCCTTTTCAATACCTGCATCTGGCATAAGTGAATATGTTTACCCTCAAATGCAGATTTTTTGATTTTGTGTTATGGCTCTGAATGCAGTGCATGTTTACACACCTATGTGAATGTCTCCATTGAAAACAGTGCAGCTGCATTCCGATCTGTAATAAAATACACTTGTAAATTAGTTCTTTACAGTTGTGTGAATGAGACCTTATATAAAAAGACACGAGGGTGATTTTATTTTCTCGTTTCATCCTGTCACAGTTATTAAACAACTTGAAAGTGTGCCCTTTTTTACAAAAAAAAAAACATGCAGTGCATCACTGCAATACTTGCACTTTTCACAATGTTTCATCTCTTTAGAGACACTGCATTTGCTTAAAAGTAAACCATGACCAAAGCTTGTTTGTCTTATTGTGGGCTAATAACACACAGTGTTTTTAAGTTGTGTCAGCCTTGTCCAGTTGTCTTTTCTAAATTACTCAAAGGCTTCCCCTATCTGATTTTTGAAGGCCAAGTTAAGAACTAGGTGGGCTAATTGGAGTTCTTGAGATAACACAGGAAGTGTGCACAGGACACAAGACATAATCAATTTGTATTTTATGCATTTGTCGACCCACAATAACACTTTCAGTGGTATATTTATCTGACCAAAGTGACGCAAATAGGAGCAGTTAATAACTAGGGTTTACTATCACTTTAACAGTTTCGTTAATCATTCACTATTTAGATGCTTGATTTGCAGTTAGACATGACCGCCTGCATTCACACCTGAGCAGAGTAAACGGAATGTATTCCTGGTGATTTTGAACCATTTCTTTCAGGCATATTACAGGTGTTTTAGCATATTATAAAATATCTGTGGAATAGTAAAAATACAAAAGTAAACGCACCAAGCCACCCCTAGCGCTTATGGGAAAAAACATCCAATATTATAATATAATCTGGCAGCTACTATAATCACATTAAACATTAAACAAATATGCTAAAATACAATCCAGCATTAGCAGCGCTCAAAATTCATTTCACAAGAGTCCATGATAGAAGCCGTCCAAATATTCAAAGGACTTAATCATAATGAAAAATAAATAAATTCATGAAAGTTCATCCATGTTCTTCCATGCGATCTGTATCTTATATTTCGACCGTCACCACACCTTGTGAATTAACACCCCTATGGTCATGAACTCACCAGATGAATGGTGATAGCAAGTCCGTATGATGATCCCTTCACTGAGCAGCAAACACCGGTCCTTCCATCTATGTGTCACTCATGACAAGAAAGCACACATACACAGCGTAATTCCGTAAAACTCAAAATGTATTCATTCAATTACCCCCTTACAAGTTGCACTCACAAGAAAAGTATTTAAAACAAGCATTACAATGTAAGCAGTCCTGTCACATTCGGTTTTTTGCTCTCACCACCTAATAGATTCCTCTCATGGCGGTGTACCCGGGTTGAGCTTGACTGTTGATAGACTGACTGGATAGCTGTGTAGTCATGCCCTGACATACTTTTCGTTATTCCTTCGTCAGAGGGGTTGGCTACACAGCACAGCTGATCCAATATATTCTAATACGGGCATTTAACCCAATCCCAATGTGTGCGGGCGGCAAATTAACTCTTAACATCCATCGCATCACTGGGTACGTTATAACTATAGAGGCACCTAAGCCTAAACATATCCCATAACATAAATAATTTGCAAATGCTCGGCATCCTAATGATATATTACAATCACTATCACGTAACAGACTAATTAGTCACTATCTATTTAAAAGCACCAAAAAACGGGATCATACCCGAATATAACACCATTCCAAATATCGGTTGATTGTAACACGTATGTCAAGTCAATACCGATAAATTAGTCAAATAAAGATTTAAGTCTAAGATAAATACCATAGGTGCCTCCATATAAAGCACATTTCATGTGCAAAACATATCCAAAAAAAAATGTAAATGAAAATAAGATTAAAAAATAAATAGATATAAAAAGAATAAAAATAAAAGCAAAAAATAAATAAATAAAAATAAGGTGTTTTAGCATGTATTCCAATCTTCAGGAGTCTATTTCCTGGGATGAGCAAGGACCGTAGAGCAGTTCTATAAGAGTAGAGGAATTCTTCAGGCAAAAAAAGTGATTAAACGTGAGTGAAAACACGCATTCCATGCGTTTACAGGAATTTCGTTGAAATCCAAGGGATCAAAAACACCTGAATACAATAAAAAGCTCATGTACTTCTTTAAGTTTAGGGCGACTGAATGTATAAATGTGAACAGGCACAATTAAAGAGAATGAGATTCTGCATAGTCAGATATAGTAAGGCATAGTCAGGTGTAGGGAAGCAACCACAAATACACTCAAGTGTGAATGGGGGCTCAGTGATTCGCAAATGTGTTTTTTATGTCTTTGTTTTGGATAGACCTAAAAAGAGTAAACACTTCTGTCAAGTTTTTATTGCTGTCCATAAACCCCTTGGGGAACTTTTATATCACATCCTGGTACTGTGACAGCAGGACATGAATTGAGGGGAGCGTTTTTTAGCACAGGAAAACCTAATCCATAATAATACAACCAGTCAGTGATTCTAATTCTTCCCCATTTTAGTGAGAACGTTTTGCTACAGTCTATGCCTCCACTGGACTTATTTCCTGACCATGTCAGAACAGGAATATATGGGAATCTCCCCAATGGAGACACTAAATAAACAATAAACAAAAACTTGATGGAAAAATCTATTCCTTCCTTCTATGCCATGGGTCACCAATCTTTATAATCAAAGGGCCAGTTGGGAGTAGACATTGTACTGGCATCTGTATAAACAATGCATCTTTGGTGTCAGTGGGACAAACACTGCCCATTATTGGTATCAGAGGAAAGAATAGTGTCCCATCATTTGTGTCAGTGAAAGGAATGATGCTTCATCATTGGTGTCTGTGGGAGGAATAGTGTCCCATTATTAGTAACAGTGAAAGGAATGGTGCCCCATCATTGATGTCAGTGGGAGGAACAGTGCCCATCATTGGTATCAGTGGAAAGAATAGTGCCCTATAATTGGTGTCAGTGGGAGGAATAGTGTCCCATCATTGGTATTAGTGGGAGAAATGGTGCCCATCATTGGTATCCGTAGGAGAAATAGTGCCCATCATTGGTATCAGTGGGAGAAATAGTGCCCCATTGTTGGTGTCAGTGGAAGGAGTAGTGTCCTGTATCAGTGGGAAGAAAATCTCTCCAAGGGCTGGATAAGGGTCCTTTCACACTGGGGCAGGGGCGTTGTCAAGGGTAAAGCGCCGCTATTGTAAGCGGTGCTTTAACGTCGGTATGCGGCCGCTAGCGGGGGGTTTTACCCCCCTGCTAGCGGCCGAGAAAGGGTTAAAACCACCGCAAAGCGCCTCTGCAGAGGCGCTTTGCCGGCGGTATAGCCGCGCCGTCCCATTGATTTCAATGGGCAGGAGCGGTAAAGGAGCGGTATACACTCCGCTCCTTCACCGCTCTAAAGGCGACCAAGACACATCTGGCTCCCAGGTCGTAGTTTGGAGACCACTGTTCTATGCGGTCCAGAACCGGCTGGAGGCTATAGCTCAACATCATGTTAATGAAGGATTTGAAAAGCAAGACTGAAACCTTTACTAAAACTTTTATTTTAAGGCCAGCCATACACTGTGCAAATTTCTTTCCTGCAGCCACGGGTCTCGATATAAATGCCCTCCACAACCTTTCCTCGATAGAAGTAACATCCAGTAGGCCCTCAAATATTATTTTCCATTAATGCAGGGGATATCTTGGTAGAAATCTCGCCCCACATCGGGCCAGTTGCAGCCTCCCCACTACTGGACTGACCCCACTACCTGTGCCTATAACCCTATTCCCTCCTACCTTTTACCTATTTGTCCTCATTTTCTTGTTTCTAACCTTTTCCCCATTGATTATTATCTTTGTCTTTTTCTTAAACTTAAATATCACTTCCACACCAGGTTAAGAAAGAAAATAAATCTGAAGCTATAATCTTATGTTGTACTAAACATAAAACGAATCTGGGCTATATGCTATTGAGAACACCTCACCAACCTCTGATAAATATACTGCAGACCTATGTACACCTTCAGTTGTTGTATATGCCTCATACCTTATTAATCTTGTTCATACATGCTTGTTGTATGGTATGAAATGTAAATAAATAATTTCAATAACTTAAAAAAAAAATCCAATAAAGCAGCATTTCTAACAAGTAGAATAATACATTTTACTAAAGTAGTAGAATGTGTTTTAAAAAATCAAAGGGCCATTAGTGTGAAAGCGGTTATAAATCCTTACACATACCCAGTGAAATGACTGGCCTCAGGTGATACACAGTGATGAAACAAATCCTCCTACATAAGTTAAACCTTTCTATCTGCAGTTCTCTCTTCTCTATAGCAATTCCGAAAACAGATTTTTTTTTTTTTTGAGAATTCAGAAAAAAAGGAGGTGGAGAGCTGAAGTTACACTTTGCAGAGCTCAGCGAGGAAAGCTTTGCGAGCTGATTGGAGAGAAGAAACACCCCTCCCCTTCATACAGGAACAGCACTGAGGCTGTCAATTGGCTGCAAATCCTGGCCCCTCACCTTTTTTCTCTTTGGTGTCAAGAAAACTTGTCAGAATAGATTTAGTGCTGATCTCAGAGGAACGAAGCAGCAGACAGAAATGAGCCCTTAATTGAGACAAGTGCACACTATAGAGGGATATACTTTGTTCGTATTTCATGTCTGGGGTTTACAACCACTTTAAAAATAAGCGGCTTATGTTGCAATACTCACATTTTAACTGAATCTTTCCACCACAATAATTCCTTCATGTCACAAGAAGCCACAAGTCTTCCTCCTCTGACACAGGTGCATGATCTTGGTGGTCTGTGCTCAGAATAATACCGCACAGAACGGCAGTCGCACATCATCCCATCATTGGAGGTCACTTTTAAAATGATATAAAACAAAGTTAAAGCAAAAAAAAAAGAGATTGTAACCAATAGGACCCCAATATGTTAGTGTTTACGCAGCTATATAGAGTACAAGCATACAATTACATTATTTTTAAATAATCTGTTTGCTTGGAAAATTAGAGATTTTTAATCCTCATGACTCTAAAAATACACTTTGCTCATAATTGAAATGTAAGCCTTAAAGTATATACTGTGAGAGAAGCCTACCTGCTCTTTATCCATTCGTAGCTGTAGTACACTAGTCTACCCCAGTCCTCTTGGTGATTATGTGGCGATGGGAATCCCTGTCTGTAATGCAGGAGAGCTATTCTAAAGCACACAGTGGCTGAAAAATGGTTGGTTTGTCAGAAAACAGATGACTTTTGGCCCATGCGTACAGCTCCTCATCCAAAAGAAGTCGGTCTCATGTCCGGCTTCTGTCAAATGGATATGCTGGCAAACCAGCATCTAATTAGGGCTTGTGAGCGTTGACCAGTGTGTCCCAGGGGGCAAGAGGGGGGGCTCAGCGGAGAGGTCGTCACACTAACATCTAATGTGTTATGCCGCATACACACTGCCGGACTTCCCGACAGAAAAGGTCTGATGGGAGCTTTTGGTTGTACATTCTGACCGTGTGTATGCCCCATTGGACTTTTTCTGTCGGCATTTCTGACGGACTCAGATATAGAACATAAATCTTTCCGTCTGAAATGCCGACGGAGTTTAGCCCGTTGGCAAGTCCTCTCGTGTGAACGCGGCATTAGTACGGCGATCTGTAAGTGTTTTTTTTTTTCGTTCAGCCCGCTGGGTTGAATGAAAAAAAAAAACTTCCCGTGTGTACCCAGTATAAGATACATCTGCTTTAGATTCCAGGTTGTCTCTAGCATATTAAAAATATAAGATAGAGAGAGAGACTCCTTCCTGTTTTACGTACTTTGTTTTCATACTCGGATTTAGAGGCTGTCCATACTACTAATGTTTTGTATTATGTCCTTGCTCTTACTTCATTGCCTTTGATGATAGCTGTCTAAAATAAGTATATTTATGCTTCTTGTATTTCAGTTTGGAATTCTTTGCCATTATCTCTAGATCAAGACCGAACCATTACGTTTCAGGAAACTTCTTCACACTTCGGTGATTCTTTATTTCCTATGAACATGGTTGACAGTTTGATTTTATCTTTACGGTGAGTTATTCATTTAATGGCTGTAGACTTGTGGTTCCAGTAGCTAAGTTTAGGTAACTGTGCACGAGTTTGTTACATTGAAAATGTCATCCTCCCAAAATAACATGTTGGCTTATCATTACAGCTACTTTTTACTGTTGCTGCTCAAGAGATGAATGAGCATGGATGTAGACTGAAGTGGTATTAGTCATATTTTTTAGATCAATGTAAACAAAAGTCTCATGCGTTTGATATATTTGTGAAAGATTTCCTCCATGGAGCTTGGTTTTTTAATTGTCCCCTGGTCACTCTGCTTGATGCTCATTCTCTCTGTGCCTCCCGTGCTACTGGGATCTATGGGATCCTGTATGAGTCTTCACTACATGCATGCTCCTGCTCTTTACTCAGAGTCTATGTGCAGCTGCTCAGCCAGCACAAAAGGGACACGTGGAGGAAAAGCCACGCTCTTCCTCCTTCTACACAGCAGTGATTGACAGCAGCTCCCTGTGTGGTGCACTGAAAGGTTGTGCACATAGAGAGCTTGAGTGCACACATAACAGAGACTCATACAAGACTCCATAGGTCCCTGGTGGCACAGGGGCACAGAATCGACGGCATGATCAAAATACAATTGGAAAACCAAGCACCGAGGAGGACATAAAAAAAACATCAAATACATGTGGGTTTATTATTTTTATCTGATTTAAGAAATGTTGACTTTAATAACACTTTAAATTGTGTTACCAGAGTGTCATCAGTAATCATTTTCTACAATCTGAAGCCAAAATCTTTTTTAGAAACTTTGTAGGATCTGTTTCGATTCATGTATTGGTACGTAATTTTACACTTTTGTTGGGTACTGTGTATTTTTTAAGCAGATCTGAAATACAGGTTTCCTGCAAAGAGAATGTCTGAAACAGACCTCTTGTGCTGCCTATGTCTGGTCACTGCAGTAGTAAGGGCAAATCACTTGATGATCACACTTCTGGGTATCCTGGGCACCTGCTCTCAGTGCTTCAATCCTCTGACCCCTGTGTCATGGTTGTTTCTTGTAATGTCATAGGGGTTGGCGGGAGGAATCTTCAGAAACCAACACTTCTAGGTATCCTGGTTACCTACAGCTCTCAATGCTTCAATCCTCTGACCCGGTGTCATGGTTGTTTCTTGTAATGTCATAGAGGTTGGCGGGAGGAATCTTCAGAAACCAACACTTCTAGGTATCCTGGTTACCTACTGCTCTCAATGATTCAATCCTCTGACCCGGTGTCATGGTTGTTTCTTGTAGTGACATAGGGGTTGGTGGGAGTAACCACAGAGCAAAGTGAAGAAACAAGAAGTCGACCTTCCCGGCGGTGTCCGTTTCTTAAGATTCTGCACCAGGCAATGAAGGAAAACAGGAGAGATATTAATCTTCTTTGCAGGAAGACTTTTATTTAAAAGAGAAGTATGGGGTTATGGAAAAAGTACTTTCAGTTCCATGCTGCATCTGTCCCCTGCTGTTTCTAAGACTGAGAACTAAACAATCAAAGACAACTGATTGCTCGGTTCTCAGTCTTCAGTCTGCAGATTTCTGGTGACTGTCTCTACTCTGCTTCTCCAGCACTCGCTAGAGTGTTGGAATGTGGAAGGAGTGGGAGCGTCTGGCTCCATCTTCCAGATGTACGCTGAGAGGTTGAGCTAGCTGCTGGTCCGGGCATCTGGGTTTTTTACGACTGTAAAATTGGGATCTTTCCGATGCCTGGACCAGCTCTGTGACATCAGCTGACAGCGGACTTTAGCCAGCTGTCAGCTGAAAACAGGTCACAGGAGTGCAGAACAAACTACATTCCTGTGATCCATAGGATAAGTAAGGTCACAATAGCTTTGGCCCTACTTCTCTTTTAAGGAATTGGTGTTAGGCCTCATTTGCATAAGTGGACAGGGATAAGGGTGGTTGAGCTGCAGTTTTACCACCCCTACCTTCCCCCACTGCTTTCCTGTATCACATGCTTGATGAATGGATCCTGTGTAGCCCCAAAAGGCTGAACTTAACACTGTGATAAACATAAACTTTTGGGATTTATTTGAAGGATCCTTGGTGTTCTGGCTTCCTTCCCTAATCGCCCACTTAAGAGATAACATGCAGCTATTTGGGATCCTACACATGCCACAATGCTTTGCTTTACTGCCAAAATTATACCCCAGGTCCTGTGACAGAGCAGAGTAGAATGAGCAGGGTCCATGACTTTATGTACCTGTATGTAATTCTGGTCTGTCAATGTCCCTTTAGTAGGCTGCAGGCAGAATGGTTAATCCACTATAGTGTGGAAGTCTAAGGGTCCTTTCACCCGTGAACATCTGCTTGCTCAGCGGGTATCACTCCGTTGATCCCCGCTGAGCCGGCTGATAACAGGGCGGTCCCTGCACCGCTCTGTCAGATCTCCACTCTCCCCTATGGGGGAATCGGATGAACACGGACCGTCTGTCCGTGTTCATCTGATCCGCTCTGCAGACGGATAGAAAAATAGGATTTTCCTCCGTCTGCAGAATCGGACCATAGCAGGGACGGACGATATCGGGTGTCAGCAGATGAACATCGATATCCCATAGGGATGCGTGTATATCCATATTTCATCTGAAAACGGATGGATGAAATACGGACATACTGTTCGCACGTGTGAAAGGGGCCTAACAGGGAAATCAATGTTACCTTTCTGGCTGTGCTGTTTGTCTGAGGTGGATAAATCACAAAACTGGCTGGACAGAATTTCATTTTACATATGCTCATTTCTATTATGTAATCAGTTGCTAGTTTGTTATAGGCAAATATTACAGTGGGCAAAAGCTGGAAAGGAACCATTGTGTGCTCAGTATTGAGTTTTTTTTTTTTTTTTTGCGCATACAGTATATTTATTGTTGATGGTGGTAAATGCACTTATTTGACAGCTTTTTTTTTATTCTGAGATAATTCTACATTAAAGTGGTTGTAAACCCTTACATATACCTAGTGAAGTGATTGGCCTCAGGTGATACACACTGATGAAACAAGAGCTGAGGCTGTCAATCAGCTGGAGGTCCCTTCCCTGTCACCTTTTTTCTTTCCGTGGTCGGAAAACTTGTCAGAAGTGTTTCATGCTGATAGCAGAGGAAAGAAGCGGCAGACAGAAATGACACTTAGTGACACGTGCTCTTAATTGAGTCAAGTACACATTATATAGAGGAATATGCTTTATTCATATTTCATGTCTGAGGTTTATAGCCACTTTAAGTTCTACATGTTTCTGCTTCAGAAACCAACATTGCTCATAGTTTTTAGATGGTGTTGAGTTGTGCGAAGGAGTTTCCTTATGTTTTTATATATCTACGTCTTACTTGTATACATTTTAATGTAAACAGTAATAAAACATCAACAGTATCTCATTAAATTCTGTGTATATATGTATAAATATATGCTCACTCAGTTAAACATCTGTAATATAGCAGTGTCTTATTAAACACACACACTGTAAGCGTACGTCATTATGAAGGAATCCAGCATCTGTACTCACTAGTCAATGTGCTGGTATGCGGCTGGAATGTTGTCGTGGATATTAAGTTATCTTTACATTACCAGCTCTGTTTTTCTTTGCAGATTGGTCAGCTCCATAGTATTGTTAGGATTTCAGCTGGTTGTCTCCCAGCTGTCAGTTGATCACAGAAAGGTAAGACGTTTCCAGCACACATTGGCCTATATTTTGTCTCTGTCTCCCTAGCTGCACTGTTTTAGTCTTTGATGAAATGCAGCCAAGTTCTCCCTTTAAAGTGATACCTTGCCATGAAGATTTGTAATGTGGAAACATTTTTGTGATATTTTTGTACTTCAGTTTCCCAAAAATTAAAATAAGTCACTCAGTTACCTGCATAGTGGAAAAGAGTCTGCATTAAACATACAGTATGTATGGATAAAGTGTACCCATAACCTATAGTCAGAATGTCTGAAAAAACATTAAAATAAAGTCAACATGTAAAAACGTAGCTAATTATAATTATCTGCTACCACTTATGAAAAACAAATGCTTGATCTTTTACTGCCCTGGGTAGCATTTGGCTGCATGTATAGTAAACATGAAATGGACTAGTAGTCCTTCTTTTTCAACAGTGTGTTCAATTCTTTTTGTCGTTTTATCCCAGTATAAAAGATATAAAAGTTGTAAAAATAAAGTAGTTACAAATAAAAATAAAAAACTGACAACTTTTGCAATATAGTCTCATTGGTTATTATACCTTATTCATTTTTTGAGAAGACTAGTGGAATTAGTGCTGACAATTCTGAAAACAGGAGGCTCCAAGCTGTATGTGGTCATATTAGTTATGAGTCCTTTCTCTCATTAGAATCATTTGTAATGGCAGGCTCAGCTGAGGCTGGGTTCACACTAGATCACGGAACAGCTCACAGCAGAGGGTCCGGTGCGTCTCCATTCACCGGTTCAGGTCCGATTTCAGCCCAATTTTTTGACTGAATTCAGACCTGAAACAGGCCAAAAGACTCACAGGACTCCTGTGCAATTCGCACTGGAGCCTCTGCGGAGATGTGTGAACCGGCTCCATATAGAAAAATCCCACATCCAGTTCACATTAGTGTCAACCCAGCCTTAAAGTGGGAAGGTTTCCCTTATCTTTCCTACAGGTGGATCGGATGTCCACAGCTCCAGGAAAGTAATTAGGTTCCTAAATATTGCACTTCAATATGAAGAATTCCCAGGTTGCTGTATCCAGATTGTCAACCCATGTAAGCCATTGGACTATCCTCTAGGAATGTAGAGGATCCACATTTTTGTTTGGAAAACATATAATGCCGCGTACACATGGTCGGATTTTCCGACGGAAAATGTGTGATAGGACCTTGTTGTCGGAAATTCCGACCGTGTGTAGGCTCCATCACACATTTTCCATCGGATTTTCCGACACACAAAGTTTGAGAGCAGGATATAAAATTTTCCGACAACAAAATCCGTTGTCGGAAATTCCGATCGTGTGTACACAAATCCGACGGACAAAGTGCCACGCATGCTCAGAATAAATAAAGAGATGAAAGCTATTGGCCACTGCCCCGTTTATAGTCCCGACGTACGTGTTTTACGTCACCGCGTTTAGAACGATCGGATTTTCCGACAACTTTGTGTGACCGTGTGTATGCAAGACAAGTTTGAGCCAACATCCGTCAGAAAAAATCCTAGGATTTTGTTGTCGGAATGTCCGAACAAAGTCCGACCTTGTGTACGGGGCATAAGAGTAATGTTGGATTTTAGTTCCTTGTGGAGTTCATGAGTGGTGTTTAGACGTGCAATTTGCTTTTTTACTAATTCAAATTTGGACAAAAATATTTGTTTTAAGGAGATTTGGATGTATACGAATTTTCAAATCACAATAGTAACGCATTTCAACTAATCCAAATAATTTATAATGAAACCACAAATTCATTCATATTCATAAATTTCATTTGGACCTTTCAGTTATTGTCTGAAGCATTTGAAATAACATAACAACATAACGAATGATCCAAATTGATTCAGATCCACTTTGTTTTTATGTTGCATTAATATTTTTCATTATTATAAAAAAAAATGCTCTACATATGAAATGGAAACTTGTTGCAATAAATATAGTAAGGTATAAGAATGAAATCAGTTGATGATTCCTATTTATTGTGTTTGGGTTGGATGAAGGTGGATCCAACAGAATCTTCGAATCATAACATAACAAATGAACCTAAAATGTTATTTTGTTCCATTTGTTATGTTATAATTCGGAGATTCTGATGGATCCACCTTCATCCAACCCAATAGGAGTACATAAGTAATCTCCCAAAATAAGAAATGAATACAAAACAAATTTTTCCGTCATGCACATCTCTAGTGGTACTGTTGTCAGACTGGAGTCAATCCAGACAAACTATTCTTTTAAGAACCTTGGAGGACATCATCTAGGTCTATGTACATGTGAAGTGCCAAATTTACAGGAAATTTCCAAAAGGTCAGGTTTGGATTAGGTTTCTTTCAGTGCAGTATGATTGCTTCCAGGCATAGGAAAGTAACAGTCCCTGCAGCATTTTCATGGGACTTTACAGGGGCTAATGGTTCAACTAGGCTTGTTTTACTATTAGGTAGGTAGGATGTGTGTTGTCTTCTACTTATAGCATGCAGCTTTCTGTATGGGTCCTATAGATGTGTATAAAATCTGCTGGCTTGATAAGGCATCTTCAGCATTTGAATGAAGAGGATAACGTGTAGTGTCGTAGTCATGCACATGTTAAGTAGATTCAATGAAGCAACTTAAATTGTATTACTCTGTTTTGTGCTGAAATAAGGTAAGTAAATGGGTAGTCACATTTGTCTTCTCACTCCTCCCCATCCAAGAATTGCTCTTTTTTCCAATTAGTATTACACTTTTCTAGGAGTTGTGGTACAGTATTTGATTGGAGTATTGCATACATTTTGAACAGATCCTTAAACAGAAAGGCATTAAAAGTATTTGAGGATTTGATGCCTGGAGCTAGATAATTTTGGAGCGTAAATGTGCATTGAAAGCTTTGTGTAATTGTAAGTATCAGAATACATGAGAGATGAACTATGTATTCATTTGAGTTGATGAAACAAAAGCATTGCATTATTTTCAACTATGTTCCACAGAAGCTTTGATACCTTTGGAGGCACAAATAACTGGATCCTCAATGTTGGAGAGGTGTGGAAGGTCTGTTTCTTTTTAGAGTGGGTGGGGAATAAGCAGTTCTGTATGAATGTTAGTATGCTTTTTGGAGTCTCTCTGGGCTCCAACCACTGCCCATATAAATGCAGTTGGTTCAGGGCTAAGAAGCCTTTGAGGGGTAAATTCTATAGCACTTCAAAGGAGTCTATGTACAGTTTTAACTACAACTGCTGCATTGTTCTTGTTGACAGTAAGCCATTGATGGGTATGGGAGAGTTGACCAGCAATGATGGAATTATGGAAATCCGGGAGGGCCAAACTTCCCCTAAACAAGGGTTGTTGACAGGTGCTTATTTGTAGCCTAGGCATGGAGCTACCCCATGACAGTTGAAAATTAGTTTGTTGTTTTGCTTTAAGAATTTAAGGGGGAATCAGATAGGAACATTTCTAAGAAAGTATAACAGAAACATGTTTTAAAGTGAACACATACTAAAGGAAATATGTTGGCTGTCATTACTGAACTGCCCTCCTAACTGAGATTGATCCTATGGCTTCAATAATTTAAGTCACTGACCCTGAACAAATATGTAGATCTGTACTTCTGACTATTCAGAAGGTGATCAGCCATAATCTAGCTGTCAGCATTTCATACAACTGTCAATTATGTTAGAGCAGTACTGAAACCAAGCTGTCCAGATAATGTAGCAGTTAGAGGGTTGAGACAAACCATTTACCACTGACAATGGTAATTACAATGATCAGCTTTTATTCATTCATGTAAAACCCTTATCCTGTGATGAAAAAAAAACTGTTGCTGTAACTGCTTATAAAATGTTAGCTCTGGTCCGGCCGCACCTGGAGTATGCTGTCCAGTTCTGGGCACCAGTCCTCAGGAAGGATGTACTGGAAATGGAGCGAGTACAAAGAAGGGCAACAAAACTAATAAAGGGTCTGGAGGATCTTAGTTATGAGGAAAGGTTGCAAGCACTGAACTTATTCTCTCTGGAGAAGAGACACTTGAGAGGGGATATGATTTCAATTTACAAATACTGTACTGGTGACCCCACAATAGTGATAAAACTTTTTCGCAGAAGAGAGTTTAATAAGACTCGTGGCCACTCATTACAATTAGAAGAAAAGAGGTTTAACCCTAAGCTACGTAGAGGGTTCTTTACTGTAAGAGCGGCAAGGATGTGGAATTCCCTTCCACAGGCAGTGGTCTCAGCGGGGAGCATTGATAGCTTCAAGAAACTATTAGATAATCACCTGAATGACCGCAACATACAGGTATATAAAATGTAATACTGACACATAATCACACACATAGGTTGGACTTGATTGACTTGTGTCTTTTTTCAACCTCACCTACTATGTAACTATGTAACTGCCTAGGTAATTTATTCTGGTCATTTAAAAGAATTAACGCTCAAGCGCTTAGTGTTACGTGCATGTGCAGTGTCTTGAAAAAGTATTCATACCTCTTGAAATTTTCCACATTTTGTCATGTTACAACCAAAAACGTATAAGTATTTTATTGGGATTTTATGGGATAGACCAACACAAGGCGGCACATAATTGTGAATTGGAAGGGAAATGATAAATTGTTTTCCAAATGTTTTACAAATAAATATGTGAAAAGTGTGGTGTGCATTTGTATTCGGCCCCCCCTGAGTCAATACTTTGTAGAACCAGCTTTCCCTGCAATTTCCCTGCAACTGTTTTTTTGGGGGATGTCTCTACCAGTTTTGCACATCTAGAGAGTGATATTTTTGCTCATTCGTCTTTGCAAAATAGCTCAAGCTCTATCAAATTGGATGGAGAGCATCTGTGAACAGCAATTTTTAAGTCTTGCCACAAATTCTCAATTGGATTTAGGTCTGGACTTTGACTGGACCATTCTAACACATGAATATGCTTTGATCTAAACCATTCCATTGTAGCTCTGGCTGTATGTCTAGGGTCGTTGTCTTGCTGGAAGGTGAACCACCGCCCCAGTCTCAAGTCTTTTGCAGACTTTAACAGGTTTTATTCTAAGATTGCTCTGTATTTGGCTCCATCCATCTTCCCATCAACTCTGACCAGTTTCCCTGTCCCTGCTGAAGAAAAGCATCCTCACAACATGATGCTGTCACCACCATGTTTCACAGTGGGGATGGTGTGTTCAGGGTGATGTGCAATGTTAGTTTTCCGCCACACATAGCATTTTACTTTCAGTGCTAGTTCACACCAGACGCAGTTCCATTCAGTTCCATGCGCTTTTATTCTGCACAAAATGCAGGCACAGTGTTTTCCATGTATTCCAACGGTTCTAGTTCACACCATGCAGTCAGTTTCCGGTCAGTTTCTGCTCCGGAAACTGAACGGAAACTGACTGCATGGTGTGAACTAGAGCCATTGGAATACATGGAAAACACTGTGCCTGCATTTTTAGTGCAGAAAAAAAGCACACGGAACTGCATCTGGTTTGAACTAGCACTTAGGCCAAAAAGTTCAGTTCTGGTCTCATCTGACCAGAGCACCTTCTTCCACCTTCTGTTTGCTGTGTCCCCCACATGGCTTCTTGCAAACTGTAAACTGGACCTTATATAGCTTTCTTTCAGCGGTTGCTTTCTTCTTGCCACTCTAAGGCCAGATTTGTGGAGTGCACGACTAATAGTTGTCCTGTGAACAGATTCTCCCACCTGAGCTGTGGATCTCTGCAGATTCTCTAGAGTTACCATGGACCTCTTCCCTGCTTCTCTGATTAATGCTTTTACCTTGCCCGGCCTTTCAGTTTAGGTGGATGTCCATATCTTGGTACATTTGCAGTTGCGCCATACTCTTTCCATTTTCGTATGATAGATTGAGCAGTGCTCCGTGAGATTTTCAAAGCTTTGGATATTTTTTTTTTATAACCTAACCCTGCTTTTAATTCTCCACAACTTTACCCCTGACCTGTCTGGTGTGTTCCTTAGCCCTCATGATGGTGTTTGTTCACTAAGGTGTTCTCTAACAAACCTCCGAGGGCTTCACAGAACAGTTGTATTTATACTGAGATTAAATTACACACAGGTGGACTCCATTTACTATTTAGGTGACTTCTAAAGGCAATTGGTTCCACTAGATTTTAGTTAGGGGTATCAACGTAAAGGGGGCTGAATACAAATGCACACCACACTATTCAGATATTTATTTGTAAAAAGAATTGAAAATAATTTGTAATTTTCCTTCCACTTCACAATTATGTGCCACTTTGTGTTGGTCTATCACATAAAATACATTTACATTTTTGGTTGTAAAATGACAAAATGTGGAGAATGTCAAGAGGTATGAATACATTTTCAAGGCACTGTATGCACGTTTACCTGCCGAAATGCTGCTGCTCCAGTGGTCATCCATGTGCTTGCAGCAGCCTCACGCATTCAAGTCTGGTTTGGAAGACCCTGCAGTTTCATTAATAAGGCTTTGGAGTTGATTTACTAAAACTGGAGAGTGCAAAATCTGGTGCAGCTCTGCATAGAAACCAATCAGCTTCCAGTTTTTTTTGTCAAAGCTTAATTGAACAAGCTGAAGATAGAAGCTGATTGATTACTATGCACAGCTGCACCAGTTTTAGTGAATCTCCCCCTTTGTGTGTTTTCACAGAATGCATATTTTGAGTTTTTATTGTAATGCTTTCTAAAAGGCCATACACACTATACAATTTTCTGTAGATTTTTTTCCTTTAGATTTACCAAAACTATGTACAGTAGTGCAAGGGCCTGCCTGATTGCATACAAATTGAAAGTGTTTAGGTTTGACCTCATATTATATGGTTTTGGTAAATCTAACGGAAAGAGTCTGCAGTGAATTGTATAGTGTGTTGGAAGACCATATGCCACTGTACTCATTTAGCCTTCCTGCTTTGTACCTGTTGTGCTCAGCATCTCAATCATACTATGCATTCCTTCAGGCAAGGCACTGTACTGTTAACAAAGCAGAACCTGCATATGTAATTATTATACAGTATTTATATAGGGCCAACAGTTTGCGCAGCGCTTTACAATGTTAGGGCAAAGAGTACAGTTACAATACAATTTAATACAGGAGGAATCAGAGGGCCCTGCTTGTTAGAGCTTACAATCTATAAGATATGTAATTAACAGTTATGTCTGACTGAAGTACATATATGTTACAAACTAAACTTCACATACATCCATAAAATTATATACATTTAATGGTTATGTATAACCTAAAAAATTACTTTTCTTGTTTGGTCCATTTTGGTCTGTTAAAGCCTAACTTGGGCCAAAAACAATATTTGGACATGTGCACCGTAAAATAAATTAATGCTAATGAATTGTGTCCCATGTGTAGGCTGCAGCATTCTAGAAAACTCTTACTTTCCTTCACTTTGCACAGTTTAGTAAGCGTCAAACGTCTGCCGCTGAGACTTATACTTCCAGCTGGAGTATAGCTATCATAGTGGGTTGCTTGCTCTGCAGCTCCTCCATTCAGTAAACAACTTGCATTTTATTCACAGAATGCAAAGCCTTCTATGATTGGTGGAAGTGAGATTGTGATGTTTATCTGGCTTTCTTCATTCACAGAATACAAGGCATACAGGACGAGCTGTAGAGTGAGCAACCCAATTTCAGGAGTGTATGCCTGCCAGAAGTGTAAGTCTCAGAATTGGGCGTTTGGTGCTTACAAAATTGTCCGGGGTAACAGAAATAAAAGTTTTTTTTAAATGCTTCAGAGTACACACAAGGCTCCCACGTCATTAGTGCTGATTTATTTTTACAGTGCACATGTCCAAATATTGTTTTTGGATGGAGTTTAGCTTTAAATCCCAAGTCCAGAAAATGTCTTAATTATACCTTGCAGTGGGGCTGCTCCTGCACTGCAAGGGTTAATAGCTTTGTCTAGGGGAGAGTAGAGACCATTTTACTTACCTGATCTTCTGCACCGTCCAGCAGATGGCGCTCCCATATGCTTCAGCGGTGGACTGTCTTTCTGCATCATCAGGTCCATACAGGGCAATGGACCCTTCTTTGGTCTTGATGACATCAGGACCCTAGACCGCTGGAGCGTAGGGGGGAAGAAGTTGTAGGATCCAGTCTAGCTGCAGGGAGGAATGGAGGATCAGGTAAGTAAATCCATTTTTTTTTTATGTTCCCCTAGACCAAAACAAGCAATCAACTCTTGCAGTGCAGGCACAGTCCCACTGCAAGGGATACTTTTTCAGTAGGTCGTTGTTGGGGTTTCAATATACCATGTGGCGCCTTTTGTTACATCTGTTCGATAAGTGCAACAAGTAAAAATACAAATATATGCTCTCTGCCTCTGCTGACTATAAATATTACAAAACACATCCTGCTATGTTATGAAGAAAAGGAAGATGGGGAAGATTACTGTAGTCCTGTCCCAGGGAAATAATGATGTTCCTCCATCGAGAAAACACAGTGAGTGAACATTGTCAGCTTAGGACAAGAAGTGTGTTAAAAGAAATTGAAAAAAAAATGAAAAAAAAACACACTTACTGGTCAGATTATCAGGTGAAAATAAAGAGAAAAAAAGCTTAAAAAAAGACGAATGCAACTACCACATTTATGGACCATTAAGCTGTGATATATTACACCGATTTTCTTAAGTTTAGATACTCTTGAAGCTGTACTGTTTCACTTGTATACTGTCAAGTATTAGAAGAACGATTTCCTCAAATTTTTAGTGTAGCTAATATTTGGGGATCAATGTTTTCAACCAAGACGCACATAACTTTCACTCAGTTTCACACAATTTTCCATTTAATTAAAAAAAATGTGTGAATCTTTGGTAAGAGTTGTGTGAACCTTGGGTGAAAACAATGACAAATAGACCTCTTGGTGTGCTGTTACTGTTTGCCTCTCCTCTGGTCATCTCCATATTTTCAGCTAAGCATAAAATATTATAATACTACATATTTCATTTATCTCATTTTTTTTAAAACTGATCAAATGATGTATCTATTTAGTGTAATATAGTTTGGAAAAGTATCTTTTTAAGTGCAATTTTGAGTCAGTTTAGCAGATTTTTTAAAGAAATATGAAAAAAGGCAACTATACTTGAGACATCTTAAACTAAGATAAAAAATATTGGGGGAAATGTACCAAAATGTGTGCACATGAAATCTGGTGCAGCTGTGTATAGTAACCAATCAGCTTCTAACATCAGCTTGTTCAGTTAAGCTTTGCCAATAAGGCCAGGTTCACACTGGTACGACACGATAGTCTGTGGATCCAACTTTGCCCTGCGACTTGAAGTCCAACATCCGTCCGACTTCAATGAACGGGTAATCCGACTTTGATCCCGACATTGCCAGACAATTTGTGTCTGGTATGAATCTTTAGGGTGAACTCAACGGCAAATATAAAAAAAAAAAAAAAACGGCATGGGTTCCACCTCCAAGAGCATACCAGGCCCTTCTGTCTGGTATGGGTTTTAAGGGGAACCACCACGCTGAAAAACCAGCATGGGGTCCCCCCAAAATCCATACTAGACCCTTATCCGAGCACGATGTTGACTTGACGCTCTCTCCTGCTGTAATGCTCTGTGCGCGGTGTGCCACTACTTATATTGGCATGGGGTGGGGTCACCAGGTGACATCACCCGGAAGCCTTGTCCCTTACGACGTCACCGCCCCATCATGCCCCGGGCGGTGACCTCATAAGGGGTGGGGCTTCCGACATTTTCAAAGTCGGACAATACTTGTGTCCGACCAGTCAAGATGGCTCTCATAGGGAAACATTGATTTGCACACGTCATGCGACATGAGCTCCCAATGTCGGAGCGTTTGTTGTACCAGTGTGAACCCAGCCTAAAACCTAGAAGCTGACTGGTTACTATGCACAGGTGCACTACATTCTGTGTGCTCCAGTTTTAATAAACCTCCCCATTAGCTCTTAAAGGCAATGCAGACACTGACCTGGTTATTCGGTAAGGTAGTAAAAGTGTAAAGTGCAGTAATCCTCATCAGAAGATTAGAATTTTCCATTTACCTGCCTGGCAATGCTGTGAAATTCTAATTCCTCATCACAACCAAGGAGAATCGGAGTGAAAGAATGAAAGTAAGAACCTGAACAGGTGGCTAGAAAGACACCACGTGTGTAGCTTCATGATGCCTGTTGTTCTTTACCTAAAGTGTATTTCCACTTTTGCAGCCAAATTGGGACAATTCCTACTTTATGCTTGTTACATGTCCCTACTTACACAGCATAACTTTTAAAAATTAAAAATTGCAGCTTACTTTTTTTAGATGCTGTATTTTGGACCCTCCAGCAAGAAAAAATCCTACCTAGTTCTCTTTGAGAGGGGGCTGGGCAACTTTATTATCAATTGTAACTAGATTTGAACACTGTCTGTCCTTACAAAGTGGTAAAAGTTTAGAGGCCGGGCTTTTTGCATTGTCTGTTAATGAGGACAGACCTGGGACAGGCTCATTGTTCAAAAAACCTTTCAGTCAGCCATGAAACATCCCCCCCAAAAAACATCTAAAAAGGTAAGAAATATTTAATGATTTTTGTTTTTTTCGGCATGCTGTGTGATTGGAAACACATAAAAATACATATAGTAAAGCTTTCTTAAATTTAAATGCAGAAGTGGAAATATGCCTTAAAGTCCATCTAAGCCAAAACATTTTTTATTTTGTTGGAGTGGAGAAGGATTATAAGGTTTGTTAAAGTAGAACTTCAGTCAGAAAATTAAGTCCTGCTAGATTACTTCAGGCTAGCCCCTTTACAGGTATTGCTATATAAAACTTTAAAAATAAGTGCCTATGCTGTTAAAAATCCAGTAATACAATGGGGTTGATTTACTAAAGGCAAATCCACTTTGCACTACAAGTGCACTGGAAGTGCACTTGGAAGTGCAGTCGCTTTAGATCTGAAGGGAAGAGCTGAAATCAGAGGAAGCTCTGCTGATTCTATCATCCAATCATGTACAAGCAAAAATGCTGTTTTTTATTTTCTTTGCATGTCCCCCTTAGATCTACAGCGACAGCATTTCCAAGTGCACTTGCAGTGCACTTGTAGTGCAAAGTGGATTTGCCTTTCGTAAATAACCCCCAATGTCTCACCCTGCTCTGCACATGCTCAGTTGCTCTCAGTTTTTTAGGCACCATGTCAAATTTGTAGAGGCCAATCTGCTGACAGCCTAAACTGTTCAGGGGCTCTGGGCTTCAGCAAAATGGCATCCTCCGGCATGAAGAAACAATAACAATACTGGAGGCAATTAACAGCACACATTTTGGCAGCATAATTATTAATGTGGAAAGTATGATCCTTGCTAAAGAACTTATTTTTTTATTTTAAGTTGTTATGGATAAAGTTTCACTTTAGCTTTTATTGCCCTCTTTATTCCTATTTTATCTAATTTATGTTCTGATGACCACAGAAGGACAGTAAATACCAGAAAGATGTTCTCACTCTTACTTACTCTGGGTACCCTTACCCACTCTGTCTGAAACCATAAAAAAATAGCTGAGGTTCCATTTTAAATTTTTCAAATGCTAAATAGAGAAGAAATTGTGACTAGGTGTCAGAAGTGTTGTTAACCTTTAGATTTGCTTAATAAGTGCCAAAGAATAAAATTTCTATAATAACTTAGAAAAACAAGTTTATAGCAGAGAGAAATATTATTTCTCCAGGTGTTATGTTGCATGCTGGACATTTTTTCTCCGGGAGATTGTAGAGATTTTTGACTTAAACCATGCCAAGTTAGTAAACCGGTTATCTTTTATAATATTTATAAAAGTAACTTTACTTACAAGTATAACAGGTGTTAAAGGGCCACTTAACAGCATTTAGGATTTTTGGTAAGAGAGTCTTGATACGTCTTCCATGTGCTGAACTTTGCAGATCCTTAATTAACGTTGCTAAGTTATGCCTGGTTTAGGAACAGTAACATGATCCGTGTGTTTATTTTATCTTATATTTTTATGGTACAGTCCCCGACCTTGATAAAAAAAAAGTCTGCTAAAATTAAATTTCCCTTCCTGCCTTCATATATTACCAATATCTTTTCCAGATTAGACAGCTTTGCAGGGAAAGGGTGCGTGGTTCAGTCCTTGTTCGGTTACTGCGACCACAAAGGGATATCAAAAATTGTGTTTTAGATTTTTGTGCTGACAAGCACATCTGTGTGCCTCTTAGCATAGCCGGGGTTCTTATGGAGCTAATAGTCTTCAGGTTCCCAGAATGCTATGCAGTGACCTCGGAATAGCACTGACCCCTTGCCTCCCCAGATGCACAATTACCTCACCTAGGGATTTCCACAAAGGTCCGTTATGGGTTAAGGCACTTGTTCTAGAGTCAAGTCTTACCTTGCTTTACGGGGCCTAGAATATAATAAACTGTAATTTCATCACTATGGCTGGAAAGAGTTTATTATAATTAACTGATATCTTAATCCTTTCTAATCTCTACTGGGACTAACTTCACCCCGGTTTACGGAGTCTGCTTTGCATCTTATCTTAAGGAGCTGTGCTGGTTGGTGAACTAAAACTACTAATATTGAAAAAATAAGAATAAAATAAAAAATATACCAAGTGAATAACACAAACACTATGATAATGGTAAACTGTTCAAACAAATATTGAAATGTGAATAAGCGCAAACATAGGGAAAAAAAGTCTATGGTGATTAACACGTTGATAATGTTGCAGCACCCTGTGACAAATCTTCATAGAAAACAGTGCAAATCCACCACCGTAAAAAGAATGCAGGCTTACCAGATAGCCAATAGAAAAGGCATGTCACCCACTCCTGGGGTAGTGAAGATCTCCCGCTGTTAAGTGCAACCTCTGCAAGCGAAACACCAACCTGGCGTTCTCCCGGACTTCCAACTTGGGGGGTCCAACGATCCGGGTATGGCAACACTGACTGTCAGGCTCGATAACTGGTATTCAGGCACTCAGTCCAAACAAACCGGGAGTTGAGAAGATGAGCAATCTCGTCATGTGTGGATGACCATGGAAAAAAGACAAGAAGGCACCGCCATAGGTAAAATCCGATGGTTTTATTAGAAAAAGCTGATCAAAGTCAGTCATAACATGTAAAAAGTGCTATGGGTATAGCGCATGAAATAAGCCGACCAGCAAAGTTAAAAATGATAAAAAAACAAACACGCCCATGCATGCAGAGCGTGACAGTACGCGGTGACGTCAGCACGACGCTCACCTTACGCGTTTTGTCACACAGAGGACGTCATCTTGGGGCACGGGCGGGGGTTCTGACGTACCGCTATAGATAGTCAACATGGAAACCAAGCCTTGATCTGAGTCATAGGCCGCCACTCTGAAGTGGCAATCTTGTTGGTGGGAAAAGTGAAGAATAAATAACTATAACTCACCTGGTGAGGGCAAATACAAAATGATTCGGAACACCTATACTGATAGAGAAGTCACCATCTATAAATGATAAAGAATTACAAATAAAATAATAAAAAACAAATTCAGGGAAAGGAAAAATAAACTCTACCTCGGCTGCAGGAACAGTCCAAGGCAGTAAATAATGACCCCACTTAACCACAGGACCGCAATATCGGCTCAAGATGTTAACAAATTCATGGTACTCAATGAAAACTAGTTAAGAGCAATCAAAACCAGTTACCATAATTATACATGTCGACGGATGATAATACATCACGCCGAATCTAAAATGCTCAGCGGGAGAGATCAACTAATCGTATTGCATCACAGAGGTCCCATAGGAACCATAATCAGTCTGCACCATAATAATAACACAACTCAATGGAGTTAAAGCATGACTCCATGATGGTGAGTAGGGATGAGCTTCGAGTTCAAGTAGAATCCATGTTCGACTAGAACATCGCCTGTTCGACCGTTCACCGACTTGCGAACGTTATGGGCCATTCACGCTAAATTCGAGTGGTGCGTCACAGCCCATAATTCACTGCGGCATCGCAGTGCATTGCTGGCTGATGATTGCACCTAAAGCTACCTGAAGAAAATTGCTGGTGTTTTTCTGATCCTATTAGTACCACAGGCAGGCAGCTGCAGTACAGTTAGTGTACTGTGTCCTCTGCACAGTGTGCACCTAAAGCTACCTGAAGACAATTGCTGTTGTTCTGATCCTATTAATACCACAGGCAGGCAGCTGCAGTATTTACAGTTAGTGTACTATGTCCTCTGCACTGTGTGCACCTAAAGCTACCTGAAGACCATGGCTGGTGTTCTGATCCTATTAATACCACAGGCAGGCAGCTGCAGTATTTACAGTTGGTGTACTATGTCCTCTGCACAGTGTACACCCAAAGCTACCTGAAGACAATTGCTGGTGTTCTGATCCTATTAATACCACAGGCAGGCAGCTGCAGTATTTACAGTTGGTGTACTATGTCCTCTGCACAGTGTACACCCAAAGCTACCTGAAGACAATTGCTGGTGTTCTGATCCTATTAATACCACAGGCAGGCAGCTGCAGTATTTACAGTTAGTGTACTGTGTCCTCTGCACAGTGTGCACCTAAAGCTACCTGAAGACAATTGCTGGTGTTCTCGTACTAATAATACTACAGGCAGGCAGTTGATTCTGCTAGCTGCAGTATAATCAGTATATATATATATATACACATCCCAGCTTTGTGCAGCTACATCTCACTGCAGGCTATTAGTATGTCTGGAAGGCCAACAAGGAGAGGCAGACAGTCACAAGCCAATAAAAGAGGACAAGCAGGCTCTGTGTCTAGAGGCAACAGTGCTGGTCATGGACACGGTGCATCCTCATCAGCACGTGGCCGTGGGACATGCTTGTCCTTTTTTTCGGCAGCTGGCCGTGTTGAGCCGCAACCGCAGAGCTCTGCATGTGCAGGGCGCTGCTGTCTCTGCGCATTATTCCAAAAGTTCTTTGGTGTGGGCCTTTTTTGAGACGAGTGCATCAGATCGCACCGCTGCTATTTGCAACATATGTCTCAAGCGTATCTCGCGTGGCCAAAACATCACCCGCTTGGGCACCACATGCTTGACCAGACATATGTCGACCTGCCATGCAGTTCGATGGCAAGCGTACCTAAAAGACTCACACCAAAGGACAAAGCAGACCTCTCCTTGCTCCTCATCAGCTGGGATCTCCAACCCCACTATACCGTCAGTCCTCTCTGAAACCTGCACTGAAAGGAATGAAGGTGTAGAATTAGGTGTGTCACAGCCAAGTACTTGCGGGCAATCTGCTATCGGTACACTGACGTCAGATTGTACCAGGCAAATTTCCGTGCCCCAGCTGCTGCCCTGCCGAAAGAAGTTTGCTCCCAGCCATCCAGATGCCCAGCGGTTGAATGCTAGCTTGGCTAAATTGCTAGCACTTCAACTGCTGCCTTTTCAGTTGGTAGACTCTGCCCCCTTCCGTGAGTTTGTGGAATGTGAGGTTCCTCAGTGACAGGTTCCCAAATGCCACTTTTTCTCACAGAAGGCGATTCTGGCTCTCTACCGGCATGTGGAAGGTAATGTCTTGGCCTCGCTGGACAGGGCGGTCAGCGGTAAGGTGCATATTACCGCTGACTCATGGTCCAGCAGGCATGGATAGGGACGTTGCCTATTTTTCACCACGCACTGGGTGACTTTTCTGGCAGCTGGGAAGGATGCAGGACAGGGTGCAGTAGTGTTGAAGGTTGTTCCGCCACCACGCCTCCAAAATTCTGCTAGTGGTGATTCTGCCAAACCTCTCTCCTCCAGCCCCTCCTCTTCTTCTTCCTCCATGGCCTCTTGCTGTGCTGATTTGTCCTCAGAACCAGCGGTGCTTCCTAGGCGTTCAAGGGGCTATGCAAGCACGCAGGCAAAAAGATGCCATGCGGTACTTGAGCTGGTGTGCTTGGGGGCCAGGAGCCACACGGGGCAGAGATTCTATCAGCTCTGCAGGGGCAGGTTCAGAGGTGGTTGACGCCAGGCCAGCTTAAGCCAGGTATGGTGGTTGGCAACAATGGCACCAACCTCCTCTCTGCCCTCCGACAGGGACAACTGACCCATGTGCCCTGTTTGGCTCACGTCCTTAACTTGGTGGTGCAGTGGTTCTTAAGCAGGTACCTGGGCTTACAGGATGTCCTGAGGCAGGCCAGGAAAGTCTGTGTGCATTTCCACAGGTCATATAATGCCAGTGCTCAGCTGGCTGACCTCCAAAATGAATTTAACCTGCACAAGAACCGCCTAATCTGTGACATGCCCACCAGGTGGAACTCAACATTGGCCATGCTGCAGTGGCTGCACACGCAGCAGAGGGCCATCAATGAGTACTTATGCGACTATGGCACCAGGACAGGGGAGCTTGTTTTTTCTCCCCACACCAGTGGGCTATGATCAGGGATGCATGCACTGTCACCATTTGAGGAGGCCACGAGGATGGTGAGCAGTGACAGTGCATGCATCAGTGACACTTTCCCTCTTGTCCACCTCTGCGTGGAATAATGGACAGGGCACTTGAGGCAGAACAGAGGGAGGAAGAGGAGGACTTCCTTACCTCTCAAGGCCCCCTTTATCCAAACAGTGTTCCTGCATGCCCGCCGATCACACAGGAAGAGGATGAGGAGGAGGAGGATTGTGTCAGCATGGAGGTGGAGCCTGGCACTCAGCATCAGCAGCAGTCTTTAAGGGATCATTTACAGTCCGAAGAAACCTAAGGACTTGTACGTGGCTTTGAGGAGGTGGCTGCGGATCATGTCGTCCTTAGTGACCCAGAGGACTCTGGACCGAATGCCTCAGCAAACCTACGCTGCATGGCCTCCCTGATCCTGCAAAGCCTGCGGAAGGATCCTCGTATTCGTAGTATCAAGGAGAGGGATCATTACTGGCTGGCAACCCTCCTTGATCCACGTTACAAGGGTAAGGTTGCGGACCTTATCTTGCCATCGCAGAGGGAGCAGAGGATGAAACATCTTCGGGAGGCCTTGCAGAAAGGTTTGTCCAACGCGTTTCCAGAGCCTGGGAGGTTACAATTTCCTGGTCCTCCTGGACAACGTGTTGCTGAGGCTTCGGTCAGTCACAGAAGGAGCAGTGGAGAAGGTGGCCATCTGACCAATGCGCCAGTGTCTGATTCACATGGTGCAGGAATACCTAGGGGCAAGATCTGACTTGGACACCTTTGCCACTGAAAATCCTCTGGGTTACTGGGTCTTGAGGATGGATCACTGGCCAGAGCTTGCACAGTATGCAATTGAGCTACTGGCCTGTCCTGCATCCAGCGTTCTTTCGGAACGCACATTCAGTGCTGCTTTGTAACCGATCACAGGATGCGCCTGTCCACCGAATCGGTCAATCGGCTGACCTTCATAAAAATGAATCAGTCTTGGATCACCAGCTACCAAGCACCTGATGCTGATGTAACTGAATATTTTTTTTGTTAACTGGTTCCTGACCGGCGCACACCGATGTACGTCGGCAGAATGGCACAGCTGGGCAAATGGGCGTACCTGTACGTCCATTTGAATTCCCCGCCATGCCATTGCGTGCGTGCTGGCCGGGAGCTCCATGAGTTGTGTCGCGGGTCCCGCGGACTCGATCGCCGCGGGGATGCCCGCGATCACCTCACGGAGAGGGCGAACGGGGAAATGCTAATGTAAACAGCATCTCCCCGTTCTGCCTAGTGACAAGTGTCACTGATCACAGCTCCCTGTCATCAGGAGCTGTTATCAGAGTAATGACACTGCTAGCCCATCCCCCTACAGTTAGTAATCACTCCCCTAGGACACACTTAACCAATCCCCGCCCCCTAGTGGTTAACCCCTTCAGTGCCAGTGTCATTTACACAGTAATCAGTGCATTTTTAATCGCACTGATCGCTGTATAAATGGCAATGTCAAAAATGTCTGACATGTCCGCCATAACGTTGCAGTCACAATAAAAATCGCTAATTGCCACCATTACTAGTAAAAAAAAATTATTAGTAAAAATGCCATAAAACTATCCCCTATTTAGTAAACGCTATAACTTTTGCACAAACCAATCAATAAACGCTTATTGCGATTTTTTTTTTTTTACCAAAAATATGTAGAAGAATACGATCGGCCTAAACTGAGGAAAAAAAGTTTTTTTTATATATTTTTGGGGGATATTTATTATAGCAAAATGTAAAAAATAATGCGTTTTTTTCAAAATTTTTGCTCTTATTTTGTTTATAGCGCAAAAAATAAAAATCGCAGAGGCGATCAAATACCACCAAAAGAAAGCCCTATTTGTGGGTAAAAAGGACGTCAATTTTGTTTGGGAGCCACGTCGCACGACCGTGCAATTGTCAGTTAAAGCAACGCAGTGCCGAATCGCAAAAAACGCTCTGGTCAGGAAGGGGGTAAAATCTTCCGGGGCTGAAGCGGTTAATGTGAGAACCCTTCAAGACTGCCTATGCTAATGCTGAGTGACTATCCTGTTATGCTGAGTGACTATCCTCTTCCTCCTCAATTTTCATGCTGATAGCTTGTAAGAACATTTTTGGTTCTGGGCACCGCCACCAGTGGCTAAGGCCCAATTTTTCTGCCCCTGTTTAACAGGGGTGTGTAATTACAATTTTTGATGCAATACTTTGCAGCAGGGCTCATTCCTGCGCTCCAACTCTAGTATCTATGACGGGTTGCAGTGTTGTGGCAGCAGTGGCTATGGCCCAATTTTTCTGCCCCTGTTCAACAGGGACATGTAATTACAATTCTTGATCTAATATTTCACAGCAGGGCCCATTCCTGCGCCCACCAAGAGTAACTGTGAGGGCTTACAGTGTTGTGGCAACACCACCACCACCAAAGGCCCAATTTTTCTGCCCCTGTTCAACAGGTGCATGTAATTATAATTCTTGATATAATATTTCACAGTAGGGCCAGTTCCAGCGCCCACCAAGAGTAACTGTGAGGACTTACAGTGTTGTGGCACCAGCACCACCACCACCAAAGGCCCAATTTTTCTACCACTGTTCAACAATGGCATGTAATTACAATTCTTGATCTAATATTTCACAGCAGGGCCCGTTCCTACGCCCGCCAAGAGTAACTGTGAGGGCTTACAGTGTTGTGGCAACACCAACACATAAGGCCCCAATTTCTGCAGAGTATATAGGGCAGGCCCCTACTTTCAAACATTCAACTTACAAACGACTCCTACTTGCAAACGGAAGGAGACAACAGGAAGTGAGATGAAATCTACCCCTAGGAAGGGAAATTCTCTCCTGTAAGAGTTAATATGTGAAAAACGTGTCTCCTCTCCACTAATGCTTTATCACCAATCTTTGTTTCACTAAAAACCCCAAATTTTCAAAAAACATTTGTCAGAAAGTGAGGTGAAATCTTCTGAAGAGGTGCACAGACAGCAAAACAAATGTTACAGGGGTGATAACCCTTCCCCATGTTTTCCAAAAAGCTTAAAAATAGATTTTTAACAACAAACCTACAGTCCCTGTCTTGTTTGCACCGCCTGTATACTGCTGTTCAGAGGGCCTGGGGCTCCACGCCTTTCCTTTTTTTAATTTAGGTGCAGGGTTCCCCTTAATATCCATACAAGACCCAAAGGGCCTGGTAATGGACTGGAGGGGTACCCATGCCGTTTGTCTCACTGATTTTCATCCATATTCTCGGGACCCGACATTACATTAAAGCCGCAAGCAGTTTTAAATGACTTTTATTCCTTTACAAATGTAATTTTGTGACTGTTCTAAGCACGGGAAACACGCGCCACTTTAAAGGCATACTATAGACACCCCCAGGTATGATATTTAAAGGAATATTTCACTTTTTTTCACTTTAAGCATCATTAAAATCACTGCTCCTGAAAAAACGGCCTTTTTAAAAACTTTTTTTGCATTGATACATGTCCCCTGGGGCAGGAACCGGGTCCCCAAACCCTTTTTAGGACAATAACTTGCATATTAGCCTTTAAAATTAGGACTTTTGATTACGAACATTTGAGTCCCATAGACTTTAACGGGGTTCTAAAGTTTGCGCAAACTTTCGGTCTGTTCGCAGGTTCTGGTGCAAACCGAACCAGGGGGTGTTCGGCTCATCCCTAATGGTGAGTGAAAGCCAAAAAAGAAAATGGGGAAAAGAAAAACCCACTAGGATCCCACTCACATTCCATCATAATGACCCGACTTACCAAGGCTCAAGTCACTGGATAAATGCCAGTGGGATTTACCCAAAAGAATATAAATTATTTGGTGTGGCTACCCAGGACTCACATCGAGTTTACAGTAAATAATGACATTTCATGACACTGAATGGCTGCATTTTAAGCAAAATAAAAAAATATATTCTGTACAAGAGAAATGGATTATGAATTGTCGATAAACGAGTTGATATCAACATTGATATTTAATCCATGGGGAGTGTAACATTTAATCCTGTGGACCCAGGACATCTCCAATCTGGAGATACTCCTGACCAAACAGCTCCCCCTCCACTGCGGCCTATATTTATCTATACCCAAGAAAATGGTATTGCTAGGATCCCTGTTGTGCACTGTAAGGTAGTGTTCAGACACTGAGTGTTTGGTGAAGTCCTTACGGATGTTATTGATATGTTCGTTCAAACGAACTTGTAGTGGTCGTTTGGTCCGGCCCACGTACTGGAGTCCACATGGGCATTGGAGCAAATAGACCACTCCCACTGTGGAACAGGTGATGAATGGTTCTATGTCAAAATTCTTTGAGGTGGAACTAGATCTGAAACCGGTGGTTCTCCTCGTCCCACAACCATTCAACAAACAGACCTGGCATTTCCTGCACTGATAATATCCACTTAATTCAGAAAAAAATATTGGCCTGTTCGTAGGGGGGTCAAGGATATTAGGGGCTAATTTATCCTTCAGAGAAGGAGCGCCCCTAAACACGACCTGAGGTCTGTCTGGCAACAGGGACTTTAATACCCTATCATTCTTTAAAAGATGTCAATGTCGGCTGACTATATGTTTTATGCTAGAATGCTGTCTGGAATAATTTCTTATAAAGGGATTCCTAAAGGTATTATTCCCTGAATTCTGTGATTTCTCCCTCAGGAGCTCAGCTCTATCAATGACTGTATTCAAATCCAGCGTGATTTTTAGAGACTCAAGGGAATACCCTATATCTACAAATCGCTCAGTGAGGGTATGTGCCTGGGCTATAAAGGTCTCGTTTTCTGTGCAATTCTGTTTCAAACGTAAATATTGACTTTTCGGCACAGACTTGAGCCAAGAGGCATGATGACAACTGTTACTGGGATTGAAAGAATTCCGATGTTAAAAAAGGTTGATGTCACAAACGTATCTTTTGTTGCACTAAAGAAATAGCTGTTTGTTTAACCACTTCAGCCCCGGAAGGATTTGCCCCCTTCTTGACACGGCCATTTTTTGCGATAGGGCACTTCGTCACTTTAACTGACAATTGCGCAGTCATGCGACGACGTACACAAACAAAATTATCCTCCTTTTTGTCACACAAATAGAGCTTTCTTTTGGTGGTATTTTGCGGTTTTTATTTTTTGCACTATAAACAAAAAAAACACAATATTTTGTATTTTTTGCTATAATAAATATCCAAAAAAAAAAAAAAAAATACATTTCTTCATTAGTTCATTGGTTTGTGCAAAAGTTATAGCATATACAAAATAGGGGATAGGTGTCATTTTATTTATCATTTTTTTTTTTTACTAGTAATGGCGGCAATCTGCTATTTTAAATTGGGATTGCGGCGGACAGATCGGACACTTTTTGGGAACCATTGACATTTATACAGCGATCAGAGCTAAAAATAGACACTGATTACTGTATAAATGTCACTGGCAGGGAAGGGGATAACATTAGGGGGCGATCAAGGGGTTAAGTGTGTTCCCTAGGTGTGTTTCTAACTGTGGGGGTATGTGACTGACTGGGGGAGGAGACATATCGTTGTTCCTACTTAGTGGGAACACACGATTTGTCTCTACTCCCCTGACAGAACCGGGATTTGTGTATTTACACACACAGATCCTATTTCTGTCTGAAATTATCGCACGTGCCCGGCGGACATCGTGCCCACCGGGCACGCACATTGGCTCTGGGGACACACTACGGGCGTGCCTGCTGTAGCATCTTAAAGAGCCGACGTATAGCTACGGCGATTTGCGCAGCCGTCCAACCTGCCACAGTATAACTGAGGCGGCTGGTCGGCAAGCGGTTAACCATGTCTTGTGCAGAGTAATTCTGAATGGGAAGGTTTGGTTCATTATAATCATCTGGTGCGCTCTATGTTCTGATGAGGAAAATTGCAGTGCCTGCATCCCTTTAGCATTGATTAACCATTAGGGAGAATCTCACCAAAATTACATTTTTGTTGCCGAGGATACCTAAAATCTGACTTGTGTAGTCTTAGTGCAGACTGCTGGGAAAATCAGTGAACCAGTCACAAAAGCAAGAAATGCCTTTTTTTTGGAAGCTTTTTGCACACTATTGGTGTACAGAATGCCTACAGGTTGCCATATTCTATTGATTTTTTTTTTTAGAAAATCCCAGCAATGAAGATCGAAAAGGAAAGCTAATTTTCAATAACATTAAATTACAATATGGTTTGTATAGCAATTGTATATGCTACATTTTTATATTTGCTATATATTTTTTTCCTTGTAAATATGTAAGTATAGGTATCCCTTAACTGTTAAATTGCTTTGGCTGTAAATCGACATGTTAAAGTGTCTAAAAAAAAAAATAAGTTGTGTCAGATTTAAGTAGCAAGTATATTAAATTAAGAGTATAGCCTCATATAGACTTTTTTATTCCAGAATTAGCAAAGTACCATCACCCAGGTTAATATAGAGCAAAGAGGGGGATGAGAATGGGAAGATAGAATAGTTGCTGAAGCTGGCCATAAATCTAATCCCAGACTCATTAAATTGTGATGGACTATCTCGGTACTAATAACAAACAAAATAAGTAATATAAAAGACTATTTATTACATAAAAAATGACATACAGGGTACATTGAAAAAAAATGAAAAAAAAACAATTAGAAAAAAATTATATTTTAAAGAGCAAATACTCAGGGTACTCCTGAAAAGTATCTGCTGTTGAAGCAATTCTCAAAATTGATCTGGTTCTCTACTAGTTTCGCGGGTGACCGCTTCTAATGAACTAATCTATAAAATAGATAATGAAATAAGGCATAGATCGAATACAAAATATTCAAAATTGCAAACAGTAGGGTTCAGCAAGTTTATACCAGATAATTGGATGATAATCATCAAATTGCTCACCCGGCTGCAGGAGTGGCCTATATGTGAAACCACTGGCCCGAACTAGAGGCTCCCCCCCGTGGCGGACAAGGGGGATGTATGCGGGTATGAGTCTGGATGAAAAGATGAATAATAACAATCATACATAAAAATAATAAAGAAAGTCACAATCCACTCAGCAGGTTGGGGGGTTGAATAAAAGGAGAGGAGAATAAGAGATAGGATAGTCAGTGAAGGGGGGGGGGGGAAAGGAAGGGGAAAAGGGGAGGGGAGGAGGGGTGGAGTGGAGCAAGGGGGAAATGGGGGGAGAGGTGGGGAGGGGGAAAAGCTGGAGAGGGGAAGGAGGGGGAAACCCGCAGGGGGCGAAAAAAAAGGGGGGAGGTGAACTGAAAAAAGAGAGAGAGAAAAAAGGGGAGAGGGGGAGGGGGAAGGAAGGGAAATGGGGGGGGGGGGAAGAGGGCGAGGGGAGGGGGGGAAGTAGGGGAAAGAAAGGTAAAAAGGGACAGAAGCCCAAGGTGGACCTGGGGAAGTGGCTCGGGGGGGGATGAATGGTTGTGTGACAGAGATTAACAAGGAAGCAAAAGATAAAGAGCTCACATGTGAGTAGATATAACCATATGTAATGATTTTTATCAAAGCTCCAGGGGACATAAAAGAGCCATTCAATTGTTTGAAAAATAGTTAAGCAGACTTCAGCACTGAGCAAACTGGCTCAGAGCTAGATAGCCTCAAGGAGTACTAAAGGTTTATGGATAGAAGATTGATATTCGATGGAGTCCTAGTGTCTGTACCCCTGAACAGAACAGAACATCCCTGCTCCAGACTCATTGGAAAGGGAGCGGTCTGTAAAAGCGGAGGAATACGCCAAAATAAATGGATGACTGAAGAATACTAATGGAAATGCTATACATATCGGAGCAATAGACAGGAGGAGGTGAAAAAAATGAAGTCTGCATGTAAGGCTGCCAAAAAACTTACCTGAATAAGATGGTTCAAGCATATGTCTCTTGGAGAGGGATCCGCCATGCTCATTAATGGGCCGAAGCCCGTTAAATGAGCTCCCCGACCCGGGGGGGGCGCACAGTATGCCGCCGAATGGCGGTGTCTGACGTCACCAGGTCAAACTCAATAGACGCCACTGTGCAAGTGTGCACCGACCGAGCCAGTAGGCAGAGAGCCCAAAGCTCGGACGGAACAGGGGAGGGGTAAACTCAGGAGAGTGTACCCCTACCTAGGGAAGTCACATGTCCGCCAGTCGGAATTAAGTAGCAAGTAGCAGATGAACAAAAAGCAGAGGCGGTTATAAGAAACAGTAACACAAAATATTTATTGCCGCAGCACTGACATATATTGTCGATTGCATCTCTGGTGAGAACGCGTGGTGGTGAGGTAATAGTAGCTGGTTGATTTTAAGAGTAATTCATATCAGCTGTGGGTTACCATGCCTGCTAAATTTGTAAAACAGAGCAGTGCCCATGAAATAATTTCCCACTCCGGAGTTCTGATAGCAAGCATGGCTGTCCTCCAGGCAAGGCCAGACGTTTCACTATGAATGCACTATGAATGCATATTACAACTTCACTAACCTTTGTAGAAAGGAGGCGTATAATGAAGCCAATGTGCTTTCACTGTCACATTAACCAGAGGTGAACAGACCAAGAGATTACTGTGCCCACGCTGACTGATTTGCCTTTTCTGGCATTCATCATGCTACTCTGGTGTATTTAATAGATAATAGATCAATAAAAAAGCACAATTTCAAACACTGTTTTCATATTTATTAGAATATAAGACTTAAGGCAAAAAACTGACCTAAGGAGCATATATTAACCACTTCAGCCCCTGAAGATTAGGCTGCTCAATGACCAGAGCACTCTTTACAATTTGGCACTGCGCTGCTTTAACTGGTAATTGCGCGGTCATGCAATGTTGTACCAAAACGAAATTTGCGTCCTTTTTTCCCCACAAATAGAGCTTTCTTTTGATGGTATTTGATTGCCTCTGTGATTTTTATTTTTTGCGATATAAACGGAAAAAGACCAAAAAATTTGAAAAAAAAAATTATATTTTCTACTTTTTGTTATAAGAAAAATCCAATAAACTCAATTTTAGTCATACATTTAGGCCAAAATGTATTCAGCCACATGGCTTTGTTAAAAAAAAATGTCAAGCGTATATTTATTGGTTTGCGCAAAAGTTATAGCATCTACAAACTAGGGTACATTTTCTGGAATTTACGCAGCTTTTAGTTTGATTAGTTTTCTCATTTCTTGAGGTGCTAAAATGGCAGGGCAGTACAACCCCCCACAAATGACCCCATTTTGGAAAGTACACACCCCAAGGAAATTGCTGAGAGGCATGTTGAGCTCACTGAATATTTTTATTTTTTGTCACAAGTGATTAAAAAATTACAAAACAAAAAATTTAAAAAATTACACAAAGTTGTCACTAAATGATATATTGCTCACACGTGCCATGGTTATATGTGAAATGACACCCCAAAATACATTCTGCTGCTTCTCCTGAGTATGAGGATACCACATGTGTGAGACTTTTTGGGAGCCTAGCCGTGTACAGGACCACGAAAACCAAGCACCGCCTTCAGGATTTCTAAGAGCGTAAATTTTTGATTTCACTCCTCACTACCTATCACAGTTTCGAAGGCCATAAAATGCCAAGATAGCACCCCCCCCCCCCCCCCAAATGACCCCATTTTGGAAAGTAGACACCCCAAGCTATTTGTTGAGAGGCATGTTGAGTCCATGGAATATTTTATATTTTGCCACAAGTTGCAGGAAAATTAAATTTTTTTTTTATTTGCACAAAGTTGTCACTAAATGATATATTACTCAAACATGCCATGGTTATATGTGGAATTGCACCCCAAAATACATACTGCTGCTTCTCCTGAGTACGGGGATACCACATGTGTGAGACTTTTTGGGAGCCTAGCCGTGTACAGGACCCCGAAAACCAATCACCGCCTTCAGGCTTTCTAACGGCGTAAAATAGTGATTTTACTCCTCACTACCTATTACAGTTATGGAGGCCCTGACATGTCCAGATATCCCCATACTCGGGAGAAGCTGCAGAATGTATTTTGGGGTGTAATTTCACATATGCCCATGGCATGTTTGAGAAATATATCATTTAGTGACGACTTTGTGCAAAAAAAATTTTAATTTTCCCGCAAAATATAAAATAATCCATAGACTCAACATGCCTATCAGCAAATAGCTTGGGGTGTGTACTTTCCAAAAAGGGGTCATTTGGGGGGGGGGGGGGTTGAACTGTCCTGGCATTTTATGCACAACATTTAGAAGCTTCACACATCACCCACTCCAACCACTTGAAGATAAAGTTTTTTCTGACACTTTTTGTTTACATGAAAAAATATATTTTTTTTTTGCAAGAAAAGGACTTTGCTTTAAAAAAAATATATAATGTTTGGGGGTTCAAAGGCCCTACAGATCAAAATGGTGGGTGTTGCAATTTTTTTTCCACACAGTATTTGCGCAGCGATTTTTCAAACATAATTTGTTTGAAAAAAACACACTTTTATTTTAATGCACTAAAACACACTATATTGCCCAAATGTTGATGAAATAAGAAAGATGATCTTATGCCGAGTACATGGATACCAAACACAACATGCTTTAAAATTGCGACAAGCTACATTCATTTTTAAAAGCCTTTACAGGTTACCACTTTAGATTTACAGAGGCGGTCTACTGCTAAAATTACTGCCCTCGATCTGACCTTCGTGGTGATACCTCACATGCATGGTGCAATTGCGGTTTACATATGATACCAGACCTACGCTTGTGTTCGCCTTTGTTACCTCATGGAATGTAAATATCCCCTATGATAGCAATAGTTAGTGACAGGTACTCTTTTTTTTTTTTTTTTTTTTTTTAAAGTGGGGTCTATTAGACCCTAGATTTCTCCTCTGCCCTCAAAGCATCTGACCACACCTAGATTGGTGTGATAAAATGCTTTCCCAATTGCGCTGTTTATATCCGGCGAAAAGTCATGAAATGCTAGTAGCTTCCGGTTTCTTGAGCCATAGAGATGATTGGAGCCATTCTGGTCTCTGATCAGCTCTATGGTCAGCTGGTGGTTCCCTGTTGGGACAGGAGTGCCCGAGAAAACCATGGAAGACGGTGGGGGGGCGTTCCCTCGCACTGCTTGTAAAAGCAGTCTAGAGGCTAATTAGCCTCTAGGATTGCTTTTACATGAAAGCCGACCGCTGGCTGAAAAGAATGATACCAAGATGATACCTAAACCTGCAGGCATCATTCTGGTATAACCACTCAAATTCCAGCAACATACCAGTACGTCGCTGGCCCTTGTTGAGCATACATTGTAATGTTCTTTTTTTCATGCTGCCTGTGGGCTGAAGGAAAAAAAAGAGATTGATCAGTGGGTACTGGGTATGCCCACCATTAGAATACCGCCCTTCATCCACCCACTTCTAATGATGGGCATACATGCACCATTTTTTTTTAAACTGTGGTGGTGAAATCACCTCCTACATCACTGGAGTCGCTGATTTACGTATCGTGGGAGCAAACGCTGTTGCTGTCAAGATATATAAATCAGTGCTGCAGATGAATGGCGTACCTGCTAAGCAAATGATGGTTAACAATAAAACAAAGTAGCATTACAGTATAACATAATATACCCGCAAAGCAAATACAATAAAAGATAGTAAAAAAACATTTTTTAAAGCAATCTGTGCCTAAAAAATACATGCCGAAGCATGGGGGCAATCCGCCCCTAATGTTAGGAGCAAATCACTCCTCCACCCCTGCCCCCATGCTTCGGCATATATGCTCTTTTTTTAACTGTGGTGGTGAAATCACCTCCGACAGTGCTGGAGTCACGGCTTTACATATCGTGGGAGCGAATGCTGTTGCTGTCAGAATAAATAAACCTGTGCTGCAGCTGAATGGCATACCTGCTAAGCAAATGATGGTTAACAATAAAACAAAGTAACATTACAGTATAACAGTAAGACTTACCATACCCGCAAAGCAAATACAGTAAAACATAGTAAAAATAAAACATTACAGTTCTAAAATACAGTAATAGAGAGAGAACAATAGATATAGAACAATAGTGAGTGGACAATAGAGAGTGAATATAAGAGAGAGAACAATAGAGAGAGAAGTAAAATAAAACCACAACTATTTTTGGCTTTTTTATTTTATTTTGTTGAGTTTTTGTGTGTGTTTCAAAATGTGATGGCCATCTCATCTTTCGATAACCTGTGTTAGTGTGCCATAGGACTGTAGTGCTGTACCCTATGCTAATACTCCACTAGTGAGGTAGTGTTTGAGACAGTCACCGATGCAGAGACCAGTTTGGACAGGACAGGAGGGACAATAAAAGCGGGTGTCACGCCTAAATCCATGTTTTCTGCAGATGCGACATCTTCTTTGGGGTGTTCTTTGGGCAGGGGTACCAGGGAGGACATATGGAAAATGCCTCTCATGCAGCCGGCTCACTGCATTTGCGTTGGGAAGGTGGGGCATAGCACCGTCTAGAAAATGAAGGGCTGTGACAATCTCTTCCTGGAATTTTAGGAGGGATCAGTTCGTCCTGAAGCTTTGTATAGCACAAAAGCATTCAGCAGAGCCAACTGAAATAAGTATACAGACACTTTTTTGTACCGGCGTCTGGCCTTAGAGGCAATTAGGTACAGCGCCAACAACTGGTCTTTGAGGTCCACCCCTCCCATGTTAAGGTTGTATTCGTGGACACAGAGGGGTTTCTCCACAACACCAGTCGCAGTAGGAATTTGGACTGTTGTATCTGCATGAAGGAAGAACAGAACGAAAACATTCCGTGAACCCTCCACTTCACTGCTAACAAATTATTACACTTCGTCTAAGTCGGGATTTTACAAGCCGTTGGGGGAAGCCCTGGCAATTAGATTGCACTGTGCCACATGTGCCAATTCCACAATCAAAAAGGTGACTAAATAGTGGCACGCTCATGTAATAATTGTCCACGTATAAGTGGTACCCCTTTCCGAATAAGGGTGGTCCCACACAATCTTACCAGCGCTCCCTGTAGTCTGGGCAGTTCTCCGGCTCTACGTGACTATCTTTTCCCTCGTAAACCATAAAACTATATGTATAGCCTGTTGCCCTGTCACAGAGCTTATACATCTTGACCCCATATCTGGCACGCTTGCAGGGAAGATACTGTTTGATAGACCAGCGGCCAGAAAACTTAATCAGGGACTCATCAACACAGACAACTTGATCAGGAGTAAACAAGGCTGCAAATCCAGGGTCACCCCGAGGATGACAGAGTTCATTATCATTGAAGTGCATGAACTGCAAGATCTGCTCGTATCGTGTCCTGGTCATGGAGTCAGAGAATAAGGGCATATGGCGAATTGGGTCAGTGGACCAATATGACCGCAACTCACTTTTTAGTTATGCCCATGAGGAGGGATAGGCCCAGGAAGGTCTTAAATTCGGAAACCATAATAGGTTTCCCATCTCTCGCAAGGGTCAACTGGGAATTAGCTGCGATGAATTGACCAGCATACAAATTGCTTTGGTCCACAATAAATCTATAGAGATCTTCCGTGAAAAACAGTGAATAAAATGAATAAATGAATAAACAAAGTAAGTAAAAACAAGTAAAATCAACTGTTTCCACTTGAATTTTGGGTTGGCCAGTGAATGGGTGAAGTACGGGTGCTGCAGAAGTGGTGGGCACCCAATTCGGATTGGCAAATGCAGCAGGAAGGGCACTATGGGCTTGACAGGCCTGTGTTTGTCTTCTTCTTGGTGGCTGCGGGATACTAGTTGTGCTAGCTGCCTCACCAGCTTGAACTGCACTTATGGGACTCGCTACGTCACCAAGTGTTACTGCAGTGCTGGATGTCCGAACAGGATGTACTAGGCTGCTGGTGCTTGCCAGTTCACCAAAAGGATGAGCGGCACTAGTACTGGCTCTCTGCTCCATACAAGAGCCCTGCGGTTCTTGCACCTCAATGACAGCAGAAGAACAGGGTTGGATACGCCTGACCTTGATAGGGACCACTACTCCTTCGTCAGAGCAACCTGTCAGAGTTAGAAAACATAAAACTGCGCTAAATAGAAGGTGCAATTATGATCACGCACTAATCGATCAAATAAACGATCAATACCTAGTGGGTGATTGAAGTGAAAAAAAGGGTACACATTGAAAATAATTGAAGATTGAGTATCCTCATGTGAAAATGTCCACCAATGTTCCAACCACAGTGTGATAAACAAAATTGTTAAAATTAACCGCAAAAGAATATCCAATCAACACTCCATGGCGTTGTCCCTCATGGGTGAAAAGTCCAACCAAAAACAGTGTCTTTTGCATGTGAGGAAACTTGTGAAAAAAATCCACCACCGGTGAGTAAGGGGTTACTGCTTACCAGAAGCCCATGATCCCCCACTACAGAGGATAACCTGTCAGGGTACCCGCTGCTGTCTACAGGATCGTATTCTGAGCCTGAATCTGACAGATTGGTGACTTCCTCTTCACTATCTGTCATGCTCAGAAACGTATAGGCTTCGTACTGTACATTTGATCTGACATTTTGGTCTCTAAATTTACTGGTACAGTAGTGAGACTCACAGGAAAAAGAGCTCCTGACTGTTCCGACTGCTTCAAACGCTACAAAAAAAAAAGTGTTAGCAATCGCAGGGATCAGGCCTGACTCTGCGAATGCTGCAGTTATGTGTTTAGTGTTTTTGTAAGTGACAGTGATCGATTGATACTGCACTTGGCTGGGCTGGGCGGAGGGGCTAAACGCAGGTGCTAGCAGGTATCTGGGCTGATCCCGCTAACACTGCATTTTTGGGAACCCTAAACTGCTGGGGACGCTAGTATAGATCTGATCAGATCAGATATCGATCCGTTCAGACACTATACTACTAAGGAAGGTATATGGTATGTGTGTGGGTGTTAGCGCTACTGGCACTAATCTGACGCTGCCTGGGGCAACGCAGACCATATCTGACAATAAAACCTAACAGATATCACCCGTTGGGTGATCAGGGGGTTAAACCTTTATTTAGATAATATACGGCGGGTGCCCTGACACTATAAAAAAAAATAACTAGCTAACCAGCGTCACCCATAACACTAATACAGTGATCACTGGTGACAGGGGGTGATCAAGGTGTTAAACTTTTATTGGGGGAGGTCCCTAGACCTATCTGGGCCTACCACTAAGTACTCTAACACTGATTTTTGTCACTAATGACACCAGTACAGTGATAAAAAAAAAATATGAACACTGCACTGGGTGACACAGTGACAGGGGGTGAAGGGGTTAACTTGGGGGGGGGGGGTGACAAGTGTACCTACGTGAACTAGTGTCAGTGTAGTGTTGGTGCACTTACTCTGAGATATGTCTTCTCTCCTCTCTCTGGAATGAAAAGACTTCCACGAGGAGAGATGACATCACTTCCCCTGCTGTGTTTACACTTACACAGGCAGGGGAAGGATTTCATTCACCAGGATGATCAGCGGGTCCAGGCCTGGGCCTGGAGACTTATCGGTTCTGAAGCGAATCTTATCGTCGCGGCCACCTAGGGGGTGTGCCCCCCCATGTATAGCTACGACGCTTTTCCCAGCCGGGCCAACCTGCCGCAGTATAACTGCAGCGGCTGGTCTGGAACTGGTTAAAAAGGAACTTTTTAGTCTTTTTTTTGTTTAAGTATTTTTTACAAAAACTGTATCTGCTGACTTTTAAAAATCAGGCACTTACCAATGCCTGGAGTCATGTGCTCTCTTCCTGCAGCTGGTTCTTCTTAGCGCTGCGGGCTCTTGGTACTACCATCTTGGATATGGGAACCAGCTGTTGAAAGGGAGCCATTTTAGAGCAATGATGTGAAGCTCAGATGTAAGTAGGCCTGAAAAAAGTTTACAAAATTTTAATCTATTGTTATTACTATTGTTATTATTATTAAAATTGTTATTATACAAGATACATAGAGAGGGTACGTCTACCAAACTAGGACACAGACAGCAATACAAGTTTGACAGGGGTTCTAACCCTTTCTCACTTTACCTAAAACCAATTCTGGCTATACTTATACTTTATACACTTTACACGTTTACTATCATTTATTAGTTGCATTTTACCATTGAAACCAGTTGTACTGTGGGTAATGTTTCTAGTCCCCTGCATTTCCCAAGTGAGACATTTGTACAAATTTTGTTGCATTATTCTTATTATTTCTCCAATGTCACCATAATAACACCCTTCTTTGAATTACCTTGGCTTTAAAGTGGAGTTCCACCCAAAAGTGGAACTTCCACTCATCAGGTTCCTCCCCCCCTCCGGTGACACAGTTGGCACCTTTCAGGGGGGAGGGGGGTACAGATACCTGTATATTACAGGTATCTGTACCCACTTCTGGCGTAGATAGCCGCAGAATCTGCGGTTATTTACGCCACTTCCTGCTCCCTCCCCGCTGCCTGCTGGGAAACACACGGGTCCCAGAGGCAGCAGGGAGCATTCGTATTGCGCGGCGCGACTCGCGCATGCGCAGTAGGGAACCGGGAAGTGAAGCCGCACGGCTTCACTTCCTGATTCCCTTACCGAAGATGGAGGCGGCAGCACCCGAGGACGGAGAAACGCTTCGGCCTCGGGTGCCGACATCGCGGGCGCCCTGGACAGGTAAGTGTCCATGTTTTAAAAGTCAGCAGCTGCAGTATTTGTAGCTGCTGACTTTTAAAAAAAATTTTTTCGGCGGCACTCCGCTTTAAATGTCATAGTCATGGGACCTACCTACTGTGATAGAAAGTTGTTTGATTTTACTCCCTTTTAACCTAACTGAGATAGAGTTGACATAAAATACCAAATCATGTTTAGGGAAAACTTGCTTGGTAAAATTGACAAATTTCTTAGGCTGGATTCACACTAGTACGAATTGGATGCGAGTTTCCCTGCATCCAATTCGCATGACAGAAGAGTGTGACCGGCTCCCAATGGACATCTCCAGGGTGGCTGCAGAGTGGATTACACAGGGGTCCTGTGTGTCTTTGGCTCCATTTCAAGTCCGAATTCAGGCAAAAATTTGGGCCCAATTTGTCCCTGAAAAGTGAAGCCACATGACATCAGAGGAAGACGGGGTCATCCGTTTAAGTCACTGTGTAGCCCCGCCCCCAGCTAGATAACAGCTGTCATCATGAAGAGGCTTTAGTCAGTGGGAGCCTCCCATGGAGCCGTAGTTTTTTTGCTTTTTTTTTCCCTAGGGTCCTCAGACACTGTAATCGAAGATAATTGGACATTGCGGGACTTTTATAAAAAAAAAGAAAGGGACTTGTCCCAAATTGTCTGTCATTTTTACCATTTTGACACTTTCACATGGGGGGGTGGAATCTGGGGTCCCTTTGTTAAGGGGGGCTTCCAGATTCCAATAAGCCCCCCACCCGCAGATCCCCCCAACCACCGAGCAAGGTTTGCGGGGATGAGGCCCTTGTCCCATCAACATACATGGGGACAAGGTGCTTTGGGGGGACCCCAAAGCATCCACCCCATATTGGGGGCATGTGGCCTGGTACGATTCAGGAGGGGGGGCACTCTCGCCCCCTCCCTTTTCCTGCGGCCTGCCAGGTTGCGTGCTTGGATAAGGGTCTGGTATGGATTTTGGGGGGACCCACGCCATTTTTTTTTTAATTGGGCCAGGGGTTCCCCTTCAAATCCATACCAGGCCTGAAGGGCCTGGTATGGATTTTGGGGGGACCCCCATGCATTTTTTTTTTATTTGGATGCGGGGTTCCACTTAATATTCATACCAGACCCAAGGGGCATGGTAGTGGACTGGGGGGGAACCCATGCCATTTTTTTTCAATAGTTTTTTTATCTATATTGCCAGGATCCGACAATTCATTACAGCCGCGAGCAGTTTTAAATGACTTTACAAATTAATTTATATTGTTTCACTTTAAGCATTATTAAAATCACTGCTCCTGAAAAAAACGTCCGTTTTAAAAACTTTTTTTTTGCATTGATATATGTCCCCTGGGGCAGGCCCCGGGTCTGCAAACACTTTAGGGCAATAACTTGCATATAAGCCTTTAAAATGAGCACTTTTGGTTTTTCTTGTTAATGGTGTTCTGCGGCTTTCGAATTTGCCGCATAATGTTCGCTGTTCGAACATCATTAACTCTGATTTTTAGATTTTCTATTGAATTCAAGTCAGGTGATTGGCTGGGCCATTCTAGTAGCTTTTTTTTTTCTCTTTCTTTTAAACCAATTGGCAGTTTCCTTGGCTTTGTGTTTGGGATCATTGTTTTGCTGAAATGTCCACCCTCGTTCGAGTCGAACATCGGGCTCATTCCTATACCTTTGTCATGGAGCAATAAGAAGTTAGGAATATTTTGGTCATTTCTTTGTGTTGGATAGAACAGAACGACTTTCAAGTTATCATCCTTCCTATTATCATTGATAGTCAGGTGGCTGTACAGTTTCCATTACGTGGTCAGGAGGTCAGGCAAGTTAGCAAATCACATATTACGCAAAGCTGGAAAACCAGTGTCTGGCCTTTTTGACCTGTCTTGCATGGATTTGCTTTCCACGTGACCATGTATTCAGTTGTCCCAGTGATCTATTTCCAAGAATTGCAGCCTTGGCTATTTTTTATTTTTTTTTACAAAACTGAAGTAATATAACATCTGATCTATATTAACCACACATGTGTACGATGAACTCATTATTTGATTCATAAAATGTTCATTAGTAAACATAATAAAATAAGATTAGTTGGCAGGTAATACTAAATGGCTGCGTTCCATTTTTATTATGGTATAGAGTGAGCTGCAGTGATACATTTACAGAGTAAGAGGAAATACTAATATCTTTATCCCTCATTACTTGTGATCTAATTTATCCATAGACCTAAGCTTAGACAACTATCTTTAGGAAAAATATTTAAAGTGGAACTAAAACTGCAACCTAACTGTTTATCAAAAGAAACACATGTTAGAAATGTTCAATAAATGTTATTAAAGCCTTAATGAATTATACCAATGTTGTTTTATGCAGTGTTTTCGTCGACATTCTGCCTGTTGGTACATGTGCAGTGTACAGTATGCTACATTCAAGGCTTTCCTATGATGCCATTGACCATTTTGCCAGGTTGTTTATGTTGGTTCTTTATGCAACTAACAAACCTGAGATGGTTGTTATCATAGCTAACAACATGTGCAGTACCAACTGCAGATCTAAAATACTGTAGAGGATGCTAAGAAGGCACCATCTTTGGTTGCAAAAGGATAGGGGGTTTAGTTCCGCTTTATATTCCTTCCAAAGTTAAACTGTAAGCATGGAAAACTGAAATGCATAACATGTAAACTGTCTTACCTGCCAGACACCCATACATGACTCTATAAGGCGACCATATCCTAATCATGCACTTTTCGCAATTGCTGTCAAAGCAACATAGATTGGTCAAGGGTTTGAATGCATAACAAAGGAACAGTGGCTCACTAATGAGGTCATCTGTATGCTCTTATCCAATCAGAAAACTCAATTTGTTCGTTTGATAGCACAGTGCACTGCTAAAAGCTTGATTGGCTTTAACTGTGACGTACAATAATGCTTGATTGAAGTAATTGCAGGAGGTTCGTTTAACTATAGAATGAGGCATTTTTTAAAAATACATGTAGTACAAGTGTAAGGCATAGTCTATTCAACAATCTCTTATGCCGCGTACACACGAGCGGACTTTCTATCCTACTTGGTCCGGCACACTTTCCGACGGACTTTGTCCGCCAGGTGCGCCGGACTTTAAAACGAACGGACTTGCCCACACACGCCGGGATTTTCCGGCGGGCTAAGTCCGCCCGTCTTTCCGACGGACTTTCGCCGGAGTTCCGGCGGACTTTCAGAATGAACGGACTTGCCCACACACGGACAAGTCCGTTCATTTTGAACGTGACTCAGGTGCGACGGGACTAGAAAAGGATGTCAATCTTGCCGCTTTTATCGGCTAGATTGACACCTTGCGAGCCCCGTCGCGGGGCATACCAGGCCCTTAGGTCTGGTATGGATTATAAAGGGGGACCCCGCTACGCCGAAAAAACGGCGTGGGGTCCCCCTAAAATCCATACCAGACCCCGATCCGAGCACGCAGCCTGGCCGGTCAGGAAAGGGGGTGGGGACGAGCGAGCGCCCCCCCCCCCTCCTGAACCGTACCAGGCCGCATGCCCTCAACATGGGGGGTGGGTGCTTTGGGGGAGGGGGGCGCCCTGCGCCCCCCCCCCCAAAGCACCTTGTCCCCATGTTGATGAGGACAAGGGCCTCTTCCCGACAACCCTGGCCGTTGGTTGTCGGGGTCTGCGGGCGGGGGCTTATCGGAATCTGGGAGCCCCCTTTAATAAGGGGGCCCCCAGATCCCGGCCCCCCACCCTATGTAAATGAGTATGGGGTACATGGTACCCCTACCCATTTACCTAGGAAAAAAGTGTAAGTAATAAAACACACTACACAGGTTTTTAAAATATTTTATTAAACAGCTCCGGGGGGGGATCTTCCTCCGGCTTCGGGGGTCTTCTTCCGGCTTCGGGGGTCCCTCCGCTTCATCTTCTCCCGGCGTCCGGTTGGTTCTTCTCCGCTCTCCGGCCTCTTCTCCCGGTGTCGCAGGTCTTCGGCCGGCCCCTCCGCTCTCTTCATGTAGCTCTATTGCGAGCGGAGGTCCGGACTTCTTGGCTTCTTGGCTTCTTGGCTTCTTGGCTTGGCTTCTCTTCTCTTCTCCCAGATGTTGACACGACGCTCTCTCCGGCTGGACTGGTTTCTGAGGGCTGCGTTGTGACTTATATAGGCGGAGACCCCGCCCCCATATGATGTCACAGTCCCTGGGCATGCTGGGACTGTGACGTTTTAGGGGCGTGGTCGACCACGCCCCCCGACCACGCCCCCTAAAACGTCACAGTCCCAGCATGCCCAGGGACTGTGACATCATATGGGGGCGGGGTCTCCGCCTATATAAGTCACAACGCAGCCCTCAGAGACCAGTCCAGCCGGAGAGAGCGTCGTGTCAACATCTGGGGGAAGAGAAGAGAAGAGAAGCCAAGAAGCCAAGAAGCCAAGAAGTCCGGACCTCCGCTCGCAATAGAGCTACATGAAGAGAGCGGAGGGGCCGGCCGAAGACCTGCGACACCGGGAGAAGAGGCCGGAGAGCGGAGAAGAACCAACCGGACGCCGGGAGAAGATGAAGCGGAGGGACCCCCGAAGCCGGAAGAAGACCCCCGAAGCCGGAGGAAGATCCCCCCCCGGAGCTGTTTAATAAAATATTTTAAAAACCTGTGTAGTGTGTTTTATTACTTACACTTTTTTCCTAGGTAAATGGGTAGGGGTACCATGTACCCCATACTCATTTACATAGGGTGGGGGGCCGGGATCTGGGGGCCCCCTTATTAAAGGGGGCTCCCAGATTCCGATAAGCCCCCGCCCGCAGACCCCGACAACCAACGGCCAGGGTTGTCGGGAAGAGGCCCTTGTCCTCATCAACATGGGGACAAGGTGCTTTGGGGGGGGGGGGCGCAGGGCGCCCCCCTCCCCCAAAGCACCCACCCCCCATGTTGAGGGCATGCGGCCTGGTACGGTTCAGGAGGGGGGGGGGGGCGCTCGCTCGTCCCCACCCCCTTTCCTGACCGGCCAGGCTGCGTGCTCGGATCGGGGTCTGGTATGGATTTTAGGGGGACCCCACGCCGTTTTTTCGGCGTAGCGGGGTTCCCCTTTATAATCCATACCAGACCTAAGGGCCTGGTATGCCCCGCGCTCGCCGCAATAGGAAGATTTGTTTTTCCTATTGCAGCGAGCGCGAGATGCAATACCATCCCCTCGTGTCGTATTTGGTCTGTCGGACCAGCCTACACACGAGCGGGCTTTCCGTCGGACCAGCACACACACGAGCGGACTTTCCGCCCGAAACTGAGTCCGACGGAAAGATTTCAAACATGTTTGAAATCTAGGTCCGGCGGGCTTTTGGGAAGAAGTCCGCCGGAAAAGTCCGCCGCCGCCCACACACGGGCGGATTGTCCGGCACACTCTGGTCCGCCGGACCAAGTATGCCGGAAAGTCCGACCGTGTGTACGCGGCATTAGATATACAGTACATATAAGCCCTCTTTCACATGCACAACCAGGGAAGGGAGGGGGTCCATTAAAACAGGTGGCTGAGGCACTGTTTCACCTAAAATTTAAAAAAACAGCTGGAATAGACTGTTCACATGTTGCTTTGCATTACTCTGCCAATTATACCCTGGCATACTGAGTCGACATGCGGCATCACCTCTCAAACTTGGCTGTTCAGGTCAATGGGGCCATACCACAACCATGATTGCCTCCTGAACACCAGTAGACAGTAGCTGCTTAGCCGCATTCTGAAAAGTGATCATCTATGGATCATATTTTAGGGCATGAATTAATGTGAACCTAGCACAAAAGAGATCAACACGATGTTAGCAACGTTGTCAATGTGTGTTAGCCCTGGTTCACACATACGCAGTGTAGGAAACGCCATGATCCCTGTGCGTTTCCCACACAGCATTGCAAGTGCACTGTCTTTGAAATTTGATGTGGGTGTAATACATAGCTAATGACAGGCCAAACCGGCCACAAATGCAGTGTGGTTTGTCTGCACTGGACCACTCCGTATTGCATGGTACAAAATGACCATGCAATCTGGTTGCAGGGCGGCTCCTAAAAGGTGCCTGCATGTCTGGTGTAATGCGGTGCGATTTGATCCCATTTAAAATGAAGGGGCTAAAATGGAGCCGCACTAAATCATATGTGAATTGTACAGAAATGTGGTGCAGTTCCTGTGCGATTCATATGCGGGTTATAGTTTGAACCGTGGCTAAATCTTTTGAAAACATTGACGAAAAATAACAGAGTTGTGCAAGCACAAGCTTATACCACTCTTGATGTAAAAAAGGAGCAAATGTTCTGCCATTTATGTGACAGGCAGAATAGAGAACACGAAACAGGAAACTCTTTGCTCACTCTAGTGGCTAACCTACAAGTCTTTTTTTCAATGCAACAACTAAAAACGAGCAGGCGTGTAAAAATGTGCATTATTGTAGTAAATGCTGCAATAATATCTCTAAACATGTGCTCATTGAGGATACCCTATATTTTCCCTTTAATGAGTACATAACTAAATTAAATAGAGATATTTTATATCTGCTCACACTTATATGTTATTAAAAAAAGAAATATCCCATGGATGATTCACATATTTAAATGTTTTATGTGAAAGTAAAAACTGCTACATCTGGTAAAGATTGGCACAGAGTTCTAAACCTAGGATGAAACAGATCAAATAAACCATGTACAAGATAAAAAGAACATATGCTGTCACTGGGAGCAACAGCTAAAATGCATTGCAGTGCAAAAAAGAAGCTCTCTTAAACATTCATTTAATGGAGATAAAGATTCTGGCTTGAGTGAACTTATTTCAGCTCTTATTGTATAGCTGGAATTTGAAGGCTGGAGATTTATAAGGGAGGGGAGCAGGGGAGATCACCAAGGAAACTTTTTACATTATTCTTTAGGATGCCTACATGTCCCTCACAATGCAGCCCTATAGGGAATTCGTTCAGAGTAAGGTCAGAGCTGTGTACTGGAGGCCCTTTTATCTTTAATGGTTGTGGTGTGCTGTATACAATCTCTGCCATTATGGGGCTATATACTGTAGGTCTCATGCTCTTTAGAAAATGTCTTCAAAACACTATACTGGGTGTTATGAATAATAAAATCGTAAAACAGAAGTTTTCTCACTATCTTGGCATTTGATTTCAGAGGTACATAAATAAAATGTATGCAATTTACAATAAATGTATTTATTCCCAGAATTGTTTTTATAGTACAGATGACTAAAAATTTTGCTTAAATAAAGCATTGACTTGTTGCTTCATGCTTTCTCCTTTTATTTACTAAACATTGTTTCGGGATAACTTCCGATCATCGATGGGATTGACAAATTGATTACCAATATAGTTTATTTTAAGTTACAAAGTTGTGTTTCACCTCTTTTGTACACTGACTTGGAATGCCTATTCTTTTAAAATGGCTACAGTTGCGCTCTCTCTCTCTCTCTCTCTCTCTCTCTCTCTATATATATATATATATATATATATATATATATATATATATATATATAAAATAAGTATCGAATACATCACCATTTTTCTAGGTAAATATACAATATTTCTAAAGGTGCTATTGACATCCAAAATTTTCACCACATGTTGGTAACAACCCATGCAATCCATACATACAAAGAAATCAAAACAAATAAGTCCAGAAATTAAGTTATGTGTAATAAAATAAAATGGCACAGGAAAAAGTATTGTACACACTAACTTAAATCTATTTATTACTTCGTACAAAATCCTTTAATGGTAAAGACAGCTTCAAGATGCCTCTTGCATGGAGAAACTAGTTGCATGCATTGCTCAGGTGTGATTTTGGCCCATTCTTCCACACAGTCTCTGAATCTTGAAGGTTCCGTGGGCCTTTTCTATTAACTCTGATTTTTAGTTCTTTCCATAGATTTTCTATTGAATTCAAGTCAGGTGATTGGCTGGGCCATTCTAGTAGCTTTTTCTTCTCTTTTTAAACCAATTGCCAGTTGCCTTGGCTTTGTGTTTGGGATCATTGTCTTGCTGAAATGTCCACCCTCGTTTCATCTTCATCATCTTGATAAAAATCGGCTGCCATCCACCAGGAATTTCTTTGGTATAATTTTCTATTCATCTTTCCTTTAATGACATGAAGTTTGTCAGTACCGTATGCTTAAAAACAGCCCCACACCATGATCTTCCCACCTCCAAACTTCACTGTTGGTATGGGGGTGTTTTTGGGTTCGACGTGCAGTGCCATTTGACCCCCAAACATAGTGTGTATTATGGAATCCAAAGAGTTAAATTTTCATCTCATCTGACCAGACTATATTCTCCCAGTATTTCACAGGCTTGTCTAAATGTTGCGCAGCAAACTTTAACCACTTGCCTACAGGGCACTTTCACCCCCTTCCTGCCCAGACCAATTTTCAGCTTTCAGCGCTTTCACAGTTTGAATGACAATTACTCAGTCATGCAACACTGTACCCAAATGAAATTTGCGTCCTTTTTTTTCACACAAATAGAGCTTTCTTTTGGTGGTATTTAATCACTAGTGGGTTTTTTATTTTTTGTGCTATAAATAAAAAAAGACTAAAAATTTGGTGAAAAAATGCTTTTTTCTTTGTTTCTGTCATAAAATTTTGCAAATTAGTAATATTTCTAAATAAATTTTGTCCAAAATTTATGCGACTACATATCTTTGGTAAAAATAACCCTAATTAGTGTATATTATTTGGTTTTTGTGAAAGTTATAGAGTCTACAAGCTATGGTGCAAATCATTGAAAATTGATCACACCTGATCACACCTGATGTACTGAAGACCTATCTCATTTCTTGAGACACTAACAAGCCAGGAAAGTACAAATACCCACAAAATGACCCCATTTTGGAAAGCAGACACCCCAACGTATAATCTGTGAGGCATAATGAGTCTTTTGAACTGTTCATTTTTTTCCAGAAGTTTTTAGAAAATGTGGAAAAAAATGAACGCATTTTTTTTTCCACAAAGTTGTCCATTTTTAAGATATTTCCAACAGATACCATGTACACAGCAAAAGTGACACCACAAAATACATTCTGCTACTCCTCCTGAGTATGGCGATACCACATGTGTGAGACTTTGACACAGCCTGGCCACATACAGAGGCCCGCCAGGGAAGTAGCACCTTCAGGCGTTCTACAAGCATAAATTACACATCTCATTTCTCAACCACCTATTACAGTTTTGAAGGCCCTGGAGCCCCAGGACAATGGAAACGCCCACAAAATGACCCCATTTTGGAAAACAGACACCCCAACGTATAATGTATAAGGCATAATGAGTCTTTTGAACTGTTCATTTTTTTTCCAGACGTTTTAGGAAAATGTGGAAAAAAAATGAAAACGCATTTTTTTCCACAAAGTTGTCCATTTTGAAGATATTTCCAACACATAGCATGTACATAGCAAAAATGACACCCCAAAATACATTCTGCTACTCCTCCTGAGTTTGGCGATATCACATGTGTCGGACTTTTACACAGCCTGGCCACATACAGAGTAGAGCTGCACAATTAATCGGCAAGAATCATTATCGTGATTAATCGTCAAGAATCGTTATTGCAATCTTGACTAAAGTGTTTCACAATTCTTTCTATGCAAAGAATTCTCTCTGCTCTTCTGAAGCCACAGCCCTCAAAAGAAAGGAAGAGAAAAACTGGGCAGTCTGCCAAGAAACAAAACATTCTTTATCAGTTTAAACATTGTAACAATTTGTCAATGGATTAGACTTTGTGTGTAAGTGAAAAAAGTTTAACCACTTAAACACTAAACCTTTTTCTGACATTTGTTGGTTTCAAGTTAAAATAATTTTTTTTTGCTAGAAAATTACTTAGAACCCCCAAACATATATATTTTTTTAGTAGACAGCCTAGAGAATAAAATGGTGGTTGTTGCAATATTTTATGTCACACTGTATTTGCGCAGTGGTCTTTCAATTGCAATTTTTTGGAAAAAATTACTTTAATGAATTAAGAAAGAAAAAAATCTAACCAGTAAAGTTAGCCCGTTTTTTTTTTTTTTTTTGTATAATGTGAAAGATTTTACATCGCAAGAATCGTGATCTTTTTATTCTAAGCAAAAAAATCATGATTCTCATTTTGGCCAGAATCGTGCAGCTCTAATACAGAGGCCTGCCAGGGAAGTAGCACCTTCAGGCGTTCTACAAGCATAAATTACACATCTCATTTCTCAACCACCTATTACAGTTTTGAAGGCCTTGGAGCCCCAGGACAATGGAAACGCCCACAAAATGACCCAATTTTGGAAAGCAGATACCCCAGCGTGTAATATGAGGCATAATGAGTCTTTTGAACTGTTCATTTTTTTCCAGAAGTTTTTAGAAAATGTGGACAAAAAATGAAAACACATTTTTTTTCCACAAAGTTGTCCATTTTTAAGATATTTCTAACACATAGCATGTACATAGCAACAATGACACACCAAAATACATTCTGCTACTCCTCCTGAGTATGGCGATACCACAAGTGTGAGACTTTAACACAGCCTGGCCACATACAGAGGCCCGCCAGGGAAGTAGCACCTTTAGGCGTTCTACAAGCATAAATTACACATCTCATTTCTCAACCACCTATTACAGTTTTGAAGGCCCTGGAGCCCCAGGACAATGGAAACGCCCACAAAATGACCCCATTTTGAAAAGCAGACACCCCAACGTATAATGTATAAGGCATAATGAGTCTTTTGAACTGTTCATTTTTTTTTCCAGAAGTTTTTGGAAAATGTGGAAACAAAATGAAAAATGCATTTTTTTCCCACAAAGTTGTCTATTTTTAAGATATTTTCAACACATAGCATGTACATAGCAAAAATGACCACCCAAAATACATTCTGCTACTCCTGAGTATGGCCATACCACGTGTGTCAGACTTTTACACAGCCTGACCACATACAGAGGCCCACCATTGAAGTAGCACCTTCAGGCGTTCTACAAGCATAAATTACACATCTAATTTCCTGACAACCTATTATTTTTGAAGGCCCATCTATTTCTAACACATAGCATTTACATACCAAAAATTACACTCCAAAATAAATTCTATTGAGGAAAGGTTAAAAAAAAAAGTATTGCCTGTGGTTTTAGTAGTGTCCCCAGAGGAGAGAATTTGTGCAGGCAGCAGGCAGGGATGTGCTTAGCAACAATAGTAATTATCCAGGCAGCAGGCAGGAATATTGTTTATAGTCAGCACAAGGATATCGTCAGCACAGCCAAAGCATTTGTCCATAGAAATTGTCCAGGCAGAGACAGCCAGCACATCCATAATATTGGTCCTGGTACACCGTTACCTCCCTGCACTCATTATTGTACCGCTCTCCAGCCCTTCGTAAACATACTGTCTCTTGCTACAGCTAATTATTTCCATAGTCCAGGTAGCAGGCAGAGGTGTGGTCAGTTTATGCTGCAGGCAGGGGGATGGCGGCAGTAAGTCAGCAGCAGGCTGAGGGCCACAATCAGGTAAGACCTGTGCACAGGGGCACAGGGGTAGAGGCTTCGACCCACCCAAATCTCTATGAAGCCTCCGGACTCCAGACCCTAATCCGGAAATTACGAAACCCGGAGACAACAAAAAAAAATTGTTTTCTCCATCCGGAAAAACATTTCTGGAGCCCCTCACATGTGAGACCCCTGTGTCCTACAGTAGCAGGGCAACAGATCAGTCCAAGCGGTAGGTAAAAGCATAGTCCATAAAACAGGCCAGGGTCAGATAACGTACAAGCAGTCCAAGTTGTGGGCAGAAGCGTAGTTGGTAAAACAGGCCATGGTCAGTTCACATGTAAGCACTCCAAACGGTTGGCAGAGGCATAGTCAAAAAACAGGCCAGGGTCAGTTCACGCAGAAGGCAGTGGCATGGTTATTTGAGGAAGCATGGGAAATGGTCAGCACAGATGATGAAAATGGGGAAATGGTTAAGAATATGGGCTAATATTTTAGGGATGTGTGATATAGTCTGAAGCATTCACTAATGCAAAGGCCTGGTTCAAGGGGACACTGGGGACAATGGTAGCTGGTATCTCTTCGAAATCCTTTACTGCTGCATACTCAACATCTTTTTTGGCGTCTTCTGCCTGCTTCAGAAGGTGGAATGTGGTCCGGGAAGTGACATTCATGAAGTCAGCTAACAGCATCAGAGCGAAGGTTTTCTGGGGGGGTCTTTGATGGTAGATGAGGGACGTGACAACTTCTTCAATGAATTTTAGGAAGTGGGCAGGGCTTTCGGTGGATTTGGTATAAATTATGTAGGCATTATAAATGGCTACTTTCTTGTACCAGAAATGGGACCTCCTTATTGCTAAATAGGGCTGAAGCATTTGGTCATTGAAATCCACCCCCCCCATGTACAGATTGTAATCTTGTACACATTTTGGCTTTACAATGGGACCTCGTCTTCTCTGAACTTCAACTGTAGTGTCATCATGGATGGTGGACATCATGTACACATTTCTGGTATCCTTCCACCTTAAGGCCAGCACTTTGTTGCATCTCAAAGTTGCTCTCTTTCTCCCCTGCGCAATTTCTTATTTACTATGGCTTGTGGGAAGCCCTTCCTATTCTTTCTGGAGGTTCCACAGGCCAGGGTTTGTGCGAGGTATAGATGTTTGAAAAGGGGCAGGCTCGTATCGAAGTTATCCAGGTATATGTGGTAACCTTTCTTCAGCAGTGAGTAGGCCAGGTCCCATACAATTTTACCAGTTGTGCCCATGTAGGCCGGGCACTCAGGGGGCTGGAGCTGGGAATCTCTTCCTTCGCATATGCGGAACGCATACAGATATCCCGTAACTCTCTCGCAAAGCTTATAAAATTTCACTCCGTATTTGGCCCTTTTGCTAGGAATGTATTGTTTTATTCCTAGCTGGCCTGAAAAGGATACCAGGGACTCATCTACACATATATGCTTATCGGGGACATAGAGTTCTGCAAATCGTTGGGAAAAGAAATTAATGAGTGGGCGAATTTTATATAATTTATCATAATTTGGATGATTGCGGGGAGGGCACTGGGTGTTGTCACTGAAATGAAGAAAGCGCATTATCATCTCGTATCGGGACCTGGACATTACAGAAGAATAAATGGGCATGTGGTGAATGGGGAGGGTGGACCAATAGGCATGTCCTTCATTTTTTTTGTAAGCCCCATGTTTATGGTGAGGCCCATAAACATTTTTAACTCCTCCAGAGTCAAATCCTTCCACTCGAATGGACGGGCGTATGAAGACTGGGGGTTGTTGGCAATATGCTGCTGGGCATATAAATTGGTCTGGTCCACGATGAGTTGCAGCAAAGTGTTAGGCAAAAATAAATTAAAACAATCAATTTCAGAAAAATTTGGGGTATTGGCCTGCACACCTGGCTGTGCAGTGAAAGGGGGAATTCTTGCTGATCCTGAGTCGGAAGGCAGCCATGTTGGATTGGCAAGACCATCTGGGAGATGTGTAGCGGCCCTGGCTCTTGGGGGACGTGGCACTCCAGTGCTGGTAGTTGGAGTCCCTGTGCTGGCATTTGGGCGTGATGCTGCGGAAGTGCTGGTACTGGGCCTGGGAATTTGATCCTCGGGTATATTGCTGGTGGCTGCCTGGTTTCCAGAGCGCCATGCTCTTTTAGGAGAGATCCATTCTTCCTCTGATTCGTTTGCTGATCCACTACTATCGATCGGTTCAAATGCTGAATTTCATTCACAATCGGAATTGGCATTTGAATCTGATGAGAACTCCCCGCTGCTCTCAACAGGCATGGAGAGGATCTGAAACGCCTCCTCACTTGTAAAGAATCTTTTGGACATTTTTTCTGATGGGCTGTGCGACAGGTGACAAATTACGGTTACTGATGGGCGACAGGTGATGGGTGACAGGTGGCGGTCACTGATGGGCGACAGGTGATCGGTGACAGGTGACGGTCACTGATGGGTGACAGGTAACGGGTGACAGTCACTGATGGCAGTCTCTGATGGTGTCTGGTGCACTTTATGGGCTGATAGGTGACTGATGACGGTCACTGATGGTCACTGATGATGGTCACTGATGGTCACTGATTACGGTCACTGATGGGCGACAGGTGCACCGCTGATGGCAGTCTGACGGTGACAGGTGCACTTTGTGGACACTGATGGGTGACAGGTGCACTTTGTGGGCACTGATAGGTGACAAGTGCACTTTTATGGGCGCTGATGGGTGACAGGTGCACTTTTATGGGCACTGATGTGGTGACTATTGGGTGACAGCTGTAATTTGGGGGGGGACAATGTGACAGGTTCTCTTTTATTTGTGGTGTTGGTGCAGTACACTACAAACATAGATCGGTCACTCACTGCTCCTGGCTCTTCTCTCCTCACTGGTAACGGTGTGTGAGGAGAGAAGAGCCGGTAACAGCTAGTAACCGGTCTTTGTTTACATTTAGTGATCAGCTGTGAATGGATCACAGCCGATCACGTGGTAAACAGCCACCAGCCATTGGCTGTTTACCTTTGTCGGTGACGAGCAGTGTTCCTGGGAACATGCCGCCACCGTCATGACCGCTCTACGTGCTCCCGATCGCACGCATGCGCCGTCTAAAGCGGGGAATACCCCTTTGTGATCGGCCGTGACGTAATCGCGGTCGATCACATGGTGAACAGCCATGCCCAATGGCTGTTCACCCCTGTCGGTGACGCGCTGTGTCCCGGGGACACGGCGACACCGACAGAGCAGGGCTGCGCACCCGCGCGCCTGCCCTGTGTGAATCAGCCGCCGTCATATGACGGCGGCCCAGAACAAGAGCCGCACTACTCCGCCATCATATGACGGGTGGGCGGCAAGAGGTTAAATGAGCTTCAACATGCTTTTTCTTCAGCAATGGAGTCTTGCGTGGTGAGCGTGCATACAGGCCATGGTGGTTGAGTGCATTACTTATTGTTTTCGTTGAAACCATTATACCTGCTAATTCCAGGTCTTTCTGAAGCTATCCACAAGTGGTCCTTGGCTCTTGGACAACTCTTCTGACAATTCTTTTAATTCCTCTGTCAGAAATCTTGCGAGGAGCACCTAGTCGTGGCCAGTTAATGGTGAAATTATGTTCTTTCCACTTCCTTGTTCTTTGGATGATGTAATGTGTTGGGTTTGCGTCAGACATAGCGTTTTCTTTGATGGCCATAAAGTTTAATTTTAGTCTCATCAGACCAGAGCACCTTCCTCCATACATTTTGGAAGTCTCCCACATGCCTTTTCGCAAACTCAAAACGGGCCATTTTGTTTTTAGGCTGAAAGTAATGGCTTTCTTCTGGCCACTCGGCCATAAAGCCCAACTCTGTGGAGCGTACGGCTTATTGTCGTCCTATGTACAGATACTCCAGTCTCTGCTGTGGAACTCTGCAGCTCTCCAGGGTTACCTTAGGTCTCTGTGCTGCCTCTCTGATTAATACCCTCCTTGCCCGGTCTGTGAGTTTTGGTGTGCGGCCGTCTCTTGGCAGGTTTGCTGTTGTGCTATGTTCTTTCCATTTGGTTATGATAGAATTGATGGTGCTCCTAGGAATCATCAAAGATTTGGATGTTTTTTTATAACCTAACCCTGACTGGCAGTGTTTGGTTAGTGGTGTCTCTTGCTTAGATGTTGCAGCCTCTGGGGCCTTTCAAAAAGGTGTGTATATGTAATGACAGATCATGTGACACTTAGATTGCACACAGGTGGACATCATTTCACTGATTATGTGACTTCTGTAGTTAATTGGTTGCACTAGAGCTTTTTATGGGCTTCATAACAAAGGGGGTGAATACATACGCACATGCCAATTATCCGTTTTTTTCCCCTGAAAAATAGTTGTATGTATATATTTTTCTAATTTTACTTCACCAACTTAGACTATCGTGTTCTGATCCATCATATATAATTCAGATTTAAAATCATTGAACTAAAGGCTGTAATAAAATAGGTAAAAAGCCAAATGACTTTGTACCAGAAGGTTTGTGGCTTGTCTCTGTGCTGTTCGACATATTGTAAGTGGGATATTTTGTGGCATTTGCATAGTAATGGCTTTCTTCTGGCGACTCGACCATGCAGCCCATCTTTCACCAAGTGCCTCCTTATTATGCATCTTGAAACAGCCACACCATGTTTTCATAGAGTACTGTATTTTAGTTAGTTATTTGTGGGATTTTCTTTGCATCCCGAACAATTTTCCTGGCAGTTATGGCTGAAATGTTAGTTGGTCTACCTGACCGTGGCTTGGTTTCAACAGAACCCCTCATTTTCCACTTCTTGATAAGAATGCCAATCAGCAGTATTCAAACTCTAAATTCCTTGGATATCTTTTTATATCCCTTTCTTGTTTTATACAGTTCAACTCCCTTTTCCCGCAGATCCTTTGACAATTCTTTTGCTTTCCCCAGGACTCAGAATCCAGAAACATCAGTGCAGCACTGGATGAAAGATGCAAGGGTCTGTCAGGAGTCCAGAAACTCATTGACCTTTTATATAATATACACACACTAATTACAAGCAATCAGATCACAGGGGAGGATGGTTACCTTTAATAGCCATTCAAACCCCTTTGTGTCAACTTGTGTGCATGTTATCAGGCCAAAATCACCGGGCTATGTAAACTTCTGATCACAGTCATTTGAGTAGTTTCTGTTTCTGTAGTCATTATGATTTAAAAAGAGTAAAAACAATTGGATTGATAATAAATGGCTTCAGCCAAACACTAACCATGAGTGAAAGAAAAGTTTGTGTTATCATTCATATTCTCTGAAAAATGCCCAAGAAATCATAAATTCCGCCAGGCCAGGGTATGTAAACTTATGAGCACAAATATGTGTATATATATATATATATATATATATATATATATATATATATATATATATATATATTAACCTGGGGGACAGGTAGCAGGTACAAAGCTCCCTGGGTTGAGCAGTCTTTCAGGCACAGATACCAAATCCAGTGAGGTAGTGACAAACAGTGCAATGTTCATTTGTGATATATACAGGTGCTGTACATGGTTCCTGAAAAGTAAATTGGAACAAAAATAGCCAAACAAAAACCTAGCCATATCTCGGCACTAATGATACAATATTTACAGGTCCTAACTACCAGGCACAGCTTGTCAGTTTCCACATACACAGCTTAATCGTTTTTTTCAACCTTTTGCTCTCCTAGACAGAAGTTGTTCTGATTCCCAGGCCAAGAGCACTGGCTGTCTGTCTCAGGTGAGTTTAAATTGGCCTGGGGAAGAGGACCAAGGTCCGAACTGGACCATAGACCAGAGATCCCTGAATGTGTATGAGAGGAGCCTGGGAGACGTATAAACTCCGAACAGGACTTTTCCCGACTCTCTCTGGGACGCTCTGCTACAAAATATATATCCAAGAAAACTCATTGTCATTCAACAAGAGAATTAAGCAGGCCATTCAAACATTAGTTTGATTTTCTAATCGTTAGTGGGATCAAATCGATGCTTGTTTTCAACCACAATGATGAGACAACAAGGAGCAGGATGGAAATTCTTTCTCGGAATTAACACATTTCTTCCAAAGGATGTGGCTTTCATTTGGCAAAGTGAATTTACTCCAAAATCAAATGTTAAAAGCAAACATTTTTTTGAAGTGCTTTCAAAGGACATTTGTCATGTCATTGAATGTACAGATGAGCATTTTTGTACCAACCTTCTTACAAGCATTCAATCAAAAATCTACTGTGTATGGCCAGCTTTAAACTCAAAAAACATAATATGGTAGTCATGGGAAATGGCTTTATTTTTTGTTCGTGGTTTTTGTAGTGTGTTGATGGGTAGTCATTATTAGAAGTTACTTAGTGGATTGCATTTCCACTTTAGCAGTCAGGTTGGGATAACACCCACTTTATATTTATTGTTCCCCGTCACATAGCATAACTTTACAAAAATGTTTAAAAATCGCTGCTTACCTTTTTTAAAAGTTTTTTTTTTTTTTTTTTTTTTAACTCCAGGACATAAAAAAAAATCCCACTCAGCTTCCTTTTCTCTGTAATGTTTAAATGGGGGCCTGGGTATTTTTACCACTTTTATATATGACAGCTATCTGCTGTCACTGATTCTTAATGAAGCACAGGTTTCTCTGTCACTAGAAATTGCTTTTGTTACTGAGAATCCTCACCCCATAAGCAAAGTGCTGGGGGAGTGGGGCATAGATTGTTAGAAGTGACTTATGAAGATAGCAGAGGAATGACAGAGCAGATATAAATCGTACTGGGTGCTTGGGATAGAGGCAAGTACTCACTATAGAAGGATGTACTTTTATTCCAGAGGTTTACAGTCACTTCAAGGAATAATATAATTTGTATAAACTGTATAGTGGTAAACTGTCTGGGTTGCCCAACCGCTGGCCTGTGGGTCACATGTGGCCTGCGGTGCCCTCTCATGTGGCCCACCACCTCCTGCTTTGGGATGGCTGGTCGGCAAGCCCAGATTCTGGGTTCCTGACCTGCCATCCCTGAGCATCAGTGTGAAGAACAGAGCTGGCTCTAGAGGAAGCAGAGCCGATACTTACTGTATAGCGCTGGCTCCTGTCACAGGGGGAGTGATACCAAATGTACTCTACCTGTGACAGGAGTGATACAGGAAGCATCAGCTCTGCTCTCTACTGCATCCACATGCTTCCTGTAGTGCACTTGTCATACTGATGCTCGGGGATGGTGGGTCGGGAACCATCCAGCAGTACCAGCCAGCAGTACCCGCCAGCAGTACCAACCAGCATTACTCACCAGCAGTACCAGCCAGCAGGACCCACCAGCAGTACCAGCCCTGGAGGACAGCCAGCAGCAGCCATCAGCCATACCCGCCTGGGGAACAGCAGCAGCCAGCGATACCTGCGCAAATCTTGAGGAAGAAGTGATGATTGAGGTCAGTTGGGGTGCAGGTAAACGGCAGTGCATCAGTGTGTAAGCAGCCTTAGACCCCCTTCACATTATTGGTCTGATTGGGTTCGCCTGTCTGTTTTTCAGGTGGACCCAATCGGACCCTCCATTCACCTCTATAGAGCGACAGATGTAAACGGACTTGTGTCCATTTACACCCGCCTATCTCCAATCCGATCTGCTTAAAAAAACAGAATGGGATCCGTCCCCTTCTGTCTGGGCGGATCGGATCAGAGGGACCATAGAGTAGAGCGGGCTGTGTCCGTGTCTGCTCTGCATATGCAGAGTGGACACAGACCTATCATCTGCCCACTCCGCTCATTGTGGCCCATGACCGGTTACCAAGTCGCTAAAGTGGCCCTCGCTCCTCAAAAGGTTGGGCACCCCTGGTCTAAGTAATGTTTCCATAGCAAGTATCTATAGCAATGTATATACAAATAGCTAAGCTCATGCACGTGTAATCTTACATTGTATCTAGGCCCAAGAACAAAATTGTAATATCCTGTATAGCAGCTTATCAATCCTTAGATGTGGTAGCTACATTTGTTTTCTAATGTTCTTTTCATCTAAACAAAAAAAAAAAGTGCAACACGTACTAGTGTTGAAAACATAATGTATACTTAAAAGAGAAGTATGGGTTTCTCTTTTTTTGCAGATTCATACTACCTAGGTGGATGCAGCATCGATCCGATGCTGCATCTGTCCCCCGACGCCTCTACACTGAAAACCGAGCGATTGAACATCGCCGATCACCCAGTTTTCACAGCTCCGTGAGCAGAAAGCTGCAGACTGTCAGTAACAGCTCTCTGCTCATCTCCCTCTGCGCTCATTGGAGCACTGAGCTGTGGAGGGGGTGAAGCAGGTCGTTTCAGGCTCTCATTGGCTCGCTGAGAGGCTGAGATGGGTGTCAGTCCAGTTACCTGGCGGATCCAGACTTTATTGTCGTGATGATGGGGGACTGGACTGATATCTGTGATGTCAACAGAGGGTGGACTTCAGCCGCTCTCTGCTGAAAATGGGTCACAGGAGTGCAAAATGAATTGCACTCCTGTGATCCATAGGAGAAGCCCAGCCAAACAAGCTTTGGCTGGACTTCTCCTTTAATAAACCAATGAACACATAATTACCTTAGTGAAAAACATGCATTACTGCCATAACACCACAATAATAATAAATGAAAATCATAAAAGTTCTACTGTTCAGAATTGTACCATACTATCCCTTTTTAAAATGTGACCCACAGATATGCAATGTGCTCTTCAGTGGTCAATCTTGATATGCTATTCCACATGAATCCTGCGTGACAATATTGACATACACCACCACTCCGTGTTCCTTTCCCAATTAATAAGATGGACTCCGTGCCCTGTGAAAAAGTCTTGCTGACGAAACATGTCAGGCGGAGCTTGATGACATCATCACATAGTGACTAGGTAGTGCTGTGAGAACTGCTGACAACCCTGAGGGAGACAAAAACAGGCTCTGGACCAGTTTTTATTCTTGTGGATAGGTCTTGTGTACTTTTTTAATGTGAGCGTATTTTTTATATTTTTATCTTAAATAAGCATTTTAAACAGAGAGCACTACTGTTTTTTATTTTATCCTTGGAGAATATATCTGTGCCAATAAGATGACTGTGCAGGGGAGAAGATGAGGTGGTGATATTACGTACAGTATATCCCCTTGATGGGGATAGGCGCAGTATGAGCTTATGGAAACCAGGTCCTACCATCTAAGGTGAGAGAGAGTCCACCTTATTCATAAATTTGAAAGGAACACAGATCTGTAGGGTGTGTGAATATCTTCCATGCGGGAGTCACGTGAAACAGCTTATCAAGACTGAACACTGAGGAGCACATTGCATACTTTTGGATCACATATGAAAAGGGACAGTATGGCATAGTTCTGAAGAGTAGGACTTTTATGATTTTCATTAACTATTGTGGTGTGATGGCACTAATGTATGTTTTTTAGCAAGGTGGTTGTTTATTTAGTGGTTTATTGAGTGTATAGTACGTAATTAAGTGCAGTGAGCACTGCACTTAATTTTTGTTTGGCTAGTTGATTCATTTGTGTTGGAAATGCACATAAAGTTCTGGCACAGCTCACACTTATTGAGTTCATATAGTTTGGCTTTTTACTACAGGAGGATATTTTTTCATATAATTTTTGGTCTTCTTTTGCCTGGTGATCCTGGCAGTAACACACTTCCTGTTCTAGGATGGCAATACTCACTCGCCTTATTGTATCTATGGAGGAGCAGCATTGCAACTGTGGGATAGAAAGTGTTAAGCCTAGTACACACGGGCCAAATGTCAGGCAACATCGGCTGGTTCAATAAAAAACAGCCGATATCGGCCCATGTGTATGGCAGCCGACCCGACAGAAGCAGGGGAAGCTTCTGTCGGATGAGCATGCTGGAAAACCAGCAGCTGACCAGCTCCCGATCAGCGCTCTCAGCCAATGGTGTTCTGTTAGAACACACTAAAACAGCAGGGGAGGTCGCTGTACTAACATCTGATTGTTGGTACAGCGACTCCCACCGGAGTCATCAGTTTTTTTCTGTTCAACCCGCTCGGTTGAACGGAAAAAAAAAAATAGTTGTGTGCACTTGGCTTTAGGACTACAGAACCCTTCTGCCTTTATTTGTTACATGTTAATTAATTACATGCTGTTAGACTCCCTTTAAGCTAACTACCAAAAGTAATTGTCACATGCATAAAATAAATGCGATTGCCTTGTATTGCATGATCTGTACATGTAAGGGAATATTCTGTCTCAGAAAGAATTATGTCATGGCCCAGCAGGGTCTTGACAACAAGCATGGTTCTGTTCACTTCATTTTTCCTAACTGTAAGGAAAGAAGGAAAAAAAAATCCATTCAGACCTAGTTAACTTTATGCTGCCTAATAAAACAGATGGAAATTAATACATACCTTGCTGACAGCACAGCATATCAAGAAGGCCTGGTAAAATATCAAAAAACGTTTATACCTGTGTGGTCCAGTATGAAGCATAATAAAATCTTCATGTTCCTCCGATAGCATTGCTTTCATAACCCTGGGAAGTTAGTGTTTAAGAAATCAAGTGTTAAGATAACTCAGGAAAACTACCGATGACAGCTCTACATTAAAAGGTCATTGTGAGCCTACAAGTCTGTCGTAGTATTTGATGGTGCCCGTTGTTTAGGGACAAGTGTTCTGAAGTCACATTTTTAGCTGTTAAACTATTTGTGAGCTGATGAGAAGAAAATATTGTCAGTTCTGGTTTTAATGTCTCTAAATGGAATAATCACATTTAACTTTGAAACAATAGAAGAATTGCTGGGACTGGGATGGATTAAGGTTTTATGGTCTTTTGATGTGTGTAGATCGCACAGCTGGTTTTCCTTGTTCTTTAAAAGGTGGGATAAACCATTGGCTTCAGAGTTGCAATGGTGACATATAATAGAATTTGAGTGTATAATTTACTCTTCAACATTTGCTAAAATAATTTATGAATGTTTTATTTTTTTTTATTTTTTTACTTTAACTTTTCCAAAGAATGAGACAGAAACCTAAAATGCTTCCAGTGAAGCTTTATTAAAATGAAAACGACTGGTAAAATGATAAATTTGTACCGATATAAAAAAGGTAGCTATCTCCAAATGACTATTTGCAGTAGAGAAATCAAGAAAAAACGAATCACTATACTGGATATACATTCCAGGTGAAAGCAAAATCAATATACAATCGGATCCGCTTAGCCCAGCCAGATTTGCCAGGTTCAGATAGATCAGGTATTGAGAGAGGCTGTATGATGCCGATGTATGCGGGAAAATGTAGTCCGCAAACAATTCGATTTTCCATCTCACCTTTTTAATATCTAAGCATATTTCAGTCAAATAATTAAGGCAGCTTTATTTTATTATATCATCATATGGCACCTAAAATTATAATTGCCAGTAAGTTCACTGTAACGAGCCCCTTTGCTCGCTCGGTTCCACTCTCCCGACACTCCTCTGCAGCTATTGAATCAGATTGCAGATCGCAACGTCTGATGGTTCAGTCATTCAATGCTCCGGGATTAGAACTTCAGCTATGTGCCGTTCTACACCAGTTGTGATAGCTCAGAACAAACACCAGGCAGGCTGTGTATGTAAGTTCAAACAGGAATCTCTTTTATTGCAAAATCCAGGCTTTTATACACTAAAAGTGGAGGTGCAGACCTCCTGCTCATATTATTCTAACAATACAGCTGTAACCTAATTAACATGCGCTAATTAACTAATCCCTTTAGACAGCCTAGATGACTCAGACATGACCGTTAGGCCAGACTGGCCGTCTTGTAGTTCAGAAAATCCAATCAACATTATCACAATCAACATAGACTCTTCTTCACACAATAGCAGAGAATTAACACAAATAACAATGGTGATCTAATGACTCTTAGATCCCATAGTAGACTTATTTACAATACACATTTTAGCAGACAATAGACAGACAGGCGTTGGAATTTACATCAGCATCTCCTAACAGTATCTGTCCCAGCATTATGAATCAGCCACTATTCCAATATGGCAAATCCAGGGTCCCCAGAGTCTGTGTGTCCTGGGGGACCAGGACCCGAATCCACAGTAATACCACCTCAAGGGTCCCCAGGCATACAGCTCACAAAGAGCACCGTTCCCCCAAATGCAAGGGCCCCCGATCGATCGGCAAGAGGCTAGCATACAGTCCCCTCCAAAAGTCTCTTTCCCGGCTAGGTCTGTCACATTCACCTTTTCACAAAAATGCACCCCTCCACCCCCTGTCTCCACTGCACTTACCTCTCGGGGTGATTAGCTGTCACTGCCCACGCAACCAGTACAGCAGTCCAGGCATTTGAAAACCCCGCTCTTCTTCCCCTTCTTTCCTTGAAGGGATACTAAACCCACACTGTTTAATTTACATTGTCCCTTCTATTTCTTTATGTGGATGATGGCACTGTAATTATTTTAATAAAATAACATCTTAAGTACTTTTCTCCTAATCAGTTTACAGCTGTCACATGACTGTCAAAAGCTGTCACAAGACCCAGATTCCTTTCCTCAAGTGTTCCCCTTCTTCTCATGACCCAGCTCTTTCCCAGCCTGCTTGCAGGGAAACATAAGCAGGAGGAGCTTCTAGTCCTCTGCTGCTGGTCACATGTTCAAAATAAAAAAAAACAGGCTTTGGGATACAGAGTAAAAATACATAATACAAGTAAACTGATTTAAATTGTCATGCAAATATATATTTAAAATTAAATTTGTATTATTTTGTGGAAATAACATGGTGTGGGCAGATTTCTGCCAGCCACAGGCTGTTATGCCCATCCAGCCTGTGTCTTAGAAGAGGGAAGTTGGAGCCTCCATTAATCAACATGTAATGCCCTGCCCCCATTGTATTTGGCTGGTTAGTGGACGTAGAAGAGGAATGAGGGAGTGGGCTGTCATTTACCACTGTGTATACACCCACATGTGTTACATGGGCTGCTCAGATGTGGTAGGGAGGAAATGCTCAGCATAGAAACACACTAAAAACTGAGTATGTGCAGAATTGTCACCACAGCTGCAAAATCCCTAGCTGACTTGGGGACATGGACAGAAGGTTGAGATAGAGAACAGGAGATCCACCAGATTTTTTGCAGAATACAGAAAACAAATCTCATGGTCACGGAGTAAATCTGAACGGCATGTAATACACCATTTATGATAGTTTGTTATGCTGTGGGTTTAGTGACACTTTAAGGTTTCCAGGATTTATGAAAAAGAATCTGATTGGTCACATGATGGCGCGTCACCACTTTGACCAATCCAAATCTCTCTGATCCGTCCAGGAAGCCTTAAGCAAAGAAGAAGAAGAAGAGTGGACCTTTTTAAATCCCTTGGTTACTGCACCAGCCATGTGAGCAGTGATAGCTAAATAACGCTCAGAGGTAAGTCCAGCAGGGGCCAGGGAGGTGGGAAAGGTGTTGGTTCACCTTTTCATTTTTTGGGACTTGAAGGCTGGGTTCACACTGTGTGTGGCCACAAGGCACAGCAGGGGGTCTGGTGCATCCCCATTCACCATTTCATGCCCGAATTAGGTCTGAATTTTTAGCTGAATTCACACCTGAAACTAAGCCAAAGACACACAGGACTTTTGTGCTGTGCACTTCACAGCCACCCTAGAGCTGTGTGAACAGGCTCCATTGAGAGCAGGTCACACTCTCCTGTCATGCAAATTGGATGCCGGGAAACCTGCATCCAATTGGCACCTAAACTAAATTAGGCCATATTTTAATCTAATATTGCTTAGTATTAATAAGAGTTGAAATTTCTCATTTCTGTTTGTGATCTCATTGGGGAAGTTTTACCTAAATCCCTTTCTCTGTGACACCAATTTCAAGAGATGTGCAGTTGTCACTGGGACAGGAGGCACAAACAGAAGTAAAAGCATTCTAATCCTTCCTCACCATCTTAAATGTGTTTTTATCTATGTCCCTGCATCAGAGATTTCCTTCCTGAGCTGACAAGAAGTAAAGGGAACTCCCCCAGGAGGGATACTTGTAAAAGCTTATAAGTAAAAAGAAAAAAGTGCTGCGCTAACTTCTAGTAATAAATAATTGCCTGTGTGTTTCTACACATATATACACACTCTAGACTATATCTGTAGCAAACCACATACATAAAATACTCTAGTGACACCCCTAATTAAAATAGTGTCACTCTGTGCTCCAATCTAGTGCAGTATGTGAACTATTAATTACTGCATTATATGACACACACTTTTTCACCCTGAAAATCGGGTGCAAATAGTGTGCGTGTGTTATACGCCGATACTGCAATTTGGGCTGCCTAGGAGGGGACGGGGAGGGGGCGGGACGAGCGCCGTCAGGTTACATACAGCGAGAATCTGTTTACTCAGCGGCCTCTGTAATAGGAAGTCCTGTCTCCTGGGCCGGCATTGGACCACTGTTCTGTCTATCATAGAAGCCGGTCCAGGAGGCAGGACTTTGTATTAACGAGGCCGCTGAGTAAATGGGAGAGTCTCGCTGTATGTAATCTGATGGTGCTCGTCCTGCCCCCCTCCCTGTCCCCTCTGAGGCAGCCATAATCTGAGGTGAGGCTGCAGGTGGGCATTGATCAGGCTGCATTCATGGCAATGGTGAGGCTGCAGATGGGCATCGATCAGGCTGCATTCATGGCAATGGTGAGGCTGCATATAGACATTGATCAAGCTGCATAGATGGGCAATTGTGAGGCTGCAGATGGCATTGATCAGGCTGCATAGATGGGCAGTTGTGAGGCTGCAGATGGCATTGATCAGGCTGCATAGATGGGCAGTTGTGAGGCTGCAGATGGGCAATGGTGAGGCTGCAGATGGGCAATGGTGAGGCTGCAGATGGGCAATGGTGAGGCTGCATTGATGGGCACTGACCCTTATTTTGCTTCAAAGTTCTTTATTTAAAATGTAACTTTTTTTCCTGAAACTTCCCTCCTAAAATGAAATCGTTTAAAAAATATTTATTTATAAAACTTAGCCCCTTCTATAGGGTACTCACATTTCGTGAGGAAAGGTCACTTCAGCGTAACCTCTTCTTGTAAAGAGTGGTGCACTGTAGCACCCACGAAATGTGAGTACCCTATAGAAGGGGTTAAGTTTTAAAAATAAATATTGTTTAAACAATATCACACTATCGAGTTTTTTATCATATACATGTGGAAAACGTTACCAGCAACCAGCCCAGGATTCCAACACAATCACTGAACCCAGAGGTGGTTCATATGCGTGTTCTGACCAGGCTTAATTGCAGGGTCACACGCTCTAAGGTGAGCGCACATACTGAAGGGGGGAGCACCAGAGTGGACACAAGGACATGTTTGCTATCACCAGCTGCTTTGGATTTTGAACTGTGAATGGACTTTATATATAATGCATGTCATTTTGTGAATCAGGCAACATAGAACATTGCACAAAACACTTTGTAGTGCATGGGAACACGTTTGTGAATCTAATTTGAGCACATATATATTGGATTTCTAATTTTATGACAGATGATGATATTTTAGTATTACTGTATATATTGCATTATATTGTTGCACAAAGTCACTTTATTTAACAATAAGTTGTGTCACTATAAGCACTTTATGGATGTGATCTTCTATAGGCAATTTCAGAGTGTGTATACATGTAAAGGCAGAGAGAATTATTAATAAATAGTTCACATGCTGCACTAGATTGGAGCACAGAGTCACACTATTTTAATTAGTGGTGTCACTAGAGTATTTTATGCATGTGGTTAGCTACAGATATAGGGGGTTATTTACTAAAGAAAAATCCACTTTGCACTGCGAGTGCACTTGAAAGTGCACTTGGAAGTAATATTGGTGTAGATCCGAGGGGGACTTGCAAGGAAAATAAAAAACAGCATTTTAGCTTGCACATGATTGGATGATAAAATCAGCAGACCTTCCACTCATTTAAGATCTACCCCTTAGATTTAAAGCAAGTGCACTTGAATAATGTAGGGTGTGTATATATGTGTAGAAACACACAGGCAATTATTTATTACTAGAAGTTAGCACAGCACTTTTTTCTTTTTACTTGTATGCTAAGTGCACAGCCTTATGGGACATGATCAGTGCTAGCATCTTTCTACATAAGAACCTATTATTTGTGTATGGTAGCTCTCAAGATTTCCAGTGTTTAGAAGAGTAAAAGCTTGACGGGGTCTAACCTTTCTCTCTTCTATCCAAAATTAAATAAAAAAATATGGATGGAATTTCATGGGCAAGATATTGAGTGAAATGCCACATGTATTTAACTTTTGGATCCTAGTTTAATAAATAAATTACAGCTTCAAACATTCGTTAGATGGGGTGCCAGAGTTACCAGAGCATGCAATGTTTTGGGATTGTTCTGCAACTAAATTTAAATTTCTTTAGTATTTAATGTTGCTTTCAATCTGCTGCATTGGGTGTGCCTACATGTCAAACTCTTGAGATCACTCTGAAGACAGTTTGTTTATGCGAATTGAAGACATTCTCATTGGTACATTATTTGAATTTAGGAATTAACACAAGTTTATTTTGTAATCCCAAAAACAAGTAAGGAGACTAAAGGCAAAACCTAGGGAGAATAAAAGAATCATCCAATAATTGGAAGTACAATGTGTTTTATATCACTAGTGCATTCAACAAAGTCATAAACATTTCTTCTTTTGTTAAGTAGCTTAAAATAATTCTTCACCCTATATTACCCAATATTTCCTCCACCACAACCTCAAGTAACGTACCTTCCAACTTTTTTGAGAGAATGAGAAAAAGGACAATTATTTGTACCACTATGTGCTCAAAGTTGTGGGCAAAGGACTCACCCCTGATATGCCTCCAGTTATGCACACATTATGAAGAGTTAAATGCATATGCTCACTAACTAAGACCAAAATAGGGGGACAAGGGAGTTTGGTTGCAAAAAAGGGACTGTCTCTCCAAATGAGGTACAGTTGAGAGCCATGCAAGTGATAATCTAATAAAACTATTAACACATATAGCATTGCATATCTGCAAAGTGGTACACATCCTTTTTGCTTCTATTAACTGTATTTAACTGCACATGACGTTGGGTATAAATTTTGCCATCCGAGATTCTTTGCATTGCTTTACAACTCCATCCATGGCTTGTACAGCTGAAGGGCAACAGTTGGGGGGCTGTAAAAACTTGGTGTAACAAATAATTCAGTGCTGCCTTGAAGAAATAGCAGCTGACACAGCAAATTAGATAAATGCAATGCAGAGGAATATAAAAAGTGTAGCGCTAGTGGAAAACCGTGATGTGATACAGATTACAAATAAAGGGTACTGAACCCAGATAATCACCACTGAAGATTGAAAAAAACATATGTAGAAAAATATTGAACACTATAACTAATGATGACTGTCCCAAAAAAATATTAATTCTAAATGTGATTCAAAGTTCCATATGTGATGAAAATGTGTTCATAATTTCATGTTAAGGTCACAACGGTGATTTGAGTATGTGACTGGAGTGAGAAATACCACCACCGAAAATTGGGAGGCTTACCAGAATGTTTGAACCCACAAGAGCATATGTTCTGTGGGTCAAACGGGCTTGTGTTGTATATACAACCGATAAAACTGGACACAGAAACCCTCTGATGGCTCAAACAGGGACGTCCGGCTATCTTCAGGATGGTAAATAGCTGTCAGCTGACTTTTAAACTTCTAGAAAATTCTTCAGTCGATCAGGTGATCCAATGAACCAGCCCCTGGTACCCCTGCAGGGGTGGTAAGCATGTATGGAAAATCATGGGTAATCTCCTTTGATGGTTCTACCAGTGGTACGTTGTTGCAACCACTACACCAGATCAAGGCGTCCAAACCGGTCATCTGCTCGGCACAGAGAGCAGTTAGTCCTCCCAGGTCCCCCCCACTCTGTATTCTGCTTCCTGTCTCTGTCCTAGCGGCTTCTAATCTACACTGCAAGCCCTGAGGAGCTGCTGTATCATTTCCTGGATACGGTGACGGATGATGTGCCAAGTGGGTGACCGGTTTGGACACCTTGATCTGGTGTAGTGGTTGCAACAACGTACATGTTTTTGCATTGATATATGTCCCCTGGGGCAGGACCCAGGTCCCCAAACACTTTTTATGAAAATAACTTGCATATTAACCCTTAAAATTAGTACTTTTGCTTTTTCACGTTCGTGTCCCATGGTATTCGCGTGTTTGAACAAATGTTTTACCTGTTCTGCTGCGAACCAACCTGGGGGGGTGTTCGGCTCATCCCTACTGAAGACTGAGAACTGAGCAATCAGCGGTCTTTGAACACCCAGTTCTTGGTATAGAGGTGGTGGGGGACAGATGCAGCTTTGGATCGATGATCGATGTTGCATCCATTTAGGTAAGTATATATGATTGTTTTTCTCACACACTTCTCTTTTAAAAAAACCTAGTTGTTTGTATTTGCAGCTTTCAGGTCCTGATCTCTGCTTAAGCACTGCACACTATTGTTGGAGCTTTTTTCAGTGTTTTGCTGCCTCTTGGTGGTCTAGCCATGTGTACCTCAGCTTTTCAGTTGAAGTAATTTAATTAATGTTTGCAGTGCCAAAATGTGTGTTAGGTAGTAAGGAATTTGTCAGTCAAAAAGAAGAATGAAATACAATGCTCACTGCAGAAAGCTCACATCCAGTCTCGCTCTCCTATTAGTGGACAAAGAGGTTTTCTAAGTGACATTTGAAGACATTGTTCACAATGCTACAGGCAAATATTTTAAACTGCTAGTTCATCTGTGCCACTTCCATGTTCTGAAAGAACTAATGTTTGATAGGGGATTGACACCATTTCAGACAGAGTGTAGACAGGTCACATTCATTCTTTTTATCTCCCAGATCTACTTCACATTAGCCTGATAATAAGGAAAATGCTAATAAGGAAATTGCACAATGTGTGTTTGCAATAAAAAAAACACATTCTGGGTGCTGGGCAACAGATAGAAATTTCTGTTATACATTGCGCGTGTTTTTCAGAATTAATAGGGGCTTTGGGCCTTGTAAGCAATTATATTCTGACAAAAGTGCTGTTATGTTATTACAACAGGGATGCAGTCACAACTAAGAGTGGTGCTCAAAAGAAAAAAACTTTTGGCATCTTATTGGCTGCAGTCATTTTTACATTGCAGAATTCCTGGCAACTACACATAACGTACTGCCTCACAGAATTAAATGATTGACTCTCATATTTTCATTGTTCTGTATACTCTTTTTTGGAATTTGATCCCAGCATGAAGCACATTATAAGTGGTGGTCACCTCCCTGTATGTCAACATACAACATGTAGTTAAAGCGGAGATCCACCCAAAAATGTAACTAACGCTTTAAGTTATGGTGACCCACTGACATATTTGGTATGTCATTTTTTTTTGGAGGGGGGGAAATCCTCTTTTTAGAGGCATCCAGCTCCCACTTCCTCCCTGGGCTCCGCGGCACCACAAGGAAGTTCACCTCTCCCCCCTCCCTCCCTACAATCTTCTGGGACACGTCACAGGTTCCAGAAGATTGCCTGGCCATTCACAGCGTGCATGCCGGCACCACGGAGAGGAGGGGGAGAGGAGCGGGGATTCGTACGCTCGCATCGCCGGACTGTGGGACAGGTAAGTGTCCGATTATTAAAAGTCAGCAGCTACACTTTTTGTAGCTGCTGACTTTTATTTTTATTTTTTTTCGGCTGAACACCACTTTAAGGTAGACTCTGATTAAAGTGGTTCTAAAGTCTAAACATGTTTTTCCTAAATGCATTCCTTGCATTAAGGTGAAAAATGTCCAGGCATCAGTATTGGCCCCTCACCCCCCTCCCCTTGTACTTACCTGAGCCCTTGTGATCCAGCGCTTTGCACATCTGCAGTTCTTCTATTCCCTCACTTGTCTCTTGCTGGGGCGCCAGAGACCATTGCCTCCCACTGCTGTCAATTAAATCCAGTGATGATGGAGTGGGGGCAGGGCTGAATCAGCCACAGCTCAAGGAACCCCTAGTAGTCTCTGAAGGAACCCTAGGGTTCCCCCTGAATGAGATTGGTTGTTAGGCTATTCCTGCTAGATTGCCCCTTATCTCTGTGCATATGCACAGAATTATGTGGCTAAAACCTTGGTCAGCTAAACCTGCTTCTAAGAAGCATCTTTTGTGCATACTTTTTAATGGTCAATCGCTATATGGGGAATACCTTAATAAAGGAAGTCAGTCTGGAGGGAAAACTACTTCTCTCCCACATGAAGAAGCCTAAGTCTGTTATTCATATGGCTACTACTTCTACTTAGTGAAAGGGATCATTTCATTCTTCCCAGGCATGAACCTCAAAACCAAAGCTTAACACTTCCTTTTGTCACAAGCCCTGGCCCACTAAACTAACCAAGGCTCCCCAGAAGTTTTTCTAACAGTGAAGTGCCATCCCCACCCCTCAGAGTCTGTTGCCATATGTGCCATTCTTGACCCGAGATGTCCCAGACCTCTGGGTCTAATCTGTCATTTCAAAGGGGTACAAAACAAAATTTCTATTTCTGCACCTTCCTTGCTTTTTACCTTTCAAAGCTGCCAGCTTTAGATCAAAAGAAGGAAGATTTAATGATCATCTGACACCAGCTTCAGGCATGAAGGGTGGTTGTACCAATACCTTTAGAAGGATAGTCCCAAAACCAAATGGAGGCAAATGCCAATATTGGAACTAAACTTGCTAAACAGATTTCTTTGTATACCAAAATTCTGAATGGGATCAAGCTGAAGAGAAAAAAATCTGTTAATCTCCTGGTTGGAATCTTACATTCCATATCTCTCAGCAGTCTACATCCCAGAAGTGGACAATTGGCAGGTGGACTTCCGAAGCCATATTTAAAACACAAATTTGTGTCTTAGCACCGTGGTAAAGTGGCCGCTGTCACATATAAGTGCCAATGCCTAGACTCAGGGGAGTGGTCCACACACACAGATGTTTTAAAAGCTCCATCGAAGGTGGGACATCAAGATGTGGACTTGTCTCCAGGTCCAACAACTAGCTTAAATGTGTAGCCAAGACCAGGGTTTCTTTAACCTTTACAGTAAGTGCTCTGGTGATTCCAATTCAAACTGGTTTATATCTCCGATGAAGATTTCTTGACTGCTGTGGAAGATAGAGGAGGAAAGGGTCCTACTGATTTTGGCCAAAAAGATGTGAAACAGAGACATACTCAGATTTCTAGTAGATGAGTCATGGTTCTCTTTACTGGTCCAAGGCCCCAATTCCATCCTTATTCAGAGCTAAAAAATTCAACTTCAGAAAGATTTACCATGTGGAAGATCCGAGTGGAAGTAGGAGCAGGTATCTATCAAAACTAGGTACCTGCTCCCTCCAAAAAATGAATTGTGCCAAATGTGGTAAAGGAGGGGGGAGGAGGACATAAAGTGGAACTACCCATTTGGGATGAAGTTCCGCTTTAAGGAAAAAGTTCCTCCATTTCACGTCAGAGCTCATTTCACCAGGGATGTTGGCATCAAACAACTGTGTCTCAGATTTGAAAGACTACCCTCTGGTCCACAGTTTACACATTCATCCAATTCTACTAGGCGGATGTTCAGGTGTCTGCTGATGCAAGCTTCGGTCACAAGGTGCTTCGAACTGTTGTTTGAGTGTTTTTGGGTTCTTTAACCCTTGTGTTTCCTTGTGAGTTTCTTACCTTAGCAATTTTGTCTTGCTATGTTGTTGCCCATCCCTCAGTTTATAGCTTGGATATGTCCCATAGTCTATGAACACAAGTCCTGTGTCCTCTACTGTACAATTAAGATAATAGGAGTTTATCTGGGATTAAAGTAGAGTTCGCAGGCATCTCCCTCCGGTGTTTTGTTCATTCCTTATCGCAAAAATAATTGGAGTCTCACAGAGTAGGGTGAGTTCTATTAGTGTGCATTAGGAGCAGCACCAGCAGGCTTTTTGCCAGTGTCCAATCACCTGAAAATAGTACATACAACCTTGGTATAAAAATATATGTCCTATATGTAGTCCATGATAGGGAGTTTACAGGTAAACCCATGTAAATGAGCTATTACTGTAATGGCTGTGTGCACGAGCCATTACTGTTCTTCTGCATGCTGACTTAACATTACTGCCCTCTTCCCATTTGTACCAATGTACAGTTTGTTTTGTTGCCCATCATAGATTTTTGTTCAGTAATTTGAACTCTGCTAGGAGATTTGCTTAACTGAGCTGCTATTGGCAGTTTGATTTCCAGCCAAAACATGCCTGCTCTGCTGTTTTTCTCTGGCAAAAGGTAACAGTTGGTGAATAGGTCCTTTCTTTCTCCACAATTTGCTGTTGATACTAGAATAGGCTTTACCTTCATATTATAAAAGCCACTAGGCAAGAAGATTACTTCTCACTTCGTTTTTGCGGTTGTACAAACAAGCTGAAATCTCCAAATGTATAAATGAGTTATAATTTAGGAAATGAAATAGCAGTTCTAGTGTGTGGACCATTGGAATTATTTGCTGCCAAGTCTCTTTGGTAAAGATCGTACTTCCTGTGGCCTCACACAATCTTGCTTCTTTCTCTGTGTTAGTTAGGGATAACCCCTTCTGTTGGATCTATAATTTGGTCCTCCTTGTGCATAATAGATACTGTCTCAGATGGCAGCGTGGTAGGATGGTGGCACATGTGATAATTATATTTATATCATGTTATTTTATCGCACGTGTAGTACAGGTTTATGTCAACCAAACAATACAAAGTCAAAGTGCAAAGTGAGTAGCGCTCGTCCACACAACAATATAAAATCTCTATAGTGCAATTAAATTAATTTTTGTGATCAAACAATTATTATTACACCTCCTATCCACAATGTTCAATAATCATTCAATTGTAAATTTGCACATACACAATGTGTAATGATTAAAAAAAAGTGCAAATGCATAAATATGTGCAAGCAAATGCAATATCAAAAAATTACATTAATTAAAGTGCAAAGAATTATATTTAACCTAATAACATTCTTTAAGTGCCAAAGTGATAGTCCTTAAAGTTCTAAAAACTGTAAGCAGTGTCCACTGATTTGCAATCCCAAAGTAGAGAATACAATATAATAAAAATCCTCTTCACGGTGAAAAAAAATACTTCACCAAAAAGTGAATCCTTCACAACTCTCACTAGATCGGACTTACCAGATCAATTGGCTAGTCAAATTATAGACCAGTATACATGCTCAATCTCTCCAGATGGCTTCTGAGTGCACTTGTCTCTTAGCAACAGTATCAGTCAGAATCTTGTCTCACATATCATGACATCCAATGCGGGAGATAAAAAGAAGGAAGGAGGCTTCCATCTGTAAAAATGTACAACAGGCTTTATTTAACCACTTGCCTACCGGGCACTTAACCCCTTCCTGCCCAGACCATTTTTCAGCTTTCAGCGCTCTCACACTTTGAATGACAATTGCGCGGTCATGCAACATTGTACCCAAATGAAATTTTCATAATTTTTTTTCACACAAATAGAGCTTTCTTTTGGTGATATTTAATCACTGCTGAGTTTTTTATTTTTTGCTAAAAAAATGAAAAAATACCAAAAATATTTAAAAAAAAACAAAAACTGTTTCATAGTTTGTTATAAAATTTTGAAAACGGGTAATTTTTCTAACAGAAGCCGGTGATCGGCTTTTTTCCTCTCACGTTGACAGCGTGAGGGGAAAAAAAATACCGATTACGGATCTCCTGTTTACATCACGTGATCAGCTGTCATTGGCTGACAGCTGATCACGTGGTAAGGGGCCGGATAAGCTGAGTCTCATAGACTCAGTGATCACAGTGCGCTGCGTGCGACCTGCAGGGATGTGCAGGCAGCTCATGCACGGGAGGATGTCCATGGACGCCCTCCCGGCAATTAAGGCCCGCGCTGCAGCCGTCTTTCGGCTATAGCATGGGCTGTAAGTAGTTAAAATATATAAACATTCCACTCACATGTACATAGTGTCAGCCCAAAACTAGAGAAAACACACTCCGTTGTATTAGATGTTCCCCTCCGGTCATTCCATGGACAGCGATCGAGAACCGGCATATGCGGTGACGTCAGCATCCTTGCTGATCCTTACAGTTGTTATGAGATGATTACCTAGAGCAGAATTCTAATGGAGGAGATTAGAAGATTAGGAATAAAAACTTAATCTTGTGATATGAACAAATATTTGGTGCCTGTCTTTTCTTTGCAACTTTTTAAATTCACATATACATCACCAAGTATAAGACATAACTAGAACAAAACTAAACAAAAGTGACAAATGAAGCAATAAACAAGTGACAACAAAGGTTCTGAATTCAGATTTTTTTTTTTTTTTGTAGAGATACATAGTTTTTCATAATCCTTTGTCTCAGTCTGTCACAGTACAGCCAAAGCTGCTGCTGGTGGCACTGTAGTTCGTAGTCAAACACGGTGCAATTCTGATGTCCACCACCGGGTGTTGATTTTATGGAACTTCCACCTAAAGCTGGCTGCTAGGAGATTATTAAGCCCCACCTTTGGAATCAACAAGCATTCAGCATTGTGCCTGTATGCCAGTTATCAGCCCTGCCTGATCTCCATCTCTGGTACAGGCTTGTATAGATCAGATGCTCTGACCATTCCCTTTCCCATCTTGCCCCTTGCCTGACCTTGCTTTGGCCTAGTTTCCCTTGCCCTTTCCCCTAGAATTATTTCTACTGTATATAGTTAGCTTGTAGTACATTTTTTGCTTCACTTATGCAGTTGCTTGGTTTTTGGTTTGCTTTATGCATGTGTTGAATTTTGTATGTATGTTTACTAATAAATTGTGTTGTCTTTACTTGAACAGTGGTATTTTCCTATGTGTAGCTCACATATCTTGTCCCACTAAATCTGGGAACTTCTCACTGTTTTCCTGACAGAATCTCAACTGCATTAAGTGGTATGAATGTAACAAATGCTAGTGACAATCCATGTGATGTTTTAAAATAGTTAAGGAAATGGGTTGAAATCCCTAGGGTGTGAAAAAAACAGAATGGGTAGTGGCAAAGGAAAAATATTACACTAAAGAATTAGGGTATTTAAAAAGAATTAGTATTTCAATAAGAAAAAGAATGGGGCTGAGAACATTAAGGCTGGGTGCACGCTGGCTGCGGCTCACAGCAGGGGGTCCGGTGCGTGTCTGTTCACCATTTCAGGTGCGAATCGGGTCCGAATATTTGGCTGAATTTGCACCTGAAACGCACTAGAAGACGCACAGGACCCTTCTGCAATTCGGACCCCGGCCACCCTGTAGCTATGTGAATGGCTTCATTTAGAGCCAGTCACACTCTCCTGCCATGTGAATTGGATACGGGGAAACCCGCATCGAATTTGCATCAGTGTGAACCCAGCCTAATGGATAGTAGGAGAAGAAAAAGAAAGAGGAATACGGTGGAATAAAGAATGGGTAGTGGGCATATAAAGCAGAGTCAGTTGGTACCACCATTTGGTTTTGGGATGGGACGGGCAGGACTTGATCAGTTATAAATATCTATACTGTCTCACACCATTGTTTTTAAATTGGAATTAAGCTGGAGTTTCTTTTAATTCCATCTAGTTGTATCAAAATTCCAGAAGGATATATTGTATATGTGCCCAATATTGAGTGACAGTCATATGATCAGGTCCCAACGCCGGCTTCAGTGTAGAGGATCGACAACTGACAATGGATGCCCCATAGTAAGCTTATGGGCGATGTCATCGCACAGGCTCTGCAGCCTTGTTGATGATCTCTCCTCGTCACTAAAGCTAAAGAGATCACATGACCAGAGTGACTTCAGAATAGGTACTTTTAGACATCTTCTTTCCTTTTACAGGGTAGGCTTAGAATGGGTGTCTGAGTAGATTTAAACTTGGTTATATTTTCATGTGCCTTCCACTTTAAGTCCTCCACTTTGGCAAACCAACAATCAGTCAAGGCTGGGTTAATGAGATTCCATCGTGATGTAATGTATGATCTTACAGTGTTCAGTATACAGATTAGTAAAGTTTTCTGATGTATCTTTTAAAGGAGAGTGGTTTCTGTCATTCTACTTTGTTTATTATTTAGTGAACTACAATGTATATATGGAGTACAAGAAGCAGTCCCAAGGGTAGCTACCACACTCTATGTATGCGGTCAGTGCCCAGGTGCTTACCCATAAATATGTCTATACAAATCCAAAACCACGGCACTATGTGCCCTGGAGTTTGCATGTTCTCCCTGTGCCTGCGTGGGTTTCCTCCGTGTACTCCAGTTTCCTCCCTCACTACAGAGAAATTCTGGTAGGTTATTTGGCTCCTGTCTAAAATTGGCTTTAGTATGTGTATGTATGAATGTGTAAGTTTCTTGAGGGCAGAAACTGATGTGAATGTACAATAAATACATCAACCGCTGCATAAATTGATGTTGCTATATAAGTACCAACAATAAATAATCAATAATTAATAAATAAGACAGGTATAGAGGCACTCACGGTTTTTGCACTGGAGATCAAAACAACAGCATTTTCTCTAGATCAGGAGTACTGTATACCTTTTACTTTTATAAGTTCATCTCAGCCACAATATAATGATGTATATGTATATCCTCATACTTGGCTTATTTATGTCATACATTTGAAAAATTCATCTCTGTCTCCATACAGATTCTTTGTAGTTCTGAGACTGCTACATTAGCATTCAATATATTGGGGTGGGTTTAATAAAGACAAATAGACTATTCACTTTGCAACTCTTGCAGGGATTTTTCCCCAGAACTTGGTGAAAGAGACAAAGCTATGTTGACTTCCCTTCATGTTCATGCAAAATGCATTTTTTTAAATTTTCATTGTATGTGATTGGTTTTCTGCAAAATGAAGTTTCATCACATTCATTAAGTTCTGGGAAAAATTCCCTTGCAGAGTGCAACTTTACTTGCACAGTAAACCGTGTATTTGCCTTACAACCCCATCAACTCTTTCTATATATCACAAAAAGAAAAATAGTTGGCAGATGTCAAAGATGTAAGAGCCCTTGCACACTGGGGCGGTTTGCAGGCGCTATTGCGCTAATAATAGCCCCTGCAAACCGGCCCGAAAGTGCCGCTACTTTCATTCCAGTGTGCAAGCCCCGAGGGCTTGCACACTGGAGCGATGCGCTGGCAGGACGGTAAAAAAAGTCCTGCTAGCAGCATCTTCGGAGCGGTGAAGGAGCGGTGTGTATACCGCTCCTTTACTGCTCCTGCCCATTGAAATCAATGGGACGGCGCGGCTATGCCGCCGGCAAAGCGCCTCTGCAGAGGCGCTTTGCGGTGGTATTTAACCCTTTCTCGGCCGCTAGCGGGGGGTAAAACTGCCCCGCTAGCGGCCGCATACCAACGGTAAAACGCCGCTAATAATAGCGGCGTTTTACCGCCGACGCCGCCCCCCGCCCCCCGCCCCAGTGTGCAAGGGCTCTAAGATTAACATTGTTGATTAGCTAACCATTAAAAAGAAATTCTATGATTTCCTTTATGGCCAGATGTACCCAACACGTTAGTCTAGCCAAGCCTTTTTCAACCAGGATTTCTTCAGAAGTTGCTAGGGGTTCTTTGGGCAACAAGCAACTTCTGCCTCATGGCTGAGTAACTACTTCTAACAATAATTATTTTAGCCGTCTGTAAAGTAGCGATTCCTCACATTGACCACAAATGTAAGGGTCATTTTTCCCAGTGATCATCACACTAACGTGCAATGAATTGTAGATACAATAAGTACTAGCAGGGTATATCATAAAAAGAAAAATATAAGTATGTGGTACTTTACCCATACTGACAATCATTTCAACATTAAACAACCCTAAGTAAGAGGAGCATTCAAATTGAGGCCAAGAAAAGACACACAAACATGGTCCTCTATCCTTCTCCCCCCCTCCCTATCCACAAGTGTCCTCAGAGTCTCTCTCCTGAGGAGGACCCTGGCGGTGTGTCTTTGCTTGGCCTCCATTTGAATAAAATTTTGTAATAAAATTGTATGTTTTATGTAAAGCAATGTATGAGTAATTTCTTTCTGAGGGTGAGAAAGAACCTTTAAAGTAGTTGTAAAGGCACAGGGTTGCTGCACACCGAAGGTAAAAAACCTTCGGTGTGCAGTAGCCCCCCCTAATACTTACTTGAGCCCCCTCTCGATCCAGCGATGTCCACGAGAGCCTTGTCTCTCCGAGGGCTCACACTCCTGATTGGCCAATCACTTCTTCTGCTGTCAATCACAGCCAGTGAGCCAATCAGGGGACAGAGGGGACGATGTCGAGTCACAGCTCCGTGTGTGAATGGACACACACAAGCTGCAGGTTGGGACACACCTGCTTGGGTGCAGCAAGCAGCTTGCTGCAGGGGGAACCTGGCAGAAAGCAGGGGCCAGGAGCGCTGGTGTGGGACCCTAAAAGAGGAGGATCGGGGCTGCTCTGTGCAAAACCATTACACGGAGCAGGTAAGTATGAATGACATGTCTGTTATTTTAAAGAAAAACAATTACTTTAATATCCCTTTAAAGTCCCAAATAGTTTGATTTTTTTTTTTTCTTTTTACCTAATGGGGATGTGGTGCTGATGGATCAACCACCTCTACTATTTTTTTAAGTATTAGCAGGGGTTCCTTGAACCATAAAAGTTATTTCAAGGGTTCCTCCATGTTATAAAGGTTGAGAAAGGCTGATCTAGCCTGTATACAAAGTCATACAAATATGATCACATTAAGCTGTTAACAACTTGTAATCCTTTTGAAGTAATTTAGTAGCAAGTTGAAGAAACCAACAAAGGTCACAAAAAAGGACAAAAACATTCAAACCACCTAGGTTTTACCCAAATTTCCTGTATTAATAGTCACTGCTGACAATAAGGTATTTGGTATGTATTACTAAATGACATCACAATGGGAACAATGCATGTTCTATGGCACGTTTTGTCCATCAATGCAGGGTTCATTATTTAATTAGTTTCCAGCTTGCATATCCATCATCACAGATATTTTAGTCAGTGCACATATTTCATTTTAGCCAAGACAGCAGTTGGAATGAAATATAGTTAGAGATGTTCTAGTACCATTACTCTATCAGAGACAAAAGGGTAATTGCTAATTGAGTGAGTGAAATGCTTTATTTCCCAATACTGTACAAACAGGATGTGAACTTATGTTAACAAATGCATTGAAAGGCCTTGAATGGAGGCCTCCTGGTCCACACACACCCTGAATCCTATTTCACCACTCCGAGTTACTGTCCCTAGGCACAGCTGTTGCTTTGTGTTCATTAAAACCATCATTTGCCAGTGTCACTCTCGCTTTTTTCTCTGAGATCTTTGCTGTGCTGGAAACTGTCGCTGTTTGGTTTCAAAGTATTCCCTGAGCTGTAACCTTACACTCTACTCTGCACAGTGACTTGAAATATGCAATGCATTCCACATGGAGACTTTTACTGTGACCTAACATGAATCCTTCTTGCTTACAATAGTAGAATAATCATTATTTATTTGATGGACAACCTCTCCTGGAAACCATTACCTGCTGTTCTGATTTGATGTGAAAACCATAATAAAATAATGCTGATACAAAAATGTTTATCCTTTTTTAGCCCCCAACATTGCATAAAACCTGCACCTCCTCCCATGCTCGCCTCCAGAACTTTTCCAGAGCCTCTCCAATCCTATGGAACTCCGTACCCCAATCTGTCCAATTATCTCCTACTCTATTAGCTTTTAGACAATCCCTGAAAACCCTTCTCTTCAGAGAAGCCTATCCTACCAACTCTAACAACTGTATTTTCATTTTCTCCATATGCTCATCCCCCACAGCTATTACCTTTTGTTCCACTTGACCCTCCCTTCTAGATTATAAGCTCTAACGAGCAGAACCCTCTGATTCCTCCTGTATAGAATTGTATTGTAACTGTACTGTCTGACCTCATGTTGTAAAGTGCTGCGCAAACTGTTGGCGTTACATAAATCCTGAATAATAATAATAATAAATTGCAGTGCCAAGAAACCTTGTCTCTATTGAAAATTACATGATGACAGTGATACGTTCTTTGATCACTGGAGACTGCATTTTACACAGAGATGTCGACATACAGTAAGCATTTTTCCTATGCATTAGAGGTGTGGGATTTTTTTTCCTCCCAAACTTAAATAACAAATATTGGTGGGAATGGACAGTTGAATATGGCAGTTTTATTAGCATAAAAAGAGAATACCTTATGCATTAGCCATTACTTAAGTTATATAAGTGGACTGAAGTGAAAGGGCAAGAAAATTAAGTGAAACACAGTGGAAATCCTTCCAGCAGATCTCTGGGGAAATGTGTAAATATCTCTTGCATTGGGGCCTCCCTCGCACAGCATGACATAAAGTGGACGAAAAGCCTAAAGCAGCCCATACATGAGTCTGTTTTTTTTGTTTTTTTTGATCAACCAGTGGGATGAATGAGCAAAAACTGACCTAATTCCCACATCCACACATTTGATGTGGATGGGGGAGTCCTCCCAATGAGCCATTGTATTCTGACAGCAAGGAGACTTCCCTGCCATCAGAATACAATGATCTGCGCTGCCGGTCTACAGCTGGCAGCTCTGATCTAGTCGCAGAAATCTGACAGGATGGTTGTATAGCAATTCAATTGGTAGATACAACCTCCCTGCCCTGGTCCCTGCTGATATAGCAGGTTTGCAATCCATGTATGGCCGGCTTAAGTCTAACTATTCTTCAAAATGCCCCCCCATCCAACTTATACTGCCTAACCTGTATAAAAAAAAGATCTGTGTACTTACTATTTTTAATCTACAGGCATACCCTACTTTTAAGTACGCAATGGGACCAGAGCATGTATGCAAAACGAAAATGTACTTAAAGTGAAGCAATACCTTTTTTCACTTCTGGGGGGTCAGGGGCTGTAGTGGGGGTGTCAGGGGCTGTAGAGTGGGGTCAGGTTCTCTAGTGGGGGGGATCAGGGCCTATAGTGGAGGGCCATGGGCTGTAGTGGGGTGGTCAGGGAGTGAAGTTTATAGTACTGTATAGTAATCCACTTACGTTTAGGCAGTAACTCTGGACTGGCTGGTGGGTAACTCTGGGCTGGCTTGTGGGTAACTCTGGGCTGGCTGGTGGGTATGGCTGGTGGGAAACTCTGGGGCTGGCAACTCTGGGCTGGCTGGCAGGAACTTTGCCTCTTCACTTGCGGCCTCTTCACTGGAGACAACTCTTCCATACTGTGGCTGCGTGGCGCGGGATGTCTGTACTTGCGAGTGTGCATAAAGTGAGTGTACTTACAGCAGAGTATGCCTGTACTCTGGTCCGGATTTGTTCTCTCGCAGCTCTGGCTCCCCTATGTCAGTGAGCAGCGGCTACAGGGAAGAGGAGGGAGCACCAACAATGGCTGGGTTATGGGAACCTATTAAACACTCCCTGAGCCAAAGCTGCAGGATAATGTAACTGGACCAGAGTGGATTAAAATAGGTAAATACACAAATCTTTTTTACACAGGTTAGGTTGGATAGGTAGAAGGAGGGGGAGCGAATATGTTTAAGAATAGTTAAACTTAAGCCTGCCACGCATGGATCGAAATTCTGCCAGTTCAGCAGGGAATTTGTACAGAAGTCGATCTACCAATTGACTTCTGTACAACTGTTCTGTTGGATTTTTGTTGTTCGATCAGTGTTGCTGGCTATAGCTTTAGGCTTTTCTGTTTAGGGGAACATAAAAAAAAGGTTTCACTTACCTTATCCTGCTTTTTGTATCTTTGTCTGTTGGTCACACTTCAAAATCAGCATGTACAATACAGCAGGGGACCCCAATCCCTGGGCTGTGGACTGGTGTCAGTCCCTGGCCTGTTGGGGGCTGGGCTGCGGGACAAGATGTGGGCAGCGTCAGAGTGAACCTGCAAGCTGGGTCATAGAGCAAGAACTGATGAGTCTTGTACACCACTACTGTACAACCACCCCCCCCCCCCCCCCCCCCCCCCGGGATGGCAGGCTGCACACACAAACTGAGGTGACTGTCTGTAACTCCCCGTCCCCCCAGTCCAGGGAGGAGTTGTCTACCATGAGGTCGGACCCTGGTTTCCGGGAGTTTGGGGACCAGCAGCCCTGCATTGTATGTGATTGTTTCAAGCATTGGTGCAGCCTTCATGAATTAACCTCCTCATTTGTATTTCCTATCGTTGCCAGCTCCATCTACTGGCCTTAATGCAATGTTTTCCGGAAATACCTCAACATTAGGCAAATCATGGGAATTATTTGTGAAGGCTGTGTGAATTCTTGAGACATTCGCACAAAGCAATTTATATAAAGAGAACCACCTGGTTCTTTTTATATAAATTGCTTTGGTCCACCTGGTATGTTTAATGGGTATAAGGCAGACACATAGCTGATGAAATGAGCTGTGTCCCCACGCTTTCACAATTGCAATCAAAGTTTATGTTAGCATTATTTTGTTTATGGGTTTGTATATGCCATCTATGTTAGCTGACACCTTTGTCCCATACAAGTTCAAATCACAGAAAATTAATCTTAAAAGATCAAATGGCAGATCAAGAGTATATTCATATCTGTAGAGGTGTTAGTCATCCACATTGCTATTCCTAAGTAACAGCTGCTAAGGAAGAATATAATATTGATGCCATGGATGTTCCTTTTAGGTCCATGGCAGATCATGTGTAAACATTAAATCCATTGCAGACTATGTGAATTCCATGGTTTGTTGCAGTAAGAGCTCTTACAGATAGCAAAAGGTTGGACATTATAATGGGTTCCCACAGCACGGAAGTAAGATTTAGGCCTATCCAATGCAGTTAGTATTACACATTGCTCAAAGACTTCCCAGACACTGCTAATTGAGGAAATGAAAGTAAAATCACCGATCATTTAGGCTACTTTCACACTGGGGCGGGCAGGCGTTGGCGGTAAAGCGGCAGTTTGGTGGCGCTGCCCCTTTTATTTCAATGGGCAGGGGCTCTTTAGGAGTGGTGTATACACCGCTCCTACATTGCTGCAAAGATGCTGCTTGCAGGACTTTTTTTTTACCATCCTGCAAGCGCACTGCTCCAATGTGAAAGCCCTCGGGCTTTCACACTGGAGACACAGGGGAGGCTCTTTACAGGTGCTATGCAGGCACTATGTTTAGTGCTGTAGCACCTGTAAAGCGCCTCAGTGTGAAAGGAACCTTAAGGAAATGTATTATCATATACTCAGTGCATAAGTATTAAAGCGTATATCTTGGCTATACATGCATATTTCTCCAAACCACACAACTTGTAATTTGCAGATTAATGATATCCCAATTTTGTATATCACAGAAGACTTCAAAATGACTAGACAGCAGAGTTACACAAGTCTTGGAGATAGGGTTGCCACCTCATCCCTTTAAACCCAAACACATATTGTTTACACAGGTTCTGTGGCTGATTAAGGTGGTAATTAAAGTCACTTGGTGCCTTATCTGCATTTAATTAATTGTGTTCGGGTTTAAAGGGATGAGGTGGCAACTCTACTTGGAAATACACATTTATGGGGAAGGCTTACAGTAAACAGTAATACCAATGTATTTATAAAATGCTATTGTATGTTTAGAGTAAAGGTAGTAAAGCTCTAACTATTCTTAAAAAGATTCCCTCCCCCTCCCTAAATACCCTGTATAAAAAAGGCTTGTACACTTACCTTTTTTTAATCCAGTCCGGTCCAATCACATGATTCAACAACTCCAAGTCCCATGTGTTGGGGAACGCTTGACAACAGCTATAAATTCTGGGAGTCGTGACATCACCCATAGGCTCCCATGACCCAGACACTGTTGGTTCTCCTTTCTTCCCCCTGCAGCAACCTCTCACTGACACAGGAGTCTGAGCTGCTGGATCACGTGATCAGAAAGGAGCGGACTAAAAAGTAGGTAAGTACACAGATCTTTTTTTTTTATACAGGGTATACAGGATAGGTAGGAGGAGGAGGGAGGGAACATTTTGCCATTTTCGCCTCTGAAAATGTTGCACAGCCAAATATCTGTTAATCCTGCCAAAAATCCAGTGAGATCCAGTGAGAATTTTCTGTAGTGATTTGATAATGCTGCCTCTGCTGTATTGAAACACCAAGAAGTGTTGTCAGCCCTGCCAGAGTTATCCCCTCCTGGAGGAATAGTTCTGTATTTTAACATTGGAGACTGTAGGCAGGGCTGACAACCCTTCTTGGTTTTTCAGTACAGCATTTGCCAGATTACTACAACATGTTATGAACTCACTGGATTTCTAGAAGGATTAACAGGTATTTTTCTTTACTTACAGCAAATACAGAAAAAAAAACAGTGGGGGGATATTGTATGCATAATATGTATTTATTTTTCCCAGACATACATACTGGAGTATAAGTCGAGATTTTCAGCCCTTTTTTTTAGGCTGAAAGTGCCCCCCTCGACTTATACTCGAGTCACCGCCGTCTGCCTACATGATCAGCATGTCATGCAGACAGACAGTGGCCAGCATGTGATATTACCATTCGGCGGCCATTCCACTGTTCAAAAGCCGCGCCTCCTCCTCATCTGTGATAGGCAGAAAACTCCATTTCCCAGCAGTCAGTGTACAGCCTATCACGGACATTCTCTCATCCTCGTCCATGGTATGAGGATGAGAGAATGTCCGTGATAGGATGACTGCTGGGAAATGTAGTGTTCTGCCTATCACAGACGAGGAGGAGGCGCGGCTTTGGAACAGTAGAATGGCCGCTGAATGGTATTATCACAGGCTGATCGGTGCAGAGCGGCACACGGAGGCATGCACAGGACACAGGTAGGATGCAGACATACACAGGGACACATGCACAGAACACAGGTAGGATGCACACATACACAGGGACACATGCACAGGACACATACACAGAACACAGGTAGGATGCACACATACACAGGGACACATGCACAGGACACATACACAGGACACAGGTAGGATGCACACATACACAGGGACACATGCACAGGACACATACACAGGACACAGGTAGGATGCACACATACACATGGACACATGCACACATACACAGGGACACATGCACAGGACACAGGGAGGCATGCAGCTGCAGATGGCCATTTTTGACCCTCTTTTTCCACTTACAGTAGCTTCTGCATTTCTCACCCTCGGCTTATACTCGGGTCCATACGTTTTTCCCAGTTTTTTTGGTAAATTAGGAGCCTCAACTTATACTTGGATCGACCTATACTCGAGTATATACAGTAATATACATTTTCACTGTATAAATGAATACAATAAATATATATTTCCATATTATGTGAATCTGTTGTCTAGTATTTTTAAAGTCTATACACAATTGGTTTATCATTAATTGGAAAATTACATGTTGTGTTTGGCAGTGGTCTGTAGTATCCCATTATTTGGTCTTTGCAGCAGGGGAGAAATGGAATCATGATTGACTACTTATCTACGGGTACATTCACCTCCTTCCTGCCCAGGCAATTTTTCAGCTTTCATCGCTGTCGCACTTTGACAATTGAGCGGTCATACAGCACTGTAACATGTGAATTTTTTTTATCATTTTCTTCACACAAATAGAGTTTTCTTTTGGTGGTATTAAATCACTGCTGGGATTTTTATTTTTTTCTTACAAAAAAAAAAAAAAAAGACTGAAAATGTTGAAAAAAAAAGTTCTTTTTAGTTTCTGTAAGTAAATTTTGTAAATAAGTCATTTTTTCTCCTTCACCGATGTGCGCTGATGAGCGCCTCTTAATGGGCACTAACAGGCTGCACTGATGGGCACTGATGAGGCAGCACATATGGGCACTGATTAGGTGGCACTGATGAGGAGGCACTAATATTCTGCACCTATGGGCACTGATAGGTGGCACTGATGAGCACTGATAGGCAGCACTGATAAGTGGCACTGGTGGGCATTGATGGGTGGCACTGGTGGGCACTAATAGGTGGCACTGACGGGCCCTGATAGCCGGCACTGGTGGGCACTGATAGACAGCATGGATAAGCGGCACTGATGGGCTGCTCTGATGGGCATTAATGGGTGGCATTGATGGGCTTTATTGATGGGCATCACTGGTAGGCAGCACTAAAAGCCAGCACTGACTGGCATCACTAATGGGCACTTATTTCTGGCTGTGGTGGGCATTGATTGCTGGCACTGGTTGGCACTGGTTGCTGACACTGGTTAGCATGGGTTGCTGGCACAGGTGGCGCTCTAGTGTAATCAGGGCACTGATCATCCGTGCCCTGACTAAATCTCTCACTGTCCTATGCAAGGAATTGCCGCTGATCGGCTCTCCTCGTCACACACTCTGTCAGTGTGAGGCGAGGAGAGCCGATTACCGGCACTTTCTTGTTTATATATGACCGGCTGTGATTGGACACATATATAAGCTGCGTCAGCGGCTTTTTACAGAGATCGGGGTTGTGCCATGTCCTAGCAACACAGTACGTCTGCGATCGATGCGTAGTGCGCCCCTGCGAGTGCGCAGGAGCGGACGTTTGGGTGCGCCGTCATATGATGTCCACTCAGAACGAGAGTCGCACCATCCTGCCGTCATTTGATAGTGGGCGGACGGCAAGTGGTTAAAGGAAGAAGTACAGCCAAAGCTCATTTGGCTGTACTTCTCCTGTGGATCACAAGAGTGCAGTGCGTTCTGACGGCCGCTGTCTGCTCACATCACAGAGCCGGTCCAGGCTTGGGCAAGATTGCGACAATCAATTCAGGATCCATCCACGTGCCTGAACTGGCACCCGGCTCAGCCTCTCAGCGTCCGGATGCATGAATTCCACTGGGGCGGGGGTGTTTTTTTGAAGCACGTGATTAGAGCCAGAGGCTCTAATAGGCTTCAAAATAGGGTGGGCTTGGGGCGCAGAGCACTGAATCTCCTCCCTGCCAATCAGAAAGCGGGTCTGAGACCCGTTTCCCATTTGGCAGAGAGGAGAAGTGTTCCATTTGGCCTCTGAGGAGGAGGAGGGAGGAGACGGAAGCCACCGTGATGCCCACTCGGAGGAGAGCAGGGGAAGCTGCCCGTGATGCCCGCCATCCTTGATGCCCGCCATAGATATGGGGTAAGTGCTCTGGACCCGACAGACTGGACCAGGGGGGCATTGGTGGCTGTGGGTGCAGTGTTTGCCGCTCCATCCCCCCCAAAAAAAAAATTACCAGCAGCCGCCACTGGTGGGATGTGCTGGAAAAACAAGAGTCATCCATGGAGGCCCTACCTCGTGACTTCAAGGATCTGCTACTGACGACTGTGCCATATACCACAGCATACCTTCAATGGTCTAGTGATATCCATGCCTCGACGGCTCAGGGCTGTTTTGGTGGCAAAATTTTGCATGGTATAGTTATGGCTGATTGGTATATTTTATAGCTTGTTGGATAGATATAGGTCAAATGACTTACAGATAACTTAGCAAAAGCAATCTATATCTCATACATTGTTTCACTCTTAGAATAAAAAGTAACCCAGTGAAGCTGTGTTTTATTTCCAGCAGATATGTTTAAATGTTAAAATAGTCCCTGTAGTGGCAGCATATTGGTTTACATTAATTTGTCACAATGCTAGCATGAATGAGTAGGCAGTGCTTTACAATGTAAACTCTAATTAGGCATCTTAGAAGAAAATAGAAGTGTTTAATGTCTCTGGAATGGGAGCCTAGTACATTATCGGGTTGATTTTCATCTCAATGACTGAAAGGCAAGACTGCGTGGACAACCGGTAGCTACTGTTTGACACAGCATTCATCTTAACAGTGGAGCTTTGTTTTTAGATCTGTCAATCCAAAATACCAATTTACACCATTTGCAAAGAACCCACACAGATAGCTGGAATGCATCTGCATTTCACTTTACTTGTTTTATGCTGCCAATAAAACATAGTGATGAAAAACAAACAGGCTATTTCTATCTTATCCTCTCTTCTTTGGAAAGTTTTCCACTGACACTATTATGTGTGTGTGTATATGTATGTGCGTGCGTATGTGTGTGTATATATATATATATATATATATATATATATATATATATATATATATATATATATATATACACTTTTTTTTTAAATACAATTATATACATTGATCCCTTTTCTGCTGATCGCCGGTGCCATGCTTTCCAGGCTCCTAAAAAAAAAAAGGGTAAATGTATATTTTTTTACCCGCAAAAAAAAATTGGCATTTATTATTATAATTTTTTTTAAGTAAACTTATCCTTTAAGTTCCTGAAGTCTCTCCTGAACTGTTATATTCTCCAGCCCATCTCTGGACTCATGGGGGAGAGTTACTATTACTGGAGCACTCAGAATCTGGTGCAGCTGTGCATAGTAACCAATCAACTTCTAACTTCAGCTCCTTCAATTAGGCCCGGTTCACACTGGTACAACAGTCGCTCTGACTTTGGAGTACTTGTCGCATCAGAAGTCGGACCTCATTCAGTGCAATGGAACCATTCTGATCGGTGTGACTTGCGTCTCTCCGACTTAGAAAAGTTTCCTGCACTACTTTTGGTCTGACTTTGGTACGACTTGCATTGACTTCTGTTACATGCAGAGTCGTGCCAAAGTCACGCTGGGGTTCCACTTCCAAGTTGGCCAACTTTGAAGTCGCGGGCAGTGTGAACCCGGGCTGAAGCTTTAAATATGAAACCTAGAAGCTGATTCATTACTATGCACAGCTGCACCAGATTCTGTGTGCACCAGTTTTAGTAGATCTTCATCATACTGTCTTATCAAAATCTTTTTGTAAGTGAGGTTTCCAGAGCTCAATACAGTATTCTAAGGATGTGAACCTTAAGTGGATGATATTTAGGGGTTGATTTACTAAAGGCAAATCCACTCTGCACTACAAGTGCACTGCACGTGCAACTGAAAGTGCATTTGGAAGTGCAGTCGCTGTAAATATGAGGGGAAGATATGAAATGAGGGGAAGCTCTGCTGATTTTATCATCCAATCATGTACAAGCGAAAATGCTGTTTTTTTTTTCTTTCTTGCATGTCCCCCTCGGATATACAGCAACTGCACTTCCAAGTGCTCTTCCAAGTGCACTTGCAGTGCAAGTGGATTTGCCTTTAGTAAATAAACCCCATTATTTGCTAAAGCACTGTGTATCATAAACATTTTTCTAACAAAATCAGTTTTTAGTTTTTTGCATCCTTGCATCTCAGTGCTGCTTATCACCTTTGTGGCCACTTCCCATCTATATGCATGCCCTCCAGTGATGGCTGCAGCTTGCAATCAGAAGGTGCACAATTTATTAAAAAAAAACATCTTTGGAAATAAAAGAGTTTAGGTGTATGTAAGGGCACATTTTTTATTTGACATAAAAAAGATGTACTTCTTTCCTGCTCTGTGTGGTGCTCTTCACCCCTTCTTCCTATGCGTGCCCCCTCAGTAAGCTGTGTCCTCAGGGGCACCCATGTGGGCATACTCCTGAGCTGGGCTGTGTGCATTCATAGATGCACACAGCATGGTTGGGCCACGTTCCAGGATTTGACTGACAGCAGCAAGATCCTAGGACTATCACTGCGTTCAGCATGTCCTGTGAAAGCAGGAAGAGAAGGAGAGGTGATGCAGCTGGAATGAAAGTATTTAGGGGGGACAGGTAATCGGGCATTAAGGTAAAAAACGCTTAAACTTTAGAACCACTGTAAAGCTGATGAGAACCCTGCACCAGACAATGTTGTGACATCATAGATCAAGCATTGCTAATGTGCATGCAGCTGAAAATTCAGAAGCCACAAATGATTCCAGAAAATAATCTCTTTATAAAGGAATGCGTAGAGCAGAACATTACATAGCTGTAGCTGTGCTGAGGCTGTTTTACTACCTCTATCTGTAAGCCAATAAAACAAGCACATTCATTGACAATCTCCCTCTATTGACCCCAATGCAGTGTCTCTGTTTATCTTTCTGTTTCCTATGGGACAGGACACCTAGACAGCCTTCCTATGGCATTAATCCCCACACTTTCCTGGCTGGTTGTCTTCAGGTCCAACTTGGGGGGACAGCAGTCTTCACTCAAGGAGTACTTCAGTCTTCTCCCTGGCCACATTGAAATGCTGCACCATTGGAAGGAGGGTGTTACAATGCAGTGCATGGCTTGCTGTTCGGGGTAGGGAGGTGGAGCAGCTGCATCAGTGCTAGGCAGAAAGTTTTTCCCCCCACTTTCTGACCAGCACATAGTAACAATATTTAATTAGTTTGACGTTAAATACTGGGGTTTTGGCAGCAGCTAGCTGCTGTAACCCCGTTTTTTTTTTTTTTTTTCATTTTTTTTTTTTTTTTAAGTGTCGCCTATGGAGATTTTTCAGTACTGTAGCTTGTCGCAATTCCATGTGTGTGCAATTTTAAAGCAAGACATGTTGGGTATCTATTTACTCGGCGTAACATCATCTTTCACATTATACAAAATAAATTAGGGTAAATATTTTTTTTTTATTCATTACAGTGTATTTTTTCCCAAAAAATGTGATTAAAAGACATTAAATATTGAAATTATTGCCATTTTATTCTCTAGGGTCTTTGCTAAAAAATATATAATTTTTGGGGGTTCTAAGTAATTTTCTATCAAAAAAATACTGATTTAAACTCTCAAATAGCTCCAGAAAAGGCATGGTCTTCAAGTGGTTAATTGAGAATGGGAGGGTACCAAATGATGCCGGCAAGTTCTAATTCAGTGCTGTGCATTAACAAGTGGCAAAGGGTTGTTTTTACTGGAGATGCTGTAGGAGTGCTGCCACTACCAGCCGTGGGGATATGAGATGTAAGTGGTTTAGTTTCAGTGTAAGGTGTTTCTCTATTTGATAATCTCAGGAGTACCACGACAAGCCTTGTCTCCAGTTTGTGGTGGGGTTCTCCTGTTTCCATTTGCCAATCATACTATGAGAGTTTTATATATGTAGTTGTTGCTACCTATCAGAAATATATTTTTAGTAGTCTTACTAAACATAAAACTCCAAACAAAATGTTTTTTTTGGCGGTGGGTATAGATTGGAAAGGGTTAGAAGCTCTATCATATTTTAAATGCTTATCTATGTTTTTGCTGGGGAAAAATTACACTAGTTTCTTGTCCTGGTAAGGGCTGTTCGACAATGGTGTTGAATTCTGAAGCAGCCATTATTGATCATGAAAGCACCTATAGTGGTAATCAACATTTTGGACATGTTGCACTGGTGTTCAAGTATCAACAGTCAACTTTTATCAAATGTCCTGTGGAATATTTTGTTTGGTTTTAGGCTAAAATGAGAAATGATCACTTTGGATGCTTTGCAACTGCACCTTAAATTAATTAAATGCCATAGATGCATTTACTGTGGTGCGTTTCAATAGAAATACATGTAGGCAGTTGCAAAGCATCAATGCCTGCCAAACTGTGCAGGTATTATTAAGGCCCAAACACACGATCAGACTTTCCGACAGGAAATGTTGGATGTCAAGGCTCCAACATCGGACAATTGTTGTCGGACTTTCCGCCAACAAATGTTGGCTAGCATGTTTTCAAATTTTCCGTGTTGTCGGATTTTCCGATCATGTATACACAAGTCTGTCGGACAAAAGTCCAAAGTACAAACACGCATGCTCGGAAGCAGAAGCGGTCAGTCTTGTAAACTAGCGTTTGTAATGGAGAATTAACATTTGTGACGTGGAAAATTATGAAATCTCGAAATGCAGCGCACAATTCTCTTCTTCTTTAATGGGATAATAATGAAACTGCTTTGCTGGTGATACTGGTGGAGTTTTTGCAAACAAATTTTCAAAGGCTTTTTTTTCTAGTGATATCAAGAATAATATTATTATGTTTTTGTGCAAGTTACCACAACACCATTATCCTGTAGTTTTTAAGAACAAAGATACAACTATGTTGGTGTCCCTTGTCAATTTTACATTGTATTTTTTAAAATATAACTGCCTACTCCCAAACTGTCATTTGAAGTAAAACACATAGCCAAGTATTATTCTCCACAATTTTTTTTATTGTGCATTAAAAAAAGAAAAAAAATAATATTATGATGCTATCTGCCAATAGAACTTAACCAAATAGTGCATTCTATGCATCCAAAAATATAGAAAATATACCAAATCAAATCATTATTCAACCAAAAAAAAAAAATGTCAAAGCAATAACTCCAAGGCCAATAATAAATAACGTGTTATCTCCTCCGATTCCGCAACATGTCTGGTTGACGAACAGCTGTTCAGAAACGAACTGAAAAGCACGAAATGAAAAGCGCGAACGGAAAAGCGCTAAATGAAAAACGCGAAAAGAAAAGCGTGAATGAACACTCACCTAACTTCTACTAACACAAAATTAGCAGAAGGAGCCCAAAGGGTGGCACTAAAGAACTGAAAAACCACGTAGTACGTCTAGTATGTCACTATGTTCATAATTGTTGGCCAACATTTGTGTGGCCGTGTGTATGCAAGACAAGTTTGAGCCAACATCCTTCGGACAAAAATCAGCGGTTTTGTTGGTGGAAAGTCCGATCGTGTGTACGAGGCTTTAGTGTTGCCTCGCTGCAATGTGGGACAAGGCTAACTCTGCACCATTCTTTAACAATATTTAAGTTCAGTTGATAGGCAGTTGGGTAAAAACATTACCCAATCACCTACTTTCAACGCCTGTGTGAAAGAGCTCTAAAAGTTATTACAAATCGGAAAGCAAGGGGACATTCTCCAGCATGGAAGCTGAATTTGATAAAGCATATTTCCCCCCACTCTATGCAGACAAAAATTGTCTGGGTATCCTCTTCATTATTCCTATGTGAAATTCATGCTTACTTTTCAAACTATTTAAAAAAAAAAAAAGGTTTGACTTTTTTCTTGTTTTTGCCCTTCCTCACACTTGATCTGAAATCCATTTCAGCCTATTGCTATCTGACATTTTTTCTGAGAGCGTAATTAAAACTCAGGTTAAAATTGAAAAAAGACACTTTCTTCAATACATAATAACCTCAAAACATGACTTTCCTTCATTAGAGGTCAGATATTCTAAGGCACCCCATAAAACGAAAACTTGTGTCATTTTAAAGCATACTAATTCTTCTCCATCAAAGGCATTATGGAAAAAAGTGCTGAAAGTTCCCTTTGTGTGATGCTGAAATGAAAGCAGTACTTTCAGAAGATCTGGAAAGGTTTACTTGACTTTGGCACACACAGGACAAAGCCATGCTGCAAATACCAAAACTCAGGAACTTCATTGTGTTCTGAAAAGGTGAAGCAAGCATGCCTCACATTTGCTGGTCACCGAACAATTGCAGGTTGTATAACATCTGTATTGTCTTGGCTACATTATTCAAAATAATAAGATTTGTACAAGACATGAATTGATTTGTAAGCCGCTATAGGTGTTTCCTGGCTTTGTCTTTATGGACCTAGTGCGCTGTAGAATTTGTTCAAGCTTACTGAATTCACTCCTAATCTGTTGAATATTACCAATCAGGTATAACAAGTATTCTGTGCTACTCATTCTGTGTTTGAATCTTGGTTGACACTTTAATTGGTACCATGTATCTAGCTACAAGCTGTAAAAGCAAAAGATTATTCATATACCGTAAATTATTTGCAAAAAAATAAATCCATGTACATTATTTGCAACATAAAAAAAGAGTGAATCCAAAAACAGAGTTTAACATTTTATTTTAGGGCGTACCGTATATACTGGAGTATAAGCCGAGATTTTCAGCCCTTTTTTTAGGCTGAAAGTGCCCCCCTCGGCTTATACTCGAGTCACCGCCGTCTGCCTACCTGATCAGCGTGTCATGCAGACAGACGGCGGCCAGCGTGTCATAAAAACATACGGCGGTCATTCCACTGTTCAAAAGCCACGCCTCCTCCTCGTCTGTGATAGGCAGAACACTCAATTTCCCAGCAGTCAGTGTTCAGCCTATCACGTACATCCTCTCATCCTCGTCCGTGGTATGAGGATGAGTGGATGTCCGTGATAGGCTGAACACTGACTGCTGGGAAATTGAGTGCTCTGCCTATCACAGACGAGGAGGAGGCGCGGCTTTTGAACACTGGAATGGCCGCTGTATGTTTTTATGACACACTGATAGGTGCAATGGTGGCTGCAGATCGGCACATGGAGGCTGCAGATCGCCATACGGCGGCATGCACAGGACACAGAGAGGATGCAGATTGGCACAGGTAGGCTGCAATGGACACAGGGAGGTATACACAGGACACAGGGAATCATGCACAGGACACAGGGAGGCATACACAGGACACAGGGAGGTATGCACAGGACACGGGGAGGCATGCACAGGACATGAGGAGGCATGCACAGGACATGGGTAGGCGTGCACAGGACACAGGGAGGCATACACAGGACACAGGGAGGTATGCACAGGACACGGGGAGGTATGCACAGGACACGGGGAGGTATGCACAGGACACGGGGAGGCATGCACAGGACACGGGGAGGCATGCACAGGACATGGGGAGGCATGCATAGGACACGCGGGGAGGCATGCACAGGACACGGGGAGGCATGCACAGGACTCGGGGGGCATGCACAGGACACAGTGAGGTATACACAGGACACAGGGAGGCATGCACAGGACACAGGGAGGCATGCAGCTGCATATGGGCATTGTTGACCCGCTTTTTCCACTTACAGTAGCTGCTGCATTTCTCACCCTCGGCTTATACTCGGGTCAATAAGTTTTCCCAGCTTTTTGTGGTAAATTAGGGGCCTCGGCTTATATTCGGATCGACCTATACTCAAGTATATACGGTAGTCTAATTTATGAGAAATAAAATTTTGGTAATTATATTTACCATGATTTCATTTGTTTTAAACTGCATTCTTGTTTGATTATATAGTTACAATACGTAGTTAGTCTGGTTGAAAAAATACATCTAGTTCAAACAATAAAAAGGGGTAAAACTGTATTTATTTTTTTACAACCTTATATACACAATCCAATACCCACAGTTGATCCAGAGGAAGGCAAAAAAAAAAAAAAAATAGCAAAACATGATCCAGTTTGCTCCAGCAGAGGAAAAAATGCCTTCCTTATCCCCCAAGAGGCAATTGGATGTTCCCTGTATCAACTTTACCTATAAATGTTAATATTCAGTTATATTATGTACATTTAGTAAAGAATACAGGTGTTTTCTAAAACAATCTACTAAGGTGGACAGAACTAGCTCTTGAGGGAGTCTATTTCACACTTTCACAGCTCTTACTGTGAATAAGCAATTCCATAGGTAAAGAGTAGGGATGAGCTTCGAGTTCGAGTCAAACTCATGTTCGACTCGAACATTGGCTGTTCGCAAGTTCGCCGAACAGCGAACAATTTGGGGTGTTCGCGGCAAATTCAAATGCCGCAGAACAACCTTTAAAAGTCTATGGGAGAAATCAAAAGTGCTAATTTTAAAGGCTTATATGCAAGTTATTGTTCTAAAAAGTGTTTGGAGACCCGGGTCCTGCCCCAGGTGACATGGATTAATGCAAAAAAAAGTTTTAAAAACGTCCGTTTTTTCAGGAGCAGTGATTTTAATAATGCTTAAAGTCAAACAATAAAAGTGTAATATCCCTTTAAATTTTGTACCTGGGGGGTGTCTATAGTATGCCTGTAAAGGGGCGCATGTTTCCCGTGTTTAGAACAGTCTGACAGCAAAATGACATTTCGAAGGAAAAAACCCATTTAAAACTACCCGCGGCTATTGCATTGCCGACAATACACATAGAAGTTCATTGATAAAATCGGCATGGGAATTCCCCACAGGGAAACCCCGAACCAAAATTAAAAAAAAAAATGACGTGGGAGTCCCCCTAAATTCCATACCAGGCCCTTCAGGTTTGGTATGGATATTAAGGGGAACCCCAGCCAAAATTAAAAAAAAAAAAATGATGTGGGGTTCCCCCTAAATTCCATACCAGACCCTTCAGGTCTGGTATGGATTTTAAGGGGAACCCCGCGCCAAAAAAAAAAAAAAAACGGCTTGGGGTCCCCCCAAAAATCCATACCAGACCCTTATCTGAGCACGCAACCTGGCAGGCCGCAGGAAAAGAGGGGGGGATGAGAGTGCGGCCCCCCCTCCTGAACCGTACCAGGCCACATGCCCTCAACATTGGGAGGGTGCTTTGGGGTAGCCCCCCAAAACACCTTGTCCCCATGTTGATGAGGACAAGGGCCTCATCCCCACAACCCTGGCCGGTGGTTGTGGGGGTCTGCGGGCGGGGGGCTTATCGGAATCTGGAAGCCCCCTTTAACAAGGGGACCCCCAGATCCCGGCCCCCTCCTGTGTGAAATGGTAAGGGGGTACTTACCCCTACCATTTCACTAAAAAACTGTCAAAAATGTTAAAAATGACAAGAGACAGTTTTTGACAATTCCTTTATTTAAATGCTTCTTCTTTCTTCTATCTTCCTTCATCTTCTTCTTCTGGCTCTTCTGGTTCTTCCTCCGGCGTTCTCGTCCAGCATCTCCTCCGCGGCGTCTTCTATCTTCTTCTCCTCGGGCCGCTCCGCATCCATGGCATGGGGGGAGGCTCCCGCTTTTCTCTTCATCTTCTTCTTCATCCTCTTCTCTTCTTCCTTCTTCTCTTCTTCTCTTCTTCATTTTCTTCTCCGGGCCACTCCGCATCCATGCTGGCATGGAGGGAGGCTCCCGCTGTGTGACGGCGTCTCCTCGTCTGACGGTTCTTAAATAACGGGGGGCGGGGCCACCCGGTGACCCCGCCCCCTCTGACGCACGGGACATGACGGGACTTCCCTGTGGCATTCCCCGTGACGTCACAGGGAAGTCCCGTCAAGTCACCGTGCGTCAGAGGGGGGCGGGGTCACCGGGTGTCCCCCCCCCTGTTATTTAAGAACCGTCAGACGAGGAGACGCCGTCACACAGCGGGAGCCTCCCTCCATGCCAGCATGGGTGCGGAGCGGCCCGGAGAAGAAAATGAAGAAGAGAAGAAGAGAAGAAGGAAGAAGAGAAGAGGATGAAGAAGAAGATGAAGAGAAGAGCGGGAGCCTCCCCCCATGCCATGGGTGCGGAGCGGCCCGAGGAGAAGAAGATAGAAGACGCCGCGGAGGAGATGCTGGACGAGAACGCCAGAGGAAGAACCAGAAGAAGAAGAAGATGAAGGAAGATAGAAGAAAGAAAAAGCATTTAAATAAAGGAATTGTCAAAAACTGTCTCTTGTCATTTTTAACATTTTTGACAGTTTTTTAGTGAAATGGTAGGGGTAAGTACCCCCTTACCATTTCACACAGGGGGGCGGGATCTGGGGGTCCCCTTGTTAAAGGGGGCTTCCAGATTCTGATAAGCCCCCCGCCCGCAGACCCCCACAACCTCCGGCCAGGGTTGTGGGGATGAGGCCCTTGTCCTCATCAACATGGGGACAAGGTGTTTTGGGGGGCTACCCCAAAGCACCCTGCCAATGTTGAGGGCATGTGGCCTGGTACGGTTCAGGGGGGGGCCGCACTCTCATCCCCTCCTCTTTTCCTGCGGCCTGCCAGGTTGCGTGCTCGGATAAGGGTCTGGTATGGATTTTTGGGGGGACCCCACGCCGTTTTTTTTTTTTGGCACGGGGTTCCCCTTAAAATCCATACCAGACCTGAAGGGTCTGGTATGGAATTTAGGGGGAACCCCACGTCATTTTTTTTTTTTTAATTTTGGCCGGGGTTCCCCTTAATATCCATACCAGACCTGAAGGGCCTGGTATGGAATTTAGGGGGACTCCCACGTCATTTTTTTTTTAAATTTTGGTTCGGGGTTTCCCTGTGGGGAATTCCCATGCCGTTTTTATCAATGAACTTCTATGTGTATTGTCGGCAATGCAATAGCCGCGGGTAGTTTTAAATGGGTTTTTTCCTTCGAAATGTCATTTTGCTGTCAGACTGTTCTAAACACGGGAAACATGCGGCCCTTTACAGGCATACTATAGACACCCCCCAGGTACGAAATTTAAAGGGATATTGCACTTTTATTGATTGACTTTAAGCATTATTAAAATCACTGCTCCTGAAAAAACGGCCGTTTTTAAAACTTTTTTTTGCATTGATCCCTGGGGCAGGACCCGGGTCCCCAAACACTTTTTATGACAATAACTTGCATATAAGCCTTTAAAATTAGCACTTTTGATTATTCATGTTCGTGTCCCATAGACTTTAACGGTGTTCGCGTGTTCGAGCAAACTTTTTTCCTGTTCGCATGTTCTGGTGCGAACTGAACAGTGGGGTGTTCGGCTCATCCCTAGTAAAGAGTGCCCCTTTCCCCCTGTGATCACCTTAAATTGGTTGTAAAGCTACTATGATAAGATCATACAATCCCCTTTGTTAAACAGGAAATGTGCCCCAATGCACGTGTTTTATAAAAATATGCCGACTTCTACCTTATTTCAGAGTGCTTCCCCGCGCTCACGTGACTTCTCGCCGCTCTCCTCTCCTGGGCTGACAAATGCAGTGGCCAAGAACTCCTGCTGAAGTCAGCTGGGAGGAGGGGAGGAGAGCAGCGAGTAGTCACGTGAGCGCCAAGAGGCACTCTGAAATAAGGTAGAAGTCGGCATATTTTTTATAAAACACATGCAGTGGGGCACATGGTGGGACACATGTCCTTATTTAAGACAGGGGATTGTATGATCAGAACATTGTTTTTTTTAGGAGCAGGAAGGGAAGAGACAGGGAGCAGAGTGGCCCTGACACAGCTGACAGGCAGGGAGGGAGGGGAGGAGAACAGAGGAGAGCTGTGGCTGATGGAGACACATAAACTGACCACGGTGTCAGGGCACAGCAGCCATGATAAACCACGGTCCATTTACAGGGGGGAGGGCAGAACCAGGCAGGATCAGTCAGGTATTTTATATGATACAGGGGGTCAAATTACACAGCACTAGCATCGTGCTGTTATTCATGCTTTAACCTCCCTGGCAGTTTTCCCGAGTGTGGCTCGGGGTTAAAGCGGAGTTCCACACAAAAATGGAACTTCCGCTTTTCGGAACCCTCCCCCCCTCCGGTGTCACATTTGGCACCTTTCAGGGGGGAGGGGGGTGCAGATACCTGTCTAAGACAGGTATTTGCACCCACTTCTGGCATAGACTCCCATGGGAGTCTATGCCTCTTCCCGTCCCGACCGCGCTGTCTGCTGGGAACACACAGCTCCCAGGAGAGAGCGGGGACCACTAGGGACGCGCAGCCCGACTCGCGCATGTGCAGTAGGGAACCGGGAAGTGAAGCCGCAACGCTTCACTTCCTGATTCCCTCACCTAGGATGGCGGCGGCAGCTGCCGAGAACCGAGCGGGTTCTCGGCGTCCCCTGCCGACATCGCTGGACCCTGGGACAGGTAAGTGGCCATGTATTAAAAGTCAGCAGCTGCAGTATTTGTAGCTGCTGGCTTTTAATATTTTTTTTTTTTGGCGGTGTGGGTGAACCCCCGCTTTAAATTTCAGAACCATTAGCGGTAACCTTGAGCCACAGGATTGCATTGCAGGATCTTGGTTCAGTGTACTTACCTTGTCCCGCTCTGTCCTCCACCCCGATGTCCTGTGTGCCGGGCTCCTTTCCATGCGAGCATTGCGACGCATGGGGGCGGAGCCCAGCAGCAAATTTAAAAAATTGAAAATTCATAACACATACAGTACACTCTAATCTTACAGATTACATTACTTTATGAAATCATTTCACATGCCTTTTTTCCCTAGTGCTTTGTCCAATGCCCTGCATGCAGTTTTATATTATAAATACTGTTCTTTCTGCCTGGAAACTTGAGATTGTCCATAGCAAATAAAAAGTGTCCCTTTACGTCAAAAGTGGTTTTAGACCAGCTAGAAAACAGTGATAGTAAATCAGAACACTTGCAGAATTGAGCGATTAGTGAATCGTGGGGAAATTAATTTTATTATTATTTTTTATAATTATTTATAGTTATTTATTATATTATAATTTTGTGTTTCAAACTTTATCATACCGGGATATCTACTATACTCTTGTTTGGACAGATTTAAGTGTGTTATTGCTAAGAATTACAGGCCTACAATATAAAATGCCAAATTTCTTTGCAAAACAATTGTACCACTTTGAGATGCAAAAATCTGACATAATCATACTGCCAGGGAGGCTACGGGAACAAGGTCAATTTTTTTTTTTAGGATAACAAACACTTTAATGTGAATAACTCAACACCAAGTCTACTATTGATGTCCTTGATGACGCCTTGTGGGAGGGCGTAATGCGTCAACATAATTGCCGGTCCAGAGGCTGAATGATGTCACTTCTGGTTGCGGAGGAATGCACTCTAGTTACGGCATTCCCAGGTGAGATCACTTGCTTTCTACGTGCCTGATCTTACACACAAAAGGTGTGTGTCACATCAGAGTGAAGTTTTCAGCACTTTTAAGAAGATTGGAGCACAAGAGCACTTTATTTGGGACTCTATTGGCATTATTATACACTTTCGGATCAATTTATAATTTGTTAATTTTTGTAAGCGCTGTGATTATTTCTTACAAGTTCATTATATCATGTGATTTGAAAAAAAGTTTCTAGCAGCTCTGTCAGATCTTCAGATTTTGGTAGTATTTAATATATATTTTTCAAAGAACCACATAAGAAGAAAACATTTTGGTTTTAAAAATAGTTCTAACTTGATATTCAGTAGTAATGAATAGTATAGGTAATAATAAAGGATGTTGAAGACTGGAGATAACCAGGTGCAAATTACGCCACCCCTGACCTGTATTACCACCTCCGCGCTATGTTAATAAATGTCAAAACTTTACCAAAGCTGCCACTTAACAATAAAATGTATATAAACCGAATTCACTGGAGCTCCGCTCTGTCCCCCTTCGCTCCCTCCTCTAGTACTTGTATGAGATCGCCGTGTAGCTACGCCCCGACATGTTTCATCATAACCCCATGATTAAATCTTTATGATGAAACATGTCGGGGGCGTAGCTACACGGCGATCTCATACGAGTACTAGAGGAGGGAGTGAAGGGGAACAGAGCGGAGCTCCAGTGAAGGGACGAGTGCTGCGGATGGGTGAGACGAACGTGAGCACACACCTCCTGGGTCCCCTGTGGCCTGCCTGTTGTTATTTCAGTTGCTATTGCTTGCTGTGCTGTGGGAGTTCTCCATTTGCCGTGAAGTGACTTGCCTGTTATTTTATTTTAAATGTGAGTTCATTACAAGTTGTTTTATATGTGATTAAATCTTTTAAACGAGATTACACTATTGGAGCTTCTTTTATTTTTATGTCATACTGCCAACCTGAGAAAAGCGGTGTTCCTATGGAGCAGTGGAGGTGTATGCTCGCATGTTAACCCCCATGTAATTGGGTTAGAGGCTCTGTCAGGCCAAACACGAGAGTAAGAGGCCTTAACAGCTGGTGAGTTTGAATTTCAGCAGGGAGTGGATTCACGTCACAGAGGTGTGGTGGATGTTCGAAAACACAGCTGAGCAGTTTTGGAGTCACCCTCACTCTTTTTTTGGACTTTCTTCAAATATTTTCACGATTATTTTTCACGATTGATTGGTTTCTGGACTTTATAGATATTTACTGTGTTCAATTTTCATTATATATTTTTTCTTGGATTTATATATTTGTATATCACTTTCACTGAGTGTTATAATTTATATTAGCTCATATTGAATTTATTGAATCATTTATTTTATTTAATATTAATTTTTACTTTTTGGGATATTTAGCAATATATGTTTTTTCACTTTTTCTCTAGTCACGTCTGTATTCAGCTCACTGGCTGGATAAGAGTGTCTGGCATCTCCCCACCTGGGGATAAGCGCCACTATTTCATCTATAATTTTTCTTTTGGTGAATTCGGTTTATAATAATAAAGGATGTGTGTCAAACTATTGTCCAGCCCTTCTCTTAGTTCGTGATGTTCCTGTTTATAGGACATTATGTTTAGTTTTTTTCCTGGTCAAGATTTTTGCTCAATATACACAGAGCCAACCATATGCTGACCAGCAGTTTTTTAGAGCTGGTCATATATTATACAATTTTCTTATTCAATGTAATTTAGATTTACCTTCAATTAAGTAGTGCTAGGGCCTGCCTGATTGCATACAAATTGAAAGTGTTTAGGTTTGACTTCATATTATATGGTTTTGCTAAATCTAAGGGAACATTGTACAAGAAAATTGTATAATGTATGGCCAGTCTTAGTCACGTCTTCTAGAAATAAATAAGTGATGTGTGCTAAGGCTTGTGTCAGCATTAGCATAACTATCATCCTAAGTTATTGCCCTCCCCCCAACCCCAATCATTCATCCTGGTAGTGTTCCAGTTGTAAATCTCAATTCTTTTTGCAAGGTATAACAGATCAGTAGAACAAGGGCAGTGTGTAGTGGGCAGTGTTCCAAACAGGTGCTTGTTCAAGTCGATATGTTACCAAAAAAACTCACACAACTTCAGGCTCTATTGCTTCCAGTATACTTGGAGCTACACAAAAAAAAAGAATTGTTAAAATAAATTTGTCATGGAATACTAAAACATAGTTTGTCATTGCCAATTTCTTTTTTTGAAAAACTAGTTCTTGTTTGTCATGCTGATCTTGTGGCTTCAGTACTTTTTAAAGGATATGTTCACTTTTTAGAAAAAAATAATAAATGCACATTTTTTGGCTGGTAAAAAAAAATGTGCATCAATTTTTTTTTTTTTTTTTTTGAGCCTGTAAAGCATTGCACTAGTGATCAGCTTTTCATCGTATATTCCGATAGTTTGTATGCCCCATCGGACTTTTTACGTCAAAAATTCTGACGGACCTAGAAAGAGAACATGTTCTAAATTTTTCTGACGGAACCAATTCGGGAAAACCGATCGTCTGTATGCTGTTCCGACGTACCAAAAACGATGCATGCTCTGAAGCAAGTAGGAAATGGAAGCTGTTGGCTACCGGCTATTGAACTTCCGTTTTCTAGTCCCGTCGTACGTGTTGTACGTCACCGCGTTCTGGACGGTCGGACCGTGTGTAGGCAAGACAGCTTGAGCAGAATTCCATCGAACTCCGTCAGAAAAACCTTCAGAGTTTATTCCGATGGAAAAAGGGTCGTGTGTACAGGGCATCAGAGTATCGGTGTGCACGTACACCCCATATGGGCAGGCAGATAAAATCTGACATGAAGAATCAATGAACTACCATGGCGCTCCACACGGGAGGGATATATAACATGTTCCCAAATGTGAACTCATCCTTTAACTGCTTCCAGACTGCCCACTGCATATTTACTGCCGCAAGGCGGCCCGGCTGCACGACACAACATACCTGTACATTGTCTCTTCTTCCGGGTTTGGGAGGCACAATGTTCCGCCGGGACCCGCCAATCGTTGACAGGAGAGGCAGAACGCCGGTCTGCCTATGTAAACGAGGAAGAACGCCGTTCTGTCAGAGAGGAAAAAAAAGATCTTGTGTTTCTGCTAAGCAGAAACATGGATCTCTGTTTTCCTCTAGTCAAGCCATCCCCTACACATCCCCCACACAGTTAGAAATCACTCTGAGAGCACACTTAATCCCTTTGATTACTCCTGATGTTAACCCCCTTCCCTGCCATGTCATTAGTACAGTGACAGTGAATTTTTTAAGCACTGATCACTGTATTGGTGTCACTGGTCCCCACAAAAGTGTCAGATTTGTCTGCCAAAATGTTGCAGTCCCACAAAAAATAGCTGATTGCCGCTATTACGAGTAAAAATAAAAATGTCGTACAAAATGCCATAAAACTATCCCCTATTTTGTAGACGCTATAACTTTTGCGCAAACCAATCAATATAAGCTTATTGGGATTTTTTTTACCAAAAATATATAGCAGAATACATATTGGCCTAAATTGATGAAGAAATTAGATTTTTTAAATTTTTTTATTGGATATGTTTTAGGGCAGAAAGTAAAAAATTATTGTTTGTTTTTTTCAAAATTGTCGGTCTTTTTTTTGTTTATAGCACAAAAAAAACAAAATGCAGAGGTGATCAAATAACACCAAAAGAGAGCTCTATTTGTGGGGAAAAAAAGACATCAATTTTGTTTGGGTACAGCATCACAGGATCGCACAATTTTCAGTTAAAGCAACGCAGTGCCATTTCGCAAAAAATGGCCTGGTCATGAAGTGGGGGAAACCTTCTGAGCTGAAGTGGTTAAGTTATTGACAAGTATGCAAATCAAGGATTCTTACTTCACTTCAGCAATTTTCTAGATGAGTGAACCAGGCATGGCCTTAAAGATACATAAACTCACAACAATGCTGAACAACAGACACACACATACCTGATGTCAGAAATGTAGAGCTGTCCTGTGCACACCTCCTGTGTAATTAGCCCTCCCAATTTTTATATTGAACTACAAAACAATTAGTTGTGGAGATGAGGAAGGTGGCAGGGATTCAGTAGTTTAGTAAAAGACAATTGGGCAGGGCTGACACCAGTTCACAAAAAGGCTGTATTTTGTCAGTCCAAAATAAGTAATAAGAGCTGGGTGTATTTATGGTGCATCAATGGGTATTTTTATGTACTTGCAGGGTCTTCAATGGAATAAAACATGAGAAAATGTACATGTATTAGAGCTGCACGATTCTGGCTAAAATGAGAATCACAATTTTTTTTTTTTGCTTAGAAGATAGATCATGATTCACTCACAATTCTCGCGGCATAACATCATCTTTCACATTAAAACAAAAAAAATTGGGCTAACTTTACTGTTTCGTTTTTTTTTTTATTCATTGAAGTATATTTTTTCCCAAAAAATTGCATTTGAAAGACCGCTGGGCAAATACAGTGTGACACAAAATATTGCAGCAATTGCCATTTTATTCCCTAGGGTCTCTGCTGAAATATATATGATGTTTGGGGATTCCGAGTAATTTTCTAGCAAAAAATATTGATTTTAACTTAAAGAAGTGTCAGAAAAAGATTTAGACTTTAACGGTTAAACTTCCTGCATTTACACTTGTTGAAAACTTGGCAGACTGCCTGAATTATTTATTTACACAGAAGTTCTATCCCTTTGATCTAAGAAGGAAGCTTAGTTACAATGTTTCAAGTTAAAGACTTGGCAGACTGCCTGGATGCTTTCTTTTGACAGCTGAGTGAGCAGATAAAGTCTCTCCAATTGTTTATATGAAAGAATCTGCAAAATCTGCAGGAGAGATCGTCGGGGGGGGTGAATCGAGATCACGATTTTTTAAAGATTAATTGTGCAGCTCTAACATGTTTTACAGAGATGTTTTTTCTTTTTTTTTTTTTCACCTGACATACAGTTAAATCTTTACATTTTCTGTTTTCCTTTGAGGCCTCTGCATCCCAAGCCCAGACTGTACACAATGCCTTTACTGGCCAGGTTGTCACTAAGCCGTGCCCCTACTGGTGTTAAACCATGTACATTGTCATTCAACAATCAAATGGTAGAGACTTAGTGGCCAGAGTCCACCTTGTACTTATCTGTCAGTAATGTAGTACATTCACATTTAGTTGTTATGGTTTACAGCACTATGAACTGGTACCTTACATATTTCATTAAATAAGGTGGAAATTTTGTTGTGTACGTATGTTTGGACTACCTTACAGTTAATATGCTAGTTTATGGTTTTTCTTTTTGTAAGGTCCCGAAACTTCCTTGATTTGTTAGGCCTTATCTAGTTTCAGGTCAGGACAGTTTCAAAGCTTAGTAGACTATCTGACCTCTAATGCCTCTCAAGGAGTTCTGCTCACGCCCAGCAACCATAAGTTGTGCTATTCAGTGGCGTGAATGTCTGAAAAGATAAATGAGTCTTACAGAGCAAGGGAAGCCAAGACAAAGATATTTAAATGCTTTCTGCTTCCAATTTCCACTATCTGAAATATCCATTAACCGAACAGTTGTGAAGACAACATCTAGAAAATAAGAATAAAGTTTTGCTATAACTGCCTGTACAGTGATTAGAATTGTAAAATCCTCACATTACTAGAAATAACTTGCAAGACTCTTTAAGCCCCATACACACTATCAGATTTTCTGCTGATTTTTGTCTTCTGATTTACCAAAACCATGTAGTGCAAGGGCCTGCCTGATTGCATACAAATTGAAACTCCTAAGGTTTGACCTCATATTATATGGTTTTGGTAAATCTGAAGGAAAAAAATCAGCAGAAAATCTGATAGTGTGTATTGGGCTTTAGCCAATATTGGAGCAGTGGTGCATCAGCCCACTCCAGAATTTTGCTTTAACAGATATGATTTGAACGGAAAAGTCATCAGATGAGAACTTTACTTACAATCCAATAAAAGTCAACACCTGAGTTATGCAAAACAATTCTTTGATAGTTAAGTATTAATTTGGGAAATCCAGTTACATTGAGGGGTTTTTACAGGTACCCCATTTTAAAAAGTAACAGAGATAACTTTTACACCTCATCTATAGCACAGCTGGATGCCTATTAGCACCACCACATCCAGCTTTATTAGCCAAGGAGAAATGGATCTACTATTGTATATGGAATACACTGATGAAGAGCATGTCTGATAAAACATGGAGATCCTGGACAGCCTTTATCTTTATCTTCACCAAACAAAATCTCCACCAAGGCCCCCCTTAGTAATCACCTTGCAAAACAACCTACTTAGTTTGAAATAGAAATAAAAGGCAAAACATTTGTGTATAGATTAAAAAGATATATAAATAATTTTTTTCCCCTTTTTTTTATAAGTGATCACCTTTCTTCTGTTCCCTCTGTTCTTAAAGAGGAGTTCCACCCAGGGGCTCCATAAAAAAAAAAAAATTAAAAGTCAGCAGCTACAAATACTGCAGCTGCTGACTTTTAATTGGACACTTACCTGTCCCTGGGTCCAGCGATGCGGGGGATAGAAGCCCCGCTCGTCACCCCCCTCTGCTCGTCGGCACCGGCATTTCAACTGTGGGCGTCCGGCTGTGGCTTCACAGCCTGGCACCCACTGCGCATGCGCGAACAGCGCCGCGTGCCGTGATTGGCCGCTCAATCACCTGGGACCTGTAATGGGTCCCAGATGATTGACAGGAGGGAGGGAGCAGAGCCGAGCCCTTCCTGTGCCGAGGGGGAAGTGATGTCACCAGCCCAGGCAAAGGAAGAGGCAGACTACGAGGGACCACCTAGCAACAGGCATTTAGAGGTAAGTAAAAAAAAAAAAAAATATCCAAATGTTTTTTTGTTTTTTTTTTAGAATTTTTCAGGTATTTTTGTTTTTTTGGGTGGAACCCCACTTTAAATATATAAGAGTGGGGGGGGGGGGGGGGAGAAGCAGCAGCACACTGAGCATCCCAGTGAAAGGCTGTGCAAAAGGGGGGGGGGGGGCATGTCAGGACAAGTCTGATCATTGGAGAAGAGCAGGTTGAGTTCCCAGCATACCTAGCAAACTAACCACATTGTGCTCCCTTGCTTAGTGTGGTCAGTTTTCAATAGGAAAGCAGAAGGACTGGCAGGAACACCAGGGATTTCACACAAAGGAAGTAATACAAAGAGAACAGGATACTTTCTCATACAAGTACATGGTACAGCAGACACATATCAGGAATATGAAATGTTAGGGTAACAAATGCTTTAAGGCTTTTCCAGCTTACATGGTAACCAAACTTCCACCATAAAGTGATTACCCAATCCATCCTGAAAATATTCTACCCACAGTTCCATCTCTTAAAAAATTGTATTATTCCTAATTGCATCCTTATAAAGTTGGGAGAAACATGTTTGTGAACAGGGATGCACATGCTTGTGTGTGTATAATGAATACACAAAATATATATGAGGTGTGACAATTTAAAGTGGTTCTAAAGGCTGAAGGTTTTTTACCTTCATGCATTCTGTGTGCAGGAATATATCTGGCAGTGGCACAGTTACCTAGAAAAGTGTGTCACTTTACAACAGGGCTACTTTGAAGGCCGTCAGTGTATAGGTAAGCAAACATTTTTTCTTACAGTCTTTTAGGAGAATTACAATGTTACACCTTGTACAAGTGTGTGTGTGTATGTATGTATATATATATATATATATATATATATATATATATATATATATATACTGTATACAGTATATATACAGCCATAGCCAAAAGTTTTGAGAATTACACAAATATTAATTTTCACAAAGTCTGCTGCTTCAGTGTTTTTAGATCTTTTTGTCAGATGTTACTGTGATATACTGAAGTATAATTGCAAGCATTTCATAAGTGTTGGAGGCTTTTATTAAGAATTATAAAAGCCTCCAACACTTAAGTGTTGACCCTTCTTTTTCAAGACCTCTGCAATTTGCCCTGGCATGCTGTCAATCAACTTCTGGGCCTGACTGATGGCAGCCCATTCTTGCATAATCAATGCTTGGAGTTTGTCCGAATTTGTGACTTTTTTTGTTGTTCTCCAGCCTCTTGAGGTCTGGGGAGTTTCCTGGCCATGGACCCAAAGTTTCAATGTTTTGTTCCCCAAGCCACTTAGTTATCACTTTTGCCTTATGGCAAGGTGCTCCATCATGCTGGAAAAGGCATTGTTCCTCACCAAACTGTTCTTGGATGGTTGGGAGAAGTTGGAGGAGGATGTTTTTGTACCATTCTTTATTCATGGCTTTGTTCTTATTCAAAATTGTGAAGGAGCCCACTCTCTTTGCTGAGAAGCAACCCCACACATGAATGCTCTCAGGATGCTTTACTATTGGCATGACACGGACTGATGGTAGCGTTCACATTTCTTCTCCAGACAAGGTTTTTTCCGGATGCCCCAAACAACTGGAAAGTTGATTCATCAGAGAAAATGACTTTACCCCAGTCCTCAGCAGTTCAATCCCTGAACCTTTTGCAGAATATCAGTCTGTCCCTGATGTTTTTACTGGAGACAAGTGGCTTCTTTGCTACCCTTATTGACACCAGGCCATCCTCCAAAAGTCTTCTGCTCACCATGCATGCAGATGCACTCACACCTGCCTGCTGCCATTCCTGAGCAAGCTCTGCACTGGTGGTGCCACAATCCCACAGCTGATTCAACTGTAGGAGGCGGTCCTGGTGCTTGCTGGACTTTCTTGGGCGCCCTGAAGCCTTCTTCACAAAAGTAGTGGAAATGTTTTTTTTTATAGGATTAAGTCAATTCATCTGATCACTTTTCATAACATTCTGGAATATATGCAAATTGCCATGATAAAAACTGAATCAGCAGACTTTGTGAAAATTAACATTTGTGTCATTCTCAAAACGTTTGGCCATGGCTGTATGTGTATATAGAAAGAGAGAGAAAAAGAGAGAGACAGCATTTGACTTTAGTTTTCTATATTGTGGTATTATAGTGGTATGACGGTACAGTTAGAGGTTTCGTTTCCTTCCAAGCCATTAAGAATTTCATCATGGGTCTCCTCAGAAGATTACGCACAACACAGGCAACACACATTGGCTGACTTCGGAAGTGTGGGAACTGGGATGGATTCAGCATTGAGAAGAAGTAAATAGGAAAAAAAAAAAGACTTAAAAGTGACATGGCGCATTGCCCAAACAGATCCACCCCAGTGAAATATGTTTTCATCACGATCCAACGATTCCATCACATGGCTTGAAACTCCCGTTCCTCTTTGGAACCTCTTCTGCTTTACTATGAGCTCTGAAGAAAATAACTGCCGGGCACTGAGAACAGCTCCATTAGTTACTGGATATTTACACGATTATTATTCGGTCATGTCTGTTTCAGATCTAAAAAAAGCTACAATCTGAGAAAACTGGCAGGATCTTGCATTCATCTGTAGAATTTCTGTGTCCTTGGAGCCGACAGTTTAACATACTGTTTCTATTACTGTTCTTGTTTTGGATTTCTGTCTCACACTTGTTGCATTCCCCAATGAAGGCTGAGGGATGGAATTTGATTTATTTGTATAATATCCCATAAACCAGTGTTTAATTGAATTAAAGGGAAAAGTGCATGTGTTACTCCTGTTCTGCAGAGGAATAATGTTTAAGCGGGTGTGTAATTTATTTTTAACTCGTGCAGCACCAAATCTATTAGTACTGCTTGTAAAGCATCTCTCCAGGCAGAGGTAAAGTTATGAGCCAACTCTATCCATATCCAAAAATACAAATTTTGTCTGGAGCTGGCATTAAATAAATGTTTAAAGCAATGCAAGCCAAAACAAATATTAATTTGGGTAGAATGCATTTCCCTTTGCTTTTTGTCGGGGTACAAACAAAACACATAAGTGAAGAAGAGTTATGCCTCGTACACACGATTGGATTGTTGGCCAACAAAACCGAGGAATTTTGTCCGAGGGGTGTTGGCTTAAACTTGTCTTACATACACACAGTCACACAAATGTTGGCCAACAATTACGAACATAGTGACGTACTAGACGTACTACGTGGTGTTTCAGCTCTTTAGCGCTACCCTTTGGGCTCCTTCTGCTAATTTCGTGTTAGTAGAAGTTTGGTGAGTGTTGATTTGCGTTTTTCATTTAGTGCTTTTCAGTTTGTTTCTGAACGGCCCTTGGTCAACCAGACATGTTGTGGAATTGGAGGAGATAACGTTATTTATTATTGGCCTTGGAGTTATTGCTTTAACATCCTTTTTTTGGTTGAATAATGATTTGATTTGGTATATTTTTGGATGCATAGAATGCACTTTTTGGTTAAGTTCTATTGGCAGATAGCATGTCTATTTTTTTTTAATGCACAATAAAAAACATTGTGTAGAATAATACTTTGCTATGTGTTTTACTTCAAATGACAGTTGGGAGTAGGCAGTTACATTTTAAAAAATACAATGTAAAATTGACAAGGGACACCAACATAGTTGTATATTTGTATCTTAAAAACTACAGGATAATGGTGTTGTGGTAACTTTCACAAATAAAAAACAAAACAAAACATAATAATATTATTCTTGATATCACTTAAAAAAAAAAACCTTTGGAAATTCGTTTGCAATAACTCCATCAGTATCACCAGCAAAGCAGCTTCATTATTATCCCATTAAAGAAGAGAATTGTGCGCTGCATTTAGAGATTTCATAATTTGCCACGTCACGAATGTTAATTCTCCATTACAAATGCTAGTTTACAAGACCGACCGCTTTTACTTCCGAGCATGCGTGTTTGTACTTTGGACTTTTGTCCAACGGACTTATGTACACACGTTGGAAAATCTGACACACTTTTGTTGGCGGAAAATTTAAAAACATGCTAGCCAACATTTGTCTGTGGAAAGTCTGACAACAATTGTCCGAACAAGGATACACACGGTCGGATTTTCCGCCAACAGCCTGACATCCAACATTTCCCGTCGGAAAGTCCGATCATGTGTACGGGGCTTTAGAGCTTCTGACAATTTTTGTTTTCTTTTTTGGTTCTCAGTACCTTCCTTTTTCAGCAATTATTGCACCCTTATGTTGTGTACTTACAAACTGTACTGTACTGTTACAGGGACAGGAAGTGAGAGAAAATCTTTCAAATGTAGTCACAGACCGAAAAAAACTCCAGACGGAAGTCCAACTCAAGTCTTTTATAAAAATAATTAGCCCAACAGTTGTTAAACTAAAAAATGCTACTTTCGCTGCAATACTTACCTTCCCTCCTTTGGGGTGTGCCATCATGCTGGCCTGGGCTAGTAATGCTTCACATTATGGTGCTCACTAGTATATGTGTGCTGCTCTGTGCAGGAGAAAGGACTGCCCGCTGCTGGTGGGTAAAAGTAAAGGAAAAAGGTAGGTATGAAAAAAAAGTTGGGCTTTAAATTCACAAACCTGTCTTTATAACAACTTTCCATAATTGCCTACACACAAGAAACCACATTGAGACAGGGAGTACCAGCACTGGTGACTAATCTGACTCTATGTTCTGCACAGTCCTACAATCATAACATGTGCCAGGAACTTAAAGGGGTTGTAAACCCTCATGTTTTTTCACCTTAATGCATCCTATGCAAAAAGAATAGTGCAAATCAACACTCACCAAACTTCTACTAACACGAACTTAGCCGAAGGAGCCCAAAGGGTGGCGCTAAAATGCTGAAAAACCACGTAATACGTCTAGTACATCACTACGCTCGTAATTGTTGGCCAACATTTGTGTGACCATGTGTATGTAAGACAAGTTGGAGCCAACAACCTTCGAACAAAATTCCACGTTTTTTTGTCGGAAAGTCTGATCATGTGTACGGGGCATTACAGTAAAGAACCCTCTACATAGTATAAGGTTAAACCTCTTTTCTTCTAATTTTAATGAGTGGCCACATGTCTGGTTAAACTCTATTCCTCAAAAAAGTTTTATCCCTATTGTGGGGTCACCAGTATGGTATTTGTAAACTGAAATCATATCCCCTCTCAAGCGTCTCTTCTCCAGAGAGAATAAGTTCAGTGCTCACAACCTTTCTTAAAAACTAACATCTTCCAGACCCTTTATTAGCTTTGTTGCCCTTCTTTGTACTCGCTCCATTTCCAGTACATCCTTCCTGAGGACTGGTGCCCAGAACTGGACAGCATACTCTAGGTGTGGCCAGACCAGAGTCTTGTAGAGTGGGAGAATTATTGTTTTATCCCTGGAGTTACTCACTTTTTTTAATGCATGCCAATATTCTGTTTGCTTTGTTAGCAGCAGCTTGGCATTGCATGCCATTGCTGAGCCTATTATCTACTAGGACCCCCAGGTCCTTTTCCATCCTAGATTCCCCCAGAGGTTTTCACCCTAGTTTATAGATTGCATTCAGATTTTTGTCACCCAAATGCATTATTTTACATTTTTCTACATTACACCTCATTTGCCATGTAGTTGCCCACCCCATTCATTTGTTCAGAACTTCTTGAAAGGTTTCCACATCCTGCAACGTTATTGCCCTGCGTAGCTTAGTATCGTCTGCAAATACATAGATTAAACTGTTTACTCCATCCTCCAGGTCGTTTACGAACAAATTAAATAGGATTGGTCCCAGCACAGAACCCTGTGGGACCCCATTACCCACCCCTGACCATTCCGAGTATTCCCCATTTATCACCACCCTCTGAGCTCACCCTTGTAGACAGTTTTCAGTCCATGTACTCACCCTATGGTCCATGCCAACGGACTTTATTTTAAACACTAAACGTTTATGGGGAACTGAGTCAAATGCTTTTGCAAAATCCAGATACAGTACACCACTTCCTACGGGCCTTCCTTTATCTAGATGGCAATTCACCTCCTCATAGAAGGTTAATAGATTGGTTTGGCAAGAACGATTCTTCATGAATCCATGCTTATTACTGCTAATGATATCGTTTTCATTACTAAAATCTTGTATATAGTCCCTTATCATCCCTTCCAAGAGCTTGCATACTATTGATGTTAGGCTAACTGGTCTATAATTCCCAGGGATGTATTTTGGGCCCTTTTTAAATATTGGTGCTACATTGGCTTTTCTCCAATATGATGGTACTATTCCAGTAAGTAGACTGTCAGTAAAAATTGGTAACAATGATCTGCAATTACTTGACTGAGTTCCTTAAGTACCCTCGGGTGCAAGCCATCCACTCCCAGTGATTTATTAATGTTAAGTTTCCCAAGTCTAATTCTAATTCTGTCCTGTTAGCCATGAGGGTGCTTCCTGTGATGTGTTACGAGGATAAACACTGCAGTTTTGGTTACTGAAGCCCCCCGATTCCCTCATGAAGACTGAAGAGAAGAATAAATCCAATACCTTCACCATCTCCCCATCCTTTGAAACCAAATCCTTCCTCATTCTTTATGGGGCCAATATGGTCTGTCATCCCTTTTTTACTGTTTACATACTTAAAGAATTTCTTGGGATTGTTTTTGCTGATGATGATCCCTCAACCTTGTATTTTTTGAAGGCCTTCTCTTTTGCTTTTATATTAATTTTTAACATTGGAGTTAAGCCATCCAGGACTTTTGTTTGCTCTTTTAAATATATTACCCAATGGGATGCACTGACTAATGCTCTTATTTAATATGTTCTTAAAGCAAACCCATCTCTCCTCTGCATTCTTTGTTCCTAAGATTTTATCCCAATTTATGCCTTCTAGCAAGGTTCGTAGTTTAGGGAAGTTGGCTCTTTTGAAATTCAGTGTCTTTGTATTTCCCTTATGTTTCCTATTTGTGTGATTTATACTGAAGCCAATTGACCTGGGATTGCTGTTTCCTAAATTGCCCTGTATTTCCACATCTGTGATCGGGTCTGTATTGTTGGTAATCAGTAGATCTAGTAACACTTTATTTCTAGTTGGTGCGTCTACCATCTGACCCATGAAATTGTCCTGCAAGACATTTAGGAACTGGCGAGTCTTAGACGCATGCATGGTTCCCTCTGCCCAGTCTATGTCTGGATAGTTAAAATCCCCCATTATGATAACTTTTCCCATCCTTGCTGCTAATCCAAATTGTGATAGGAGGTCCGTCTCCCTCCTCCCTCAGGTTAGGGGGCCTATAGCATACTCCCAGTATTATTTCCCCCTTAGCTTCATCCCTTTGGAGCTCTATCCATAAGGATTCCACCTCCTCCCTAGCTCCCTTAGTGATGTCATCTCTCACCTTTCACTTGTACATTATTTGTGATATATAGACAAACCCCTCCCCCCTTTTTACCCTCTCTATCTCTGCGATAAAGGATATACCCTTGAATGGTTGCCAGCCAATCATGAGAGCTGTTGAACCAGGTCTCTGAAATTCCCACAAAGTCCAAATCCTCCTCGTACAACAGTATCTCTAGTTCACCCATCTTGTCCGCCAGGCTCCTGGCATTGATGAACATGCCACGTAGCTTAGACCGGTCGTATACTATCCTCTTATTGGGTGTTCCGAGATTGCAACTAGGACTTGTTACTATACTTACCTTGGGTTTATGTGCTTTAGTCAACCTATCACTAATGCCCATAATACTACCCTCTGGACTATGTTCCGTGCTGACTATATCTACCTCTGGACCCTCCCCCCCCCCACCGTCGCCTAGTTTAAAAACCCCTCTAACTTTTTGGCCATCCTTACTACCAGCAGATCTGTGTTAGGACTAATAATACCTCCCTATTTTTCCATAACAGGGGGAGGTGTTTTGTAGTCCATGTAGATAGTGGTGAACAATGCTAACCAATAGCAACCCAGAGGCAGGGAGCACAGGAAGTTGACAACTCACAAAATTTCTGTCTGGATGTAGTTTTGTGAAACTCACAAAATTTCTGGCTGAAGAAATACAGTGTATGTGTGAAACGTCATCACCTCTTGGTCCGTTGTTTTAGTCCTGGTGGCAGTCTTTCAATAAACCTGTTGGATGGATGTTGGTGTGCAGCTAATTTTTCTCACTTGGTCTGGATGTACAGTTTCTTTTCTTTTGCACTTGTCAAACAGATATCATAAAAATGCTTTTAAGTGCATATTTAACAGACAAGAGGGAGTAAATAGGAGAAATGAATTGTTGCATACACTTTAAAGTTTTTTATAGGGAGTTAATAACCTTTTCAGTTATTTTAAGGAATAATTGAAAAGATGATTGGGCAGTTTTGTAGATATACTTGGATTTTATAATTTCCCAAAATACCTCAAAAGTATATTTTGTAATTAATTAATTGAATATAATTGAGTATGAGTAAGTGTGTATTTTTTATTTTAAACTAACTAAAGTTAGGTGATCCACCTTTTTAATAATTTAATAATTTATTCTTCACTATAACAGTGTTATCTTCTACTTATTTAAGTCTATTGTCATTGGTGTACCAAAGTTTGACCTTGGGGGTCCAGGTCTGACACTTGATTGAATGCTTGATTCGTTTCCCATCATTATCCCAACAGAATTATAATCCATACAGCAGTGAGTTAATCTGAATACATGTTCATTCCTGTAGTTATGTATTGTATATTGTATTTTTGTATACTAAGTTTCATTGATGAGAAGACATCTCGGATGTTCAGTATTTGCACTGGAGCTTAACGAAGTTTAGCTACACCACTGGTCATTGTTTTGTAACTGTACAGGTGTTCCTCTACAGCAGTGTAACAAATTTAGTCTTACATCACATACCCACAAACAGTTTCCAGAACTTTTTGTGAACACAGTCTGCTAAAAAGTCAAGGCTATGCCAGTTTCTGTTTATGTAAAGTTGACTTTAGCAATTTAATTAAAATGTAAAATGATGAAGAGAAGTGTCATATGTCCATTGTTTGGCAACCATTTCCATCTGTGTGTCATATTTTCTTTCAATGTTCATGGTTATTTGCACTTATTCTGTATTTCTGGTTATATGTTTACAGGTCCCACAGAGGATAGAACAACAAAGTGGCACAACAGACAATATTAGTGCTGGGTCTGCTGGAGTTTGGGGCAGCTGGGGTCCTTGGTCTGCCTGCTCGAGAAGCTGTAGCAGTGGTGTTATGGAACAAACTAGACCCTGCCTACCAGCCAACTACCATGAAAGAAGCTACCAAGGCCCACATCACCAATTTTCTGCTGCTGAAAGGACTTCCAGCCATCAAAACACTCTTGGCCATGAGACTGCATTGAATCCACACTCTGGTCATGTTGTATCTGCCATTCGGACATCGGTACCACTACACAGAAATGGAGATAATACTAGACTCAGTCCGCCAGCTGTCAATGATCTTAGTCATCTTGGGAGGGGAATAATAAGAGGGAATCGGCAACAACTGCCACAAGGGCATATCTCCAGACTTGATAGAAGGTATTTTGTTTTTGCTTTGCCTTGATATAGTTTCCTTTTCTTGTGATAAGGGACATATGTATAATTTCAACGAACCTGACACTAGAAAAATGAGATGCTTAACAGCCATGTTCTGTGTTGTCAAACTAAATTTGTGTGATTTTTCCATACAAAGTGGGCCTTAGTTATAATTTTCTATGCTGGCTAGTAGTTGCTCAGTAAAGGGGATGGACACATTTGAATGATGTGGTTTAATACAACCTGTTTGAGAACTTGCTTTTTTCAGAAACCTTAACAAGTGAGACAGAAAAACAGACAATGCTATCAGGATGGATTACAAACTTCTTGGCTTTATGGCTTCTAGTAGGAGAAGTTCAGCCTAGCAAAAAGTAGAGTATATGCATGGTCATAGACCAGATATTCCTGGACTAGATACAAGTGCCTATGATCTTAATACAGTTTCTTTTTTAATAAAATAATTGACTGTTTTGCAGAAATATCACTTACAATGTAAACATTAGTAATCTTTTTGATTTATATTCTAGTTATAAAGTAGTTCAATTGTATCTATGCAAAAGATAGAAACGAATTATCTTGGTAAAATTACTGTGAGAACAGTAAAAACCTGCTTAACTTTGGTGAAACACTTTTTTATAGATTGCTATAAAATATAAATTGTCACTTAGTGTATTTCACAGTAAAAGTGGATTTAAAGTCTAAAAGTTAAAGGAGATTTGTGGAGATAAAAAAACATACATACTCCCCTCAGTGCTGCAGCATCAGTCTGATGCTACAGCTGTCCACTGCCAGCTCTAAGCTCAAGGACTGATCAATCACATGGCCGCTAATTGCTGATTTCTTAGTCAACTTTGAGCAGAGAGCAGTGACTGTCAGTCACCACTCTCCGCTCTGCGCCTCCAGCATTCACTGGAGTGCCAGGCTGTGGAGGAGGTGGGAGCAGATGGTTCAGGGAATGGTTGTCACTGAAACAGGAAAACACAGACGTGATAATAAACTGATAGAGGTTCGAATGCTTTCTCATTTTATATAAGAAGTGTTTTGTTATAGGATGTGTCCTTATGGGAGAGATTTCCCATTACTTTCTGTCCTGACAGGAAATTATAGGAAAACTCTCCAATGGTGTCACAATTCATAGTAAAATCCTGACACGGGTATTTTTACATTTTCAGTGGCGTGATAGTTTTAACGACAGTTATTCGGTAATGCAACACCGTGTCCCAAAATTTTTTTATGTAATTATATAAATAATTTAATAATTCTATAAAGCTATTTAATATAATAAATACTTTTTTTTTTGCAAAGGGAAAAATGCTTAAAATTTGGGGTTGCCTACATTTAGCTTTCATTTTTACCTTTGAAAAAAAAAAAAAAAACAATCTTTGAAAATTTAACTCCCCTACCTTTAAAAAATACAGTTCCACAGTTACTGGTGGTGTCACGGATAGTACTAACCTAGGCTGAGATGCCGAGAGCGGCTCGCCCTTGCGACCACGCGCACCCTGTCCCCCGGAGGGGATACAGGGAACAGGTGGCACACGGAGGCACGGACCACCAGCAGGTGTGAGTTCCTGAAGAATCTGAGGAGCTGTATGAAGGGTAGCTGGGCTTCAGGAACTGGTAGAGGGTCCAATGGGATCAGGTGCAAAGACAAGCAAACAAGTCCGTGAAACAGGCCAGAGGTCAAATCCAGGTAAGGCAAAAAAGCAAAGTCCGTTAGGCAGGCCACGGGTCAAACACTGGTAGGCAGATCAAGCAAAGTCCGTTAGGCAGGCCGAGGGTCAAACACTGGTAGGCAGATCAAGTCCATTAAAGAAAGCCAGGGGTCAGATCGAGGAGAGAAGCAGCGTAGTCAGGAACAATCCGGGTCAAGGCAGGTAATCAGATATGGCAAAACTGGAAACAGGCACAAACAGGAAGCTGACAACAAACCAGCAACCTGTCTGGGCGCCAGAGCTGTCTAAAATAGCCCCACCACAGAGTGTGCATCAGCGTGCGCCATTACGCAAACTGCGTTCGCTACCATGGCACTCGCGAGCAACTGCGCATACACGGGAACTGTTGTGCACACGCACGTGCTGCACCATTGGGCCGGAAACGTGTGTGCGCCGAAGCGCCAATCCGCCACGCATGTGCGAAGAGGCATTGTGAGTGAAGGTAGAAGAAGTCCTTCTCTGACAGTGCCCCCCCCAGGGGCGGACACTGGACGCCCAAACTGGACATCAGCTCCGGATGTTCCCGGTGGAAGGCTTGAATTAAGCGTGGAGCATGCAGGATCCTAGCGGGCTCCCAGGAGGATATCCTTTCCAATGGATTAGGTACTGAAGCTGCCTGCCCCTTTTTCTGCAATTCAAAATGGACTCCACCTCAAACTCATTCTCCCCGTCCACTTCAACTGGTGGGGGAGGAAGTTCCCTTCTCCCGGGCAAAGGGCCGGACACAACAGGCTTCAACAAGGATGCATGAAAGACGGGGTGAATTCTATAAAAGTTCGGTAATGCCAGTTCAAACGCCACGGGGTTAATCATCCTCTTAATTTTAAAGGGCCCAATGAACCTTGGTCCAAGTTTCCATGAGGGCAGGGGTAGCTTAAGATTCGTAGTTGACAACCAGACCTCCTCCCCAACATTGAAGATTGGATTCTCCTTCCTCCGTCGGTCATACTGTCTCTTATAGCCATCCTGAGTCTTTTGTAACGTATCTTGAATTTTTTGAAAGTTGGACTGTAAGGAAGTTATCCAGTCTTGAACAGCAGGGATGGACATTTCAGGGATGTTGTTAGAGAGGAAGGTAGGATGGAACCCAAAGCTAGCCCAGAAGGGTGTTTGGTTAGTGGCGGAATGGATAGAGTTATTGTAAGCGAACTCGGCGTACGGGAGGAGAATTGCCCAATCGTCTTGAGAGCCAGGACAAAAGCAGAGGAGGTACTGCTCCGAGGTTTGATTCGTCCTCTCCGTCTGGCCGTTGCTCTGAGGATGGTACGCTGAAGAGAGGCAAGCCTTAATATCCAAGGTTTTGCAGAGTTCTTTCCAGAATTTGGAAGTACATTGAACGCCCCTGTCTGACACAATACTTTTAGGCACACCATGGAGTCTGATTACTTCTTTGAGAAAGATATTGGCTGTGTCCGAGGCCGAAGGGGTGCCCATCATGGGCAAAAAGTGAGCCATCTTGGAGAGGCGGTCGACAACGACCAGGATGGTAGTGAACCCTTCTGAGGCAGGTAAGTCCACAATGAAGTCCATGGACACATCAGCCCATGGTCGTTCTGGGATGGGCAAGGGTTTGAGTAGCCCCCAGGACTTGGTGTTTTGACCCTTGTTACGCTGGCAAAGGGGGCAGGAAGAGACGTAATCCTTACAATCTTGTCTCCACCCTGGCCACCAGAAGGAACGAGAGATCAATTCAGTCATTTTCCTTGTCCCGAAGTGACCTGCCAATTTATGGTGGTGACAAGTCTTGAGAGCCAAAGGCCGTGTTTCACGTGATACAAAAATTTTTCTCCGGGCCCAGAGTAGATCATCATGTTTCTCTAGGGTATGTGTCTCTGAGTCGGAGCAGTGACTGGATGAAGACTTGATGGAGGTTATAAGTCTGCTTGGGTGAGGCCAAGGAAGTTTTGTGAAGAAAGGATGGTACTGGGTTCAGCTATTTGAGGATCTGCAGAGAACATCAGAGAAAGTGCGTCTGTCTTTCCATCCTTTGAGCCTGGTCTGTAAGATAGGTGGAAGTTAAAACGAAGTTACCTCGCTGTCCGGAGGTACTCTAAATTTTTTTTTTTTTTCAATTTTTGTGATCTGTAAAGATCATAACCGGATGGAGTGCGCCTTCCAACAAGTACCTCCATTCTTATAGGGCAAACTTGATGGCCAGCAGCTCCCTATCACCTACATCATAGTTGAGTTCTGGTGGGCTGAGCTTCTGAGATGCGAAGGCTACAGGGTGTAGAATAGCTTTGGACCCATGTCTCTGGGAGAGAATGGCCCCTCTAGCGGTTTCTGACGCATCTACCTCCAATACAAATGGTAGAGTTGGGTCAGGATGGCGGAGAATTGGTGCGGAGATGAATAAAGCTTTTAGCTTTGTAAAGGCTTCCTGTGCTGCTTAAGACTATTGAAAATGACTGTGTTGGTGCATCAACTGGGTAATGGATGCCTCAATAGAAGAAAATCCAACAATAAATCTCCTATAGAAGTTGGCAAACCCTATAAAACATTGCACCCCTTTCTTATCAGATGGAGCCGGCCATTCTTGGATTGCTTTGACCTTCTGTGGGTCCATTGGGACCCCGTTGGTAGAAATAATGAATTCCAAAAATTGCACAACAGATTTCTCGAACTCGCATTTCTCGGCTTTGAGGTACAACTTATGCTGCCAGAGTATGTTGAGGACCTTTTTTACATGCCCTCGGTGCAATTCAATAGTGGCGGAGAAGATGAGAATATCATCCAGGTAGACAACTAAGAAATCGTCAAGGTATTCCTGAAATATATCATTCACCAGATGTTGAAAGGTGGACGGGCGTTGCAGAGCCCAAACGGCATCACCAGGTATTCAAAATGTCCGAATCTGGACCTAAAAGCAGTCTTCCACTCATCCCCATCCCAGATCCTGATGAGATTATAGGCACCTCTGAGATCCAACTTGGAGAAAATTCGGGCCGATCAGAACCGTTGAAATAACTCAGGGATGAGTGGCAGCGGGTATCTGTTTTTGATTGTTATATTATTAAGTTGTCTGTAGTCCACACATGGTCTTAAGGACCCATCTTTTTTCCCCACAAAAAAGATACCAGCTCCGGCTGGTGAAGAAGAGGGACGAATAAAGCCTTTCTCAAGGTTTTCATAAATATACTGCTTGAGGGCTTTTAGCTCAGTTTCTGAGCTAAAAGCCCTAATGGAAAAATACGCCCGAACGGAACCTCCGAGCCGGGCAGGAGGTCAATCGGGCAATCATATGGCCGATGTGGTGTTAAACAGTCGGCCTTTTGTTTGTCAAACACATCCTGGAACTCAAGGTATACAGAAGGGACATGTTGGAGGCTGTCAGGCGTGGTTGTGATGGTTGAGCAGACACTAGGAGCTGGGGAGAGGCAGTGCTGGGAGCAATATTGAGATGAAAAAAATACTTTATTGGTACTCCAGTTTATCTGAGGGTCGTGCACCTGGAGCCAGGGCAGGCCTAGTATAATAGGAAAGATTGGAGAATGGATGAGATCGAATCGTAGGAACTCCTGATGGCCAGAGTCCGTGATAGCAAGAATGGGTTGAGTCTCCTGGGTGATGGGTCCTGAGCGAGGAAGCGACCCGTCTGCCAGATGTATTTGTAAACCTTGTGCCTTGGTTTGAAGGGGATATGCAGACTGTGAGCCAGGGTAACATCTAGGAAACAGCTGCAAGCTCCTGAGTCAATTATAGCCGTCAGGCGAGTTTCCCCTTCCGCTAGCTGTAAGGAGACAAACAGAATCACATAAGTTTTAGGAACAGTACTGACTTGACAGTTCACCAAGTTTTGCGGGTAGGACTTACTGGGTCTTACTGGACAGCTGCGTAGGAAATGTCCGGTACCACTGCAGTTTAAGCACAGGTTGGATTGACATCTGCGTTGCCTTTCCTCAGGGGTCAGAGGGGCACGGACCAAGCCGAGCTGCATAGGCTCGACCTCAGGAGCTGAAGAGGTGACTGCAGCCGGAGATGATACATGGGTCGGAATTGGATGATGTCCAAGCTGGATGTGGCCCCTGAAGACGCTCTGAGCGTTGCTCACGCAAGCGCCTATCCAGCTTGGTGGCTGATTGGATCAGCTCCTCCAAAGAGGCTGGGGTCTCCATCCTGGCTAATTCGTCCTTAAGGAGCTCAGACAGACCTTGACGGTACTGGTATCTTAGGGCAGGCTCATTCCAGCCTGTATCAGCTGCCCATTTATGGAATTCCACCGTATAGTCCTCTATTGGTCTTCTTCCCTGTGACAGGCTGTGTAGGATTGCTTCAGCTGTGGTCATGCGCTGCGGGTCGTCATAGAGTTGGGACAAAAAAAGGATCAATTGAATTCAGCACAGGACTACTTTGTTCCATCAGGCTGTGGGCCCAAGCTTGGGGTTCTTCGGCCAGAAGGGAGATCACAAAACCCACCTTTACAATTTCTGATGAAAATGTTCTGGGCTTAAGGACCAAATAGAAGGAACAGGCATTTTTAAAAGCCCTATACTTCTTGCGGTCTCCTGAAAAACGCTCAGGTGTGGGAACCCTAGGCTCTGGAAGTGCAATTACTACAGTAGGGTTAGTGGTAGCCTGAGAAGAGGGAACCCCACTGATAGGTGCGGGAGCTGCGGCTGTATGTAAAGGTGATCCTGTGAGTTGCTGGAGACAGTTATCAATCTGTGTATATCCTTCTTGCAGCTTTTGGACAGAGTCAGTAAGAGTTGAGACCTGCTGGCACAAGATCTCCATAAGAGAGTGCGCTCTGTCGGCCTCGGACATCCGGCTGGTTTGTACTGTCACGGATAGTACTTACCGAGGCAGAGATGCCGAGAGCGGCTCGCCCTTGCGACCACGCGCACCCTGTCCCCCGGAGGTGATACATGGAACAGGAGGCATGCGGAGGCCACCAGCAGGTATGATTTCCTGAAGAAGCTGTATGAAGGGTAGCTGAGCTTCAGGAACTGGCTGAGGGTCCAATGCAGGACAGAGGGATCAGGTGCAAAGACAAGCAAACAAGTCCGGGGAACAGGCCAGAGGTCAAATCCAGGTAAGGCAAATAAGCAAAGTCCGTTAGGCTGGCCAAGGGTCAAACACAGGTAGGCAGATCAAGCAAAGTCCATTAGGCAGGCTGAGGGTCAAACACTGGTAGGGCAGATCAAGCAAAGTCCGTTAGGCAGGCCGAGGGTCAAACACTGGTAGGCAGATCAAGCAAAGTCCGTTAAAGCAAGCCAGGGGTCAGATCGAGGAGAGAAGCAGCGTAGTCAGGAACAATCCGGGTCAAGGCAGGTGATCAGATATGGCAAAACTGGAAACAGGCACAAACAGGAAGCTGACGACAAACCAGCAACCCGTCTGGGCGCCAGAGCCGTCTGAAATAGCCCCGCCACAGCGTGCGCATCGGCGTGCGCCATTGTGCAAACTGCGTGTGCTACTGTGCGCACTCACGAGCAACTGCGCGCACATGGGAACTGTTGTGCATGTGCCGCACCATCGGGCCGCGCACGTGTGTGCGCCGAAACGCCAATCCGCTGCGCCTGCACACAGGAACATGGCGAGTGAAGGTAGGAGAAGTCCTGACAGGTGGCCAGAGGCACTTCACACCCATTAAACTTTAAAAAAAATGCCATCATTATTGTTGGTCTTTGGCTCTTTAAGATCCTCAACGTTCACTTTCAATCTGCTGATCCTTCTGCCTGCTGAGTTTACACACATTCAGCTTAATTACAACACAGGAAAGGAAGCTTCCTCCATTGTAAATTGGTTAAATATTTGTAAACACTACTAGTTTTTACATTTGTAATCACTGTAGTTGGTTCACATTGATCACAGGGTACAGAGCCACTCTGGTTGACTCTGTATATTATGATTGTAATCTGAGCTGTCCAATGATAGCTCCAATTAAAGCCACTCACAGACACACTGACCTCTGAAGTGTGTTTTCTGAAGTGGCAGTCCAGAAATACACATCCACCTCCCCACAGTGTTTTTACAATACGGCAGTACAGAGGTTGTTACAGTTGAACTCCAGGCTAATAAAACAAGTGAAAATGAATGCTGCCCTGTATTCATTTATACATCATTTAAATGTTTTTTAATGCAGGCACTTATTATATTTCACCTGGTTTCAGCCTTTGTTAATCCCTGTATATCAAAGCTCTAACAGACAAAGGAAGAAGCAGAAAGGAACCAGTCAGATGTGTTGCAGTGCTCTTGTGCTAGAAAGAAATATGCTGATAGGAGAAAAGAATAGAGTGACAAAGAGATTCGCTCATCTGTCTGCTACTTCTCCTTTTACTGTCCAGTCATAGACAGGGGGTGCATAAAGACCTGTAAGACCCCTTTCACACTGATGCGCTTTACAGACGTTTTTGTGCTAAAAATAGCGCCTGTAAACTGCCTCTTCTGCAGCCTCAGTGTGAAAGCCTGAGTGCTTTCACACTGGCGTGGTGCGCTTGCAGGACAGGAAAAAAAGTCCTGCAAGCAGCATCTTTGGGGCGGTCCAGGAGCGGTGTATACAGTGCTCCTCCACCACCCCTGTCCATTGAAATGAATGGGCGCTGATTTCAAAGCCACTTAAAAGCGATTTGAAAGCAGCTCTAAGTGGGTGCTTTTAACCCCTTTTTAACTACTTCTGGGGGTTAAAAGCGCCCTACTAGCGGCTCCAAAGCACCGCTATAACAGCGGTAAAGCACAGCTAAAACTAGAAATGCTTTACCGCTAAACACTGGGCTCGCACCCACACACTGGGCCTGCACCACCCCAGTGTGAAAGGGTTCTAAGGGTTACGTAGCTGCACCAGAGAAAAATCCAATCTCCTACCTTGCTAGATAGGATAGTTTGCCTGGAGATCAGTTTTATTAAAATATGTTCAGATAAAGGCATTATTGGAAGCTACCATTCCAACTTTAAATAACTGATTGTTCCTTGATGCTTCATACAGAGAAAATGAAGGGCCCTGTTTTTAGGAAAGCTGTTTAAAGCTTCTTTAGTTTAAAGTGGAGTTCTAGTCATTTGTTTGTTTATTAAAAGTCAACATCTACAAAAAGTGTAGATTCTGACTTTTAATAAACAGACACTCACCTGTCCCATGGTCCAGCGGTGCACTCAGGGCAGCCGTGTTCTCCCTCGGTGGCGCTGGCATCTCTACTATGGGCACCCGACTGTGGTAGCTTGCGGCTTTACAGCTGGGTGCCCACTGCACATTTACGAGCGGCGCTTCACTCTGTGACTGGCCCTGAAGTCTTCTAGGACCTGTCATATGTCCCAGAAGATTTCAGGAGGGAGAGCTTCTGCTTTTGGTCACCTAGGCGACCGGAACAATAGTGGGAGCAGGTACCTGTCAAATTCAGGTAACTGCCCCCCCCCCCAAAAAAAGCTCAGTTTCACAAACAGGAGCCGGGGAATAGGCCTTGAAGTGTAAGTTCCACTTTTGGGTGGAACTCCACTTTAAATGGGCTTGGTATGTCTACTAGTGGCTTATTAACTAATATTTTATACTATGCTGTTCATAATTACACCCTAATTTACAGTAATTGCATATTTTTACAAATATGTTCCAATGATAGTTTTTAATTAAAGAGGGCCCTAGACATTCATGACATACTGGCGCACTAGATGACAGCGGGGCTCCAGTTCTTCCTAATGGCCCGTACACAATCCGAAAATCGGACTGAAAAAAACACTTTCGAAGTGATCGTATGATAATCGGATCGTTAGTACAGAACTTTCCAGAGCCAGTTCATCCGATATTAATGAATCAGACAAACACAAAAAATGTTCTCATATGATACCAGATCGTACGATTTTCGCTTAAGCAGTACAGTTTTCCTCTAAAAATACAATAGAAATATGCAACATGTGACATCACTTCCGATTTTTTTATTCTGTCGTACGAGAATTTTCGTCACTTTAGTAACCTCTCCATTTTCGATATGCGACTAGCATGCAAAAAAAAAAAACGGACGATCTGCCGTCCAATTTTCAGATCGTGTATACGGGGCTTAAGAGAGCAAAGTGGCAGGTTTTCTTTCAGGTATACCCTACAATAAAAACTCACGGCAGCAGCCCTGAATCCCAGTTGGTCCTAATATTCATATACTAACCTGTGGACTAGTAAAATAAATCTATAGACAAAGGAGATGGTTACAAGTTTTAACAAATTAGGCTGGATGATTGGACCTTCCTCATCTTGTTCTGCTTGATAGTGTTTTGATTTTAATGTGTATCATTTTTAGATAGAATTCTGGAATACTTTCCTCTTTAAATACATGGTTATGGGAAATATTAACATATACACAGAAATCCCCATTATTCTTGAGGCTTTGACTTTATTTTTTACACTTTTTCAAAGCAGTACTTTATTAAAAGTAAAAAAAAAAAAAAAAAAAAGCGAGAAGGCAGGTTTTTTTTTTTTTGCACATGAGATATACTATGGGGTTGATTTACTAAAACTGGAGAGTGCAAAATCTGGTGCCCCTGTGCTTGGTAGCCAACCAGCTTCTAACTTCAGCTTGTTCAATTAGATTGTTACTTAACCCAGGACCCTGCATTCACAATATCTGGTCTTCCACAGTACACAGAACATGGAAATGAAATTATTCTAGTAAATATAAACTACTAAATGCCATTTCTTATCAGCAGTATATAGCAGTCTTGTGACTCCTGTCAGTGTCTGGCCGAGCGCTGGTTAAAGGAGGTTGTAAGAGGAGTTTCCATTCTCCTCTGGTCATCCTATGAGGCCGTATGACCCCTGAACCTCTGCCTGGAGAGTGCTGATTGGCCCTATGCCAATCACATTCACCCTCCAAAAAAAACCCAAAAAACTCTCTAGCAATACACACCAAACTGAGCATGTGTAGAATGCCCACAAGACTCTGTACTATCAGGAGATGGATTGGGGACTGTGGAAGAAGGGGATTATCAGTGAAGACAGGATCAAACAACCTTTTTACACAAGGCAGAGGATTAACCCCTTAAGTTTCACAGTGAGTATACCAAGCATGTATACTGTATACAGACTGATTTTGCTGTTGTGGGTTTAGTAACACTTTAACCACTTAACAGCCCATAGCCGAATGACGGCTGCAGGGCTGTTGCTTAACTCTGGGAGGGCGTACTATGACGTCCTCCCAGAATTCCCCTCTCGCGTGCCCCCTGGGGCGCGCACCCGAACACATCCGTGACTGCCGGGTCCGGAGGACCCAGCGCATCACGGATCCCGGTAAATGGCCGCTGATCGCGGCCGTTTACAATGTGATCGCTCCGTCAAATGATGGAGCGATCACATGTAAACAAACCGGCGTCATCTCATGACGCTGGTTTCTCTCCTCCCCTCCTGTGTACCAATCGGTACACTGTGAGCGGAGAGGGGGAGGGATGGATGGCTGCAGCGCTGTGGGCTGGTTGTGTAGTGCCCACAGCACAGCACAGTGACATCCAGCCAGCCATCCCAAATGCTCTGCAATGCCCTGCACCACTCTGCAATGCCCTGCAATACTCTGCAATGCCCCACATTACTCTGCAATACCCCCACAATACTCTGCAATACCCTCACATTACTCTGCAATACCCCACAATACTCTGCAATACCCCCACAATACTCTGCAATACCCCACAGTACACTGCAATACCCCGCAGTACTCTGCAATACCCCGCAGTACTCTGCAAAACCCCGCAATACTCTGCAATACCCCGCAGTACTCTGTAATACCCCGCAATACCCCGCAGTACACTGCAATACCCCGCAATACACTGCAATACCCCGCAGTACACTGCAATACCCCACAATATTCTGCAATACCCCGCAGTACTCTGCCATACCCAGCCATACTCTGCAATATTCGGTGATACCCAGTCATACCCAGTCATACTCGGCAATACTCTGCAATACCCTGCCATACTCTGCAATACCCCGCCATACTCTGCAATACCCCGCCATACTCTGCAATATCCCGCCATACCCAGCCATACCCTGCCATGCTGAGCCATACTCGGCTGTACTCAGCTCCTGTATGTGGCCAGGCTGTGGAAGTCTCACACATGTGGTATCGCTGTACTCAGGAGTAGGAGAATCTATTTTGGGGTGTCATTTTTGGTATGTACATGTTATGTGGTAGAAATATTGTATAAATGGACAACTTTGTGTTAAAAAAAAAAAATGCGTTTTAACCACTTCCCGCCCGCCGGCTGTCCTTGACTTTGTGTGGGGATATCTGAATGATGCCTACAGCTACAGGCATCATTCAGATATCAGCTTTTTCAGCCAGCGATTCCCTACACCATAAGAATGATCATAGTGGCTGTTCCACTGCTTGATCGTTCTAACGGGAGGCGAGAGGGGATGTCCCCCCCTCCCGCCGCCCTCCGGTGCTTCTACCGACTCACCGCTACGATCGAAGCCAGGATCGTTTTTTTTTTTTTTATTTCAGGCTTCCCAGCCTAGAGGTGAGATGTGGGGTCTTATTGACCCAATATCTCACTGTAAAGAGGGCCTGACATGCCATATTCCTATTACAAGGGATGTTTACATTCCTTGTAATAGGAATAAAAGTGGTCAAAAATTTTTTTTTTGGGAAAAAAGCATCAAGCTAAAATAAATAAAGTAAAATGAACAATAAAAAAAAAAAAAAAAAAAATGTTTAAAGCGCCCCTGTCCCTGTGTGCTCGCATGCAGAAGCGAACGCATACGTAAGTCCTGCCCACATATGTGTTCAAACCACACATGTGAGGTATCGCTGCGATCGGTAGAGTGAGAGCAATGATTTTGGCCCTAGACCACCTCTGTAACTCAAAACATGTAACCAGTAAAAAATTTTAAAGCGTCGCCTATGGGGATTTTTGAGTAGTAAAGTTTGGCGCCATTCCACAAGCCCGTGCAATTTTGAAAGGTGACATGTTGGCTATCTATTTACTCGGCATAACTTCATCTTTCACAATATGCAAAAATATTGGGCTAACTTTACTGTTTTGGTTTTTTTAAAGCACAAAAACTTTTTTCCAAAAAAAGCGTTAAAAAAATTGCTGCGCAAATACCGTGCGAGATAAAAAGTTGCAACGACCGCCATTGTATTCTCTAGGGTCTTTGCTAAAAAAACATATATAATGTTTTGGGGTTCTATGTAATTTTCTAGCTAATAAATGATGATTTTTACATGTAGGAGAGAAATGTCAGAATTGGCCTGGGCACTCTAGAACGCCTGAAGGTGCTCCCCTGCATGTTGGACCTCTGTATGTGGCTACGCTGTGTAAAAGACTCACACATGTGGTATCACCATACTCGGGAGTAATAGCAGAATGTGTTTTGGGGTGTAATTTGTGGTATGCATATGCGGTGTGTGAGAAATAACCTGCTAATATGACAATTTTGTGAAAAAAAAAAAAAAAGTAAAAAAAAAAAACTTGATTTTGCAAAGAATTGTGGAAAAAAATGACAACTTCAAAAAACTCACCATGCATCTTTCTAAATACCTTGGAATGTCTTCTTTCCAAAAAGGGGTCATTTGGGGGGTATTTGTACTTTTCTGGCATGTTAGGGTCTCAAGAAATTAGATAGGCCGTCAGTACTTCAGATGTGATCAATTTTCAGATATTCGCACCATAGCTTTTGGACTCTATAACTTTCACAAAGACCAAATAATATACACCGATTTGGGTTATTTTTACCAAAGATATGTAGCGGTATAAATTTTGACCAAAATATATGAAGAAAAATTACTAATTTGCAAAATTTTATAACAGAAATTAAGAAAAATGTATTTTTTTACAGATTTTTCTGTCTTTTTTCTTTTATAGCGCAAAAAATAAAGAACCCAGTGGTGATTAAATACCACCAAAAAAAACCCCTATTTGTGTGAAAAAAAGGACAAAAATTTCATATAGATACAGTGTTGCATGACTGAGTAATTGTCATTCAAAATGTGAGAGCACCAAAAGCTGAAAATTGGTCTGGTTAAGAAGGGGGTTTAAGTGCCCAGTTGTCAAGTGGTTAAGCTTTGACAAAAAAAAAAATGGAAGTTGATTTGTTTCTATGCAGAGCTGCACCAGATTTTCACTCTCTGGTTTTAGTAAATCAACCCCATTGTGTCTTCTGCAGTAAAACATTCTTGCCTGCCTGTTCCCAAACTTCTGTAGAATATACAACAAGCTGGTTAAGCGCAGCTCAGTATACATTCTCAGCATGCCTAGATGCCAAGATGGATCAACTTCCAAACCCATTCACAGGAGTTATATCATCCTGGCACTGCAATATTGCAACAAAGTTGAGTATAGTTTGGCTTTAAATGGAAAGTAAACCGAATGCGTATTAATACTCATGCTTTAAAACTAGCTACACGTGGTAGTAAACTTTGTTCTACCACTTGTACATTACAAGTAAGCCTATAATATATAAAGCTTACCTGTAGGTTCTGTGAATACCTTCTAAACTTGCACTGCTTAGGAGATATCCAGAGTGCATGCAGCCTGTGACGTCACCGGCGCATGTGCTCTGAAGGTCCGGCATACAGTGCTGGACCTTCAGAGCCTGTGCTGTATATGGTGGCTCCAGCACGCATGTGCGGGAATGACGTCATTGCGCCCCCTGCCACTCATGTAGCCAAGGGTTGCAAACCCGTAAGGAAGACCAGGGACGGATGGAAGCCCTCTCAGTGGTGACAGCGCTGAAGGGCTTCGTTTTGAGGCAAGTCTCTAATAATTTGCTAATATGTGATGCATACTAGTACATTATGACATTGCCTTGCACAGGAATTTTTTTTCTGTCAACTGGGTTTACTACTGCTTTAATTAGCTTCTGGAAAGTTTGTAATATTGTGAAAATCCCTTTACTGCTTTATTACTGTAATATCCATTTGTGGTTATATGTCATGGCATGGGGGGAGGACATGGCTTTGTTTGGAGGTAGGATTGTGAGAATTAATATTTTTTGCATTTTTGGAAAACGGATTTATAAGTTCCAAGCCTGAAGGTAGGACACTTCACTTCTCAGCACGCTACCTACTTATTGTATTGCAGGTGGTCTACATGAGTCCATTCAGCACAAAATGTGGATGCTGTTAGCAGCTCTTTTCTATAGGGTAACATGTTTTAAGTTAACTGGCCTTTTAAATCCATTGTAAAGGAATGCAAAGTTTTTGGTAATGGTCTGGATGCACGTTTGGAATGGGTTACATAAATAGCTGTAAACTAGACACCATGCAGCCATTATCTCACACTGGGAACAGCTGTAGAATCTACAAGGATTCACATTGCAGGTGGTTTAAATATAAGTCAGTTTTCTTTTCTTTTTTTTTTTTTAATAAAAATGTATTCACAGATCTGTAAGCCCAACCACATGCACACCAGAAGTTAAACTGCAGGCAGAAATAGATAAAGCCACCAATGAATGACAGGTTAATTAAAAAAAAATAAAGTGTATTTTACATGCATCTAGCAAAAGTACCCCAATCTCTCAATAAAAGTATCTAATATTTCTCTTTACTTCAGTACATAGACTGGTATCTTCCTAAGCAGAGGAGAGTGCAGAATGATTCATTAATACGCTGCTGCACCTTCATTGTCCTGCAACTGCATTATCAAATCACAGTTGGCGTTCTCCTAGACCAGGTTATATTGCTCAACTGCAGTGCAATCTGTAGAAAGGTCCAAGAGAGTGTAGGGTCTGGCTATGCTCATTGGAAGGAGTACCTGGACCGCAACAGAACCAACCTACAAAGTTGGAGTAGTCCACATAATTGTATGTCTGCTGCACTTGTAGCTTTTGCCTAGAAATCAGATTTAAGTACATAAAAATGTGTATCAAAAATGAGTAAAGTTATTGTTTTGTTATATATATTTGATAAGTGCAAAGAAAACATATTTGTTGACCTTGTCAGAAATTTAGAGCCATCCTGTGACCTGTTAACTCTGTTATCACAAGGGAAATCTGTTCTAGTTCTTAGTTCTCTAGTTCTTGGACTACAGAACAATCATTCTATGTTATGTAGAGATGAGGAGAGTGAGATGGATTGTGTAGTTTAAGAAAAGAAAACTGGACAAGATTGCTTGCAGTTTCAGTCCAGAAAAGGCAACCCACAATATGGAATTAGGAGTTGATTGCATTTCTGGCAGGTCAACATGTAAGCAGGTGCAGTCTCCCCACTGTAGGTGGTGCTCAACCGAAGCCACAATGAACCTCCTTGTGAGGAGGTTCCTCTATGATTTCCTGTAGTCCCAGGAGAACAACTGTCCCACGGTACTCTGGTGCCCCTCGTGACCTTGGTGGCCATCTTGGGTGCCATCTTTGCTCAGGGCAGTGTCTATTTAAGACAATGGCTCCTGCATTTTGTGCACAGTATGCGACTATACCCTTCCTAAGTTTTAGGAAGTTTTCCATTTTAGTGTGGACCATGCCAGGCTGCATTCCCGCTCCTCGTTGCAGAAGCTGTTAACATCATTTCAAGATAACGCTCCTCTACTACAGTGGTTCCGGCCAGCTGTGCCTGCCCGCCGGGCCTAATTGTGCATTGTTGGGACTTTCTTGATGCACTATTCTCATTCATTAAAGGTTCTGACATACTTAACGGTATGTCTAATCTGATTGATAATGTACACTTCACAATGCATTTAGAAGTTCAGGCTTCTGATCCAGATGTAAACTCTTCTATGGCTTATGCCGCAAAGCTTTTCCCAGTACCTTCCAATCTGGAAGACTAGGAGCTACCTATGCTATCGTAGTTTCCTCCTGCTCATTTGAGGCAGTATTTTCCCTTGGATAGAGAATTTATAGACAATTGTTTCCTGCCTTCTGTGGACTCTTCGATCCTTCACCTTAATGGACTTGGTGAATAACGCCTATACATCTAGGAACTTCACTGATGCACAGTTTAAATTTGTTTAAGCATAAGTTTGAGTTTGACCTAGCTGAAACAATTATTTGCCCTCTTCTAGCAGTGAATTCAAATTGTAAAACCATGAATGGATCATGCCTTTTACAACAGGTTCTTCTAGCTCAACTTATGATCCTTGAGTTTTACAGCTTAAGCTAATTGTTTCTTCAGATACTCCTCTAGTAAGAAGTCATCTGTTGGATTTCTCTGTGGATGCTGTCCATGCCTCAGTTGAATGGCTTTTAGACATCCCACTCATCTATGGTTTTCCAAATCCTTGTGCCCCTCATTGAGTGAAAAACTGGATTTTTCACATAAAAATATTTTTCCTGGAGTGCAGTGAGGGACACGTGGTCCCACCTAACAAAACTGAGGCCCAGTGGTTAGGGGTGGGGTTATTGTGGACTGGGATTTCACGGTTTTATTAAGTCCATTGTCCACTGCTTGAAGGCAGCTGGACTTCTATGATATTCTTTATCCTCATGTCCCTCAATTGATGCCAAAAAAAAAAAATTTGGTAATTACAAACTCCTATTTTTAAAGTATTTCCAAGCAGAAATATGGGTCACAAATTATACCATGTGGGGGATACATATATAAAGAGATAAATGGTGCAAGACATCAGTTGGGATTTATTCTGCCACCTTTACTGTATCAAGGTAGAAAATCTGTCATACACTATACATTTTTTACAGTAATGCTGGCCATACACTATACGAAAAATCGGCAGAAATTCGGTCATTTAGACAGTTCGTTCATTTTTCGGCCAGTTAATGGGCACAAAATCGATAATCAGATGTTTTTGAGCTGAAAAAACGAAGGACGAGTTTGGAAACTTTCTGCCGAACGAATAGGTAAATTGAAAGGTTAATGTGTTTCCTGTCCGAACTGTTTGCACTAGATATATGTAAAAAAACTAACAAAAAATTGATTCATTTATGTCCACAGAACGATTTATCGGTCATTACATGGTGGCACTATCGTTTGCTCTCACTGACTGATGCAGATGATCTAAGCAAATAAAGATATAATCCCGCCAGAGTTTTCCTATAATGAACTGTATGGATACGCTAGCTCTGGGAACTGGTGTGTGCGCTGCACTGCACCTTAATCATAAAGGTCAAGTGGCAGCTGAGCTCTGTCACGATTCAGTAACTGTAACCCTGGCACCACGCCCTTAGGCAAAGGGCCACCTAGCATAACATTTTGAATTCCAGTTGGAATAAAATCTATTGGCAATAGCAAATATTTAAATATAGACTAAACCTTTTTCTAAGTAGCTCTGTTAACTAACAACCAACCAGGGAGTTATAAAACCTGGTATAGTTTTCATATTAATGGCTGATCTGAGAAGGAGAAAAAAGGGTATAAGACGCAAGTTGCTGACAGGTGCCACTGATACACTTTCTATAGTGGTTCCAAGTCTAGAACAAATAAAATATTTGTTAAAAGTATATAAATTCACACTCTGTTATAGCTAAGAGCGTCTATTCATGCTTAAGAGGGTGTGCGCCATTTATAATTTCTTCTGCTAGATAAAATAAATTTTTTATGACCCAACTGCACCCTTACAAAGTGTAACTTTATGCCATGTTAAGGAAGTTTCACACTATTTAAGATCTGATATTTCCATTACCTGTTTGCTTTCAGGAAACTGCGTTTTCAGTGCCAAAACAGCTTGGCCTTACAAGCAGAGAGCTTATTTTTGTGCTGTAGGGTGCGGAGGGTATGTGCAGAGCTTTTTGGTTGCTGTGAAATGCTGATGAAAAACTCCTGGCTGTTTCTGCCCTGATGAACTACAATAAGGAATATTTGCTTTAAGAAAATACAGTCGTTCAGCGGCAAAGCTTGCAAATTAAAAAGTTGGGAAATAACAATTTTCTTAGAGACTTTTTGTTTTTAGTTCCTCTATTGCCTACACCTTTGTTCTCCAAACCAGTCTTTAAGTGTCACTAACAATTTTTACATATATGCATAAAGATGAGCTACTTGGTGTACAATGCTGATGCCTGTCATGTCCTGACGTTTACTGTAGAAACTCAAAATTCTACCAAATGGTCCAATTCAAACAGTCAGCAGGGTGAAATCTTTGTTTTGCACTGTGTCATGAGGTCTAGAATTGTAAAATTAATTAGGGCAGTGGATATCATACACTGGCTTTTCGATCCTTGATGTTCCTCACATTAGTTGTTTTAGGCCAGGTTCACATATGTGCTAATTGGTTTTCACCGCATCCAATTCACATGACATGCGAGTGTGACTGACTCTCAATGGAGCCAGTTCACACATGTCTGGGGCGGCTGCAGTGCGAATTCCAAAAGGGTCCTGTGGGTTTTTGGGTCCAGTTCAGGTGCGAATTCAGGCAAAAATTCAGACCTGAATCGCACCTGAATCAGTGAACAGAAATGACCTGGACCCCATGCTGGAAACTGCAACTGCACATATCGGAGCCCGACCTTAGAAATTCTTAGAAATTACATAATGACAATGTGCATTCACCTTCTGGACTAATACAACACCAACATTGTTCCTCACTATTCTTTTCTTCTTGTCTACAGGAACTGTTCTTCAAAGGTTTATTCCATATGTTCTGCATTATTTAAAGTTTCATTGGTCCACATACAGATGTGGGTACACAAACCCAATGTATACAGTCTAAACAGGAAATGTGCTCTTCTATGAACTAGTGCAAAGTCTTATGCCCTGTACACATGATCGGACATTGATCGGACATTCCGACAACAAAATCCATGAATTTTTTCCAACAGATGTTGGCTCAAACTTGTCTTGCATACACACAGTCACACAAAGTTGTCGGAAAATCCGATTGTTCTAAACGCGGTGACGTAAAACATGTACGTCGGGACTATAAACGGGGCAGTAGCCAATAGCTTTTGTTTCTTAATTAATTCTGAGCATGCATGGCACTTTGTGTGTCGAATTTGTGTACACACGATCGGAATTTCCGACAACGGATTTTGTTGTTGGAAAATTTTAAAGGCAAGCTCTCAAACTTTGTGTGTCGGAAATTCCGATGGAAAATGTGTGATGGAGCCCACACACGGTCAGAATTTCCGACAACAAGGTCCTATCACACATTTTCCGTCTGAAAATCCGACCGCGTGTACAGGGCATAACTCTTGTCACAGCACTTTCAGCAGGGACCATGTAGCGATATCCTCGACTAGGGTCACGGTTTTAAAGTCCCAGGTTCTGTTCCAGGCCGTGCAACAGCCAGGCAAACAGCATCTTCACACAGTCCATAAGGGTAGCCTTTTTACATTGATTGCTATAGCAACTTGGATAGGGTTCAGGGAGCTGTGGGATACTCCACATTACTTGCTGGAAAAATGAAGACACTCTTCCTTATAGTAGGTCTATTGAACAGTCCCTTAAGCAATGGGCCATTAAGTAGACAGAACTGGGGCACCTATAATAATGTCTCAGGCCAGCAAGCCTTGTACTTTGAGCTGTAGGGGTGATAAAAACCAAACAATTGTAGCCCCCCCCCCCCCCCCGGGTCATTCCTCAGTGTACTTCAAGGATTAACATTCAACCCTGATTCCAGCACACAGGCTCTCCCTGTGCACTCCCAAGGCAGATCTTAAGTGCCACCCCTCTTGGTCCTTGAAAGGGTTTGTGGCTGAGCAGAACCTCTCAGCAATGGCTGGGATCCTAAAGAGCAGGGTGGGCCTTCAGCAGTACAGCCAGAAAGGCAGGCAGCCCTCCCTGGCTGGGAACTTCTCCTCCTGGACAAGAACACTGTGATCTGGGCTCCAAACAAGTTGACACCTTCCAGCCACCGCCTGGACACACCTCTCCAGGGATTGGCTGGGGCTGCATAAATATTCAGGCTGCCTATCTGGCCCTTCCACCCACTATGTTCTGGAAAGCTTCAGAAAACAGGGGGAAGCAGCCATACTAACAGACAGTAGAGCTCAAAGCAAACAACAATTACCAACACAGATCTGCTGGTTACAGGAGAGCAAAACTAAATTTACCTAACCCAAAAATAGCCCTGCAGGAGGGTGCTACAAGAACAATTTTCTTTTAGTTTCCATGCTGCATGGCTCCCACTCCCACTGCTCACACGGTCTAAGGAGGAGGGAGAGAGAGAGCAGTGTCGCTACTCTTGTGCACCTCACTAGATTGAGATCAGGTAAGTATCTAAGGGGGAGCAGCGGCACCTGAAAGGTTTTTTACCCTAATGCAGATAATGCATTAGAATAAAAAAAACTTTTAGCCTTTTAATGTCGGGAATTTTTGCCAATAGTTAAGTGTTATTGATGAAGCATTTGACCTGGTGTTCTGCATGTAATGTTCAGCACTGTTATGAGACATGATGCTCACTTACGGTTCTGAATCGCCAAATAATATAACAAAAGGGTCCACTTACCACCATTAGCCTCCACTTACTTTACCGGTAATTTTGCCAAATACTAGTGCAGTTTGCATTCTGGTTACACTCTTATTTTTTACTGTCATGAATCCTAAATGCAAAGAATTGCTCAACCATCCTCTACTGTAATGCATTAGGTGAAACAGTGAAAAAGTGTTTGTTCTCCAAATCATGATCTGCTTATATGGTTAAAAGGCAGTGGAAAATATGTATCCATGGTTGATGTAACTTTATTTATGTGTCTAGTATATCACACAAAATATTCATAAAATCTGTTTATCATCATGATTTGTAGAATACATTGTCAGTGTCTTGTTGATAAAGACCATTCTTATGATTCTCTACATTTCTAGAATTATAAACACTGTTATGGAATTTGTATGGGACATTTGCCAATCTGAATAATATAATTCAGAACGATTGATTGTGTGTTTTTATTTTTTTGCCAATGAAAGGTAATGTTGAGCAATGCGCTCTTGATCTACAGTCATTATGTCGATTTATATTGATAAAATAATATTTTTGACTGCTGTTTTGGACAAAATACATTTAAAAAAATAGCACTATAGATTACAACCAGAAACATATGTGTAAAAGTTTACTTTTAAGGGAGAACATGTGTGTATGTCTGTCTGTCTCCCTTTCTGGTGCTTTAGCCAATTGGCTGCAGCTTCTTATCAGTGTATTCTGAGAGCGACTGGTCCTACTCTCAATTTCCTGGCTGGGGCATTCCTTCATCTACCTCACTTGTGTGAATGGAAGAATCTGCCTGCTTGCTGAACGAAATAAAAAAAAAACTATGCGGTTGATTTACTAAAACGGAAGAGTGCAAAATCTGGTGCAGCCATTTATGGTAGCCAATTGGTTTCTAACTTCAGCTTGTTCAATTCAGTTTTGACAAAAAAAAAAAATGGAAGCTGATTGGTTTCTTTGTACAGCTGCACCAGATTTTGAACAGTTTTAGTAAATCAACCCCTATGCATGGCAGCTTTAGTAGCGCATGGGTTTTCCTAACCCAGTTTCATCCCTTCTACACATTTTAATTGGTTGATCATTAGCACCTGTTTGAATCTAAACAGGTAGTATGTGTTGTATCAGTGGGTAACTAAATATTTATGTATAAAAATAAAGGCCACGTGGAAAGATACGTTTATATGCAAGGTCTGACTATAATCTGTTTTGGTATTCTAGGAAGTAGGTTGAGTACATTTGCTTAGGAATTCCTTCATGCCATCTCCACAAAGCCTTACGTGGTTGCCTTGTAACCTTCATTTACCCCTCTGCTCTCTACTTTCCAGTGTGTGGTACAACTATAATGCTAACATTTCCATCACATAGCAGCTAGTAAAATTCCATACTACTACAAACATTTTAAGTCTTTACAGTTGAGCTCCTTTTAAAAGATCAACACTAGTTCCTTTGTGTTTTTAATGCTAAAATTGTTCCACAGAATATGATAAAGATAAGTACCTTTTAATGATCTTTATTAGAACTGCAGCCTTAGTTCAGTACAAAAAGCTATTTAATGACTTAGCAGTACAATGTGGAGTCTGGCAAGTAGTAATATTATTAAAGAGCTTAAATACAGCATGACCATTTACACAATAACATTTTTGCATCTTTGTAGAAAATCTTTGTTTAATGAAACCTATTTAATTTAAATGTATAACCTTTAAATGTATTTAACTTAAAGTGTAAAGTCTTGTTTAAAAAAATAAAATAAAAAAATAACAAACATGTTATACTTAACTGCTCTGTGCTGTTGGTTTTGCACAGAGCAGCCCCAATCCTCCTCTTCTCGGGTCCCTCTTTGCTGCTCCTGGCCCCTCCCTCCTATAGAGTGCCCCCACAGTCAGCAGCTTCCTATGGGGGCACTGGAGCCAAGTCACAGCTCTGTGTGTCAATTCAGACACGGAGCCCCGACCCGGCCCCACCTCCTCTATCCCCTTATATGCTTACTGACTTTGATTGACAGCTGCGGGAGCCAGTGGCACTGCTACTGTGTTTCAGCCAATCAGGAAGAGAGTCCCGGATGGCTTAGACATTTGTGGACATTGCTGGAGAGAGATGGGGCTCAGGTAAGTAATTAGGGGGCTGCTGAGGTGGCTGCTACACATAAAAGGTTTTTTAATCTTAAAGCATTAAGATAAAAAAAACCTTCTGCCTTTACAACTCCTTTAACGTGTAAAGTTGCCTTGATGTAAATAGTCCTATCAATTCAAAGTTTTCAGGAAAAATGTAGATATCATTTGTACAACATAGTTATACATGTACATGGGTCAACCATATTTGCTCATTACATATAAAGGCTCAGCTTCCTGTTTTGCAGTGCTATACAATTGTTGTGTCTTACTGCTCCTTCTCACAATGCTAGTCTTGATAACATTGCGCCATGTGGCTAATATGTTTGGATGCTTGTGAGTGCAAATGTTTAAGGGTTCTGTGAGTACCCAACTAGGATGACCTTCTGTGTTACAAAGAGGCCGAAATGAGCAGTAATTATTTTCACTGCTTCTCTTTATATGCTGCAATAGAGGGTTGGCAAGCTTGGGTAAAGGTATAGAAAGGGGAATGAAGTGAAGGCAGCAAGGGAATGAAACTGTTGTTGGACTGGGAGGAGTTGGAAGGTTAGAAACTGTGGCTGGACGTGGAGGGAGATGTGGGCAGTAGGGCGACAACTTTGACTGAAAAGGGATAGAAAGAAATGTGAGGGCAGGTATCTGTAGCCTAATCTCAGTAATTGTTAGGAAAACTTTACCTGGAAAGTACAGCCTAACGCATTGGCTTATTTTTTACCCTATAAAAAAGATCCCTTCCCAAGGGCAGACGTGGGAGCAGTAAACCAAAGCTTGTTTAATCCCACTAAAAGGAGAGGGGAGGCAAAAGAGTATACCCTCTGGGCACCTGACACCATGCTGCTTACATGCTGAAAGTGATAATGGAATGGATGGAATGGATTTTGCATACTACCTTTAACTGGATCCTGTGAGTTAAGAGTGAACTGCTTTTTGGGTGCTTGAAAGGACATATAATACACATATACTCTTTTGCCCCCCCCCCCCCCCCTCCTTTCGGCAGGATTGAACTAGCCTTGGTTTACTGACTTTGATTTTATGTGTTGTCACTTGCACTTGCCTGCTCCCACATCTGCCCCCTGGAAGTTATCCTGCCCGGGTTCTTCTTTCGATTTCTGAGTGAGTTCCTGCTATTCAATCGATCAACTATTAAACGAAGCCTCCATTTCTGATTCCTGAAAAAGCGTCTTGCACCGCAAAACATTGTAGAGATCATAATATGGTTTAAGTTTCTGTTCCCTCGTATTGTATCTCGGTCTGGGATAGGGGTATTAGATCTATACCTGTATAGTTCCCAAGGGTAACGCTTTGCATGGTTGTAGAGGCTGATCTTTTAATAATGTATTTGTGATTTTTAGTTTGATTTGTGATTTATATGTGTTTTCTTCAATCAGATCTATAGCAATAGGATGAAATATGACCTGTCCTTTTGGTCTTTTGATTTGGCGCTAGCCCAAGGTCTAGATATTAATTCTATCTGCTGTAATATGGGGGAGTCCGGGATCACCAGCCAGCCAACTGTAAAAGCGAAACTGTCTTTATTTTCAAAAAACAGGCAAAATAAATTGCTTCTTAGCAGCATAAGCAACATAAAACAGTGCATAGTTTCTGGTATTCAAAAACAAAACTAAGGCTCACCGCCAGTAACACACATCCCTTACCGGGGTTCTAAAGTCACTTAACAGGGTTTTAAAGTCTCCGCCAGTTCCAGGGGCCTGTAAAGGTCGCAACAGCTTATCAGGGTCCCAGCTGATCACAGCCTACAGTCCTCTCACAACTAGTGCTGTTCCACACTCCACCTCATAGACAACTACTGACTCCTTCCTGTTCCTTTTCAGGCCTCTCCTGCAGGTGGGTTGACCCTTTCAGAACCAAAGTTCATGTAATCCAGGTAGGAGGCTCTTACCCACCCAAAGTCTCTCTGAGCCTTCGAATACGTAATCTCATTTAAAGGAGCTTGTTTGGCTGTACTTCTCCTGGGGATCACAGGAGTGTAGTTAGTTTTGCACTCCTGTGACCCATTTTCAGCCTTAAGTCCTTACGTTTGCTCTCTGCTGATGTCACAGAAGTCGGTCCAGGCGCCGCATCATCACAACCACGGAGGGGGCAGAGCAGAGAGCTGTGACTGACAGTCTGCAGCTCTCTGCTCACAAAGCTGTGAGAACCGAGCGATCGGCAGTGTTCGATCGCTCAGTTCTCAGTGTAGAGGCACCGGGGGGACAGATGCAGCATCAGGCCAATGCTGCATCCACCTAGGTAAGTATGATTCTTAAAAAACAAAACAAAAAAAAAACGTACTTCTCTTTTAATGACTTACTAATCTTGGGAAAGCATACCCCTTTCTAACTGGAACCTCTCACCCTGCATGGGTGAGAACCCCAGAGTACTTTAAAACTGTATTCAAATTGCCCCCTTAAATTGACCACAACCCAAATAATGGGGGAACATACCTGCCTTCCAGGACCCATGCCTGGCGTCCTGTACAAAGCTTAGGCTGAAAATGATGTTAAAAGATATAACTGTGTAATAATGCCCAATGGTTTTATTGTGCAAAACCATTGTGTTGTGTTTTCTCTTTCTCTCTCTTGTTTTTGAGTGGTTAAAAAAAAAAAAAATCTATGGCGTAAGGATGAGTAATCAGCTATGGATTTTTAAAAAATAAAAACAGTTTAAAATAAATTGCATTTCAATCTTGATTACATTGAACAAATGGTAGCGTGATATGGGTAATTATTAACAGTAGGTTTGCACCAATACCGAAGCTAGTATCTGTGCTGATATCGAGCATATGCATGAGTACTTTGTACTTGTGCAAATGCTCTGATGCTTGACCCGATAACTGGACAGTCAGGACCAATCGGTGCGGTGGTGGGGTGAGTTGCAATCACCTGTCTCCCTGTGCGGCTTTCAATAAAGCATCTGACAGCCGCTTCTCCTCCTCTCCCTCCTGCGGCTTTCAGCAGATTTATTGAAAGCCACACAGGGAGATCAGTGATTGTAACTCCCCCCATCGCCACACCAATCTTCCCTGGCTGTCCCCTGTGTCCTCTGTGTGCTCCTCTGATCCCCCTCTGTGTCCTCCTCTGTGTCCTTTGTGTATTCCTCCGGTCCCCCCCCCTCCCATGTCCTCCTGCTTGTAAAAAAAAGTTATTAAAAAAAAACTAAAAAATAAAATTGTAAAAAAAAATAAAAATAAAAAAAACTACTGACACAGTCCACGCCTTATCAGTGCCCATCAGTGCATATTAGTGCCATTGTCACATGACATTAAAAAAAAAGTATCTGTAATCGGTATTGGTGAGTACTTGAAAAAAAGTATCGGTACTTGTACTCTGTCTTAAAAAAGTGGTATCGGTGCAACCCTAATTAACAGGATAAAGCATTAGGTATATAATGGAAACAGTCTATGTTTTTAAAATAAGCGACACCAATATCCAGCCAAAGGTGTGTGTTGCACAGGAGTTGCCAGTAAAAGTCTGTTCTTTATAGTTAATAGATGAAACACATTAAGGCCAATGACTGAGGGGAAAGTTTTGTCTGTAAAGAAAATACCACCGTGCAGCATCAATCTATATTAATCCTTTTCCTGACTTTTATAGGTTTGAGTTGGACCCTCCTAATATTTTGTTTGGTAAAACACCCCAGTCTACCTTCCCCATCATCCCTGCATGCAGAGATTTCAAATTTCTCTTTTTTTATTGTCATTTCAACTAAAAGTGTAACACAAGATAGCTTTCTGGCATAACGACTATGCTGTAACAACCTCAAAACCTTTTGGCCCTGTGCTGTATCACACCAATTTTTTTCCCTGACATTCCTCCGGATTTACTGCATGGTTTACGACTTATCAGTGAAACTGAAGTATGTAACATAAGGTGTTTGGTCTGCATTTCATCGTGTAATCCAAGGTAGAAACCAAATAGATTTTGTTTTTCATTTAGCTGATGGCTTGATTGGCTGCCCAGAGATAATTCCTCTTTTGGAAGGCTGGCTGTGTATACCAGTATTATTCTTTGCAGGTATCTTGTACCCTGAAGCTTTCATGCCATGCTTCAATAGGTTATTTATTTTAACAGTTGTCTGTCATAGTTAATTACACGCTCTGTGGCATAGATTTTTACTTGCTAAAGCTTAACATTTTATTCCACAAACATGTCAAATTTATTTATATGATATCTTCTTCAGGCTATTACTTCAGTAACACTAACAGTAATAAAGCTGGAAGTATGTAAGCTTCATAAGTGTGTTAAATGCCAAAGAGGTGGGGTTACAACATGAATGTGTGTGTCTGTATATAATGGAAGTGCACAGACCATTATAAAAGTGAGCTGTTCTGCTGTGTGAAAGACTAACTACTGACAAAATGCTAAAAAAAGACAGATGTGCTGTTGTTTTGGGGAACCCAGTAGAGGGTTTTTTGGCAATAGTTTAGTAGTGGCTCACATAAATAGATATTTTGTTTGTTTTATGATATAGAATTGCTGTACAAAACCCTCTTGCATTGAACTGTTTGTTTATTGCCTTGCTAATTAAACATGCAGGTCAAACTAGCTTGAACTGTTCCTGCGCGTCCCTGTGTTGTTCATGGTTACCCCTGGCACTACGTGTGTAAATATGAAATACATTTTGGAACCCGTAAGACCTTTGCAAGTCTCTCTTTGCATTGTGTTGGCATACAGTATTTTGTGCGTTACATGCTTTGTGTTATAGAAACCTGGTCATTTGGAGTGGGTTGCCAACATATATAATTGGACAAAAAGATTTGCCAGATTCTGTTAACACCATTGTTCATGTGCATTGTGGTGTGCTACTGCATGGGAACGTTGCCTGTTGTATGTCAGGTTAATCTTCTTTTATGAATGGTACCACAAAACTGATAGTCAATCAATGTAATGTGTTGTAACCAATGTAATGGTTTTTATTGGTTTTATTTGTTATGGTTAATACTAAATACAATGGAGTTAAGCTGTGCTGGTTTTATTTTTGGTTTGAAATCCATGACTGTGTATTAAGTTTGTGCCCGAAATACTGGAGGGGCATGAGAAGTATGCAGAAAGTACAAGGAGAAGTTCTAATCCCTTCTGTCTGTGCTGGTGTGCAGTTTAGGAGTAACCAAAGAGCTAGGAGGAGAAAAAAATAGTCGGGGACAGTTGCTGTTGCCACTGGCGATTACCTGAATAATTGATTATCCCAAATGCGGGGCACACAGTGTAAATGTTTGTTTAAAATTATGCCGGTAACCTTATTTCAGATCGCCTCTGCATCGTCACATGATCTCCTGCGGCTCCCCCATCTAAGGGCTACAGCAGGAGGGGCTGAGATCCCCCTCGGATGTCAGCCACGAGGTCACGTGACCACTTTGCTGTCCACTCAACCCTCGCACAGAGGCGATCTAAAAGCAGGCATTTAGCGGCATCATTTTAAACAAACATTTTTAATGTGTACTATACATTTGTATATCAAAGGGGCTGGCAGTAAATCCTACTCTGATTTTACTGGAAGCTACTAATGGCAGCAGGAGGAGGGGGGGGAGCAGGGAGGAGATTACTCACACACAGGAGCTGATAGGCAGTGAGGGAGGGGGAGAGAGGAGAGACTGTGGGATGACAGAGGCACATCAACTGACCATGGTATCATGGATCAGCAGCCATGATTACTGTGGTCAGTTTGCATAGGGGGACACAGGAACAGGCAGGATCAACCAGGTTTTTTACAGCATAGAATGGGACAGATTGGATAGCATAAGCAGTATGCTGTTTAACCTCCTTTAAAGGAACTGGATATCTTTTTTTTTTTTTTTTTTAGGGTTACAACTTCTTTAATTAAAAGCAAGGCTGTTGGAATACTAGCACCAGAAAACTAGCATAGCACTTGGTAAAATGCACGTTAGCACAAGGTATAGATCAGAAGAGTAGCTTTCCATTTGACATTCCAAATTACAGACAGTAGTTAATGTTAGCCTTGTCTATCTCTGGGTGTAATGTTTTTTGCGTTGATAAATCAGAAAACTTTGATAAATGTATGAATTGTTGTTCTTAGCAACAAGTAGAAATGTTGATTTCATAATGCTGCTTTGTTGTGCACCAGTTATGCCATTGTAGAAAAGGTAGGGTTTCCTGGTCATGGCACCCAATATTTTAAATCTGCAGATCCACTACAACATTCTGTGGCAAGTTTGGTGCTTCTAAGAGGCTTTAGTCAATTAGATATTTTTATCATACAGTACAGGGTACAGGAATAAATTCAGAGACCATTGGCTAAATGCCTCCACCTTCAGGTGACTTAACACTGGCAAAAGCTTTGTTGGGTCCCCCCCCCCAGTGTACTCATAACCCTGCCCATTCCTTGAGGATCCAGTTTTTAGCTAGTGTTCTGAGGTGATGAACGCCTTCTCCTTATGGAGAAAAATATCCTCCTATTTCTATCAGATTTATCTTACCCCCTTCGACTGACACTTCTCCCAAGATCTGACCAGTCATTGTCTTCATGGCTTACTGACCGTTTCTGGATAAGTGACCCTTTAGTACACATTGGGAACAGTGGGGCTGGGCTGTAATGTTTGCTTGAAGCACTGAATCTTGCATTTGGCACTAACCTTGGCACGTGGTTTAACAAGTGTAGTTAGCCACAGGGTGCTATACAGGTCATGGTCTATTCCTAGGGCACTCAGACCCTAAAGACCCCTTGCGGTTATATGCCAACTATGATAAGCAAAGCCTGCACCCCGAACAGGCCCTGCAGGAACTCTTGCAAAGCTGAGCCCTCCATTTCTGTCCTAAGTGATTACCCCTTTCATCGGTTCTTCATGCAAACAGGATCCTTCTTCTTTCTTTTAACACCATCAGTTGTAGTTTTACATTGGCCTTCCTTCTTCCACTTGGTGAACTGGTAGCCTGGAAGTCATCTCTCGCATTGCTTCCCTAGTGCTTTTTTTTTTTTACCACCCTGAAGTTCTTTCCTGCCAGAGCCCATATTTCTGTTGCGGTCATGTTCTTAAGCTTGTACAGCCCCTGGCATCTATCTATTTCCCTTCTACAGAGTCACCACCTGGATTTCTATTCACATTTCTCCCAAACTGTTTGTTGATTTCCGCCTAATGGAGTGGAAAAAACACACACCATGATTGGTTCTCTCAGATTGTCAGTCAGAAAGGACTAATATTAAATATTCATGTTCTTTTTTTTTTTTTTTTGCAGATTTTTTTTTTATGTTTAGTTAGCTAAGCTACTGAACAACATTTTCTATTTTTAGAACGTTATTTTTATATATTGCATTATTTCTATTATTGTCGATGAAATGACAACATCAAAAGTCTCTCTGTTTCCTCCGGGAAGAAATTCCTTCTGTTACTCCTGTACTGTACTGTACTGTCCCATACTTTCACGCCTGTGCTGATTGTAATATACACCTTTGGGACATACTGTATGAAATGTTGGTGAGAAAAAGACTTTTCCAAGGAATAAAAAGACAAAAAGGAAACTTCAAAAGGTTTCACATACTTTCTACAATTTCAGCTATATTTGTGTTTCAACTTGGCTAGTGCTTTTGCCTTGGATTTTGCCAAGACAAATTCCAGCAGGTGTTTTTTGAGATTATTGCAAAGCCACACTCATGTTTTTTTTTCTGCTAGTCTCCACCAATTAATTTATGTTGAGAAATTCTTTGTTTTCTTGTTCAGTGTCCATACCTGTGGTCAAAACAATGAAATACCTGCCTACCCATTAAATAAAGGTGGTATGTTCCATTCATATTTAAAAATAGAGATGTCCAGTATACCTTTGCTACATAATGATATATGCCTACTGGCAGCTACATTCTGGCTCACGTAGAGCCGGCTGCTTCTTACATTCTTCATCTGTAGTTATTATAGCAGTAATATTGTTGGAGGTCTACTGCATTGTATTTTTTGGCAGCAGCAGGGTTCCCCTATTGGGAATCACTCTTTCGGTTTTGGCATTCTAGTTTATCCTATAGGGATTATGATTATTGCTTTGTGATGTGGTACCACTGTTATTATCGCTTCATTTAAACTTTATATTTTGTAATTTGATGTGTATAAATCTCTGTCAGAGCGGAGGGTCCTGGCTTTTTTTTTAAATTGGGGAAAACAGTGCAATGAGTGTCTAGAGCGGCTAATCTCTGGAATGAAGTAGAGAGTTTACATTGGATTACTGCTAATTTGCTGGTCTTTCATGTTATCAGTCAGGCTACTTAGTTTTGTATAAACACCCACTAACTAGATGTAATGAAGAAAGGCTTGTGTTAAGAGTAATCGGCTAGTAATTCTTTTGGCAGAGATAAGCAGCTGTGATGTGAGGTGCCTGTGATTCTAGTATGACATGAAGTTCATGTTAAAGGACTTGGCTCACTGACAATCTTATACATCATGTATACATTTGTGTTTCATAATGTCATCAGTTTTTACCTTGTAATATTGGATTTTGAGATCTGTTACTTTCAGTAATGGGTAAAGTTGTCAAAATTTTCTAAACTGTGCATGCTGTGAATTATGCCCCATAGGGAATTCCTTTGCATCTTTGCACTTGGATCACCATTGCTTAAAGCAGGTTCGCTTAGTAGTGCCTGTGCTTTCCCTGCAGCTCCTATACTTTATTCTTATCCTGGATGAAGTTTGTATGCTCTCGCTATGTTTGCGTGTGCAGCGATAACCCCCAGAGGGGCCACTGGAAATATACAGGTCCCCCCTACTGAGAAGATGCCCACCCTGTGTGTAGTCCCCAGAGCACACAGGGGTGTTGTTTGAAGATTTTTGCATATCTTAAACAAATTCATTAGAGGAGGGTTGAGTCTCGCAGGATACACAAGGCACAAAATATTGGAGGACAGCTTTCCTGAAAAATCCCTGTTCCAGCAGTATTAGGCCCTGTAGTAGTAGCCATAAAATGATGCTGAAGAAAGAAGGGATCAGTCTAATCTGAGACCTCATGCAAGCAGTCATAGTCCTTAAGCAGCAATCTCTGGCATTTCCTCCTCAGTGAACAGTTCTGCATCCGGGGCTTCAGGCAAAATGCCGCCATCTCTTTAGTCTAGCATCCAGAGGCAAGTTTCTTTCTGCAACTTTCCTTAAGTCTAGCATCCTCCAGGGCCTCAACCATAACACTTGCTAAAGCCCAGCAACAGTAACATCTCTGGAACACACACATGCTCCCTCCCAGGTGGAAAGGCCCCAGGACAATACAATTCTGATCAGATCCTCTCAAATATTTATCTTCTCCCCAGCCACACCTTCTGTGTCAGCCTCCCATGATTGGCTAGGGTCAGATAACTAAGGTTAGATAACTTCATTCTTAAATTCATAATCCGTTGACTGATCCTCCCTTACCTTCCACACACTTCCACACCTTCCATACTAATTTCTAGATATTCTTTCAGAACTGGCAGAAGCAATTAGCCACCAAGTTTAGTGATAAACCTGATCACACCTAAAAAGTTAATTGCAGCTCAACTGGTTACAGCAAAGCCATATATTAAATGTAGCCAGCCCAGGGCAGGGACGCTACACATGGGATTTCTTTGGGTGCTTTGGTTCCCTCCCACAATCCAAAAACAAACGTATTGCCTAACACCATCTATTAGCCCAAGTGTATGGGCACCTGTGTTTGACTGTGGTAGAGACATAAGACTGAAATAGAATGTAAATAGTTCTGTGCTCTTAGTAAATATAGTAATTAAGTAAAAAACATGAATAATTGTTGCAATTATTGCATAAAAATAAGTCCAAGCTTTCCCTTCCAGTAATATAGGCATGTGGACTGTGCTGGTGTTAAGGCATCACCATAGACACCAAGGTATCCATACACAAGGACAACATTTTAGCATGTTGCTATGTTTCTAACACAACTGTGCAATCAGCTTTACCGCTGTAAGCTAGCGGCACTTTTCACCCACTAGCGGGATGCTTTTAACCCCACTAGTGGCTGAGGAAAGGATTAAAATCGCCCACAAAGCACTGCTGCTGCAGCACTTTGCAGGCGCTTCGGCAGCGCTGCCCATTGATCTCAATAGCAGGGGCCATTTAGGAGCGGTGTATACACCGATCCCGCACCGCCCCAAAGATGCTGCTTGCAGGACTTTTTTTTACGGTCCTGTAAGTGCACCGCCCCAGTGTGAAAGTACTCGGGCATTCACACTGGGGTGGCTTGAGAGATGCTTTTCAGGTGCTATTTTTAGCACTAAAACGTTTGAAAAGCACCTCAGTGTGAAAGTAGCCTAAACATATTGGGCAATTATAGACAAAAAAATTGGTTTGCTGTACTGTAATGATCATTTTTAATCTTCCACTCACTTCCTACCAGGCTGTTTTGGAATAAACTGCTTGACTTACCAAGCAAGATGAAATTTACACAGGGCTATGCTTGCACCTGTCCCTAAATGAAAGTACTCTGGCATGCCAATGAGCTTTTCAGGCACAGGATGCAACATTACTGTATTGTACTTGTTCAGTCATGTACGAACTAGGTATTTTTGGGGGTGGACTAGCAGCAGATTGTAACTGAGGGGGTGCATGGTGAAGGTAAGTACTGGCTATATAAACCTGTGACTTTGCCCAACTGAAACAAGAAATGACTGTTGGCTTTAATTGGATGGGATGAAAAATTGTGTAATTATTTTTCTTTTCCTGATTAGAAATATCTGCGGTTGCTAAGCAGTGAATGGAAAAACAATTGTAGAAAGTTTGATTGTGCTGTTGGAAATCAGTTATTGCATTACTTGCTCCAGTTACCTCGAGCAGGTGTATCAGGAGTAGAATCAGGAATTATGCAGCTGTGCTGTTGGTATTGTATCAACAGTTAATGTATTAGCACCCCAGTCAGAAAAAAAATACATAATACCAGGTTATGCAGGCTTGGTATTTCTTTTACAATACAGACCCTTAAAATGTATGTAAAAATGTTAAGACACTCGAACAGTTGCATTGATTTGCAGTTTGAAGAATAAGTGGTTGTCAACTCTTGGATCCAATTACACCATCTGAATTACTTGTGTTTTTGCATTGGACACTGTGTGGAATTGATAGTTAGCTGAAGTATACTTTTATTCCAAATGGCAAAAAACAAAAATACAAAATGCCGATGTGCAAATAGCTACTTTTATAGCTTATTTCTTACAGTCGTCTTTGCAGCGTTCTATTTTAATCACAAAAAGGAAAAAATGCTACTATATTGACAACTGTGAAGCAGTACTTTGACACTTCGTCTGTTGTGTGCTTTTCAACTGAATTTTGAACTAGATTTAGGGCCCACAGTTGCAGTACTTTAGCATGTTATGCTGTGCGTTAACATTCATTGCGTTAAGACAGCCCAATAATTAGATAATTTAAATAATAAATAATTAGTATAATTTCTTGTAGTGCACCATAATGCACAATATTGCCTATTGGCAGAGTGTTGGGATGCCTTTTAAAATGAATATCACAGAATCGCACCAGCATATGCTGAACAGTAAGGTAGTGCACTTGTTAATGTGCATGATACCACAGGGCAATAGTGTGAATGGGCCCTCAAAGATATTAAAAGAGGCATCTGTTCTGTCCTAAATATGTTTTTTGTTTTTGCCTTGGTATACACATGGCAAAATTAAATAACAAAACAACAAACTTATTACATCTGTGTAATAGATGCACATATTTCCTACTATTGATAGAATGTCCCTTTCCCATTTGAGATGACAACACAGGGAGGCTAATTTATTAAAGTAGTTGAAAAAGTTTCACACAATTAATTTTTGTGAATATTAACTTCAATTATCCAAACACGTTAAAAGCAATTTTCTGTTCAACTTAAATATCCAATGGTGTGCAGGTGAAATAAGCAGAAAGTTAAAGTTAATATTCATTTAATTTTGTGAAATTTTCTCAACTCAACTTAGTAAATCAGCCTCTGTGTCTTTTAAGCTCTAAAACTCTAAGAATGTGGTGTCAGCCCTGCCTACTTTATTTCTGATGGATTAGAAAGAACACAGCCCTCTCCTGATTCCCCCCTCTTTCTCTTCTCCATATCCTCTCCTTTTTCAGGGAGTTATTAGCTCACAAGATTTCATGTAGAATCAATGGGTGTTTTTCTGCACATATTCAACAGACGTAACAAAACACTTTCAGTGGTGTACTTGGCAGACCAAAAGGGAACAAATTGGAGAAGTTCATTGTTAGGGTCCACTTACACTTTTACAGCACATTTCTGCTAATGTATTGAATTCTGTCAAAACTGAGCCTGCTGTTCTCATGTAAATCAAAGAGACTTATCTAAAACAGCTGAAACACTCTGACACATTAGATACAATAGGAAATAGATATTAGGATAGCCCCATGAGCCCAAGTTCATGTTAATGAACTTAGACTTGTCATAGCAATGTAAACTACACCTGGGAACAGCATTGTAACTTACTCAACTGGAAAATGTATTTTGAAGGTTCAGTGTAACCACTGTTTCACCGAGTGCCTTTAAGATATACCTCAGAAGCAGGTGACATTAGATTTCTTAGGAATAACCATGAACAAACTGTACAGTAACCCTTTCAGCTTTAGAAAAAAATGCCATGTTGGGACTTCTTAAGACCAAGTATATATTACTATGTATTTTGATATCTGATTAATTAAAACAGATTTTGAAATGACAACTACCAAAATACAATAACCAGGTACTATTTTCTTGACTGAAATAAGCAGAAACATAAATTGTTGCATTTATTTGTGTCTATACAATTCCTAGACATGACACCTGCCAGTAAATTGTAATGTTATTTCATTATCAACTATGACTTTGTGTCACATAGATTGAAGAAAGACACAAGTACATTGAGTTCATCCAATAGAAAAAAAAAAATAGAACCCCATATCCTTAGTTGATCCAGAGGAAGGCAAAAGAAGCCTAAAATGCATGGTTCACTTTACTGCAATGGAGCAAACAAATCCCTTCCACATTCCTTGAAGGCAACGGATATTCCTTGGATCAACAGTTTCTGGTGCTATTACCTATAAATTCACCCTGTGGTGCTGTTTCTTTACCACTTTGGCCTGACCCCAGTCATAAACTTGCATTATAATAAGTACACCATGGTCTGTATAGTTTATTTTATTTTTTATTTATTTCAGGTACTTATATAGCGCCGTCAATTTATGCAGTGCTTTACATATACATTGTACATTCACATCAGTCCCTACACCCACAAGGAGCTTACAATCTAAGGTCCCTAACTCCCATTCATACATACTAGGGACAATTTAGACAGGATCCAATTAACCTACCAGCATATCTTTGGAGTGTGGGAGGAAACAGGAGTACCCGGAGGAAAGCCACGCAGACACAGGGAGAACATGCAAACTCCAGGCAGGTAGTGTCTTGGTCGGGATTCGAACCAGCGACCCTTCTTACTGCGAAGCGAGAGTGCTACCCACTACACCACTGTGCCGCCCCGTATAGTTACTGGTTGCCACCAGCGAGGCCATACTAGAGACTACATAACAGGGAGGAATAATCCAGCCAACATACCTTGGGTCTGCCTCAGAGTCTCCTCTCACTTTTCCCTGTTTGGCATATTTCCCAAGGTAGCCTAGGTGTACATCAGTGTACATCAGCATAAGGTGACCGAACGAAATGGCACCTTCTTGATTTGAAGGTGCAGCAAATCTGCTTTGCGATGACTCCTGGCTATTACTTTCCTTAACCTATCATGAACAGCAACTCCAGCAGTCCTATACAAATAACATAATTTCCACTATTTTATGCTTTGATCTTGAGCCTTGTGATTATAGTTTAGAATGAAAATAAAACTTGAGAACGTATTTGTGCGCAGTGTGATTTCACACTATTAGAACAGTGTCTATAAAACTAACTGCTAACCAGATCTTCTTGTACACCTTTTGTGATTAGTAGGGATGAGCCGAACACACCCCGGTTCGGTTCGCACCAGAACCTGCGAACGGACCGAAAATTCGCACGACCGTTAGAACCCCATTGACGTCTATGGGACTCGAACGTTCGAAATCAAAAGTGCTCATTTTAAAGGCTAATTTGCATGGTATTGTCCTAAAAAGGGTTTGGGGACCCGGGTCCTACCCCAAGGGACTTGTATCGATGCAAAAAAAACTTTTAAAAAGGGCCGTTTTTTCGGGAGCAGTGATTTTAATGATGCTTAAAGTAAAAAAAAAAAAAAGTGAAATATTCCTTTAAATATCGTACCTGGGGTGTGTCTATAGTATGCCTGTAAAGTGGCACGTGTTTCCCGTGTTTAGAACAGTCCCTGCACAAAATGTCATTTTTAAAGGAAAAAATCTAATTTAAAACTGCTTGCGGGTTTAATGTAATGTCGGGTCCTGGCAATATGGATGAAAATCAGTGAGACAAACGGCATGGGTATCCCCCAGACCATTACCAGGCCCTTTGGGTCTTGTATGGATATTAAAGGGAACCCCGCACCCAAATTAAAATAAGGAAAGGTGTGGGGCCACCAGGCCCTATATACTCTGAACAGCAGTATATAGGCGGTGCAAACAAGACAGGGACTGTAGGTTTGTTGTTAAGTAGAGTCTGTTTGTAATTTTGAACGGGTACATTTTTAACGTGTTCTTTTTTAAGCTTTTTGGAAAACATAGGGAAGGGTTATCACCCCTGTGACATTTGTTTTGCTGTCTTTCCTCCTCTACAGAAGATTTCACCTCACTTTTTGTCCCAATGACAAATGTTTTTTGAAAATTTGGGGTTTTTTGTGGAACAAGGATTGGAAAGCATCAGTGGAAAGGAGAAATGTTTTTCCCATATTAACTCTTACAGGAGAGAATTTCCCTTCCTAGGGGTAGATTTCATCTCACTTCCTGTTGTCTCCTTCCGTTTGCAAGTAGGAGTCGTTTGTAAGTTAGATGTTTGAAAGTAGGGGCCTGCCCTATATACTCAGCAGAAATTTGGGCCTTAGGTGTTGTTGTGGCCACAACACTGTAAGCCCTCACAGGGCCCTGCTGTGAAATATTAGATCACGAATTGTAATTACATGCCCCTGTTGAACAAGGGCAGAAAAATTGGGCCTTAGGCACTGGTACTGGTGCCACAACACTGCAACCCCTCACAGATACTCTAGTTGGAACGCAGAAATGAGCCCTGCTGCAAAATATTGCATCAAAAATTGTAATTACATGCCCCTGTTAAACAGGGGCTGAAAAATTGGGCCTTAGCACTGGTGCTGGTGCCACAACACTGCAACCCCTCACAGATACTCTAGTTGGAACGCAGAAATGAGCCCTGCTGCAAAGTATTGCATCAAAAATTGTAATTACATGCCCCTGTTAAACAGGGGCTGAAAAAGTGGGCCTTAGCACTGGTGCTGGTGCCACAACACTGCAGCCCCTCACAGATACTCTGGTTGTAACACAGAAAGGAGCCCTGCTGCAAAGTATTGCATCAAAAATTGTAATTACACGCCCCTGTTAAACAGGGGCTGAAAAATTGGGCCTTAGGCACTGGTGGTAGCGCCCAGAACCAAAAATGTTCTTACAAGCTATCAGCGTGATGATTGAGGAGGAAGAGGATAATTACTCAGGGATAGTCACTCAGCATCAGCATAGGCAGTCTTTGAAGGGATCTGAGATTTAAAAAAAAAATATTCGGTTACATCAGCATCAGGTGCTTGGTAGCTGGTGGTGATCCAAGACTGATTCATTTTTATGAAGGTCAGTCGATCGACCGAGTCAGTGGACAGACGCACCCTGTGATCGGTTACAAAGCCTCCAGCAGCACTGAATGTGCGTTCCGAAAGAACGCTGGATGCAGGACAGGCCAGTAGCTCAATTGCATACTGTGCAAGCTCTGGCCAGTGATCCATCCTCAAGACCCAGTAACCCAGAGGATTTTCGGTGGGAAAGGTGTCCAAGTCAGATCTTGCCCCTAGGTATTCCTGCACCATGTAAAACAGACGCTGGTGATGGTTGCTGGAACCGATCATACCTTGGGGCTGCGGACCAAAAAATTGTCTGAACGCATCAGTCAGACGGCCACCTTCTCCACCGCTCCTTCTTTGACTGACCGAAGCCTCAGCAACACGTTGTCCAGAAACAGGAGTTTGTAACCTCCCAGTCTCTGTGAACGCGTTGCACAGACCTTTCTGCAAGGCCTCCCGAAGATGTTTCATCCTCTGCGATGGCAAGATAAGATCCGCAACCTTACCCTTGTAACGTGGATCAAGGAGGGTTGCCAGCCAGTATTGGTCCTTCTCCTTGATACCACGAATACGAGGATCCTTACGCAGGCTCTGCAGGATCAGGGAGGCCATGCAGCGTAGGTTTGCTGAGGCATTCGGTCCGGAGTCCTCTGGGTCACTAAGGACGACATGGTCCGCAGCCACCTCCTCCCAGCCACGTACAAGTCCATGTGTTTCTTGGGACTGATCCCTTAAAGACTGCTGCTGATGCTGAGTGCCAGGCTCCACCTCCATACTGACACAATCTTCCTCCTCCTCCTCCTCCTCTTCCTGTGTGATCGGCGGGCATGCAGGAAAACTGTCTGGATAAAGGGGGCCTTGAGAGCTAAGGAAGTCCTCCTCTTCCTGCCTCTGTTTTGCCTCAAGTGCCCTGTCCATTATTCCATGCAGCGTGTGCTCCAACAGGTGGACAAGGGGGACAGTGTCACTGATGCATGCACAGTCACTGCTCACCATCCTCGTGGCCTCCTCAAATGGTGACAGGACAGTGCATGCATCCCTGATCATGGCCCACTGGCGTGGGGAAAAAAACCAAGCTCCCCTGACCCTGTCCTGGTGCCATAGTCGCACAGGTACTCATTGATGGCCCTCTGCTGCGTGTGCAGCCGCTGCAGCATGGCCAACGTTGAGTTCCACCTGGTGGGCATGTCACAGATTAGGCGGTTCTTGGGCAGGTTAAACTCCTTTTGAAGGTCCGTCAGCCGAGCACTGGCATTATATGACCGGCGGAAATGCACACAGACTTTCCTGGCCTGCCTCAGGACATCCTGTAAGCCCGGGTACCTGCCCAAGAACCGCTGCACCACCAAGTTAAGGACGTGAGCCAAACAGGGCACATGGGTCATTTGTCCCTGTCGGAGGGCAGAGAGGAGGTTGGTGCCATTGTCACAAACCACCATTCCTGCCTTAAGTTGGCGTGGCGTCAACCACCTCTGAACCTGCCCCTGCAGAGCTGACAGAACCTCTGCCCCAGTGTGGCTCCTGTCCCCCAAGCACACCAGCTCAAGCACCGCATGGCATCTTTTGGCCTGCGTACTTGCGTAGCCCCTTGAACGGCTACGGAGCACCGCTGGTTCCGAGGACAAAGCACAGGAAGAGGCCATGGAGGAAGAAGAAGAGGAGGGGGTGGAGGAGAGAGGTGTGTCACAATCATTAGCATTTTGGAGGCGTTGTGGCGGAACAACCTCCAACACTACTGCACCTTGTCCTGCATCCTTCCCAGCTGCCAGCAGAGTCACCCAATGCGCTGTGAAACTTAGGTAATGTCCCTGTCCATGCCTGCTGAACCATGAGTCAGCGGTAATATGCACCTTACCGCTGACCGCCCTGTCCAGCGAGGCATGGACATTGCCTTCCACATGCCGGTAGAAAGCCGGAATCGCCTTCCGTGAGAAAAAGTGGCGTTTGGGTACCTGCCACTGAGGAACCGCATATTCCACAAACTCACGGAAGGGGGCAGAGTCTACCAACTGAAAAGGCAGCAGTTGAAGTGCTAGCAATTTTGCCAAGCTAGCATTGAACCGCTGGGCATGTGTATGGCTGGGAGCAAACTTCTTTCGGCGGTGCAGCAGCTGGGGCAGGGAAATTTGCCTGGTACAATCAGACGTTGGTGTACCAAAAGCAGATTACCCACAAGTACTTGGCTGTGACACACCTAATTCTACACCTTCATTCCTCTCAGTGTAGGTCTCAGAGAGGACTAAAGGTATAGTGGGGTTGGAGATCTCAGCTGATGAGGAGCAAGGAGAGGTCCTCTTTGTTCTTTGGTGTGGGTCTTTTAGATACGCTTGCCAACGAACTGCATGGCAGGTCAACATATGTCTGGTCAAGCATGTGGTACCCAAGCGGGAGATGTTTTGGCCACGCGAGATACGCTTGAGACATATGCTGCAAATAGCGGTGCGATCTGATGCACTCGTCTCAAAAAAGGCCCACACCAAAGAACTTTTTGAATAATGCTCAGAGACTGCAGCGCCCTGCACATGTGGAGCTTTGGGGTGTGATGCAGTCAAGGTGCTGCCCTTAGGCTGGCCCCTGGAGGGCATCCTGCCTCGTTGGTGATGTGCCGCCTCCTCCTCCTCCTCTCTCCTATCAGGCACCCACGTTGAGTCAGTGACCTCATCATCCCCTCCCTCCTCATCACTGGAGCAAACCTGGCAGTATGCTGCAGCAGGGGGAGCATGACTGCCAGATTGCTGTCCTTCTTGGGCACCCCCTCTGTCCGTGCTCACGTTACTGCCTTCATCGAGCTCAGTATCATCATCAGAGCCTTCCAAACGCTGGGCATCCTCCTGGAGCATGTACCCAACACTGTGGTCAAACAGTTCGAGGGACTCCTCAGGAGGACATGGTGGGGCTAGGGAAGGAGTCACTGATGACATTGAGCCAAGGGAAGAGGCCGCTGCTTTGCCAGACAATTACCCTGGGCATGGGTGAGAGAGGATGAGGAGGATGAGGATGGCTTGGTCATCCACTCGACCAAGTCTTCCGCATGTTGCGGCTCAACACGGCCAGCTGCCGAAAAAAAGGCCAAGCGTGTCCCACGGCCACGTGCTGATGAGGATGCACCGTCTCCACGACCAGCACTAGACACAGAGCCTGCTTGCCCTCTCTTATTGGCTTGTGACTGTCTGCCTCTCCTTCTTGCCCTTCCAGACATACTAATGGCCTGTAGCTGCACTAAGCTGGGATATAGATATACATATATATATATATATATATATATATATATCTATGTACTGATACTGCAGCTAGCAAAATCAACTGCCTGCCTGTAGTATGAGAACACCACCAACCTTCTACAGGTAGCTTTAGCTGAACACTGTGCAGAGCTCGCAAAAAACTAACTTGTAGCTTTTTTAGCTGCCTGCGGTAGTGATAGGATCAGGAAAACACCACCAACCTTCTACAGGTAGCTTTAGCTGACCACTGTGCAGAGCTCGCAAAAAAATAACTTGTAGGTTTAGCTGGACACTGGGAGGAGGACGCACCACACTAACTTGTAGTTTTAGCTGAACACTGTGAGCAGGACGCACCGCTCTAACTTGTAGGTTTAGCTGAACACTGTGAGGTGGACGCACCGCACTAACTTGTAGTTTTAGCTGAACACTGTGAGGTGGACGCACCACACTAACTTGTAGTTTTAGCTGAACACTGTGAGCAGGACGCACTGCACTAACTGTAAATAGTCTAGCTGCCTGACTGTGGTACTAATAGGATCAAAAGAACACCAGCAATTTTCTTCAGGTAGCTGTAAATACTGTAACAAGACAAGCCTGCCTGTCATTAAGAAGATAACAGGAACGGATCTAGCTGAACACTGTGAGCAGGACGGACTGCACTAACTTGTAGCTTTAGATGAACACTGTGCAGAGGTCTCACTACACTAACTTGTAGGTTTAGCTGAACACTGTGAGCAGGACGCACAGCACTAACTTGTGGTTTTAGCTGAACACTGTAAGGTGGACGTACCCCACTAACTTGTAGGTTTAGCTGAACACTGTAAGCAGGACGCACCCCACTAACTTGTAGGTTTAGCTGAACACTGTGAGGTGGACGTACCCCACTAACTTGTAGTTTTAGCTGAACACTGTTAGCAGGACGCACTGCACTAACTGTAAATAGTATAGCTAGGATCAAAAGAACACCAGCAATTTTCTTCAGGTAGCTGTAAATACTGTAACAAGACAAGCCTGCCTGTCAGTAAGAAGATAACAGGAACGGATCTAGCTGAACACTGTGAGCAGGACGCACTGCACTAACTTGTAGCTTTAGATGAACACTGTGCAGAGGTCTCACTACACTAACTTGTAGGTTTAGCTGAACACTGTGAGCAGGACGCACAGCACTAACTTGTGGTTTTAGCTGAACACTGTGAGCAGGACGCACCACACTAACTTCTAGGTTTAGCTGAACACTGTGAGGTGGACGTACCCCACTAACTTGTAGTTTTAGCTGAACACTGTGAGCAGGACACACTGCACTAACTGTAAATAGTCTAGCTGCCTGACTGTGGTACTAATAGGATCAAAAGAACACCAGCAATTTTCTTCAGGTAGCTGTAAATAATGTAACAAGACAAGCCTGCCTGTCAGTAAGAAGATAACAGGAACGGATCTAGCTGAACACTGTGAGCAGGACGCACTGCACTAACTTGTAGCTTTAGATGAACACTGTGCAGAGGTCTCACTACGCTAACTTGTAGGTTTAGCTGAACACTGTGAGGAGGACGCACTGCACTAACTTGTAGTTTTAGCTGAACACTGTGAGCAGGACGCACCACACTAACTTGTAAGTTTAGCTGAACACTGTGAGCAGGACGCACCCCACTAACTTGTAGTTTTAGCTGAACACTGTGAGCAGGACGCACTGCACTAACTGTAAATAGTCTAGCTGCCTGACTGTGGTACTAATAGGATCAAAAGAACACCAGCAATTTTCTTCAGGTAGCTGTAAATACTGTAACAAGACAAGCCTGCTTGTCAGTAAGAAGATAACAAGAACTGATCTAGCTAAACTGAATACAGTGTATATATATATATATATGCAACACCTGGGATGCATATATATACACAATACACTGTAAGTGCAGCTAACTGACTGACTGTTCTGCCTAATCTATCTAACGCAAATCAAATGACACTGTCTGTCTCTCTCTCTCTCTATCTATGAACGCCGGAACACACACTACACAGGGCCGCCGTGCAGGCGGCCTTATATAGTGTGGGGTGTGTGCTAAATCCCCTGAGCCATAATTGGCCAAAGCCTCCTCGGCTTTGGCCAATTACGGCTCTCTGTTCAGACGGCGCTGTGATTGGCCAAGCATGCGGGTCATAGTGCATGCTTGGCCAATCATCAGCCAGCAATGCACTGCGATGCCGCAGTGAATTATGGGCCGTGACGCGCCACACGAATTTGGTGCGAACGGCCCATATCGTTCGCAATTTGGCGAACAGGCGAACAGACGATGTTCGAGTCGAACATGGGTTCGACTCGAACACGAAGCTCATCCCTAGTGATTAGACCCATTTATAAATTGATTAACTGGGCAAAAGTAATTTGTAAATAAATTCTTATATCCAGTATGTCTTCAGATGATCTTTCTTAACTATTCAAGTCCCACTTATAACCTAAAAACAGTGCTGCAGCACTGTTTTAAAGCATTGGCGGACTGAACTAACAGCCAGGGTCTATCTTTAGAGCCAGAGCTGTATGAGTCCTATAACTTCACTTTCCTTCATTTCTTCACCTACAGTAGGGATTGATTTACTCAAGGCAAATTGACTGTTACCTTTGCAAGGGAAGTTGCACTTTGCAAGGGAATTACCCCCAGAGAATGAGATGAAGCTCTACTGACTTATATTATCAAATCTTGCAATTGTTTTAATTTTCTTTAAACGTAATTGAGTATTCTTTGCAAAGTAAAATGTAAGCTCTTACAAAGTGAACAGCTTATTTGCTTTTAGTAAATCCACCCTCTAGTGTCACAGGGCGAGGAAGAGAGATATCTCCCCAGTTAGGTAAAAAACAAATGTATTCAAATCACCTACCAATTTGAACACCCTATCTGGCCCAAAATAAAGAATTAAGTATAATTGTTGACATGATTGTTTAATTGTAGGATTGTTTCAGCAAACACATAGCCATATGCAAATATTTCATGGCAGAATAATTCTAAACTTTAGTTCTCCCATGCAAAAAAAACAGGTAATTTTATTGGCAGCACTCACCATTGGTACTGGCTATATATATTTAATTCATTATGCAAAAATTAAATAAGGCAAGTATTTGAAGTATTAATTAGTTTGAATGTAATTTAGAAATTAGATTTTTTTTTTAACGAATAACCTTTAGGAGAGTATTTTTTTTTCTCATTTTAAAAATTATTATAATCTATTATTCACAACTGCATTTTGTGTTTTCCCGCCCATTACATTTTTTTGCTTCAGCAAAAAAATATTATGGACAGCACTCAATTGTTTTTGATGCTATCCAAGAAAACCTCCTGCTTTTAGTAGTGACTTCACTAGGTATTTCTTCATTTTGTTCCATGTCTTTTTTGTTTTTGTTTTCCTGATTCCGTGTTAGCTTGCCTTGAGCAGCCCATAGATAATTCATTTTTCACAGCTATATGAATAGGTTTTCAATATTTTTCATAAACATATTTGTGAGGCTTTAAGGTGCTTAGGCTAGGATCACACATGTGCAGCTCTACGAGCCATGGTTTCCACAGGCATGGCAGTCTATTCATTCAAGTTCCTCCTGAAACGCAGGAAAAAGATCCCAGCAGCATTTTAAAAATTGCAGACTGCACGAGAACCGCAAGTTCAGTGCTGTTCCGAGTGCAGGTGCGATTTCCAGTGCATGTGGCGTGCCATTGGGATTAATGGCACCTGCACACATCCAGCGCAATTTTCTGTGCGGGTGGTTATGGCTGCGGGAACAGGTGTGGATCCGCAGCAGGAACCACCTGCACATATGTGAACCTAGCCTTATAGATAATATATGAACATTACCCTTGGTTCTGCCAGTATCTGTTGGGTCTCTCAGCAAATACTACTTCTTCAAGGACTTGAAATCCCTTTCTATGACTTTGCAAAAATCTGTTACTAAAGCATTAGTAATCATAACTGTATATACATAAATGTCTGATCACCTGTGTTTACTATTGCAATCTTTTTTACAGATAAAATATCTATTTTTAAAGTCCCATATCAATATACATACAGACATCTGAGAGTCCAAGTTCTTGTGTGATTCATGTTTCGTTCTCTTTCTATTGTTTCCCCCCCTCCTTTCTTGCTTACTATTACCATAGCAATAGGAACAATGGTAAAATCATCACATTTTTCTAAATTTCATTTTGACAAAATTAGAAACACTTGCAGTGTTTTACACAACAGAGGAGAGGGATAAACCCTCAGTAATAAGCATTACTGTCCCACAGCATTTTCATTTAGGAACAGCAACAGCTGAGCTTGTGTGAATTCGACATGAGGGATGACATAAGATATGATCTGACATGGCAAATCAGCACCTTGCTTCACAGATCACAGCCCTACAATGATTCATTATAAGGCCCAAATGACTATGAAACCTGAAAGAAAACTGAACTTATCGTCAGCTTGGCAGCTCTTCAGAAGATTATAGAGGGTGTTGTAATACTCTTCAGTGTCAGCTTACTTTCTCTACTTAGGGTTTTCTTAGTCATTACAGTAAATATCGTATTGGGCTAGAAATGTACAGTGTGTCAAAGGTACAATAAAGTTTTGTTGGATTTCCTCCATTATCGGAAAAGTTCCAGGGCCATTTAATTGGTTAGGGACTGGCTACATTCTTTATGAGACCTTATTAGACCAGAACAGGTCACATAGTAAATTCATTTTAGAGAATTGAATTCTTGGACCTTAATGATTTTGAGTTGCATAGTACATAAAATATTTTACTTAAGAATGGGATCCTGCAATACATTAACGTCCACAAAGGTAAACCAAATAACTAACTTAGAAAGTTCTTCTGCCTTTTTTACATTTCATTTAAAGCATACATTCCCTCAAGTAGTTTGAAAATGTTAAAGTATAATTCTCATGTACAGTAAGATTGAATTTGCACAGCTGCTTTGGCTAGTGTTTCCAGTCGCATTCATTGCATCAACGCCCTTCATTGTTGGAGGGTAATGTGACTATTTTGTGATAGTCCAATTTATTTTAATAGAAAGTAGGAAAAATGCATTTGCTTTTTGGGAAATTTAATGCAACTATAAATGTGAAAGAATACGACCTAATCAGGTCTTGAGAATTTAACTCATCATCGCCACTGTTTTAAAAGGGATAGATTTTTATTGAAGTGGATTGAATCTTCTCCATATAAAATAATAACCTTAACATTTTTCCTGCTCTAAAGTAGGTTCTCAAAATAGGAAGCTCGAAAGTAAAAAATATTTCTGTCCTTTTATTAATAGGCACCAGGCCTGCAATGCAAACAGTAAGTAGTGCCTGTATTTGCCTTTAGTTGCTCTTGTGGGTGTCCTAAATCCTAGCCTGACGTAATCTGCAAAATTGGACAATTCTGGTGCTGGGGTTGCTGACCCTGCCTTCTTCTTCTTGTTTCTATTGGCCAATAAACCATCATAATATAATAATGGACCTGTTCTAATCTGTGGGAGCTGCAGGGATACTACTCTGCAGTACTAACCAGCCATTGCTATTTTACAGAAAAGGCATATCTCTGTCTGGTTATGTGAAAGATCACAACTTTCAAAAATAGACAGACTTGAGTCAAGTTAACTAATTAATTGTGCACATTTTTCAATTCTCCTTAAGCTAGAATTGGTGTTTCTGACTACACTAAGATACAGTGGCGACTGGTGGGTTCTTCTTTTGGGGAGGCGGGAAACATCCACTAACCCCCCGCCTCCAAGTGGCGCAGCACTGACCACCCTCGACACTCACCGTACTACCTGCGGCACTGATCACAGAGGCACCCGCCGGACCACCTGCGGCACTGACCACCAGCCAGACCACCCGCGGATGGTCCAGCGGCACTTACCCGCTGTGTGGTGGGGCTCGCCTCCTCTCCTGCATTGGCAGGGCTGTCCTCCTCTTCTCTTGCAGTGGTGGGGCTGTCCTCCTCTCCTCCAGTGTGGGCATCAGCGCCTTTGGTGTCTGCTCCTCAGGCTTCATTCCCTGTGTGTCCCCTCTTCCGCCAAAGACCTAGGTGTCCAATAGGGTTGCCTGGTGCTTTGGCCATTCGGGAAACAGGTTGATTGGCGGGAAGGAACTGTAGTGTGACTATAGCGAAAATTCATTCGCTATCGTCACACAACAGGGTAGGATCGGGACACAGTGCTCTGCACCCAGAGCCCACCCTATTTTGAAGCCTATTAGAGCCTCTGGCTCTAATCACGTGCTTCAAAATACACACCCCTGCCTATCCCCGCCATAGTAATTCATGTGTCTGAAAGGGCCGGGCACATGGATAGGGAGGGCAGCGGAGGTGTTAGGGGGGGCAGCGCCCATATTCCCACAATGCACGGGCCACCATTACAGATATGACACCAAAGGAAAACTGGGGAGAGTAAGGCATTGTAATTTCAAAGCTTAACATCCTTAAAATGTTAGAAATTATAGGACATCCTACATAAAGAGCACAGTTCAGCCAGATGTGTGGATTTATAAAGTATGCTAATTTCAAATGACTGCTTAAGACACAAGTCATGCACTGGTCTTACTCTGCCACTGGTCTTTCCAGTTTGCATTGACATGTGGCTCCAGTTCTTTAGAGAGGTTATGGTGTCCTGTTTCATTCTGTATAATTTCTCCCTTTTTCCCTCTCTCCTTCCTTTCCAGCTCTTTTGTTTATACCCTTTCTCATGCTGTCAAGCGTTGTAAAACTACACTTACTTCATTTGACTCCCCTGTCCATTCTATGTCACCAAGACCAAACTACCCAATGTTTTTTTGATTTATGTAGTCAAATATATTTTATTAAATAAAATATTTAGCTTTTTCCAACAGGCACAATACACTTCACAATAATCTATACTCAGCTTCCAAGTCACTCCCTATTGGTCTTTATTTCTGCTTGAAGTGTGTGTCTTCATTCATACTAAAATGTACCGCAAATGTTGTAACCTAACATCCACTGCCTTTATGCTTCACATTTTCTATTGTTCTGTTTTAATATTAAAAATTATTAAGACTCTGTTATCAAAAGAAAAAAGCTCAAATTATCTATAGCACTGTCCCCCTCAGTCTGATTCTGATTGATGCTATGCCAGTCCTCTTCTGGGTTGAACAAGACCCATTATCATGCCACCCATTTTCTGTGAGTTCAGGACTTAAAGTGCCTGCCAATCTGTCCTACACTCACAGCGTAATGCTGCAGACAGTGACAGCATTTAGGATTCACCCACTGCTGAATGAAGAAGTTGGTGGAGAAGACCTGCCATGCAATTTATATAATTTAACTGTACTGTGGATGCCTAGAAAGAAGGAATGTGCAAGGTGCTTGGCAAGCCCTGAGACCCTGAACTTCTGGCAAACCGCTAAATAGGTGGTTGATATAACTACGGAGAATGCCAAAATTTGAATGCCAATTTTCATTTCTGTCTATCCAGTTCTGATATTGATACGGATGATGTTGACAGAGGGTACCTGCAATCTGCTTTCCTCTGTAGTTTGCTTCTTTAGTTCAGAATACAGCATTGCATATAAGTGGTAGCTACTAAATATTGATTACAGAGGACCCCAATTAAGTAGGCAACCTCTGGCAATCGTTGCATGTACTATATGTGCAACCCAACCTATGTTTACGTGAAACCTATCCCGCCTCTGGGAATTTACTAGTTTTATGAAGTACACTATGGCTGCAGGCTTAATGCTCATTTCCCAGTGCTATTTCATTGTTCACTACCCTGTTTGCACTAGTTGCAACTTTGCTGGTATTACCCATCAGCAGCCTTAGACTACATGGAACCCTGTGCACAAATATAATAGAAAATTGGTGCCCCATTCCCTACCTTGTTACCAAAAGCAGAGTGGTGACATCTTACTAATGCAAGGGCCGTGTCAAGCCATATTATGTAAGAGTGTGATCCCAAATTACTGCTATGATGTATTGTTAAAGTAGTTACCCCCCAAATCCTAGTCCGAGTCCTATCTTGATCCAGTGCCATACCTGTCTGTGGCAGCACTTCTTTCACTTCCTCTCCTCACAGGACTCGGGAGAACAGGAGATATTGGCTGCTGTCAGTTAAATCCATTGAGGAGGGAGCAGGGCTGAGCCACATTGTGTGTATCTATGTACGAACACAGCCCAGCTCAGGAGAATGCCTGCAAAAGTTCCCCCTCAGCACATAGATTGCTGAGGGAACACAGAAGAGAAGGAGTAGAAGGCACAGCGGGGGATGCCAGAAAAGGAGGTAATTGGCCACTCTATGCAACCATTGCACAGAGCAGGAAGGTATAACATGTTTGTTATTTAAAAAAAAAGAGAAATAAAGCAAGCCTTTAGAACTACCTTGACCCAGGCAGCTGTCATGAAGCCTGGAGATGACAGGGGCCCATTTAGGGGGGCTGTTAAGACAGTGGAGGCCAGGTTCACACATATGTGGCTCATTGAGCTGCTTTTTGCTTGAGCACAGCAGCCCATTCATATGAATAGGCTGCCGTGCCTCCTGAAATGCAGAGACAAGGTTCCTGTAGCATTTTAGAAATCACAGCCTGAATGGGAATCGCAAGTGCAGTTCGGATCCCAGTGCAGTGCAATTTCAAGTGAAAGAAGAAGAAAATCTGTGAAGATAACGCAGATCTATCACTGTATTATTAAAGATTGCAGAGTTTGCTATTGATATTGACCCATTACCCTCATTTGACATTTTATGAAAGCATGGATCCATCCTGCCTTGTATCAACAGGTCAGGCTGGTGGTGTAATGGTGTGGGGGATATTTTCTTGGCACACTTTGGGCCCCTTAGTGCCAATTAAGCATCGTTTAAATGCCACGGCCTACCTGAGTATTGTTGCTGATCATGTCCATCCCTTTATGACTACAGTGTACTCATCTTCTAATGGCTACTTCCAGCAGGATAATGTCACAAAGCTTAAATCTTCTCAAACTGGTTTCTTGAACATGAACATGAGTTCACTGTACTCTAATGGCCTCCAGAGTCACCAGATCTGAATCCAATAGTGCACCTTTGCATGTGGATGTGGTGGGATTATGTATGTGCAGCCGACAAATCTGCAGCGACTACGTGATGCCATCATGGCAATATGGACCAAAATCTCTGAGGAATGTTTCTAACCCCTTGTTGAATCCATGCCACAAATAATTAAGCGAGTACTGAAGGCAAAAGGGGGTCCAACCCGGTACTAGCAAGGTTTACCTCATAAAGTGGCCAGTGAGTGTAAGTTAGCCCAGTCATAGTGTTGCTTTAAAAAAAAGGCACATTAAGAAAGCACAGCCCTGTGCTTTATGAATGTACTTTGTGCTTTTTTTTCTTTTGGGATTCCGAAGCAAGCAAACCTCCGTCCAAATTCTTGATTGTTGAAAAAAGTTCTGGGCAGAGGAGAGCCTAGTTGCATGACTTTAACAGTTTGTGACTGGACTCTTATATTTCTATTTATTTCTATTTGTTCTATTACATTGTGTGTTGTAGTACCCCAAGTAAGCTGCATGATTTATTGTGGTAGTTTTGGTTCAGTAGAGTGACCCTTGTTTCACTCCTATAACAGTTTGTAGGTCATCTATCCTAAACCTACATTTCCTAAGGAATTTAAGAGCATTTGGCCAAGCACAATTATCTCAGTACATATTATATATTTTATATGAAAAGACATTTGATTGGACCATATTTTTTAATCTTTGGTACTTTGTTTACATCTTTAGCAGAGTTATTAGAGCTGCATTCCTGAAAGATATAAAAAAAAGTTTTGAATATATTTTGAAAAATCATTAAATATCTTTTTAAATGCAACAAGTGTAGGTACCCAAATTTTAGTTATTGCCCTCTTATTATTCCCTGTACAGCAGCACTTTGAATTAAGGAGGTACTAGGGATAATAATCATGTTGACAGGAAAAGAGAGCAGAGCGTCAAGAGAAATTAGCTAATTATTATTGTTGTTTTACTTTAAAGTGGTGTTCCAGCTGAAAAAAATGTTTTTTTTTAAAAGTCAGCAGCTACAAACACTGTAGCTGCTGACTTTTAATAAGCACACTTACCTGTCCAGGGTGCCCGCAATGTCGGCCGCCCGAGGCCGATACATCCATTGGATCGGGTCCCAGCGACGCCATTCGAACTAAGGGAAACAGGCAGTGGAGCCTTGCGGCTTCACTGCCCATTTCCTACTGCGAATGCGTGAGTCGAGCGGCGCTTTGTGAATTGCCGGCTGTATTCTGGACACACACAGGTCCCAGAAGACAGCGCCTCCCATTCCCCAGAAGACAGCGCAAGGAGGAGAAGAATGAAGACTACTGCGGAATAGGAAGTGGCAGATTAGGACGATCTGCCTAGCAACAGCCATTTCTGGTAAGTAAAATTTTTTTTTTTTCAATTTTTTTTCCACATTTTTAGGAGCCTTTTTAAGTTTTTTTTTTTTTTTTTTTTTTTTTTTTTTTTTTTTTTTTTTTTAGGGTGGACCTCCGCTTCAAAAAATCCTAACTGCAAAGCCACTTTTACCTAAATCCATGGTGATATGACAGACCTGTGCTCAGGTGGCATGGTGTCACAGCTAAATTACATCACAAAAAAAGTGAAATGGCAGCATGGGCACCGCCCACCTGTAGAAAAATGCTAAATAAAGTATTTTAGAAAAATGTTGGGAAGGGGTGGCAGTGGGGAATTGAGGCATGACTGAGCAGCCTGGAGATGGACTTGGATGGGACAAAAGTTTTGTTTGTCTTTAGAAATAGTAAATATGAAAAATGATGGATTGGGCCAAAGATAGAGTTAATGGCACTTCATGATCCCTACATTGGTATATGTAGATAAGAATAAACCCAGTAATATTTGTGGCTGTGGTGAGGGGCCCTTTCATAACTCTAATTTTGGGTGTTGATAGCGATGGGAACTGGGGCACGCACCTCAGATCTCATGCTGGTTGCCCCAGGTCCTGAGCCACGGGTGGGAGTGTTGATTGAAGTATAGGACTGATTTTTGCTTGGAAGATTAGGAGCTGATTTTTTCTTGGGGGGTTGTTTTATTTTTGGGTGTGCTTGAGGGATAGGAGATTTTTTTTCTTTTGGAAGAGAGGGGTGTCTCAACTCCAGTCCTCAAGGCGCCCCAACGGGTCATATTTTCATGCTTTCCATTATTTTGCACAGGTGATTTGATCGGTTTCACTGCCTTGGTAATTACCACAGCCGTTTGATCTGAGGGAAATCCTGAAAACATGACCTGTTGGTGCGCCTTGAGGACTGGAGTTGAGAAACACTGGCTTGGAGGATGGGGATTTTTTTTAAATACTCTACACTTTGTAAGGTGGGAAGGCACCAGCATACAATGTTTAGAGGTCAGAGCACATGGGTCAGAACTCCTGACCCACATGGTGTGTACACTGTGCTGTATGGAACATAACCCTCTTTGTTGTTTGTTACATGATGCAACCTTGTACGGTGAACTGTACGTTACATACTCCTGATTGCTAAACTCTGTATGCTGGGACAGGAGATGCAAGTGATAGAAAATCTCTGCAAATGTAAGGGACCCCCCCCCCCCCTCTTGAACAGCTGTCTCCAAAACAAGTTTCCCAACTGGAAAATGTACCTCCTGTTCTGGAGACAGATACTGTATATTATGTTGGATTTCCCATTACTTTCTGTCTTTCTGACAATAGCTTCCAGTACATCTAGGGGCTCATTTAAAAATCAGTGCTATGTGCAAAATGCAAAATTAGTACAACTGCACTTGCAAAGTGCACATTCTATTTGCCTCTAGTAAATCCACACCTGTCTGTCACAGTACACTACATGTGCTGCATCATTCATTTTCATACAATGCTTAAGTTGTCCCTGGTCATACACTATCTGAACAAAGCCACTGGCTCATAAAACAAGACAACTGCTGTTTTGTCCTTCACTAAGGCCCATTTCACACTGCTTTGTACCGTGATTTTGCTGTGTTTCATATACACTTCTTGTGTGTTTCTGGTGTATTTTTGGGTTACCTGCACCTGTGAAAAATGGACACGTGACTCTAAAACGCACCAAAAACGCAAAGCGATTTTACAGCGATTTTACCACAATTTCCATTCAGTTCAATGGGAAGCTGCATTTTTGCTGCAGTTTTAAATACCGCACCAAAGATGCTGCATAGCAGGACTTTTCAAAATGCACAGCGCAGTGATGTGAAAAGTCCCATAGGATTTAAAGGCAAACATTTTTTTCTGCCTTTTCTACCTTGCAAAGGTAAAAACGCAGGAAAAACGTATCAGTGTGAAAGGGCCCTAAATCAGATTCACAAGACAGTAGCCTAAGAATGATTTTCAATGGAAAATGTGTACGAGCATGCTTTAATAATAATGAAAAAAAGTTGGCAAATATATTTGTTTTATTATAAATATTTTTCTGAGACTGCAACAATTACTTGTCATTGCATGAGTAATGGTATGCCTCAGAGGAGGAAGTAACTATGTAAACTTTGGCATCCTCATTATTCATGTTACAAGAACTATTCCTTTTGGTGCACCAGATTACATACTATATGCAGAGAACATTCTTGTGGTTGCAAGGGAAAGCACAGCACATTGATGTGGACACATAAGAATGCCAATTTTGAAATGTTTTCTGTATTGTAAATGCATCTAGAGCCAATGCATCTAAATGTTTGGATAAAGATTCGAAGGGTTAAAAATATTCCAATTGGATTATATGTGCATTTAAAATATTTTATGTTGCTACCTGTAAACATTTCCCTTGTGCAGACGTCCAAAAGGGCTAGAGTAAACCTACTGCTGGGTGCCATCTTAAATGTGATATCAGAATCCCCAACCCCAGACATTCTACCGCACATGTGTCAAACACAAGGCCATTTCATGTTGCCCTTGCACCTCTCCTCCAGCATCCGCCTCATCTCTACCCCCACCTTGTCTCAGCAGTCGGCAGCAGAGAGGAGGACTGAACTCCTCCACCAGATCCTGCTCCTCTCTGTGCAGCCACAGCACCCCCTTGTCTCCTTCTCCCCTGGTCTCAGCATTCAGCAGACTCTGGCAACTAATTCCAGCCCTCCTCTGGTCCTCCTCCAGCCCCTGCACTTTCCAGCAGCAGCACAAGTTAAGGGGGTGTACTGTGATGTAAGGGAGAGTGGGGGGACTCTTGACTTATGATGACGGGGGGACTCTTGACATCTGATGTAAGATGGTGTGGTATGCATATGCTGTGTGTGAGAAATAACCTGCTAATGTGACAATTTTGTGAAAAAAAATTAAAAAAATCTTGATTTTGCAAAGAATTGTGGGAAAAAAATGACAACTTCAAAAAGCTCATCATGCATCTTTCTAAACACCTTGGAATGTCTTCTTTCCAAAAAGGGGTCATTTTGGGGAGTATTTGTACTTTTCTGGCATGTTAGGGTCTCAAGAAATTAGATTAGTCAGTAATTTAGTCAGTACTTCAGGTGTGATCAATTTTCAGGTATAGGTACAATGTTGCATGACTGAGTAATTATCATTCAAAATGTGAGAGCACTGAAAGCTGAAAATTGGTCTGGTTATAAAGAGGGTTTAAGTGCCCAGTGGTCAAGTGGTTAATATAACTTATATCCTCAGTTTGCCTGACCTTGTGCTGGATTTTCTATCACTTTCTGGCCCAGTGACAACGGTCACCAGGATAAATACAATTGATACATTTTCCCAATGAGGACACAGACAGCAATTAAAATCCTAACTTACCGCATTCTGTGCCAAAAAAAAAAGACATTTTGGCTATCGATACACTTCATTTGATGTTCAGTTACCATATCATATGGCATTTATTTTGCCATGACACTATTAGATCAATATGGTGTATTTGTTCATGGGACAATGATTCTACTGTATTTATTCTACATAAAGATAATTGGATTTTCCATACTTATAATACGAATATTGTTTTTCAGGTTGAATTTGGAAAGTCTATTTAGAATTTCTTGGCTAGTTTTACATATTTGCGTAATCTGGCCACATGTATGCAATGTGTATGAATCACAAGCTAGGGACAGTAGGGTTAGCACAACAGCTGTACTAGTGTGAAGGGGACAGCTGCATTCCTGACCTATGAACATGTTCTGGTAACATTCATGTAAATGAAAGTAGTAGGAAATAGTTAATGGATTGTTCTGTCAACAGTCATTTTAAACATTGTGCTGGTTATTTCTTTATTTTTTGAGTGTTACATTGGGGTTGATTGACTAAAACTGGAGAGTGCAAAATCTGGTACATTTGTGCATGGTAGCCAATCAGCTTCTAATTTCAACTTGTCCGGTTAAGCCTTGACTATAAAAACTTGGAAACTGATTGGTTTCTATGCAGAGTTGCACCAAATGTTGCACTCTCTAGTTTTAGTAAATCAACCCCGTTGTGTACTTATACTTTATCATGCACATCACTTTGCAACAAAAACTACTTCATGTATTTTTTTTTTTTTACAAATCTTTCAAATTACTCTAATGCTGAAGTTTTTAGCAAACAATATTAATTTAGGAAAAAAAAACCTTAACGTGGTATTAAACTTGAAAAGGAAAAAAAATATATTATAACTTACCAATCCTTAAATGTGTTGTCTGCATTCATTTTTTTTTTTTTTTAGGCATTTTCCTTTATTTTTACCTGGTGATCCAGCCAGTAACACATTTCCTATCTTAGTGTGTCTCCACTCTGGATGGAAGAGAGAGTAAAGGAGGCACCTTTGGGCAGTAGCATTGTCAATCTAAGGAGAGAGCAGAACTCCGTCGGAAAGACCGTCAGAGTCTATTCTGATGGAGAGTCCGGTCGTGTGTACGCGGCATTAGATGCTACAGCAGATTTTGAACTCCAACTAACACTTTTTAGGCAGTAAAAGTATCAGTTTTTTTACTTTTGTGTAAAGGTTTTACATAAATGGATGAAAGCCGAGCATTGTAAGCACCCCTGTTGGTGATAAATGGTTTGTCCCTAACTGCTACTTTTGCTGGACCGCTTGAAGAAAGTTGAAAAATAACAGACTTGCTGGCCTTATTACCAGGTTAAAATAAGGTGAAAAAGAAATCGAATGCAGCCACCCTAATGCATAATAAGTGCACAGCAACCAACCAGCTTTGAGCTTTCAACATTTTAAAGCTGTCAGATAATGAAGGGGATTATAGTTCTGTTTCTGTAAGCTATGCAATTTTCAAAGTCCTATTTGCCCAGAATATATTTTTCTAACAACTCAATGGACCATCTCTATACACAGTAGAGATGGTGCATTTAGTTCTGATGTGCCCCTTTCCACCTGGAGGATGGCCTAGACTGATTAGAAAAGTTAATCAGGACATAAAGTATCTTTCCCACAACCCTGGGCTGGTGGGTGTGGGAATTTGTAAACTAGGTACTTATTAGAATCTGGAATCTCCCTTTAAAAAAAATTGGCCCTCCAGATACCGCTCCCCCCCACACACACACATTTGAACGAGTGCTTAGTAGCACTACGTATGTAAAAAAAAAAGGAAAAAAGACACTCAAATGTTTGACAAGTCCTTTATTAACCACTTGCCGACCAGCCGCCATCATTATACTGCGGCAGGTCGGCACCATCCCGTGAGTTGTCGTAGCTATAAGTCTGCTCCTTTAAGTGGGATAGCAGACGTGCGCGTCCGCTGCACTGCGGGGGGTGACCGCTGGCCATGAGTGATCACAGGCACGAGAGGCAGAACAGGGACATGTGTGTGTAAACACACAAATCCCTGTTCTGTGAGGAGAGGAGATGCAGATCGTGAGGTCCTAATAGCTAGGAACCACGATCTCTCATCTATAGTCAGTCCCCTCCCCCTACAGTTAGAACACACAGTCAGGGAACACAGTTAACCCCTTGATCGCCCCCTAGTGTTAACCCCTTCCCTGCCAGTGACATTTATACAATAATCAGCGCATTTTTAGAGCACTGATCACTGTATAATTGTCAATTGTCCCAAAAATGTGTCCGATGTGTCCGCCACAATGTTGCAGTCACGATAAAAATCGCAGATCGCCGCCATTACTAGTAAAAAAAAATAGTCAAAAATTAACAAATACACCATATTGATCTAATAGTGTCATGGCAAAATAAATGCCATAAAAATGTCATAAATCTATTCCCTATTTTGTAAACACTATAACTTTTGCGCAAACCAATCAATATACGCTTATTGTGATTTTTATTACCAAAAATATGTAGAATAAAATTTTTTAAAGATTGGGGATATTTATTATAGCAAAAAGTACAAAATATTGTGTTTTTTTTTTTTTTTTCAAAATTGTTGCTCTTTTTCTGTTTATAGTGCAAAAAATAAAAACCGCAGAGATGATCAAATACCACCAAAAGAAAGCTCTATTTGTGGGGAAAAAAAGGACGTCAATTTTGTTTGGGTACAGCGTCACACGACCGTGTAATTGTCAGTTAAAGTGACACAGTGCTGTATCGCAACAAATGGCCCGGTCATTTAGCAGCCAAATCTTCCGGGGCTGAAGTGGCTAAGAAAAATAAAATCCACAAAAACATCCCTGATTGTAAGGCCTCTTACACATGATACTCCTGTTTGAACATCTATTATTTCATCTGGTCTCTTTGTATGTACTTGTGCGCATATGCACTTGAGCAATTTTGCGCATTTCACACGCAAACTTATTCCCACGTACACAATATGTTAATGGCCAAGTCTGCGCATTTGCGCACACGAGGCTTAAATTACTGACCAAAAATTAAGATTTTTCTTTTTTTTTTTTTTCTTTTTTTTACCGAAGAATACACAGCACTTGTTTACGCGCCTGTTCTCTTAGTTCCTCTCAAGACCTTCTGCTCTCTATCTCCCTCGTTACCTCCTCTCACGCTCACCTCCAGGACTTTTCCAAAGCCTCTCCAATCCTATGGAATGCCCTACCCCAATCTGTCCGCTTATCTCCTACTTTATTAGCTTTTAGACGATCCCTGAAAATCCTTCTCTTCAGAGAAGCCTACCCTACCCACACCTAACAACTGTATTTTCATTTTCTCCATCAGCTCATTACCTTTTGTTTCCACTTGACCCTTCCTTCTAGATGGTAAGCTCTAGCAAGCAGGGCCCTCTGATCCCTCCTGTATTGATTTGTATTGTAAGTGTACTGTCTGCCCTCATGTTGTAAAGCGCTGCGCAAACTGTTAGCGCTATATAAATCCTGTATAATAATAATATTATTAATAATAATAATAATAGGCACATTACAATTAATGGGCTGTATTTTAGCTCAGTAAAAAAATAAGTTGTACTGAGCTTTTTTAAGCTGCAGTGTGCAAGAGGCCTAAATCAAACATCAGTCATGATGCTTAGTGGCTCACCAACAGAAACAGACAGGCCTAGTGCACGTCACCAATCCCAATGCTACTTCTTGCTGAATGATAGCTCCTGAGGGGTGGGCTCTGTAGCAAAGCTGTGCAAATCTCATAAATGGGTAGACAGAAATACAACTCATTTGTCAGGTAAAAACAATGTATACGTATGTATTGCATTTGTGTATTTAGTAGTGAATGGAAAACAAATCTCTATACAAAATTAGGCGATGGCTGTAACTGAGGGTTATTAATGTTCATAATTACTGGATAAAAAAAGCATAGACCAATTTTATAGTAATCTAGTGAATATGATTGAGGTAACTCATTTGGCTTTTATAAATTAAAGCCCAACTTCAGCTAACACTTTATTAGTTTTGGATAGATTAACAAAAGGTTAGAACTTCTGTCAGGTTTTAAATGATGTCTGCATTCATGTTAGAAAGTTATTTCTGTCAGATTTTAAATCTCTGTATGCCTATCAATTTCCATTTTCCTGGAGGTCTAGTATTGCAGGTCTGTCTCATCTGGCACTACTGTGTGGCCTCCTTTTCACTTGTGTCCCTGTGCATATGCACACAATTCTCTTTTGGGTTTGCTTCTCTGTCTGCATCAGCAGCTTCTAGCTCCTCACTGTACAGCACATTGATCTTCGGATGCCTATTAAGGTTAAGCAGCTTATATTTCCTTGCACAGAAGGCTTCACTCTTCCTTCTCTACAGCTGTGGAGGTTGTGTGTACCCATCTGGGAACAGTTTTTGGCACCCCACATGACAGATCACAAGCGCAGGGGCAAGGTGTCAGATGGCCTCATTGACTCACCCTGCAGCACATGGCTCTGAGGGCAGAATTTTCTTTCTACAGGGCTGTAGCCCCCAATCTTACTCCCTGCCTTCCTTTAGGAACTGACCCTTTGGCCATACAATTGTCATCATACTCAACTAAGGAACCACAATGCACACTCAAAGGAATAGATATAGGATCGGTTCCACTTTATCCATGTAAAGGAGGGGGGTGAGCTAATTCGCAAAACCAAAATATACTACAAATAATGAATACAACGGATGTAGGAAGCCGCCAACATTTGTAAGTGTTCCCACACAGAAAAAGATATTGAAAATAAAATGGTATGTGGCGCTAACTAGAATAAAATAAAAGTAAATGGATAAACGACACACAAACTGTCAGCAACTGACGGGAGTGTGTAGCAACAGTGAAAAGTGAACTCACTGTATGTGGCAAATCTTCAATAAAGCATAAATGCTAATGATAAAAAGTGCTAAACAAAATAAAGTGCAATAAAGTGCAAATGAATGACCCAGATCTGTTGAAGCTGTCAGCAACTGACAGGAATATGTTGCAACAGTGAAGATGAACTCACTGTATATTGCAAATCTTCAATGAAGCAAAAGTGCTTCACAATACTACACATTTGCACTTTATTTTGTTTAGCACTTTTTAGCGCCACATACCATTCTACCTTATCCATGCCTCTCCTCCTCTTCAGCTTCTCCTTTATCTGCGCCACAAGACCAAAATGAAGAGCATTCCAGTGACTCTCATTGCACTGAACTGGCTCAAGGGGACATGGTACTCAGACATACTTAGACCCCATGCAGACTCTCTGTGGGCTCCTAAGACCTTCTGTCCTAAGGGCTGCTCCTCCATCTTGCTTCTCATTGGCTGGCTTTCATGGCTTTGCTGTTTAAGCCCTGTTCCTAAAGTATAGGGCCTATCAGGTTCAAAAATCCCTACTCTCGTGAAGGCTAGCAAGTCAACTTCTCGGAAGCTGGGCAGTTTGTGCAAGAGAGAATTGTGTAAGGTATGACAGCAGACGTTATGCATAAGAGAGGCGTGCGAATGGTATGACCGTAGGAAGAACAGTTAACCTTTTGACACACACACAGTGGTTACTGATCTTTCCATAATAATTGGCAACAAAATCACTAAAATTTATGGTCATAGCCATACAAGTGAATGACAGGGGTAGAGGAATGTGTCCCATAATGCATTTGGCACCCATTTACAAAATTGAAAAATTATAGAGCAGCAGGATGGGAGCCATATTCTAAATGCAGAGGAATTTACAGAGGAGGAATAGGGGTTAGAAATCTATGCCTAAGAAATGGGCTGCTATATTTGAAACAGGTTCTTCTGGGACGTGGCAAATATTGTGTCAGCGGAACTGCAAAGTATGAAGATGGTGGGGAGGATACTAAAACTGTAGGAGTGTATCAGTGGAACTGGTGACAGCGGAGGTTAGAAAGGGGACACCAAAATGTAATAAGGTTCTTAGCAGTGACTGTGTCATGGAACCCAGGAACACTGGAGGTAGTGGTGGGGATGTGAGAGATGGGGTAATGCTTTCTTGCCAGAGATTATTTTAACAGGAAATGGGGCAATGGAGCTAAGATTTCAACTGGAGTCATTGAAGATGAGACTATTTTGATGTGGTGGACTAAATGAATATGAGGGATTATCGCACATGCGCATGAGACTTGGTGCTGAGGGGTTAACGCATTGGCTGGGCACTGGCAGCTGAGAGATTATTACACACAGGCAGTATAGGTGCAAAGAGGTTAAATAACATACATTTGGAAATGGAGTGCTGAGGAGTTCACCTATAAGAACTGGGTACTGAGAATTTCAAATAAATGCGCAGGGACTGAGCGAGGAGGAGATAATGCCCATGGGCTGTGGACTGGGCGTTGAGGGGTTATCACATATGCACAGAGGAATGAACATTGAGGGGTTACCAAACCTGCGCTGGGGCAGATATTGAGTATTAGGATGAAAAAATAATGCATGAATTGTAATAGAAATGCATGGCAAGGACCATTGTCTTTTATGATATATAGGGCTATTTTTATGATGCAGCCCAGTAATCTAATCTAGCATTACAGTAGAGACTAAAATGAAATACATAAAAATGAATTGAGATTTCAGGCTTCAAAATCAATACAGTAATGATTCATTGAGATGCCAATTGCAGTTAAACAAGTGGAGTCTCACTGAATTTTCACTGGTATGGTCTTGGCTGCCTCTGCTTCGTTTCAAGAGTTACCCATAGAAGTTTTAAACCGACTGAAAGTTTGCAAGTTATCTGACATGAAAAAATCTCCTCTTGGAAGGCACAAATGTGTCATTCCTCAGTTGAGGGAACTATTCACTATGGCCTGAAATGTTCAGTTTAGCTGGTTGCTTTTTTTCTCTTGAAAATAACCATTGAGGTCCTTTGTTGCAGCCAGTGTTACCCCACTGATAATTCTGATAATGATCATCTAAATTCAGAAGCAGAGTGTATTACAGTACACCTTACTGTGTATTTTGCATTTCTAATATTAAAAGAGTGCATTTTACATTCGTGGTCTTTTTTTTATCTAGAAACAGAACAAGAACTTCAATTAGTCCAGGATCATATGGCTATGGAAAGATTCCATATATACTACCACTACAAAGTGACACAGGCCAAAACATCCCAAGAAAAAGAAGACAGATTCAGCTAGGGCGACAGCCTATGTCTGGACAAAATGCAGCCCAGGGCCAGTCCTTCAGCCTCCCATCAACTCATCATAAAAATCTTTACCAGGATGAGCGCTATTCTCCAATCAGACAAGAGTCTTCTTCACAGTCTTCATCGAATCCGCAGTTTTCTCATTCCCAGCCCCTTCCAGTGGCACAAAGTTCATTCCCTGATGCTACTAGACAAGGTTCCACCTCCCTAAATCTGCTCCGAGATAAACCACTGGGACAACGTGGATCTACAGCCATTACTTGTACTGGTGCCTACAAGCAGTACAAATTGTGCAATAAACAGGTATGTGCAGATTTTTAAAGTTTAAATAAAACTAAAGTGACCGGTGCATATTTGTTAACAACCCCACCTAAATTTGAAGTTCAGTCAAAAGCGAACTAAGGCTAAATCTACTCCCATTCTAAGCCTGTTCTATCCAACCCTATTCAGAAGCTGCTCCAGCCCGGTCTCATGATCAGCTGTCAGTGGCGGTTTCAATGTAGAAGAGGGGCAGTCGACAACGGATGCCCTATAGTAAGCCCTATGGGTGACATCATCTCCCAGGCATTTGTAGCTGTTGTCGGCAATCTCTTCTGTACACAGAAGGCACTACTGGAGAGATTATGTGACTGGACTGGAGTGGCTTCAGAATGGGTAAGTGTACAGATTTTTTCTTTACAGGGTTAGATAGCATAGACTTATAGGGTAGGGAGTAGATTTAGCCTTAGTTAGCTTTTGACTGAACTTTTACTTTAAAATCAAGAACTCTACCCAGAGGTGAAATGTTAGCCCAAGAGATTAACGGGGGTCCCTAACTATTCCTAGGTGTTAGGGTGGTATTCAATTCCCTCATCAAAGCCCAGTTTGTTTGTGAGCTTTAGATTAAAATAGTTTGGTATCATGAACATCAGTGAGTTGCACAGCTCACTTCCTGAGTCTTCAGCGATGTGATCTTTATCATCCCACATTATCACCGAACAGTTGACATTCAGTAAAAGATTCTAAAGTTAATATTTTGTTTTCCACTATTTAAATTCTACCATGAGATGTGTAAGACCCTCTTCTTGGCTTTTTGTTAGAGGCCAGACACTGAAATGTTGGTCAAGACATTTTACTATAACTATTTAAAGTGCTTGTAAAGGCAGATTTTTTTTATCCTAATGTATTCTATGCATTAAGATAAAAAGCCTTCTGTGTGCAGCAGCCCCCCAGTACTTACCTAAGCTCCCTCTCAATCCAGCGATGTCCATGAGTGCCTCAGCCCTCTGGGACTCTCCCTCCTAATTAGCTGAGACACAGCAGTGGTGTCATTCAAAGTCAGTTAGCCAATGAGGAGAGAGCAGGGTGGAGCCGAACTGTGGCTTTGTGTCTAAATGGACATACAGAGTAGTGGTTCGGCTCAGGTGCCCCCATAGCAAGCTGCTTGCTGTGGGGGCACTCAATATGAGGGAGGGGCCAGGCGTACCGATAAGGGACCCAAGAAGAGGACAATCTGGGCTGCTCTGTGCAAAGCCACTACACAGAGCGGGTAAGTATAATTTGTTTGTTTTTTTTATAGAAAAAAAATTTGACTTTACAATCACTTTATAAAAATCTGCCAATGTGTGAATTCTACATGCCAAGGGCCAATAAAAATTTGACTTGGATTGGACTTCATGGTCTTGGTTAGAAGCTAAACCCAGAAATGTTGGTGAAGATATTTTAACAAGCTACAATGGAACCTTGTTTTACAAGTAATGCGGTTAACAAGCGTTTTGAAAGACAAGCAACTTTTTAAAAAAAATCCTGACTGTGGAGTGTTGTCTCGCAAAACGAGCAGGATTCAAGCCAATGGGGTGTGCAGTACCACATTTGGCCAGAGGTGCGGGGGAGTCGGTGACACTCGGAATGGTTCGGAGCTGTTCAGAGCCGTTCAGAAGTACTAGGCATCACTCGTAAATACTCGGAAACACTCAGAAATACTCCATTCCTGAGTGTTTCCGAGTCTTTCTGAGTTCTGCCGAGCTGTCCCCGAGTATTTACGAGGCTCTCCGGCGCCCCTCCACCCCTGGCCACATCATCAAAGCCCAGTTTGCATGCAATAGAAGTCAATGCGGAACAAATTATCTTTGTTTCCATTGACTTTTATGGGGAAACTCGCTTTGATATGCGAGTGCTTTGGATACGGTTCCACCGTATTTAAGAAAAATGTACCAAAGGATGAATTCCAGACACGGAGGGCTGTCGAATCCTTAAAGCGTGAGTTCATCTTTTTACAAAAATTAAAAAGGTGAGCTTACACCCTCCTCATACCCCTGGTCCCCGCTGCACCTACCTCCATGGGTGATTAGTAGGGATGAGCTGAACACCCCCCAGTTCGGTTCGCACCAGAACTTGCGGACAGGCAAAAAATGTATTTAATCTATGGGGCACAAACATGAGAAATCAAAATAGCTCATTTTAAAGGCTTATATGTTATTGCCATAAAAAGTGTTTGGTGACCCAAATACTACCCCAGGGGACATATGTCAATGCAAAAAAAAGTTTTAAAAACGGACGTTTTTTCAGGAGCAGGGATTTTTTATAATGCTTAAAGTGAAACAATAAAAATGAAGTATTCCTTTAAATATTGTGCCTGGGGGGTGTCCTTAGTCTGCCTGTAAAGAAGCGCATCTTTCCCATGTTTAGAACAGTACCACAGCAAAATTACATTTCTAAAGGAAAAAATGTCATTTAAAACTGTAATGTATTGTCGGATCCCGGCAATATACATAAAAATCATTGAAAACAACGCGTGGGGGTCATTGAAAAAAATTGTGTGGGGGTCCCCCCAAAATCCACACCAGACTCTTCAGGTCTGGTATGGATTTTAAGGGGAACCCTGCGCCATAATCAAAAAAAAATGGCGTGGGGTCCCCCCCAAAATCCATACCAGGCCCTTCAGGTCTGGTATGGATTTTAAGAGGAACCCCGAGTCAAATTTTTGACGCAATTCCTTTATTTAAAAAAAAAATGTCCCGCGATGTCCATTATTCTTCGATCACATCCTACGAAAAAAAAAACGAAAAAACCCTGCCTTGATGGGAGGCTCCCGCCGACTGCAAACTTTTTGCGCTGACAGCTCTTATATAGCTGAGGGCGGGGCCACCTGGTGATGTAAACTGGTGATTTTTTTTTTTCAATAAAGGACTTGTCCCAAACTGTCTCCTGTCATTTTTTACTTTTTTGACACTTTTTTTGGTGAATGAGTAGGGGTACAATGTACCCGATACTCATTCACATAGAGGGCAGGATCTGGGGGCCCCTTTGTTAAAGGGGACTTCCAGATTTCCTGATAAGCCCCCGCCTGCAGACCCCCACAACCACCAGGCAAGGGTCGTTGGGGCCCCCAAAACACCCTTCCCATGTTGAGGGCATGTGGCCTGTTATGGTTCAGGAGGGGGGGTGCTCTCTTGTCCCCCCCTTTTCCTGTGGCCTACCAGGTTGCGTGCTTGGATAAGGGTCTGGTATGGATTTTGAGGGAGACCCCCACGCCATTTGTTAAAAATTTTTGGCGCGGGGTTCCCCTTAATATCCATACCAGACCCAAAGGGCCTGATAATGGACTGGGGGGACCCATGCCATTTTTTTCAATGATTTTTATTTATTTTGCCAGGATCCGGCAATACATTGCAGCCGTGAGCATTTTTCAATGACATTTCTTTTTCATACATCATGGGACACAGAGTTAGGCTAATATTCATTACGTACTGGGTTATACGCCATCTCTAGATGAATGGACACTGGTAGACAAAGTCTTAGACAGGAAGTAATCCCCTATATAACCCCTCCCATACAGGAACTACATCAGTTTTTTACCAGTGTCTGCAAGGTGGATGGGCATGTTTGTTTGACTCTCTGAGCTCCAGGTCTTTGGTCCCACAAACGGTTCTTAAATGGATCAAGGGATTGACCGATCGGATCCATTTGACACAGGCTCTATATGCTTAGATAAATGGTACCCGAGCCTTGCAAAGAAGACTCAAGAGCCTGGGAGGCTTTGCCTGTAATGCAACCCTGGGGTGCTGGACCCTACGAAGTGGAATCCTGGACACCACAGAGCTAAGACATTCCTACAGGGTACTGTACAGGTCCAAGGGAGTAGACCCTAAACATGAAAAGGGTACCCAGTCCTTGAAGGTCCTCAAGTGACAGGAACCCGCCGTGATGGGTGAAGATTGGGCTTTTAGTTTCTAAGCTGCCCTGCGCCTGTATGGGTATGTGAAACCTTATTTACTTATTGTGGGGTGTCCCAGTGATTGTAACAATCAGTCAAGCTAGCTAGAGGCTGGACACCTGTGTGTGGTGACCTTAAGGGGGAGTTTTGGGCTAGTTGTGGGTGTTTGCAAGGTGTACCTTTTTTGCTTGTGTCTGGCTGTTTCATACCTGTATGATGGAGCGCAATGGTGCGCCAATTCGCCTCTTGGTTCTCCATGGTGCACGTGCCTTCGCAAGAGCCCTGCTGTGCTCAGCAGTTTATTTGGCGGCCATTGCGCACGCAGTGGAGCCACACATGCGCCGTAGCCTTTATCTGGGCGCACGAAGATTTTTGTCATATGTGAATACAGCCGCGCCCATTCGTATTTAAGCTGTGTATGCCAAGCATGCAGTGCTTCCAGGCAGCTGTGGGACACAGAGCAGGCTCTGAACCAGGCATTTGCAGCGGTTTATTTCTCCTTACCCGGGTCACGTGAGTCACCAGGTGTTGCTTGGCAGGCTAAAGGTGCTTAGCAGGATTGTTGCATAGGGGCTTTGTGAGCCCTGTTAAAGGGTCTCTCTTCTGAGGTGTGTTAACAGTACACCCAGGTACTCTCTTTTTTTGGCTTGTAAATGTCTTCAAAAAAGACTAACACTACAGGGAAGGTCAAGCCTATGTCGTCAGTAGTTCCTAATGAACCTAGTCATATCCCTGGTGTTGTATTTTCTGAAAGATCAGAGGCTTCTGGGCAATCTGAGCCACTGCGCCTATCTGGTATTGTGCCTACAGGTAACGCTGCTGCTTCACCCTTTATCACCAAGGATGAACTGTCCTCGGTCCTAGCCGGGTTACAGCACAGGATTGCTGGCATGATTGCCTCCATCCCACAGGGTGGCAAGAAGCGTGACAGATCCCCCTCCCCGGAACCTCCTAGTTTGGAGCAGGAATGGATTGAGGATGGGGAAGAGCTAAAAGCTCAGGATTCTGTGGAGGGCCTGGCGGATGAGTCTGCTTCTGAGCAATCTGGACAAAAAGATATCCAGTTGATGTCTGTCTCTCTGTCTCAGAGGCTTTTGATCCAGACTCTTACAGAGATGGTTCATTCTGCCTTTAAGTTGCCTCTGGCAGAGGTTACTGAGCCCCCCTGGTCCTCTTTGGGGTCCCTGAGGCCTCTTTAGGATGCACAGGCTCTCCCCTTACACCTTCTGTTGGAACAGGCAGTGTGTGCTGATTGGGAACATCCTAACAGGATTTTTGTTCCTCCCAAGAGGTTTTCCCTTTTATATCCCGTGGATGAAGTTTGCTAAGAAATGGAGCATGCCAGCCGTAGATGTAGCAGTCTCTTCCTTAAACAAGAACTTAACTTGTGCGGTAGATAGCGCACAGGGCTTGAAAGACCCCGTTGACAAGAAATTGGAGTCATTATTAATGGCTTCCTTTTCTATGGCCAGTTCAGCTATTCAGCCAGCTGTTGCAGCAATTGGTATCTGCCAGTCCGTAAAGGATCAGGTCAGACGGCCTGACAGGTCTAACCAGGAGGATGATCTAGCTGAATATAAGATAGATATTCCTCGAAAGCTGTGTTTTGCTGTTAACGCCTTAAAGGATTCAATATGGCAGGTTTCTTGTTTGACACTCTTGTCTGTATATATGCGCAGACTTTTGTGGCTTAAGAACTGGTCAGCCGGGCTTCCTTGTAAAAGTTATTGGCAGGTTTCCCGCTTCATGGGGAACGTTTATTCAGTGATCATTTGTATAAATATATCCAAAAGGTTTCCTGGAGGGAAGAGTTCTCTACTTCCTGTGAAGAAAAGCACCAGGCATCTCTTGTTTAAAACCTCAGGAATTCCTTCCTTAGGTGTCTCAGCGCCAATGCAGTTCCGCCACCAATGGGACACTAGAGCCAGGGGCAAGCTGCAAGGCCAGGGCCAGAAAAAGCCCTGGGTCCAAAACTCTTCTTAACCCAGCACCAAACCCTCCTTTTGAGGGAACGCCCCAGCTCTATGAGGTGGAGGGGGAGGCTGCTGCACTTTGCATACATTTGGAGAACAATGGTTCAGGACGAGTGGGTCACCTCAACTATATCCCGTGGGTACAAGCTGGAGTTGGGGGTTCTCCCTCAGAGGTTGCTAAGATCCAGTGTTCCCTCAGATCCTCCAAAAAGAAACATTGTTTCAGGCACTACATCATTTAGTGATTGTACAGGTTCCTATATCCGAAAGGGGCGCAGGGTTTTACTCAAACCTGTTTACGGTTCAAAAACCAAACGGGGACACAAGGCCCATTTTGGATCTCAGATCCCTGAACCAGTATCTACTAATCCAGTCCTTTCGGATGGAGTCTGTCCACTCAGTAGTAGCCTCACTCCAGATGGGAGACTTTCTAGCCTCCACCAATAAAAAGGATGTGTATTTACACATACCTATCTTTCAGCCTCATAAGAGGTTCCTGCGAAACCAGAAAGTCAGCCTTGAGACCAGCTCAAAATCGGAAATGTTTAGCTGTGAACCTAGATAGGGTCCAAGCAAGGGCATTTTTGCCACCCGTAAGGATCTGTGCCCTGAAGAATCAGGTGTGTCAGATAAGGGGCACCAGACAACCCTCCATTCGGCTCTGTATGAGTCTTCTAGGAAGGATGGTGTCCTCGTTCGAGGCAGTGCCCTGTGCCCAGTTCCATTCCAGACCTATACAATAAGACATCTTGTTGGCTTGGAACAGAAGAGGACAAGCCCTGGATTATCCAATGTTCTTATCTCCTCGAACACACTTAAGCCTAAACTGGTGGTTGCAGGATCAGAATCTGCGAAAGGGAAGATCCTTCCTCCTGGTAACTTGGGTACTGACCACAGATGCCAGTCTCTCAGGCTGGAGAGTGACCCTAGAGGGGCTCACAGCTCAGGGGAAATTGTCAAGGACAGAACAGATCCTGCCCATCAATGTACTGGAGTTACGGGCAGTACGTCTGGCCCTACGGTCCTGGCCAGTGGAGCTTCAGGACTGCCCTATCAGGGTTCAGTCTGACAATGCCACTGCAGTGGCCTATATAAACCACCAAGGCTGTACCAGGAGTCGTTCAGCTCTGAAGGAGGTGAACCACATACTAGCCTGGGCAGAGGGACAAGTGCCGCTTCTATCGGCAGTCCATATCCCGGGAGTAGAGAGCTGGAAGGCAGATTATCTCAGCCGCCAGCAGATCTGCCCAGGGGGATGGTCCCTACACCCAGGGGTATTCCAGGAAATTTGCCAGTATTGGGGATGGCCAGAGGTCGACCTATTGGCATCCAGGTTCAACAACAAGCTGCAGTGGTTTGTGTCCCGAACAAAGGATCCTCTGGCAATCGGAGCAGATGTTCTGGTAGTTCCATGAAGCCAGTACTCCCTGGTTTATGCTTTATCCCCGATCCCTCTCCTTCCACATTTGTTGCGCAGGATTCAGAGAGAGGAGGTTCCAGTCATTCTGGTGGGACCAGCCTGGCCCAGAATGCCCTGGTTCCCGGAGATTGTGAGACTGACAATAGACGGGCCATGGATGCTTCCACGTCGCCCCGATCTACTGTCCCAAGGTCCTATATTCCACCCCAATTTACAGTCTTTAAATTTGACAGCATGGCTATTGATGCTAGGGTGTTGAAGGATCTTCAGTGCATGCGTTCACAAAATGTTATCAAGTGGATGTTTGAGCAGCCGAGGATCGAGCTTTCGGCCTCAGTGTACCGCGGACTGCCGTATAAGGTCTGATGGCTATTGTTTGACAGGTTGTCTCCCTCCCCTCAAGGCTATTGCTCTGGGATGTCGCAGTAGGTAATGAATATTAGCCTAACTCTGTGTCCCATGGTGTATGAATTATGAATACATCATGGGACACAGAGATCCCTCCCCTCTTTTTTGAGGATTCAGTGCTTGCTACAAAACGGATGTACTTCCTGTATGGGAGGGGTTATATAGGAGATCACTTCCTGTCTAAGACTTTGTCTACCAGTGTCCATTCACCTAGAGATGGCGTATAACCCAGTAGGTATTGAATATTAGCCTAACTCTGTGTCCCATGATGTACTCAAAGAAAAGGATTTTACAGGTAATTATGACGAAAAAATCCTATTTTGCTGCTCTCATTCATAAAACTATGTACGGCCGCTATGTAAGCAGTCTAACATAGCGTGGGGCATGGACTCAGCCCCCTGAGCCATGATTGGCCAAAGGCACCTTGCCTTTGGCCAATCATGGCTCTCACAGCGCTGCTGTGATTGGCCAAAGCATGCAGGTCAGGTGCATGCTTTGGCCAATCAGCAGCCATCAATGCATTGTGATCTCGCTGGGGCGTTCCGCAGGCGCTCAAATTTCCTCGAACGCCCAATAATGTTCTCAATTTGGCGAACAGGCGAACACCCGATGTTCGAGTCGAACTTATGTTCGACTCGAACATCAGGCTCATCCCTACCAATTAGCTCTCACTGCCCAGGCAGCCAGTACAGCAGTCAGAGATTTGAAAGTCTAGCCCTTCTCCTCCTCTTTCTTTAGGGCTTCTGGGGTGAATCAGGGCTGATCTGATTGGTCAAGTAAAAAGAGGAATTATGAGAGGTTCAATAAAACTCTGCTGATTAAAGATGTTATCTTCTCTTGTAAATGTATGATCCCTATTTAATAATGGCTTTTCTTTCAACATAAGAGAGCATGACCATAAGCACTGATTGTGGATGATAGAAAAGAGTTTGGTAAAATCAGTTTAATATTGATGGACCAATTGATCCTGAACCACGAATAACTTCCCCATCATATATTTTACAGTTATATGTAACTGTTCAGTAAAATATTTCAAGTTTTAAAAATAAAATCCTTGTATGGCATTTAATGATGAGGAACCTATTTTATACATTAGGTCGATTTAAAGAGACAAGAGTAAATATACTGTGTGTTATTTTATACACTTAAAACCGCATGGGTGGAAATAATTGCAGTCTGACCAAATAAATCACAGACAACGGGAAGTAAGTGATTTTCAGAATGTGTCCCAGTGGAAAGGAAAACAGAAGTGCACTGTGGCTTTTTTCAGTGGTTTCAATGTCTCCAATTTGTACAAATGCATTACTTTTAACGAAGTCCTTTTTCGTAGAGAAATAATGACATCCAAGTCAAGTCCATCATCATACTTTCAGATAGTTAAACACTTTATGTCAAGAGCAAAAATCATAAATAATGTGGCATGCTGGGTAATCAGTAGCAATAAAATACTGTATTATATAGACTATAAAATTACACTCCATTCCAGTGAGTGTCATAAGTGTTGTTAGGGAATGAAGCTGAAGAAAGATATAACAAGGAAAATCTTTGTACAAATAGAAATAAAAGGACTAGAATTGCTAACCTTTTTCTAAGATTAGGCAACCTATACACAAATCAGTTTTTTTTCACTCAACCAGTGGGTTGAACAAAAAAAAAAAAAAAAATTGACCCAATTCCCCCTTCCACACATTCAAGGTGGATAGGGGAATTCTCCTTGCTGAGCTAGTGTATTCTGAGAGAATTCCCTGCCATCAGAATGCACTGGTCAGCACTGCCGGCTGTAGCCGACAGTGCTGATCGAGCGGCTGAAAACACAACAGGGTGGTTGTACAGAAGTTGAGGGGCAGATCGACTTTTGTACAACCACAGTGCCCATAAATGGATTAAAATTTGGATGGACCCCACTGAACTAACCACATTTCGGTCCATGTATGGCCAGCTTTACTGGTTACCTGGCAGAGTCTGGTGATTAGCATTACCACCAGGCAGCCAGCATTTTTCAAAAGGACAAGTCATTAGTGACAACGGAACTGAAATAGTGAGGAAATCTTTCAGTGGGGAAACCTGATCCAGTGATAGCTGTCCAGTAGGGGATTTCTCCTCAGTTGGAGAGTTTTTCTTCTTGCTGTGTATTTGTGAGGGGAAGAGAATTTAATTTGATCATTCCCCATTCTATCAAAAGCTAAAAAAAAAGTATTGGAGACACAGGGCTCCATTCACAAAGCAGTATTTTCTTCTTTAAAAGTTTTGGTAAAATGCACCATAGCGTTTTTTAAAACATTTTTCCAGTTCCTGTTTTCCAATGACTACATCTCCTTGTAATGGAGTCACCCTTGCATGTTTGCTACCAGCTCACACTTCAACCAAAAGTCTGTACGCTGCATGCATCCACACAAACGGCTAGCCTATGGTCGCAAGCCATTCTTCTACACCCCTATCCTCCCACTTCCTAGCAAATTGATTGACAGCAGACAGGGCCTGTGCTATCCATTGTGACTTGTTTCCTGTGATGTGCTCTGTGTGCATGCTTCCCTACCAGCAAGTTCAGGGATCTGAAGCCGTCAGTAAAGAAGGGTGAAAAAAGTGATTTCTGGGCACACATATGCGGTAAACAATGTACCAGGGAATGTTTCCTTGCTCGATCACAATGCATTAATGTAAAAAGCTTATAGCCTAAGTCCAGTAAAAAAGCAAACACAAAAATCAACACATAGAACATACATTACAGTCAGTCAGGTGTGCCCCTTGTGCAGATTCCTCTTCTGTTCGGTGAAATCCTCCTCTATCGATGCTCCCCCCCCCCCACCCACCCACCAGTTCCAGTGCAAACTAGTTTATTCATAGAAGTAATAGTAGCGGTTTCTATGAATAAAGTAGCTTGGCAGAAAAGGTGGGAATAGTTGGGCACTCTTGATGAGTGCCTGTGACAGCTATCATAGTTCTATTAACTTCCAACACACCAGAAAGCTGTGGGGGTGGGCATCAATGGAGGTGGATTTCACCTAACAGAAGAGGCATCAGCACAAGGGACACATCCTCAGTTATGTCCCTTGTGCTGATTTTTTTTTTTATTTTTTATAACATTTTTTTTTACTTTGACTGTACTTAGACTTTAATGGTGAGAGTAAAACGTAGGCTAATACTTTAAGTTGTGACAACATAAAGGAAGCAAATGGTGTCTTAGAGAAGCTTAATATACTGACTTGATCATCTGTGCCATGTGAATAGCAGTCCCTCTGCATATTTGTATTCCTCCTTGTTTAAGCCTCAAATAATTGGAGGAGGAGAGGGGTTACACCTGTGAAAGGCAAACCTTCACCCTTGCAAATTAATAGAATGTTGCTTCTTGCTCACTCCTTTACAAAATCATGCATACCCTCTTGGGCTCCTAGACTTCTCATCCCTGATGATTGGTACTTATGGTACCTTTGTGTATTGTTCAGGACTCCACACCATACCTATTTCTTTTCAAGGTGCTGAACTCTTTATCGCTAAAGCAAAATGTCCAGGGAAAGCACCTCTAACACCAAATAACTATGTAATTGTAATGGCACAGTGCCACATATAAAGCTAGGTAAACATCATAGATGAAAAAATATACTACAGTACATTTGTAAATTCTCCAGACAGTCACAAAGGTCATTCTAAATGCTGTGGTTTATTCCACTTAGCTTCTGACATTTTTCGCCTGCTGCTGTTGAAGGCCTGTAGGACCACAAAATAAGTAAACTTTATCATGGCGTAATATTTGCTCTGTTTCTAGGTCTTTACTGTCACTGTAGACCCTCGTGGAGTTATATGATATGTTTGGAAGCACACATGTGAAATTGGCCCTCAGTTTTTTCTATCGGTTGTTTTTTTTTTCCTCTCTGCTTTTTCTGCATAAAAAGCGCAAGGGACACTTCTGGTTAAATGTAAGGATCACCCCTTGTGCTGATTTTTGTTTTTTTTTTGTTTTTTTAAATTTAATCTAAACTTAGTCTCTATGGCTTCTACATTGTTCTTTTTATACAGAAAATGCTTTAAATGTTGCCTCAGTGTAATCATTTGTCTCTGGTTAATCATTTGCCACTATTCTTTTATGTACATTTATAGTGAAAAGTTTTAGAGGTTTCAATGTAACTAAGGTAGAATATTAAGGATTTTACTCTCCCTGTAAGCTTCATAAAAGCTGGCTTACTTTGTGCAGCAGTGTGCAGGTTTTATGCCCATATTCAAGTCTGCTTTAATCTGGTGGTGTTCTACAAAAATTGTATAGTTGGAAACATATAGTCAATTATAATACGTACACATTCCACTTTCCCCTATATTCACATTGTGTTCTACCTGGGTTTATAGTAATCTGCAATATACGTAATCTACTTTATTTCCCTTTAGACATTTTAAAAGCGAGTTGTGAAGCGGACACACTTCTTTATAGCAATATATTTGCAAAATCTTAATACTATGTATAAATCTTTCTTCACCTAATTTTGTGAAAATATAGGAAGGAGGGTGGCTATAATTTTAGCTGCAAGCATGTGCTATATGACCAAGTTAAACCTTCCTGCTTAACAACACAACAAATGCAGTTAAAATTGTGTAGTCCACACCCAGCTAAAGAGACAAACTAAATGTCCCACTTAAAAAATGTGCATATGGTTCATGGGCCTGAAATTCAATGTTGTGGTTGAAGTAAAGCTCCCTGGTGGGTACTAACACGCATCATAAAATCCACATGTGTAACACACTGCAGTTCACTTATGCAGCATTGGTGGCCCACTACTGGAGAATTGGCTCAAAATGAACCTTCCTAATGAATGACCTATTCTTTGACCTCTCTTTAAGCAGGAAAGTACTGTAACAATTAGAGAAGCACTATAACACACAATGCTCAGTATGAATGAAGCTGAAGAAATATGAGACATGACAGAGAGCAGGGGTCTGCATGTCATCAAGAATAAGATCTGTCTTCGTCCTTGAATTCAAAAATGTTTTCTTGTATCTATAGCTACAGGCAATAATGTGATTTAAAAGATGTAGCCCAAAATGAATATTTTCAGCACATATTTTATTAATGTTCCCGTGGTAGTAAATATTGCTGAATAATGTTTGGCAATTATGGTAATTCCATTGTAAATTGGAAAGTCTGAGACCCTGGAAGTGACCTATGACATTTTGAACCTAATGATTTCTTAGATTGCTATGTACTTTGTGATTTGATAATGAAAAGGAAGCTAACTGGAAATGCCTGTAGATTAAAACTAGAGGAAAATAAGTAACTCTGGACTGTGAAAGCAACTAAATAGCGTGTTAGACTGGATGGAAGGGAAAAAAATGACTTGTCTCTTGTGATTTCAACTTTGAATCTAGGTCACTTTTATTTATTTGTACAGAAAGCAAAAATAATAGTTTATAGCTTTATTTTTTCCTAGGCAATATACATAGTGTATATAAATTGAACACATTATACATTTTCAGTCTCTCTTGGGTGAGTTAAAAAAATCTGCAAAATTGCATACACTAGGAGTATAGGAAGAATACTTTTGCACGTGTTTTCATCTTTAGAATATAAATGCTCCAAAGTATGATAGAGTGAGAAGAGATGAGTCAAGCCATCCATCAGCACATTAACCCTGTGGAGGTTACAGTGATTATCTAAATCTACTTGTATCTACAACAAATAATAAAACTATAGTTACTGAATATAGCATAGGTGATTTAGATGTGCAGTGCTCATTACACTATTTATGATAATATCACTGATATACTCAATTTAATATAGTTATTTTTATTTTGTTGCAGGAAAAAATAATTCCATTAAAGCAATATAACTTTTTACTAATAGTGCACACATGAAACTTGTTCCTTTTACAGTTTTGAAGTAAGCAATTAAGCTTGTTCACAGTCTTATCGAACTGCAAGTTTCCATGTCCTCCATGGTATCTAGTTTTACTGTACTTATAAGGCAAAAATACTATAATAATAATAATGATATATACAGTGCTTAGCATTAACGAGTACACTCCTTTTGAAAAGTAAGATTTTAATCAATATCTTAATGAACACAAGAACAATTTCAAATTTTTAACAAAACTACGTTTTATAGAACATTTGTTTAGCTCATTACATGAAAGTAAGGTTAATAATATAACTGTCATGGTTATGCAATAGAGTTTGTCGATCAGCATACCTGTCTCCATGTGTTCATCTCTAGAGACTAGCTGACCCTCACCTGACTGCTTTTGTATCCTCTCCTCTAAGCATGGCCCCACCCAAGGCCCTATCAGGGAACCCTATATTTACCTGTGCACTGCAAGCCAGCAGTGCTGATCAATCATTGTGTGTTAGCCTCTGTGTGTACTTGCTGTGTTTCCTACATCTGATTCCTGTTACCGACTTTGGCCTGTTCTTAACTATTCCTGTCTGCTCGTGACCCTGACCTTTGGCGTGTTCCCGACCATCCCTGTTTGCCTGTGACCCTGAACTTTGGCGTGTTCCCAACCATCCCTGTTTGCCTGTGACCCTGAACCTTGGCGTGTACTCTGTTGTCCTTGTCTGCTTGTGGCCCTGACCTTGGCTTGTCCCGTACTTTCCTTGTTGTTCCAGCCTGCTGCCTCCTTCCTCTTCTCCTGTAGTCTACCGTGAGCGTGAGCTGTGAGACCCTGGGGACCGCGACCTGGAGCCAGACTGCAGCGCAGTCCATCCTTACCATTAAAGGCTCTGGTGAACACCTACTGGCTCTTAGACTCCGCGCCCTGGGGAATCTATGCTCTAGCTCTCAGTGGGATCTGTGTCAGTGATCCAGTAGACCTGCTTCCTGAACCTCCCAGGGTTCAATCCGCAGCAGTCAGCCGTAGGGTCCACTACCTTGCGGTGCACTCCTGATCCCAACAGTGTGCATCTGTCACCCAGCCTCTAGGTGACCTGACAATAACTTGGATCACAAAATCTTCAGTTTTACTCAAATAAGTTATTGCAAAAATGGATATACCCCACAACCTCCATGATTTGTAAGGACAGCACCAAGTCTTTTAGGGATGGAATGAACAAGTTGGCAACATATTGCAACATCTATCTTTTTTTCCATTCTTCAAAAACAACCTCTTTTAGAGCCTGGATGCTGGATGGAGAGTGATGCTCAAATTGTCTCTTCAGAATTCCCCATAGGTGTTTGGGTTCAGATCAGGAGACATACTTGGCCACTGAATCACTTTTACCTCGTCCTTTTTTTTTAGATATGCAACAGTGGCCTTAGATGTGTGTTTTGGATCATTGTCATGTTGGAAAAGTGCACAATGACTAAGGGCACAGAGTGATGGTATCAACTTCCCTTTCAATATAGAGCAGTACATCTGTGAATTCACAATACCATCAATGAAATGCAGCTCTCCAACACCAGCAGCACTCATTCAGCCCCATGGAAGGATACTGCCACACCTGCGACACCAAATAGTTTTGAAGCCATCAGTTCCAAAAACATTTATCTTGGTCTCATCGCTTCAGAGTACAGAGTCCCAGGAGTCTTCTCCTTTTTAAGCATGGGCCCTGGCAGATTCTAGGCAAGCTTTTTTGTGCATGGGCTTTAGGAGAGGCTTCCTTTGTGGACAACACCCATGCATGTCATTCCTCTGCAGTGTACGCCATATTGTGTTCACTTCCATGGAGGCCCTGGACGTCTCTGTAAGATGGTTGCAGTTCCATCCTTGTTAACTTTTTGTATCACTTTTGCCACAATATTCTGACTGGTAAGTAAAGTTTTGCTGATCTTGTAGACTTCACCTTTTTTGTGTAAAGAAATTATTTTCTTTCTTAGTCCTTGTGACATTTCTCTTCCATGTGGTGCCATTGCTGACAGCATGAAATGGGAAGGGGTTTTCCTTGTTAAGTAACACCCTTTTATAATCAACTGTCTGCTGGACACCTGTTTAATTACTAATTAAACTCACCTGTAGTTGAATTCTTGTTAATTAGAAATTTGTTGTCTAAAATTTAGCTTTGCTCTTAAGACTTTCATCAGGGTGTATTCATTTTCGTAACATGGTCTTGAAAAAATTTGTTAGGAAAAATACTTTTTTGTGTGTGCAAATTAACAAATTTTATTTGCAATCAATGGTCCACATTTATGGGAGTTTTTTGTAGTATAGTGTCCCATTGAAAATGTTGATTCTGAAAGCAAAGTAAAGATTTCCTGACAAAACTGTTGGGGTGTACTCATTTATGCTGAGCACTGTATGTGTGTGTGTGTATATATATATATATATATATATATATATATATATATATATATATATATACACACAGACAATATATTGAATATATATATATATATATAAATTATATATATTATATAAAATAATAGGTGAATTTAAATATTGATAAATACACCCCCCTGATGTTTCTGTGATATAAATGCATCAAGCCGAGTGCTAATTGGCCCTACTCCATGAAGGCCATGCGTGTCACTGAGAGTTTGAATAGTCTGCTGCCAAAAATATCTCTATAGACTAATAATTCTTACTTGCTGTAGATAATGTTTAGATAAGTGGGAAGAATGTGTCAACATGTTGTAACTGTAAAGGACCATCACCATGTCTGTCTATCTAGATTGTTTAAGCCCTGCAGTCAATACTTGTTTTAGATTAGTACAGTATATATGTAGGGGAATGCTTGGTGTACAATTTAATGCTCAAAGCACACTTCTAAAACTAACATTAGCTTTGACGTTTGCCAAAGTATCTTTTTGTTTTTAATTAAATAATTTAAACAAGCATGAATTAATATTCAAATTAGGAACTAAAAAAATACATTGATCATATTAATCTTGGGCAAGACAGATATTTTGAAAATCACATTAAATTTTACTCCCACAAAAATGTAATTATATGCAACAGCAGCTATTTGTAATTGGAGATGCCTATTCTGATTCATGTGAACCATAGTTCGAACTGGATTGCACCAATTAGCAAATTTTTTATGATTCAGGGGAAAAAATAAATTGCATTTTTGTTAGCTCTGAGTGACATTCAACTGTTAGTTTCTTAATTCCTGGCATTGGTTTCTATACTCCCCTGTGCTCTTCTTCCCTTTCCCAACAGCCATATAAGAAGCACTGTTTTAATAAACATATTCCCCAAATAACAGCAGAATATTTGGAATTTGATCAGCTTTCTGGAGCTGCTCTTTCTTTTTAGTTCTTTTAATCACATGTATTGGTTGTGGTACTAAATAATGTGTAAAAAAGGGAAAGGCATCACTTGAAATTGAAGATAGTGTGATATTTCACAGACTCATCACTATTAGGGGGTGGGGGATCCCAGAGTCAGGTAACAATTTGGAAAAAGGCGAACTTGGTTAGGGATATACCAAGGTATAGGATGACTCCAAAGGAAACAAAATATCACAAAATAAAAAATGTTTATTGATAAAAGTTTGAAAATTCCACAATTAGACAACCTTCACCACACCATGATATAACTATTCAAGACAACGTTGTCAAAAATCAATTAAGAAAAAGACTCGGGCTCACATTCATTACCCACTTTCAAACTTCCAGCTAACTGATAGCCCTAATTATGGCACTTGGTAAAAAACAGCAGTGGTCAGTATGGGAGGCAAATGGAGTTGCAGATGATTGGAAAGGAAAGCACATCAAAAAAAGTCCATAAAAGAAAAAGAACCAAACGGCAATATAATGTGGACTGAAGCTGTATTCTAAGGTGCTTGCAGGCATAAATTAAAGATGGGAGGATAAATTCAGCCACCATGCAATGAAAGCTAGCATAAGGATAGAGGAAGCGAAAGATAGTAGGTGAACTGCAACCTGATGTTCAGGGGTGAGGGGGGTTTCAACACGGCTGTGGTATCAGCAGTGAGATGAAACACGAGAAGTCGGGAGCTCACCCGATCACTCGCTGATGTTTAATCTACCCCGTCAAGCCATTCACAATGATGGCAGACCCGCCAGTCAATTCACCTTCCAAGTTCCATAGACCTCCAGAGTAGCAGCAGGGCGGATGCGGGAGTCAGTGTGGATGTCACTGGCATCACCGCTGAACTCTTCATAGCCTCATAAGCTTGGTTCGCGCCGTGTAGGCTAACAGCTGTGCAGGCTGAAAGTTTGTCAAGTGGGACGGCAGATAGGGAAAGTCGTACAAGTGGTATGGAAGCCGGATCACATGACGTGATGTCGTATTGGTTGTGGTGCTTCATTATATTACTTTAGTTTACTAAATCAGCCTGCCACTATATCTTGCCACTTCTCATTCTGGTGGCTGCTGTGATTATTCCATGGGTCAAAGTATTGCTGCCTTTCAGGAAACAAATCTAACAGAAAAAAAATCTTATATTTTCTTAAAAATCATCTGTTAATGACTGCCTTAAATCCAAACTCCAGGCACAAGAAAAAAAATTACACTTTCAGTGCATGTTTTTGCCTGGGAGTAGAGGACTAAGGTGTAATACCTTATTCCTCGCTAAAGCAGGGTCCATCCATTTGTGTGACCGGTCCCCTGCAGCCTCTTCTGTTGGTTGCTCCCAGCTGCAGTTGCACTGCTGCCTCCTCTATGTACAATGCAGGGTTACTAGACCTGCATTGTACACAATGACGCAGAGAGACTGCCAACAGACTGGAGCCCCAGAGGGAGAAAAGTCATATAGCCCCCCCTAGACATGACAAGCATTTAACCTTTGCAGTGTGGGTTGGGACCAACTGCAAGGTTTTTTTTTTCCTTCCAGTTTGGGTTTAAAGCTTCATACATTTTTAGATGTCCCTTGGACGTGATCCTTTTTTTTTACATTTAACTTTTTTACATTCCATTCCCCTCATCTGCCTTTCTAAGGTGTGTAGCCTTCCAAAGCTTGAAGTCCATTAACATTGGTACGAAAAAGTATGTGCACCCCTTGGAATTAACTGGTTTTCTGTAGTAATTTGCCATAAAATGTGACCTGATCCTCATGAAAGTCAAAACAATAGACACACAGGGGGTTATTTACAAAAGGCAAATACACTTTGCACTACAAGTGCACTTGAAAGTGCAGTCGCTTTAAATCTGAGGGGAAGATCTGAAATGAGGGGAAGCTCTGCTGATTTTATCATCCAATCATGTGCAAGCTAAAATGCTGTTTTTTATTTTCCTTGCATGTCCCCCTCAGATCTACAGTGACTGCACTTCCAAGTGCACTTTCGGAAATAACCCCCACAATGTGCTTAAGCTGATAACATGTCAACAATTCTAATTTCTTGTGTCTTTTTATTTTTTTGAACACACACAATAAACATTCACAGTGATGGAGAAAAAAGTAAGTGAACCCATTGACTAAGTAATTCAGTGAAAGCTAATTGGAATCAGTAGTTTGCACACCTGGAGTCCAATTAATAAAATGAGTTTGGAGGTGTGGTTTAGAGGTACTTTGATGAAAGACACTCAAACATTTTAAGATTGTTGTTCATAAGAAGCATCAGCTGATTTGAACCATGCCTTGCAAAAAGAAGCTCTCTGAGGACATATAAAGTAGTTCACAATCAGCAATTACAAAGTGTTTAGGCATCCATAAGTCGACAGTTAGACAAATTGTTTATAATTGAAGACAGTTTAGTACTGTTGCTACTTTTCATAGAATTGGGTGCCCAGTTAAGATGACTTCCAAGGCACAACGGAGAATCCTCAGTGAGGTAACATCAATGTGACATCACTGGAACTGTCAAACATCCCTGTTTATAGGTCTACCACACTTAAAGTGGTTGTTAAGCCACTGAGTGTTCGTGCTACAATCCCCTCTATTATAGTAAATGATGTGCCCCAGTGTACGTGTTTTGTGAAAAATATGCTGCTATATACCTTATTTTATAGCGGTGCAAACACTATAAAAGCGGTGCTGCCTCTCTCCTCTCTCCTCTCCCAATTTGACAGCAAATGGATGGGGCTGACATCAGCCAGGAGGAGGAGTAGAGGAGAGGGGTGGCTAGTCACGTGAGCGCAAAGCGGCGCTATAGCGGCACTATAAAATAAGGTATATAGCAGCTTATTTTTTACAAAACACAAACACTGGGGCACATCATTTACTGTAACAGAGGGCATTGTAGCATGAACACTAAGTTATGACACCAGCAGGAAGGGTGGGCCGGGGAGCGGATCGGAGCTGACAGGCGGGGGGGAGAGGAGGACAGAGGAGAGCTGCAGGTGACAGAGGCACGTAAAATGACCATGGTGTCAGGGCTCAGCAGCCAATATAAACCGTGGTCAGTTTACAGGGGGTAGGGCAGAACCAGGACAGGATCAGCCAGGTAGGGGCCAAATGACACAGCACAAGCACTGTGCTGTATAACATGTTTAAAGGCAACATGATTTTGTTTTAGGGTTACAAACGTTTTAAGTATTTGAACAGACAGGGTGTTCATCACAAAACACCATGGAGGAAGCCACTGTTCTCCGAAAAAAAATAAACATGTTTGTGTGCCTGAAGTTTGCCAAAAAGCACCTTTTGCAAAGTGCACTGCTACTGGGAAAATGTTTTGTGGACTGATGAAACAAAAGTTGAATTGTTCTGCAAGAATAGTCAGCACTATGTATTATGCAAAAAGGGCACAGCTTACCAATATCAGGACATAATCCCAACAGTGAAATATGGTAGAGGGCATATCATGATTCAGGCTTGCTTTGTTGCCTCAGGGCCTTGATCACTTACTATCATCGACGAGGGGAAATTAATTCCCAAATTTACCAAAATATCTTACATGATAATGTCAAGGTGGCTGTCTGCCAGTTGAAGTTGGGTGGTGCAGCAGGACAATCACCCTAAGCAATGAAGTAAAATCCACCACAGACTGGCTTCAGAAAAAGAAAATGCACCTTTTGGAGTGGCCCAGTCCCAGCCCAAACCTTATGACCTCAACCTCAAGAGAGCCATTCACACCGGGCATCTTACAAATGTGTCTGAGCCGAAGCATTTTGTGCAGAGTAATGGTCAAAATCTCCTCTTGAACATTGTGCAGGGCTGATCCAGAGCTACCAAAAGTGCTTGCTTGAAGTTATTGCTGCCAAAGGTGGTTTGACCAGCTATTGTAGTAGCTGGCCTTTTAGACCCCTGATGTCTTCCCTACCCTTCAAAGCAGCTGATCAAACACAAATCATATTTGATCAGCTGCTTCTATGGCTGTAACAGCCAATAAATGACAGCTCTGAAGCTGGAAGCAACTAAATTCTCATCATGTCTGGCTTCATTTGTCACAGAGGAGATGGGGAAAGGTGTGTTGCTCCACCTCCTGTGCAGGAAGCCATCCCAATTGCTTACCTCCCGGGCTCCCCAGAGGAACAGGAGTGCCTGGAAACCACTGCGAGCTGTGGTGGGAGGGAGGTCCTTCTGAGCAATGTAAAAGTGACCACTTTTACATAACAGTTGGTCACCGGCTGAAAAAAAGGTACCAAGATTATGCTGTAGGTGCAGCAATGATCCTGGTATTAACCACTTCAGATCACCTATGCCAGCAGGGAAGTGGGTAAATCTGAAGTTTAGGTATGAATTTTATTACATAGTAGCATTGGTTTAGCTTGGCATATAAGTATGTGCCTCTCTTCCCTGTGGAAGTTGCAAACCACTGAATGCCTTTTATTCATTTAATAAAATACAAGGAATTTTGTGAATGGCAGCAGCGCCGAGTGAAAGGCCTCCTGTGGCTACTACAGAATGCAGAAGGGCAGCTGCTCAGCACTGGATCTGGACAACTACTGCTATTAGTGTAGTAGCCTTTAGTAGTACAGTGATTTGCAGCTTCCACAAGGATTGCTTAGGTATGAGATATGCATCTTTATATTTGTCTAAGTTAGACCAATGTAACTATGCAATAGAATTCATACCTGAACTTCAGCTTTAAGTATGTTTGAAAACCTCTGTTGTGTTCTCGCAGGAAGTATAACTTGGCAGCAGAAAGATTTGTGGGGTGTGTATCATCTTCTGTGCAGGACCAGCCTAAGCCTTACCTGAAGCTTTTAGCAACCTGTTGTCAATTCTAACTTAACTATTCAGTAAATACAGCTGGGTGGTGCCAGCCATTAATATTGCCTGACCCCAATGTGCAATTTTTCAAAGACTTCAATTGGTACCTCTACAATCTAATGATCTTAAAGTGACTCTGTCATTAGAGAAGCATAGGAGCTGCCATTATAGGCCTCCTTCTGAAAATGCCAAATACCTCACTCCGTCTGACCTTTAAATGTTTCAGTAGGGATGAGCTTCGAGTTCGAGTCGAACTCATGTTCGACTCGAACATCGGCTGTTCACCAGTTTGTCGAACAGCGAACAATTTGTGGTGTTCGCGGCAAATTAGAACGCCGCGGAACACCCTTTAAAAGTCTATGGGAGAAATCAAAAGTGCTAATTTTAAAGGCTTATATGCATGGTGTTGTCATAAAAAGTGTTTGGGGACTGGGTCCTGCCCCAGGGGACATGGATCAATGCAAAAAAAAGTTTTAAAAAGGTCAGTTTTTTCGGGAGCAGTGATTTTAATAATGGTTAAAGTGAAACAATAAAAGTGTAATATTCCTTAAAATTTCGTACCTGGGGGGTGTCTATAGTATGCCTGTAAAGGGGCGCATGTTTCCCGTGTTTAGAACAGTCTGACAGCAAAATGACATTTCAAAGGAAAAAGTCATTTAACTTTTATGTGTATTGTCGGACCGGCAATTCATTAATAGCCGCCTACTCGCGGCTATTAATGAATTGCCAGTCCGACAATACACATAAAAGTTCATTGATAAAAACGGCATGGGAATTCCCCACAGGGGAACCCCAAACCAAAATTTAAAAAAAAAATTATGTGGGGGGTCCCCCTAAATTCCATACCAGGCCCTTCAGGTCTGGTATGGATTTTAAGGGGAACCCCGTGCCAAAATAAAAAAAAATGGCGTGGGGTCCCCCCAAAAATCCATACCAGACCCTTATCTGAGCACGCAACCTGGCAGGCCGCAGGAAAAGAGGGGGGGACGAAAGAGCACCCCCCCTCCTGAACCGTACCAGGCCACATGCCCTCAACATTGGGAGGGTGCTTTGGGGTAGCCCCCCAAAACACCTTGTTCCCATGTTGATGGGGACAAGGGCCTCATCCCCACAACCCTTGCCCGGTGGTTGTGGGGATCTGCGGGCGGGGGGGCTTATCGGAATCTGGAAGCCCCCTTTAACAAGGGGACCCCAGATCCCAGCCCTCCCCCCTGTGTGAAATGGTAAGGGGGTACAAAAGTACCCCTACCATTTCACAAAAAAGTGTCAAAAATGTTAAAAATGACAAGAGACAGTTTTTGACAATTCCTTTATTTAAATGCTTCTTCTTTCTCTGTACCCCCTTACCATTTCACACAGGGGGGAGGGCCGGGATCTGGGGGTCCCCTTGTTAAAGGGGATTTTCAGATTCCGATAAGCCCCCCCGCCCGCAGACCCCCACAACCACCGGGCAAGGGTTGTGGGGATGAGGCCCTTGTCCCCATCAACATGGGGACAAGGTGTTTTGGGGGGCTACCCCAAAGCACCCCCCAATGTTGAGGGCATGTGGCCTGGTACGGTTCAGGAGGGGGGGCGCTCTCTCATCCCCCCCTCTTTTCCTGCGGCCTGCCAGGTTGCGTGCTCGGATAAGGGCCTGGTATGGAATTTAGGGGGACCCCCCACGTCACTTTTTTTTTAAATTTTGGTTCGGGGTTGCCCTGTGGGGAATTCCCATGCCGTTTTTGTCAATGAACTTTTATGTGTATTGTCGGACCGGCAAATCATTAATAGCCGCGAGTAGTTTTAAATTACTTTTTTTACTTTGAAATGTCATTTTGCTGTCAGACTGTTCTAAACATGGGAAACATGTGCCCCTTTACAGGCATACTATAGACACCCCCCAGGTACAAAATTTAAAGGAATATTACACTTTTATTGTTTCACTTTAAGCATTATTAAAATCACTGCTCCCGAAAAAACTCAGTTTTTAAAACATTTTTTTGCATTGGGCAGGACCCAGGTCCCGAAACACTTTTTATGACAAGAACTTGCATACAAGCCTTTAAAATTAGCACTTTTGATTATTCATGTTCGTGTCCCATAGACTTTAACGGTGTTCGCGTGTTCAAACACATTTTTGCCTGTTTGCATGTTCTGGTGCGAACCGAACAGGGGGTTGTTTGGCTCATCCCTACGTTTCAGTAACAGACCTGAGGCAAACATGATGTAAACAGGTGTCAGAAAAGTGTCAGAATTACATATCTCTATACTTGATAGCAAAGCATAAGAATGACAGCCAAAGAACTAGCATTCTCAAGAGTTTAGTGATGGCAGCCTCCAATAATCACTCGTTAAATAGCTTCTTTAAAAGAATATGAATAAGTTGAATAGTATATCTGACAATTTGTGAGCCCCTAAAACCCAATATAAGCTCTGAAACCACAGATGTGTATGGAAGTATAGTAGGGGAAGTCATTAACCTTAAAGCTGTTAATTTACTGTAAAGTTCCTCAGGCCTAGTGCTTACTATTGTTAGGGGACTCATTTAGCAAACCTACATTCTATTATGTATTTCACAGGAAATCATGTCATTAACAACATTTTCTATGTCCAAAGTTGAATTTTAATTAGGAAAAGATTTTTCCTCACAAGCAGGCAGTAATCTGATCATTCTTGAGGCAGGACACATGACTTAAAGAAACAGCAATAGGAGAAGTCTAGCGGATCTCTTATGGTGTTAAATGTTCAAGGTAACTGTCACTGACATTAAACCTTCTTCCTTGGTCATCTACACCTGTGTAAAGAAAACAAAACGCTAACCCTGGCTAGCTTCTAGGATGTACTAAGTGGAACACATTGTGGTCGTCTGGCACTTTACTGCTACTTTGACTTAGACTTTAAATGTACCAGCTGTGTTTATACATTCTTACTGCTGAACTCTGGCACCTGAAGGTAGAACCATTCTTATTTCCAGGTCAGAGTTACCAGGCTGGCTCCTTCCCTTCCTCTTCAGATATAAAATACATTCTTTTACATTTTAAAGACCATTAAACACATTCCTGTCTTGACTTGAGTTATTCTACTCATACTGTACGTTAGGTTTTTCTTCATATTGTTCTAGTTGGGATATCTGATTGCCTTATACATATTGTTCGCTGTGAACCAGGATTCAAAATAACTAGATACATATGCCATTTATAGATATCCCCATCTCACTTTAATATTTATAGCTAAAATGTTTGATATAACACACATGTACACTTTCTTGACTGGGAAATGATTTGTTAGTCCTATCAAAGAAAGCAGATAACCAGCCAAAGTACAACTCGGATGCTATTTTTGCACATATTTTCTGGTCAGTCTGTGGAGCTGTAAGGTTCAAGGGACACATCTGAATTTTACCCAGCCAGAATAGTCTGCAAATAAGACATATGTAAAGCCTAAATGCAGCCAAAAAGATCAGTAGAAAAAAACAGCACAAGGGACATAACTTACAGTTATTATGATGTGTCTCTTTTGTCGATTCTTCTTCTTTTACCAGTAATCCACTTGCTCCTGCAATCTTACAGTGCGGCAAGGGATAATAGAACTAAGGGGCAGTCATAGTCATTAAGAAAGTTCAGCAATGCTTGCCTTTTCCTGCCAGATCTGCCATTCATAGAAGCCGTACTAGAGCTTCTATGAATAAAACAGGATCTCTGAATGAGGGATGGGGGATGATTGGTAGTCCCGTTCCATCAATTCACAGATCCTGTTCCATTCATAGAAGCTGGCATGAAAGGGTAGGCATTGTTGAGCTTTCTTGATGACACAGACCCTTAAGGCAAATAGGATGGTCACTTTGCAAGGGAATTTGCCTCAGAGCTTAGGGAATGAGGTTAAGCTCTGTTTACTTTCATCATTCAATCACGTGAAAGCAAAACTGCTGTTTTGTATTTTCCTTACCTTTGGTTGGGTGCTCTTTGCGACGTCAAACGACACTATATTCACTAAGCTTTGGGGAAAATTCCCTTGGAAAGTGTACAGCCAGGTGCGCCAGCGGGTAACCCCAGATAAGGAGGATCATGGCTGCTCTGTGCATAACCAATGTACAGAGCAGGTAAGTATAACATGTTTGCTATTAACAAAAAAAAAAAAAAATATATCCTTTACAATCACTTTACTATAAGAAAGTGTGCGGCATGCCCTGGTTATTCTGTTGTAGAGATCATGGTTTATTAGGGGGAAAAAAAATAACGATGGCTCTGTAAATACCCAACTAAGAAAAACATGTTTTCAACAATTTGTCTTTGCCTAAAGTCAATTGACAGTTTTTCTATATTAAAAAAAAAAAATACTTACAGTATCTGTCAGATATCAGATTAATCCCATTGTAATCTGCAGCAGAGGTTATATATAGATTACATTTTCAAAAAATGAACATTGAACTTTACAGATAATTCCATCCAATTAGAAAGCTAAAGTCGATGCTGTTTTCTTAGAGGTAATGTCTACAAGATGTTTCTAGGTTATGATGAACTACTGGATGTATTCAAATGTGTTGTAATGCTGCAAAGTTGACTTCTGCTGGAACTAGTAAAAGTCTACAGTACATCCAGAAACATCAAAAACTTGACTTTCAGTAAGAGGAAATGAAAGACATATTTTATACCCCAGAAGAACCTAACAAAAAACAAAAACATCTGGAATTCTTCAACATTAGAAAGCAAGCAATCTCCTGTTGACTAGCTACATTCGTTTGTGGCTGTAAACCTAACATTCTGGTATATTGTTGAGTTGACAATAGATGTATATCCTCATTTGTTATAAATATATATAATGTAATCTGCAGCTTTTGAAAATGAACTCCAGTAAGGTAATTGTATCGTGCATGCTTGAAAGAAATTTTAGTAAGTTTGATATATTTGGCAAAAAATAGCAAAAAAAGAGTAAAAGCATCTGGTGTAAGGGTTAACTGATATTTGATAGAATGCTTCTTATAGACTTGTTTGAAACACTTTTTCTCTTCCAATAATGTTTATTGAGTTTAACAGGTAGAAAATGCAATATACATTCCACAAATATTGAAAAATAGAAACATATCACAGCCAACAAGGCCTGCGAAAATTTTTTACAGAAAGAACATATCAACTCCACAATCTCAGCATAAAGTGAACCTCGGCTGCCCAGTTGTTTACTTCTAACTCTGCCTAATTTCACTCACATACAAATTTAGGCGTTATATAGAATATCATAAATTTGGAGTTATTGATGTTTAGATATATATATATATATATATATATATATATATATAGATATATCTATAGATATATATCTATAGATATAGATATATCTATAGATATAGATATATATCTATAGATATATCTATATATATCTATAGATATATCTATAGATATATATCTATATCTATGGATATAGATATAGATATATATCTATAGATATATATATATAGATATATATAGATATATATCTATATATATCTATATATATATTAGTTGTACCTAGAATTATCTCTACATTACTTATGTACTTGTCGGAGAGAAGGTGATAGGCAAGAGTCCCACCAGCCACCCCCTATGGGTTCTAACTGTGGGTGGGAGGACCCCAACCGCTTCCCTCCTCACCATATGACCATAAGGCCACTTACACACATTGGTCATTCATATAAGATACTAGGATGACAACAATGGAAAGAAAGACCTACATAGAAGAGGAAGGGAGGTGGGAGAAGAAGAGAGAAAAGGAAAAGGTGAAAGAGGGAAGAGGGGGGGAAGGGAGTGCACCCCTGTAGATCTCTATTAGGCTCTACTAACAACTCATAAACCTGCAGACAGATATGTCAACCACGGTTCCCAGATCTTATCAAAAGCTGGCTGTTTATTCAATAAAATCGCTGAGAGGCGTTTATTAATCATGATTCACGACAACTTCGCTTTCAACAAGTCGAAGGGGATCAAGGGCTTTCTCCAAGACCTAGCAACTGCAATCCTGGACGCTGTGAAAATAAAAGGTATGAGTTTTTTTAGTGTAGAGCATGTCCACCATGTATGATATATTGTGCCTTCTTTACCACAACCCTTGAAACATAGTGGGGAGGTGCCTGGGACATATGTCGCTACTCTCGCTGGTACCATGTACCACCATAATAGGACTTTATAATTCACCTCTATTAGTAAGGTATTAATATATGATTTTGAGGCAGATTGTGCAATTTTAATCCATGTATCCATTTCCATCGTTACCTCTATATCCTGTTCCCACTTGTGCATATAAAAAATTTTTTCTGTCTTTGAGGTCAAGATACTATATATTTTCGATATGTGACCTGTATGCTTATTGAAGGACTTGCACAGGTATTCCATTGGGGTGGAATTCATGATATCGAATGTGCGCTGTAAAGTCTTCAATTAGTGCACTGAAGGTAATGGTAGAATTCTGTATTGGGTAATTGATATTTTTCTATGAGGGTTTGTTTCGATAAGATACCTCTGTGGTCACACATATCGGCAATACGTATCAGACCCTTGTTGGTCCACCATGAAAAGACCCGGGGTGTAATCTGGGTTACCCGTCAACAGGGCTAAGGGTAGAATGGTTGGAACGGAAAGCAAAAGGCTTCTGCAATCTGTCCCATAAACTTAATGAAAAAGATAATGGAGGGCACATTATAGTTGGTCTGTCTCTCATACGTAGCCACAACAAGTGACTAATCGGTTTAGTCGGGTGGGGGGATGATTCCATTTTCTTCCAGGATGGTTGAATTTGCAAGGAGTGAGAGTGAATTAATTGGGCTAGCTGTGCTGCCTCAAAATATTTGACCAGGTCTGGAACCCCCAGACCTCCTTTCATTTTGGGACTATAGAGGATCCACCCTATTCACCCTAGGTCTTTTATCCCCCCAGATGAACTTCATAATCTTATTCTGAAGAACCTTAAGATCAGGTTTATTGATAGCGATCGGGAGGGTTCTAAACAAATACAACAGTCTCGGTAAGAGGTTCATTTTTATTGAATACAGTCTGCCGAACCACGACGGTGGATTATTGGCCCATCTCAGAAGATCCGCTGTCAATTTCCTACAGAGGGGGGGATAATTGGCCTGGTACATAGTCTGTAGGGTAGGAGTTAGAAAGATTCCCAGATATGGGAGTGCTTCTCTTTGCCATTTAAACGGGAATGAATTTTGAAGTAATTTCACAGTCTGCGGTTCTAATGTTAGATTTAAAGCTACAGATTTGGAATGGTTAATCGTGAGGCCAGAGAAAGCTGTGAAGCGACGTAGGGCTTGATACAGATTGGGGAGTGATGTAACTGGTGATGATAGGAACATTAAAATATCATCGGCAAAAAGAGCACACTTATGCTCCCCATTTGCACAATATATGCCTTTTATGTCCGGGTGATTTCTTAGCTTGATTGCCAAAGGTTCTAGTGCCAATATAAATAAAATGGGAGATAAAGGACATCTTTGTTGCATCCCCCTATGTATGTCTATCGTGTGTGATTTGTAACCTTTTATCCGGAGTCTAGCAGTAGGTGTGCTATATAATGCTTGTAGTATATTCATAAAATTAGACCCAAATCCGTATCTTTTCAATGTATAGTGTATGTAATCCCACGTCACCAAATCAAACGCTTTACAAAGATCTAGTGATAATAGCATTCCCTTGCGTTTGCCCTGATTGTCCCAATTTGAATTAAGCGCTGCTATGATGTCTATCACCCGTCGATTGGGAACAAATCCCACCTGGTCTGAATGAATATAATTGGACAGGAAGGTATTCATTCTGGTTGCTAAGACTTTGGTCATCAGTTTAAGGTTAACATTAATGAGCGAAACTGGGCGATAGTTAGCGGGGTCTCTGTGGTCCTTTCACCTTCGGGTGCCTCATTTAAAGTCCCAACTCCCCCTTCTATTGTCTTCCTGTGGTCCTTTTCCTGGTTTGGGAATTACCTGTATAAAAGCCTAATTTTCATGTGTGGCTAAGGGGGCCCCCCTTCGTAATGCGTTGAAAAAGGAGCACAGATGTGGTGTCAATACATCTGCATATTTTCTATAATAATGGCCTGTGAAGCCATCTGGGCTGGGTTCTTTTGTAGGGTTCAAGCTTTTAATAGCTGCCAATATTTCTCCCTCTGTAAAATCCTCTTCCATTAGTTCTTTGTGTTCCTGTGCTACTTGCGGGAGGGGGATATCCTGGAAAAAAATTTCTGCCTGAGCGGTGGGGAATAGGTTTGGTTTCTTATAAAGTCTAGTAAAAAAACTTTGAGAATTCCTCATTTATCAATTGAGGATTTTGGGTAAATTTCCCATCCTGCGTCCGTAATCTCGGCATTGTAGGACTGAATGGTGGCAGAGTGAGTTTCCTAGCCAGGAGCGTGGAAGGTTTATCCCCCCGAGTATAAAAACGATGTCTAGACCAACGTAAATACTTCTCAGCCCTAGTGGTGAGACTAAGGTTCAATGCAGTTCGTGCCATGTCTATTTTGTGTCTCAGATCTAGATGAGGGTTAGAATTTTGTTCCTGTACTATATGTTGTAACTCTTCTTCTTGTTGCGGAATCTTCTGTGCATTATTATGTTTATTTCTGGATGCTACTTGGATCAATTTGCAGCGAATGGTGACCTTGTGTGCTGCCCAGTTAACACTAGGGGACGTATCACTTGTCCATAAAATATTGTCGTAAGGCTAACCCTATCTCTGTAAATATGATCAGATCATTGAATAATGAGGCGTTGAGTTGCCATGTTGAGGGCTTTGGTCTTATCCACAACTTGGATAATGCTATTTGTACTGGTAAGTGGTCTGACCAAGGGGTGGGCAGTATTTTAGCCGAGTCTATAGAGGGGAGAAGTAATGATTGTGTGAATATATGATCTATTCGGGAGTACGTTTTATGGACCTGAGAGTAATGGGTGTAATCCCTGGTCGTAGGATGAAGGTCCCTCCAAATATCTGAGGTCGTGGGAATGTAATATCTGGGCTAATTTGTAACCATGTTTGGGGGTGTGTTTCAATATTGGTTTATGCACATTGGTCCTGTCCAGGGCTTGATCTAAGGACACATTACTATCTCCCCTTATTATAACATGGCCCAATGCGTGTGGCATCAATATTTTTAGCATGGCTTCAAAAAATATTACTTGATCTGTATTGGGGGCGTAGTATGAGATGAGTGTGATAGCACGTTCATTTATTTTCCCCGCCACCATGATATATCTCCCCTCCTTATCCCTTATGACTGTGGTGGAAGTAAATGGGACCCTCTTTGCTATGCAAATCACTACCCCCCTTGTCTTATCTGGATTGTTTGATAAGTAAAATGTGGGATATCTAGCATTCAAGTATCTGGGGACTGAGGTACGCGAAAAGTGCGTTTCCTGGAGGAGCAAAAAAATCTATGCCTAATTTATGATAATATTGGAAGGCCATAGCCCGTTTCGTAGGGGAATTTAGGCCCTGAACATTATGCGTTAATATTTGAGTAAGGTGAGTGCTTAACATTATGGTTCGGCAGACTGTACTCGCCTGTTGTAGTTATCCGCCGTGACCTCCGAGGTGTGAGAGCTTTGGTGGACATCTTCTGATTTCAGATACAGGGGTGCACTCAAGAAAAGGAAGAAGACAAAGAAAAGAAAGAATCGAGAATAAATGCTGGCATAAGGTATACTGGACCAACGTCTACCTACTACCCTGAGATTAAGAAATAATGACAGCTGACATAATAAAAACATACTCATGAAGATCCGGGAAACTATAGTTCCTATCAGGTTGGGTGAGGTTGTCACCATCGTACTGGTAATGACAAGCTCACTAGCAAGTGACATGCGTTTCCGCCCCGGCACTTTCTGTGAAGAACATAATAATAAGGGTTGGGGGGAGACTAATGAATCTATTTGAACATATAGTGTGGTTAAGTAAATCAATCTGGAGGAGGCAAGCTCTATGTTACCGGTATAACCTCCAAAATAACATGTCTTATTTACCTATGTTAACTCTATCCCCCCTAAATAGGAGGGGTCTTCACCCCCCAGAAATAAGGTTGTCGCATTAATGCTTAAAAAATAAAAATAAAACATTCTAAACTGACTAAACTTTAGCCAACATTGCGAGTCTCAAATTACTGAAGGGGTGCCTTAGTCAGGCTTGCAGTGATTTCAACTATCACTGTGTGGGATTCCTTCTCAAATAAAAGTCCTCCCGATCATCCATCCGGTCCTGCGAGAGGGGGTAGTCTCTTAGAAGAAGATCGTTGACGTTGCTCCCACCAAGGCGAGATTGGGCGGCCCGAGGCTTGCTGTGTGTTTGAAACACTTTTTAATACTTATTTAACCACTTCAGCCCTGGAAGAATTTACCCCCTTCCTGACCAGTGCATTTTTTGCGATTCAGCACTGTGTCACTTTAACTGACAACTGCGCAGTCGTGCGACGTGGCTTCCAAACAAAACTGACATCCTTTTTTTCCCACAAATTTCTTTTTTTGCGCTATAAACAAAAAAATAGCGACAATTTTGAAAAAAAACGCATTATTTTTTACTTTTTGCTATAATAAATATCCCCAAAAAATATTTAAAAAAACATTTTTTTCATCAGTTTAGGCCGATACGTATTCTTCTACATATTTTTGGTAAAAAAAAAATCGCGATCAGCGATTTTTATTGTGACTGTGACATTATGGCGGACACATCGGACATTTTTGACACATTTTTGGGACCATTGTCATTTATACAGCAATCAGTGCTATAAAAATGCACTGATTCCTGTGTAAATGACACTGGCATTTTTAATAATAATTTTTTTTTACTAGTAATGGCGGCGATTAGCGATTTTTATTGTGACTGCGACATTATGGCGGACACATCGGACATTTTTGACACATTTTTGGGACCATTGTCATTTATACAGCAATCAGTGCTATAAAAATGCACTGATTCCTGTGTAAATGACACTGGCAGTGAAGGGGTTAACCACTAGGGGGTGGGGAGGGGTTAAGTCAGTACTAGGGAGTGTTTTCTAACTGTAGGGGGGATGGGCTAGCTGTGACATGTCACTGATCTCTGCTCCCGATGACAGGGAGCAGAGATCAATGACACTGTCACTAGGCAGAACGGGGAGATGTTTGTTTACATCAGCATCTCCATGTTCGTCCTCTCTGTGAGGCGATCGCGGGTATCCCCGCGGCGTTCGAGTCCGCAGGACCCACGACCCGACTCATGGAGCTCCCGGCCGGCGCGTGCACACAATGGCAGGCCAGGAAATTCATAGGGACGTACCTGTACGCCCATTTGCCCAGCCGTGCCATTCTGCCGACGTACATCAGCGTGCTCCCCTCGGGAAGTGGTTACCCTTTTATGACAGTTGAAAACTTTGCTGTTACAATGATCGTCATTGTAACAACAAGCTAAATATACTGGTGACAGTATGTAAAAACAACAAATTGTGAAAACTTTTTTTATTCAATTTCTCGAAAAAAAGTCACAAAAATTACAACTTCAGAAAGCTCACCATGTCTGTTACTAAATGCCTCAGACTGTCTACTTTTCAAAAAGGGGTTATTTAGGGGAAATTGTACTGTCGTAGCATTTGAGGGCCCTGAGAAATTTAGCAGTTTTCTGATATATGTACCATAGTTTGTAGACTCCATAACTTCACACAAACCAATTAATATACACTTATTGGGATTTTTTTTATTAAAGACATGCAGCATAATACATTTTGGTCTAATTTGTGACAAAATTTCGGTTTTATTGGATATGTTTTATGACAGAAAGTAGAAGATATAGTTTTTTCAAAAATGTTTTATTTTTTTTTTCCGTTAATATCGCAAAAAAAAAAAATAAAAACAGTGGTGATCAAATACAACCAAAAGAAAGCTCTATTTGTGTAAAAAAAAAAAACCTGATAACAATTTAATTTGAGTACAGTGTTGCACGACCGCGCAATTGGCAGTTAAAGTAGCACAGTGCTGAATAGCAAAAAATGCCCTGGTCATGAAGGGCGTAAAACCTTTTCGGAGCTCAAATGGTTAATCAATCATACAAATGTTGTCTTATGTTTTCATTTACATTTTGCCTACTAGTGCATGCGCTATCTATGCTACATACAAGGCATGCCTTTGGTTACAATTGTCAGTGTGCCTATGGCAGCTCTCAACCAATCTTTCAAGCCCTCAAACAGATGGTGTCCTAGCACTCTGGCAATTGCAGACTTAAAAAAGAATCTCAAATAGTACCGTTCTTGGTGTAGAGGATCGAAGGGTATAGTTCCAAATTACGCCCTTTCCTCAGGCAGTATATAATTCTTATATGAAAAAAATGCGCCGCGCCTAGGGGTGTAACTGAATAACTGTAAATCTAAGTACAAATCATAGATAATAAAGCGTGCAAATCAAATAGAGCCTAAAGCTCTGATCACTTACTAAGATCACCTGCTGTGTGAATCCTAAAGCTCTGATCACTTACTAAGATCACCTGCTGTGTGAATCCTATGACCAAACACACTAAAAAATATCTAGTGCAATAAATCACAAAGTGCAATGTGCATAGAAAAACGTAATAAGATAAATATACAATCCACAGTGATTAAAATATAATCATTCCTAATAAGGTGTATATGCTAAAAAATGTTACACATATGTAGATCCACTGTGATTAAAATGAAAAAGAAAAAAATTAAATAAAACAATATATATATTCGTAAAACACAAACAGAGTAAATCAATCACATGCGTGGGCGAATTGAAACTATAATCGCCCTAATAATGGTGTTCAAATCACATCCGTGAAAAAATCTTCCAATCCAGTAACATAAAGTGACCAAGTTCAAATAAAAGTCAGTGTAATGGTGATGGTTCAAAGAAAAAGTTCCAGTTTTGAATCAAACGTGCCCAAAGAAAAACATGCTGTGAAGTGCCTTGGTGACCCCCAATGTGATTGCGCTCACCTTGGAGCGTGTGACACAGGTTTTAATTGTGTCAATACACGCTTTTGGAGCCACCCCTGGGCTCAGTATTAGGTACAGCTGATTCCCACACTGGATTCTTTATGGCTCCACTCACATCAGACCATATAAAAGAAAAAGGCTAATATAGTATAATACCGTAGGATACTTTTATTAAAATCACATCCAATCCCCACATGGGGTACTCACATTTATAAGGTGCTCATGTGCACCAAACATAACATAGGAAAAAACGGCTGTGCGGCGTGCTGCGGGGTGTGAGAGCTCCACAACCCAGCTCTGTGCTGATCGCTCCGTCCTGGCCCCTCCCCTACGCGTCTTCGACACAGGGAGTCCCCTGATGAAGACACGTGACTCCCTGTGTCGAAGACGCGTAGGGGAGGGGCCAGGACGGAGCGATCAGCACAGAGCTGGGTTGTGGAGCTCTCACACCCCGCAGCACGCCGCACAGCCGTTTTTTCCTATGTTATGTTTGGTGCACATGAGCACCTTATAAATGTGAGTACCCCATGTGGGGATTGGATGTGATTTTAATAAAAGTATCCTACGGTATTATACTATATTAGCCTTTTTCTTTTATATGGTCTGATGTGAGTGGAGCCATAAAGAATCCAGTGTGGGAATCAGCTGTACCTAATACTGAGCCCAGGGGTGGCTCCAAAAGCGTGTATTGACACAATTAAAACCTGTGTCACACGCTCCAAGGTGAGCGCAATCACATTGGGGGTCACCAAGGCACTTCACAGCATGTTTTTCTTTGGGCACGTTTGATTCAAAACTGGAACTTTTTCTTTGAACCATCACCATTACACTGACTTTTATTTGAACTTGGTCACTTTATGTTACTGGATTGGAAGATTTTTTCACGGATGTGATTTGAACACCTTTATTAGGGCGATTATAGTTTCAATTCGCCCACGCATGTGATTGATTTACTCTGTTTGTGTTTTACGAATATATATATTGTTTTATTTAATTTTTTTCTTTTTCATTTTAATCACAGTGGATCTACATATGTGTAACATTTTTTAGCATATACACCTTATTAGGAATGATTATATTTTAATCACTGTGGATTGTATATTTATCTTATTACGTTTTTCTATGCACATTGCACTTTGTGATTTATTGCACTAGATATTTTTTAGTGTGTTTGGTCATAGGATTCACACAGCAGGTGATCTTAGTAAGTGATCAGAGCTTTAGGATTCACACAGCAGGTGATCTTAGTAAGTGATCAGAGCTTTAGGATTCACACAACAGGTGATCTTAGTAAGTGATCAGAGCTTTAGGCTCTATTTGATTTGCACGCTTTATTATCTATGATTTGTACTTAGATTTACAGTTATTCAGTTACACCCCTAGGCGCGGCGCATTTTTTTCATATATCATTTATCGCACGGTCATGAATACGTGATCTGTGCCTGCAGCCGGGTAGCTGTTTGGTTGAATTTCCATTAAGGCACTGGATAATTGTGGCTCGCAAGATTTTTTTCCATAATTTAGTATATAATTCTTAATCTAAATTATTTGTTGAGAGTATTTTATCAATTTTCAATGCAAGACAGTATTTATTGAACGATGTTTAAGACATTCCATTAAAATAGAAAGTAAATTTACTTAAATGTTATTTCCTGACACTGATATCTTTTGCTGACACCACAAGATACTTCTTGTATCTTGTATCAAAGTAGATCTTTACCATTAAGATGAGAAATTTGTTGGCCTATAGCCAGGTAAAAATGGAAAATTTAGAGCACTTTGTAATTACTAAGTAATAGATATTTTGGAATGAGTGAATGTGTAATAACTACTAAAGCCAGTTTGCAAGTATTTATAAGAACTATTTTCCACTTTTTTTTTTTTTTGCTGTTTATTATGTAAAGCTAGTGCTACTTAAAGCGGAGTTCCACACAAAAATGGAACTTACGCTGTTTGGAATCCTCCCCCCTCTGGTGTCACATTTGGCACCTTTCAGGGGGGAGCAGATACCTGTATAATCCAGGTATTTTCTCCCGCTTCCAGGCATAGATAGCCACAGTATCCACGGATATCTATGCTATGCCCGGAACCTCCTTCGTCCCCCCCGCTGTCTCCTGGTAGACACACAGATCCCAGAAGACAGCAGGGACCAGTGGAATCGTGCAGCGTGACTCACGCATGCGCAGTAGGGAACCAGGCTGTGAAGCCGCAATGCTTTACTTCCTGATTCCCTTACCGAAGATGGCGGCGCCTCCACCCAAGAGCCGAGGGACAGATCGGCGTCGGGTGCCGACATCGCGGGCGCCCTGGACAGGTAAGTGTCCATATTTTAAAAGTCAGCAGCTGCAGTATTTGTAGCTGCTGACTTTTAAACTACGCTTTAAGTAGAACCTGAAAGATGATAATAAAAGAGATGCACCCATGTTCTTAATTTGTGGTCATAGCAGACATTTGTTATTTGACATCTGAACTTTGCATCTTGTTAGAAAATCTCCCTGCTAGAAAGCCTGGCCCTTCATTTATAGCAAGTATGTCTGGCCATACATTATACAATGTTCTTGTACAATTTACTAAAACCATATAATATGAGGTCAAACCTAAACACTTTCAATTTTTATGTAATCAGGCAGGCCCTTGCACTACATAGTTGAAGGTAAATCTAAAGGAAATTGAATAAGAAAATTATATAATGTATGGCCAGCTTATGAATGCTCCAACAATTTGATCAAGGATGGCAGACATATAAAGGCGTATTACTCTCAAAAAAGATAACTGTATATGGCCACTTTTAGAGGTTTATGCATTAAATGTCTGATGGCAACAAAATATCTTGTTGTCTTTATCATTAACAAGGAATATTTGTTTCTTTTTAGCTTTGCGCTGCAAAAATAACAGTTTGAAGTCGATTGGTCCTTTTTAACACACATTTCCTACCTAAGCCATTTGTCTTTTATTGTATGTGTATAATGCATTTCCTATTTCAGCATCCAACACTAGCAATCTGAATATGCGTACTCTAAAGCATTTGCAATTTTCAAGGGTTGATGGGAATATAAGATAAAGGAAATTACTTGCTACAAGTTTAGCAATTAATCATGTGTATAAGATATATTCTAGATTTTATATATATAAGTTTTTACATGCCTTCAGTTTTTTATTTAACTGCTTGCTGACTGCCCTATATCAGTTTTACTGCTACAGGGAGGCAGCTGTGCGCAGAATCATATATATATATGTGTCATCCTGCACTTCCACCTGCAGGGGCGCACACGTGTCACTGATGGGCTGCATCTGCTGTGATTATTCACAGCAGAAGATGATCTGTGGGTGCCAGGCACTCAATGTCCTCTGGCTCCCATCGATCATTGGGCAGAGACTCAGAATGGAGCTCTGCCTATGTAAACAAGGCAGAGTTCCGTTCTGACGAGGGGAAGGCAATGATTCTGTGTTCCTGCAAAGCACACATAGTAAACACAAACACTGGCTAGGCACACAGTTAACTCTTTCCCAGACATTGTCATTAGTACAGTGACAGTGCATATTTTTAGCATTAATCACTGTATTATCGTTACTGGTTACCGCAAAGTGTCAAAAGTGTCAGTGTCTGATTGTTACCTGGAATATCACAGTCAGTCGCTGATTGCCTCCATTACTATTATAAAAAAAATAATAAATAAAAATAAATAAAAAATAAATAAAAATTCCAGTATATATCCCATAGTTTGAAGACACTATAACATTCGCGTAAACCAATCAATGTATGTTTATTGGGATTTTTTTTACCAAAACCATGTAGCAGAATACATATTGGCCTAAATTTATGAAGAAATTAGATTTTGAAAAAAAAATTTTATTGGATATGTTTTATAGCAGAATGTAAAAAAATGTTTTTGTTTTTTTTTTTCAAAATTGTCGGTCTTTTTTTTGTTTATAGCACAAAATATAAAAATGCAGAGGTGATCAAATACCTCCAAAAGAAAGCTGTATTTGTGGGAAAAAAATGACACAAATTTTATTTGGGTACAGCGTTGCATGACTGCACAATTGTCAGTTACAGTAACACAGTGCCATATTGCCATAAAAAGTGGCCTGGTCATGAAGGGGGTAAATCTTCTGGAGGTCAAGTGGTTAAAGAACCTTTCACAGAAGTTTAAGAGTATAAGGGTGTTATGTCAAGATATGTATTTTTACCAACTGATTTCACATGCAGAAAGTTGGTAATGAATAAGCACTTTAGTCCATGATAGCCACTGATATTGAATGTGCATTCATACCTCATAAACAAAGAGCATACCCCCCCGTGGTATTTTGGTAAAGTTGACTTTTTGCTGAGAACCAAAGATGAAAAAAGCTTATATTTGGTAAACATTATTTGTTGGGACAAACTTTCAAAAATTCATGAACGCTGACATGGCTGTGTAGTTTGTGGTCATGTATTCTATTTACTGCAACTTATGTTCTTGGGTGTCCAACATCTTATACAAGATTTTACATAAATATTTTCTTCTAAGTTGTAAAATATCTGCCATTTTGTGTTATTGCAAACATCTGCACCAACATGTTATTGTGTGGTTAAAATATTTCCCCTTGGGTGGGCCATTTTGTTTTATTTGTACAGTATAACACAGTAACCTCGTGTAATCCATAGTCTAAATATTTTCTCTGAGAGCTCAAATTCCTGTTAGTGTGTCATGTGATATGATTGCTGTTTAATGCTGCAACCTGCAATTTTTGGTTGCAGTGTTGGCTTATTAGACCTTTTCTGTAAAATAAAGAGCAGAAAATAGATTAAAATGCCATGGTTTAAAGCAGTTTTAAACCCAAAACCAAACATGTAATATATTGCAGCTTACCAATCATTAGATGTGGCGGCTGGACTAGTTTTCTTTTTTAGGCTTTTTCCCTCTGTTTTTACAGTGGTACATTGGCCAGTAACACACCTCCTGTATAAGAGTGCCCCCACTCACCGCCCCCCCGGCCCCCCTGGCCCCCCGTCTTACTTACCTGAGCCCTGGAATTTCCAACGGTGAGGACGCACTGTGCATCTCTCTGGGGTTCTCAGCACTTGATTGGATATGAGTGAAAATGTAGCGCTAGTGAACAAAACAGTGCTAATAAACTGTGCAAATACATAAATGAACATGTACATGAGTGAATAAATCTATACGTGAATAAGTCCCAATTGTGAAAAAATAAAGACAGTTAATAAATCCCAAGTGGTTCAGTCCCAAAGAATGGCAGGTACAGCACAAACAAAGGATTGTTCGTATGGGGAACCAGGAACAGCTGATTTTGTATCCGTAGGAAATGACAACAGCACTGGAATAAGAATGGATACTCTTACCAGAACCAATGGACCCGGATGTCAGCCACACCAGGTCAGACAGGCATGGGTAACCGAAGCCGCGGTACAGCAGGAACGGTCCAGGGGATCCTGAAGGGTCATTCGATGAGATAGAATAGTACTCTCTCAATGGAGTCACCATGATGAAACCAGCCACTGGGCCAGCGATGACCAGATGGAGAGGTCAAACAGGCTCATAGTGCAGAAGATATGCAAAAAAGAAGAAAGCTTCCAATGGTGCAGATCAAAAAAGTTGGGTTGTTTATTTTCCATAAAAACCAGCATACAGATAAAATGTGATCACGGATAAAAATCAATATGGGGAGTGGAGAAACCAAGTCCTACGCATTTCGTCCTACTAGGACTTCTGCTGGGGCATCATGATCTGGGGAGGAGCTGTGAGAGTCGCCGGGGGATCCCAGAAATTGAGGATCAGGGCCACTCTGTGCAAAGCGAGCTGCACAGTGAAGGTAAGTATGATATGTTTGCTATTAAAAAAAAAACAAAAAACAAAGCTTTACAATCACTTTAAGCTACAGAGATGGGTAAAACGGTCTCATCATGTTTATCTTCTGCACTATGAGCCTGTTTGACCTCTCCATCTGGTCATCCATGGCCCAGTGGCTGGTTTCTTCGAGGACATTGTTGACCGTTTCTATCTCATCAAATGACCCTTTATTATCCCCTGGACCATTCCTGCTGTACCGCGGTTTCGGTTACCCATGCCTGTCTGACCTGGTGGTCTGACCCACTTGGGATTTATTAACTGTCTTTAACTGTCTTTATTTTTTCACAATTGGGACTTATTCACGTATAGATTTATTCACTCATGTACATGTTCATTTATGTATTTGCACAATTTATTAGCACTGTCTGTTCACTAGCGCTACATTTTCACTCACTTCCATTTATGAATTTTTGTCAAATTCGTATGTAGCAGCTTTTTTCTTTACAGGGTAACGCAATAATTATTTGCACCTAACTTGATTGGATAGATTGATAGCAGCGCAGCCATTGGCTCCCGCTGCTGTCAATCAAATCTAATGATGCGGACACCGGGGGCAGGGCTAAGTCCGGCATTTGTGTTTATGGATGCAAATGCTGGACTCAGGAGTACGCACGCAAGGTAACCCCCTTGGGAGAGCGCTTCTCCTAGGGAGTTATCTGATCCGGGGAGAAGCCGTGAGAGCTGCCGGGGGATCCCAGAAATCGAGGATCGGGGCCACTCTGTGCAAAGCGAGCTGCACAGTGGACGTAAGTATGATATGTTTGTTATTTAAAAAAAAAACAAAGAACAAAGCTTTACAATCACTTTAAGCTACAGAGACGGGTAAAACGGTCCCATCATGTGTACACAGCACTATATTCAACTTGAACAATGTTTCTTACCTTTTATTAATGTCTAAAACCCCTTTATTGGCAAAAAAAACCCCCTCATTGACACTTTGCATTTATAAACCATGAGAGGAAAGACCACATTTATTTTACATCCTGGGTGCCTATAGGCACAGCAATCTGGTGCCGTAAGCTCCACCCATAAACCGTACTAATTTTGAGTGACCCCTCTGCACACTGATACACACCCTTTGCAAAAAAACAGGGATTTTGTGTTCACATACATTGCAAAATATGTTTAAGCTTGCCAACTTCATCATTGTAATCCTTCTCTGGCCAGTCCCCACTCTACTCTGCAAGTGCAAATGCTCCAGTGGATTTAATATCAAAATTTTGTGAAATAGATACAAATAGACACTTATAAACACCCCAACCCACACCCCAGTTGTGTTGTGGGAGTTGTAGGGATCCGGAACAACAGGAGGATTTTTCTACTTTGGCTGTTGCACAAGTTACCTCAAATTAAATATAAAGTATAGTTACAGTTATTACACTGAAGTACAAATAAAGGCAAAACTTCTTTTAGTTTTGAATAAAAATGGAGAGGGATTAGAATACCAGGTTTTTATTGCTGTCTGTGTTACTATTGGGGAGATTCATCCCCTATATTTGTCCTGTTTACCGTTATCATTAAAGTGAACAGGAACAGAGGAGAAATCTTCCAATTGGGACACTAGTTCTGATGATCCAGGTGACAGCAAGAGGTTCCCTCGCTTTGAAGGGATTTTCTGTCACTTCCTGTTTTGGCTGTGAAACAGGAAGTGAAGGAAAATCTGCCCAATGAGACACAGATGTAAAAAAACTGACAAGGATTATAACCCACCCCTACCCTATCCAAAATGAAAAAACAAGTTTTGCCTTTAACCAGTCACCAACCAGGCCATAGCCGAATGATGGCTACAGCATGGTTGGATGACTCTGGGAGGCCGTCATATGACGGCCTCCCAGAATCGCATACTCCAATGACAGTGGCCAGTGGCCCTTACCATGTGATCACTTAGTCCAATGACAGAGTGATCGGTTGTCAACAGACCGGAGCATGTCCGGTACAGCTCCTCCCCTCTCCTCGCACTGATCAGTACAGTGTGCGAGGAGAGGAAGGAGTTGGGTGCAGCAGCGCTGATCTCTGACCATTTCTGCCCATCCATACTCCATCCATGGCTCACCCATGGCTCACCCATGCACCATCCATGCCCAGCAATGCTCAGCCATGCCCAGCCATGCCCATCCATGCTCAGGCATGCTCATCCATGCCTAACCATGCTCAGCCATGCCTATCCATGCTCATCCATGCCCAGCTATGCTCATCCATGCCCAGCTATGCTCATTCATGCCCATCCGTGCCCATCCATGGCTCATCTATGCTCATCCATGGCTCATTCATGGCTCATTCATGCTTATCCATGCCACATCAGTGCTCATACATGCCACATCCATGCCACATCAGTGCTCATCCGTGCCATATCCATGCCACATCGGTACTCATCCGTGCCACATCCATGCCACACCGGTGCACATCCGTGCCACATCAGTACTCATTCGTGCCACATCAGTACTCATCTGTGCCACATTCATGCCACATTAGTTTTCATCTGTGCCACATCCATGCCACTACAGTGCCCATCAGTGCCACTACAGTGCACATCAGTGTCCCACAAAAGTGTAATAGCTAATCAAATTAGATGTGTAATTAATGCTCCCAGAACACCTGATGGTGCTCCCTGCATGTTGGGCCTCTGTATGTGGCCTGGCTGTGTAGAAGTCTCGCACATGTGGTATCGCCATACTCAGGAGGAGTATCAGAATGTATTTTGGGGTGTAATTTTTTCTATGTACATGCTATGTGTTAGAAATATCTTGTACAGTACACGGACAACGTTGTGTTAAAAAAAAAATGCATTTTAGTTTTCTTTCCACATTTTCCAAAAATGTGTGGAAAAATAATGACATGTTCATAAGACTCGTGATGCCTCAAAGATTATACATTGGGGTGTTTGCTTTAAAGAATGGGGTACATTGGGCGGAGCCAGCAGCTGATATGTGAGCAGCACTGAGACAGAGCTCCCTGCAGGACAACTAATCCTTCAGACATCCTGGGTGTCAGAGACACAGATTCTCCACACTAAAGCCTTCAATACCCTCTCTGGACCTGGCTGAACATGGCAGTATGGTTAAATATGGGCGAGCACCCATGGAATCCTCAGCAGACCGTCTCTCTCAGTATGCCTGGGGATCTCAAGATGGCCGCGGCCATGAGGCAGAGGAAAGACACCACAGCAATACACAGCAGAGCGGACCAGATAAATCCCCTTCTCACTCTGGCAAGGTAAGCCCACTGCCTCCTAGAACTAAGGGAATGAGGAAAGGACTCTCCCTGGATGGGTTACCACAGGAAGAAATGGGAGATATAATGCCAGAGGAGGGGGAGGGGGAGCCATCTCTGAAACAGATTATGGAAGCTATATGTACCTGCCAGGCCACACTGACTGAACACATTGATGGCATAAGGGCTGAGATGTCGTTTTTAAAGAATGATGTACAGAATATTAGAGAAAGGGCCACTGAAGCTGAACACAGAATTAGTGACCTGGAAGATGTAGTCCGCCCTTTGGAGAATAAAGTTCAACACATCCACTGTGAAGTGAATGCTCACACAGATAAGCTCAGTGATATGGAAGACCGCCAAAGGAGGAACAATATTCGCCTGGTTGGTTTCCCTGAGAAGGCAGAGGGCAAACAACCTGAAGACTTCCTTGAAATGTGGCTTAAGGAAAATATGGCGAACGATACCTTTTCACGCTTGTTCGCCATAGAGAGGGCTCATAGGGTGCCATCTAAACCTCCCTCTCCTGGGTCTCACCCGCGTCCAATGATAGCCCGGATTCTACATTTTAGAGACCGTGAAAATATCCTTCGCGCTGCCCGCACTATAGGAGACTTGCAATTTAATGGTAACCGAATTTCAATCTACCCTGACTTTTCTGCTGCTACACAGAAACAGAGAGCCAGTTTTGTGCATGTCAAGAAAAGACTCAGAGATCTCCAGCTGGCCTATAGCATGTTGTATCCTGCAAAACTGAGAGTGGTGGATAGGGGAAAAGTTTCCTTCTTTAGCTCTCCCATTGAAGCCTCTCGCTGGCTGGACACTAGGGGGCGCAATAGCCCTGAAGATAGACACTGAAAGAAAGACACACATCCTTTTGATGGATGCCACTGCAGCATACCTCTCCAATCTTCTTTTGCTTATCAGTCATGAGACTCAAAATAGTGTCCTTGAGCTCTGACACCTCAACTACACCGTGCTTGTCCTCCTCGGTTCTACATGTTGGTTCAAAGTTCATTCTACTAAATTTCTCTTGGATACAAGAGGTTTTTTTCTCCTTCCTTTTATTATTTTAAATTTTTATTATTATTATTTTTTTTTTTTTTTTTGGGGGGAACTTTATTATCTACTCCACTGAGTATATTACTGAACTGTGTATTGCCGGGAACTTGTACTTTTAAGATCCTTTTATACAGAAGAAGAGGAGGTTTTTTTTTTTTTTTTTTTGTTTTTTTTTTTTTTGTTTTCTCTTCTTTTTCTTCTTTTCTGTTTTTTTTGTCACCGGTATTGGCTACAGAAATTGTTTCCCTAATACATACAGGGAGGGCAGGGGGCGGTGGTTCACTCTTTTTGTTTTTCCCCTTACCACCGCAAGTTTCATTACAAACTGGTAAGCAGTGGGTCCCCCCGCTGAAGAACTATAACTTCAGAAGTTGACCACGACCTATGACCCTCTGAGGTCATCCATTATTGTTATAGTTATGGGATATGGGCGCACGGCATGTTGGGGCTGTGTGCAGGGTGGGAAGGGAAGGGAAGTTATGCTCTGTTGGTTCGTGCTGTGTGCTGTTGTCTCTCTCTATTTTAGTCCTCACAGATTGAAGTGGCTGGCCAAAAGCTGGTTAGCCGATGCTCTCCTAGGAAGCGAGTCCTAGTATCACTCCTCTTTAAATGGCGGGTAAGATAAATATATTATCATGGAATGTCCGTGGTATGAACTCAAAGATAAAAAGGTCTCTTGTCTTTGAATTTATCCGAAGATATAAACCCCATATTGTCCTGTTACAAGAGACACACCTACAGGGGTCCAAAGTCATGGCGTTAAAGAAAGCTAACATTATGAGGGTCATACATGCTGAATATTCAACGTATTCTCGGGGAGTGGCCATCCTGGTTACTAAGAAAGCAGCGGCACAAATTATACAGGTCAAATCAGACCCTAATGGTAGATATGCCATATTAGTGTGTCAAATGTTTGGTATATGTTTAACTTTGGTGTGTGTGTATGTTCCACCACCGTTCTCCTTCCAAGTACTAGAAAGCATTCTAAATGAAACTGTGAAGATAGCACAGGGCCCGCTATTGTTAATGGGCGATTTTAATGTAGTGTCGGATGGGGATCTTGACAGGCATGGATGTGCCTCTGGCGTGCGCCACACCCTTTCATCCTGGCTCGATAGTTATGCACTTATTGATGTATGGCATCGCAATAACCCAGGAGTCAGAACGTATTCATGCCACTCGGAAACTCATAAGACACTGACTAGAATAGATATGCTCCTGTCCTCCATGGATGGTCTCCAAATTATATCCGGGGTCAGGTATCTTCCTAGAGCTCTGTCGGATCACTCTCCAATGGAAGTCACATTAAATTTGAATGTGCCCATTGGAAGACGACAATGGCGCCTAAAAACACAATGGTTACAGGAGGAATACGTGACACTTGGCTGCAAGACGGCTATTAATCATTACTGGAGGGAGAACGGTGCTGAGACCTCGATACATAATCAATGGGAGGCTTTTAAAGCCACCATGAGGGGGGTGTTCAATAAAGAGACGAGAGCCTTTGCAAATGCTTTAAACTCAGATATTAAACAGGTTGAATGTGATGCTGCAGCGGCTGAACAGGAATATATACAAAACCCCTCACCTCAGACTTATCAGTTTTGGCAAGACTTGACAAGGCAATTTAAATTACTTCTGACTGACCAGACTATGAAGAAACAACTACAACAAGCTAGATCCATATTTGAATTTGGCGACAAAAGTGGCCGCCTGTTGGCCTTTTTGGCACGTCCTCTGTATGCCCCCACGTCGGTACTGCACCTTAAACAACCAGGGGGAGACTTGGTGAGGGATTCACGAGATATTCTGAACACGTTTGTAGACTTTTATGACACCCTATACCAGTCCCAATCAAGATGTACTGATCAGGAGCTTTCCTCCTATTTGGGGGACCTGAACCTTCCATCTTTGGCACCAGAAGATAGTGTAGCATTGGAACATTCCATTACCTCAGAAGAGATAGCTGGTGCTATTTCCTCCTTTAGGCCGGGTAAGTCACCTGGACTTGACGGCTTCCCGGCGGAATGGTATCAGCTACACAAAGAAAGCTTAATCCCGCGACTCCAGAAAGTGTTTGTAAATGCAGAAAAAGAAGGTATACTACCAGAATCCATGCGTGAGGCCCTTATTGTTGTGATACCAAAACCTGGTAAAGACCCAAGTGAATGTGAATCATATAGACCGATCTCCTTGATCAATACTGACGTCAAAATATTGGCCAAAATCTTGGCTGGTAGATTGCAGTCAGTAATCCTTAAATTGATCAACTCAGATCAAACTGGGTTTATCCCGGGCCGTTGTACCCACATGAATCTTAGAAGGCTCTATGTAAATTTACAAATTTCACACACAAATATAGGTAAAAGAGTGGTGGCGTCGCTCGACACAAAAAAAGCATTCGACTCGGTCGAATGGAATTATCTGTTTTCCCTGCTTAGTAAATTGGGCTTTGGACCTAGATTTGTGAACTGGGTTAAGTTACTGTATAAGGATCCCCGGGCATGTGTTAGAGTGAATGGGCTCATCTCAAATACATTTAAGATAGGTAGGGGGACGAGACAGGGATGCCCCCTGTCTCCGCTCCTCTTCGCCCTAGCTATAGAACCCCTTGCGGTTAAACTTAGGAGTCGGGATGACATCAGGGGGCTCTTGGTTGGGGATCTGGAGGAACGAGTATCATTATATGCGGATGATATGCTCCTATATTTAGGAGATCCGGAACTCTCATTATCTAATGCACTCAATGTAATTCAGGAATTCGGTAATTTCTCTGGTTTCCGAATTAACTGGTCCAAATCATCACTGTTTCCTCTAGATCCTCAGCCGAACTTAGTACTTCCCACCCAATGCCCTCTAGCAATAACAAACCAGTTTAAGTACTTAGGAATACAGATCCAATTGCCAGTGCAATCATTCACAAAAATGAACCTATGGCCTGTAATCAACGCCTTCAAGGATAGAGTACAGAAGTGGAAAGATCTTCCACTCACATTGTTGGGGAGAGCTAACTTATTTAAAATGATTTTTCTCCCAAAATTTTTATATATACTCTCTAACGCCCCACTATATATCCCTAAAAAGACCTTTCCGATACATTGACTCCCTGTTGACCTCCTTTTTGTGGGGAGACAAGGCAGCTCGTTTGTCGCTGGCTGTTCTACAGCTACCAGTAGGAAGGGGTGGTCTGGCGATACCCGACCTTCACTTGTACTACTTGGCGTCTCAACTAGTTCAGGCCCACTGGCGCATGTTTCCGCAGCTGAATAATGCTGCCACTGCAGTGGAGGCAGCTGTCGCGACCTCATACGAAGCACTTTTGAATTTCTTTTTTAGAGGGATGGTGCCTACTCAAGACGGGGTAACTGTACTTCAATCAGCTAAGCGGGTACTTGAGATTTCTATAAAACATATACAAGACGGACCTCCACGCCTATCACCAAATACACCACTATGGTTCAATCCTTGTCTAAAGGACCTTTCTCGCTTGGAGGATGGATATAGGTGAGCCAAATTTGGTCTTACGTATGTGCATCAACTATTTGAGAGGGGTGAATTTAAAACATTTGCACAATTGAAGAGGGAAATGGGTGTCCCTGACACATGGGCGTTCCATTATTCCAGGCTGCGGCATGCTGCGCATGCACAATTTGGAACGGGGATGGTTCTGTTAGAAAACACAAAACTTGAATCAATGCTTGCAGAACCTGACCATACGAAACGTATTTCCACTTATTATGCGGTACTTATGGAAAAAACACAGCCGAGGGAGAAGAAAATGAGAGAGAGATGGACAGACATTATCCCAGAGTTGACTGAGGCTCATTGGAATGAGGTTTTAACCTCCTATATGTCCACGGTCATCTCTGCGAGGGATAAACTGATCCAACTAAGATACCTACATCAAATGTATTACACCCCATACAGACTATATAAGATGGGCAGGAGAGCAGACCCTATTTGTCATAAATGCCTGGTGGCAGAAGGTACTTTTATGCACATGGTTTGGGACTGTAGTAGGGTACGACCTTTATGGTCACAGGTAACCCAGTTTATTGCGGAAACCTTTGATCTTCCGAATATATGTAGCCCACTGCTGGGTATCTTGGGGGTGATAGAGGATGATGTAATGAGCAACAATACTAGAATGTTTTTGAGATTATTGTTTTACTATGTCAGGAAGCTGATTGTCTTGAATTGGATAAAGAGGGATCATCTTACCTTAGGAGCTTGGAAAAGATTAATCAATGCAAATATTACACTGTATAAAATGACATATGAAGCAAGAGGAAGTAAGAAAAAATTTAATAGAGTATGGGGCAGATGGATAAACACAAAAGAAACTACACCATGTGACATCTAAAATTATTTTATTATAAAATATAGCCAAATGATAGACTGGGTAGGATGATATTGTGAGAACATGTTCCAGGGGACTGGAGAGATGACAGCGCACAGCACAATTGGTTTAGGAGGTATATACCTCTTTGGTTTAGTTCTTTAACTTTATATATATACTTTTATATTTTTTTACTTTATTTTATGTTTTATACCAGATATTGGATTGCTGATAATTTGCATTACGATTACAGAAAATAACTGGTATTTTAGAGTTAAAAAATTGCTACCTGTACTGATATATCGTCTATCATAGGATGTTTATCCGAAACTACCCTTGAATGTTAATTATATTTTGACGGTTGCAACCGACAATATACCTTACATGCAATGTGTTATTCTATGTATGTACATCTGGCAAATAAAAACCTTTTAAAAAAAAAAAAAAGAATGGGGTAATTTTTTGGGTGATTTTATTGCCTTGGTGCTCCAGGACTTTCAAAAGTGTAAAAGGTAGTCAAGAAATTAAATGTGTAATTTATGTCCCTAGAACACCTGATGGTGCTCCCTGCATGTTGGGCCTCTGTATGTGGCCAGGCTGTGAAAAAGTCTCACACATGTGGTATCAATATACTCAGGAGGAGTAGGAGAATGTATTTTAGGGTGTAATTTGTGTTATGCATATGCTGTGTGTGAGAAATAACTTGATATGACAATTTTGTGAAAAATAAAATCTTCATTTTGCAAAGAATTGTGGGAAAAAAATTACAATTTCAAAAAAACTCACCATGCCTCATACTAAATACCTTGGAATGTCTAGTTTCCAAAAAGGGGTCATTTGGGGGGTATGTGTTGTTAGTGTCTCAAGAACTGAGATAGGCCATCAGTACATCAGGTGTGATTCATTTTCAGAGATTGGCACCATAGTTTGTAGACTCTATAACTTTCACAAAGACCAAATAATATACACTTATTTTGGTCATTTTCACCAAAGACATGTAGCAGTATAAATTTTGGCCAAAATGTATGAAGAAAAATTATTAATTAGCTAAACTTTAAAACCGAAATGAAGAAAAATGTAATTTTTTACAAAATGTTCGGTCTTTTTTTCATTTATAGCACAGAAAATAAAAAACCCAGTGGTGATCACATACCACCAAAAGAAAGCTCTATTTGTGTGAAAAGAAAGGAAAAATGTCATATGGGTACAATGTTGCATGACTGAGTAATTGTCATTCAAAGTGTGAGAACACTAAAAGCTGAAATTTGGTTGAGTGTGGAAGGGGGTTTTAAGTGCCCAGTGGGCAAGTGGTTAATTCTACTTTAACTCTGGGTAAATCAATTCAACATTCGACTTACTTATGATAGCAATGTAATACATATGTTGCTTTTTTTGGACTGTCCTTTGTCAGTATTGTCTTGCAACATCTATTTTCTTTTCTATGAAAACTATAGACATGTAGATGTTAAAAAAAAAAAAAAAAGACCAGTGTTAATTTTAAAACAACCAGTGTTACTGTAAATAAAAAAGTGTGCACTTTATTATGTTCTTTGTCTCCATTATAATTGTGCTAAGTTAACTTTTCTGGTGCAAAGAACAGTGATGTTATTTGCAAATGAAAAAAAGTTTTGTTTTTTATATTGTGTATTTGTATAGATTGTGGCAAAGATGAAAAAAAAAAGCAAACAAAATAAGTTTAAATGTGAGTGTTGAAAAAAAAGTAGTTGGGGACATGGAAAGAAAAAAGTAAATTAGGGCTTATGAAAGTGGAACCAAACCCACCGACTTAACTGTTTCCCAAAATGGTTAAATTCAAAGCATGGCTTGAATGAATGCTGTCACAGTTACTAGTATGCTTGTGTTAGCTTTTATAGTGTGCTTATAATAGCACTCAACCAAACTATCAAGCCATCAAATGGCTGGTGTAATAGTTAATTACGTGTGCAGCACCATGGCAACTACAGATCAAATAGAGGCCAAGATGGGAGCTTCATTGGCTGTAAAGAATAGGGGAGTTCAGTTCCACTTTAATGCATCACTAAACCCCTAAATTTATGGATTCCCAAAACAGTTACATTCAAGGCATGCCGTGAATAACAACTGTCACATTTGCTTGTGCTCTAAGCTGAACTGTCAAACCAACAAATGCCTGGTGGCTGTGAAGGATAGGAGGGTTTTGTTCAGTTTTATTTTTAACAAAAGGTTAATAAGGAGTAAATTATTTTTTTTATATTTATTACAGGTTCTTATATAGCACTGTCAAATATATATATATATATATATATATATATATATATATATATATATATATATATTGTAATGGAAATTTGTAAGTTCTGTATATAATTTTATTGTATTTTGTATGTATTGCACACTGCCCTCACTGTGCAACAGCACTAATAATGTTTTCAGTAAATGTTTACATTCTTTCGAGTCCTGATTAGAATTAGCCTGCCTATGTAACTCCCCTTGTTACCATAAACGTACAATTGTAATATTAATGTGATACCTACGTAATCATGTGCATAAAAACCTTCAATTGCGTCATAATAAAGCAGAACAGTAATTTGGAAAGATGCTGAGCGTATCTTTTGTGTCTGTTCCCTACTGCAGTAGTTATTATTAATTTGGAACCACTAATCAATATGAGGATAGGAGTTGCCTATCATCAATTTAACCGAGTCATGCATGGCGAGCCAGCCAGGAGGGGATTCCAGGTGACCCTGAGTATCCGAAACGAGGAGCTTGAGACGATCCGGGAATTTCTGATAATCAGCCGGCTGAGGTAAGCCTTTTGCTTACATTTGAGTTATCAGACTTCCTTGATCGGTAAGGCATTTTCGGGACAAAGGGTACCTATTTTACTCCCATTAATCGAACTGTATTGATTGGTGGTTATATGTTATGTTGTCCCTGTCTATTGTCCATCGGAGTGTTATAGATAAGAAAGGGAAGAATAGTGCTGTTTACAGGTATATGTAGTACATCTGCTAGATAAAGTAGTTTAGAGGCAAGAGGGTATAGGCACACCTAGAGAAGAGAGAAGACTGGCCAGTCATTATGGGCATTGAATTAAGTAAGGGAATGAAGGGTAAGAGACCCTCAAAAATGCCCAGCGCAAGAGGAGCGATATATATGAACCAAAGGTGCGGTTCCGCCTATACTGAGCCCCTAGATTAATGGTTAGAGTGGACAGTGATCCACATTGGGTAACTGGGTTACCAAAGTCCACAGGGACTAAGAATCACACAGAGTAAACAGCTAGAGAAACAGCTATCTATGTGAGCAGGATGGATCAAGGGTGACATTAACACTAGACAGAAAGGGACATTTTCATGTTAAGTTGTGGGATGAATTTGGGATCAGGCACTACAACTAGTAAAAGTCAGAAACAGAGAAATGAGAGGTAAAACAGAATACATTATATGTTGTCAGAGAGGGAAGATGGGATGAGCACTCTGGCTCCCAATCTGATCATAGAAGCTAGATATAAAAGTTATTTAAACAAAATAAGGAAAGCAGAATTTAGGCAGGGAAATATTAAAGAGTTAAAAGAAAGTGAGAGAATGATATGCATGTGTTGTGTACAAATGGGAAAATGTAAGCGATTTTAGAGAGATATTGGTGTATCTGTGTGCGAATGCTGGGACCTTTAGTTCTATTGCTTGTGTGTGTCATGTACGCAGATGTGACCCCCTCCTTTATGCTCTCATGAAAGAAATGTGGCTGGGATGAGAGGTCAGTGATAAGCTGGAAGGACACCATGCCAATTTCTGTTTTTTAGACAAAACATTTATAACAAAATGTGCCGGGTTAACGAATCTAATGGTAAACAATGTGATCACAATTATTTTGAATCTGTTTTCCAAACATGATAAAATGAAGGTTACATTTAACCGTGTATTGCACATTGAATATCCTTTGATAGCGGAAACAGTGCATTTAAAAAAGGGAAATTAAGTAAAATTAAGTAATAATGAGTATTAATTTCTAATATGAGTTTAACAATTATATAGATATAATGAAACTGGTTTAGACAACCTTTGGTTGGAAATGAAATCCAGGTTAATGGGGAAATTTGTAATGAATGGGATTAGTTTAGATTAAGATAACAATTTTGTAATTTTACATTTATTCAATAAGCCCTTATTGAGAGAAAAAAAGATTAAGATGAGGTTGTTGTTTGGAATAAAGCTGCCATAATATTTAACAAAGCCAAGATGGATGGGATACATAAGAAGTTTTTCTACAAAAATGAAATTTTAAGGTTTTTGATGAAAACTTGATGTGCGGTCCATGATGTAAGAGTAATAATAAATAAAATTTAAATATAACAGACCCATCACATCAAGTCCACACACCCTGTTAGGATAGATGCCACCTGCAGCCAGTTGTTTTATAATTTTTGATGCTTTCTGGTCCATCATACAGATTGGTCCTTTTGTTTTTATTTATTTTTATTTTTGAAATCCAAAGCAGAATGTGTGGATTGTGAAATGATGTGCCCCTTTTTCTTGTAAAGTACAGTGGTATAAGCACAAGAATAGTTTTGGATTTATGGACATCTCTGCATGACCGCAGGGTATTGTTATCATTTATTATAATATTGCCAGGAAAAAGTTGTCTTTTGAAACATGAGACTGGAGTTCTTACACAAATAGTGTGATAGAAAACAAGCCATTGTAATATATTTATGCAAGCTGGACCCAGTAATGAAGGGTTCACCCCGATATATCAGAGCTGTAGCTTTTATGCAAAGGTGCTATTAGACAAAGTTAGATATTGTTTTGGTCAATGGTCCGACATTCTGTGCAGCAAATTTACAGCTAACTAAATGTTTGTCTAATGAAAGGTTTAAAATATGAGTTTGTTTATGTACAAATCTAACAATGAAAAATGCGTACATTTATTCAAGAGAAAGGAAGACACATGTGTTAAATTGATGGTGTAGGAATCAGCTGCTGTGAGCCCAGTGCAGGACACACTCCCTGAAGACCCAGATATTTAATTTTTTGTAGATTTGAGTATGCAGTTTATCACCCAGAAGGATACTCTGTATTCAAAGTCATTGGATCCTTTTTTCCCCAGCTCAAGAAACAGAGCTCCATGTTTTAGCAAAGCCTGTGAGCTGTAAAAAGAGTGTATATTTATATAGATAGTCGAGATATAGAGTGCTTTTGGTTCCATTTGAAGGGCCAGAAGTTTGTTTTTACTTCGGCAGGTAAACCAATCAAGCATGCCAAGTTAATTTGATTGGCTGTTTTCAGCCTTCCAGGTTCTTGCTGAGGTAGCCATATTAACTTTCACACATGGAAGCAGACCAGGTGACTAAGGATGCTGCATTTACAGCCCCGGACACTTGATGGGTCTGTGCAACTCACAGATTCCACCCTAGTTCTGGCCCAGTATAGCTGGGATTAATAATTCAACTTTAAGGACCCCAGAACGAGAAGAACAAGTGGTCCACAGGGGGCAACTTCTTATGAAACAGGACTTTGGAAAAGATGATCATTTATGTCTGCCAGCCACTCTTTTCCCTTCAGCTTGACACATGGACCGTGTCATGAGTCACAAGCAGTTATGGCTGCCTTAGTAAATGAGCATGGGATAGAGCCAGGGTTCACCACAGTTGTTTTTATAACATACCACTTCTTGTTTTACCTGTTACCAAAGGTGTTACCAAAAGCTGAACATCCCTCCCAGAGATTACATAAAAGATATATCCAGATGCCCAAGTCAGGATCTTACGAGTATGCATTTTGTCTGTATGGACATGTTTTTTGGATGTCCAGTGGCAAATGCTACTGCAAAGGCCACAGTAAAAAGTGTTATCAGAAGTAGTTTGTAAGTACAGAGTGCCAGAAAGTACAGAGAGTAACAAAAGAAATCATTTTTATAGGAGAATCCTTACTAGAAGTTTTGAGGTTTTATTTTTACACCCCCCCTACTGTCTACAATGTAACGGACAAAGTAAAGTAAGAAACTAGAAAACTTTTGCCTGAATGTTTTCTTATATTTTATGAAGCCCCTAAGGGGGATGTTGGACTCTCTCCCTATGGGATTTTGTTTGGGAGTGTGTTACTCACTTGCTTATATTTTGTCTCAGCAGCTGAATTCCTTCATTCGGATCTCACAGAGAATGTTGATGATCTTTTAAGGTTTTTTACAAACTCATTTATGTGTTTTCTCCCTAATTCCAGATCCTAAAAGTTTGGAAGGATCTAAAACTAAAGCCAGGTGACTTTTGGATTGTTAAGAGACATTTATATATAAGGAAATGTTTGGAGACTCAATACAGCATCTATTTCATGTACAGTTTTTGCAAAACTTGAAGGAAAAGTCACCTGGATCCACACCAGACACTGCAAAAATGACTTAATTAAAGAAATCTCTGTGTTTGATTTGTTTCCCTCTTGTGATCACAGTCTAGGGTACTTTTTGATTCAATTACTTTAATTGTAAGGGATATATATATATTTGAAAAGTAGTTCAGCCATGTTGAAGTCATATTTGTCTTTTGTATGTCTTCCATTATATGTAGAATTGTCTGTGTTTACATATGCTGATAAGTCAGCATGTCCACAATTCAGCTAGAAGGCCATTCTGGCCACAGGAGTGTACAGCCAGTACTCTGTAAATATGTCTTATCAATCATTTGTTCTTCACAATGAAAAGTCATTTTGTAATGAAAAAGTTGCTCAGCTATTATTTTCTCCACAATGGAGTTTTTTTTGCCTCTTTGGCCAGGACTACCTCCACCTAAGCGTGTGGAGGTTCCAGGTTAAAGGTGATAGCAGGTATGGTTAGTGATCAAAATATTGATCAAAAGAGGGGAGACTGTAATGGAAATTTGTAAGTTCTGTATATAATTTTATTGTATTTTGTATGTATTGCACACTGCCCTCACTGTGCAACAGCACTAATAATGTTTTCAGTAAATGTTTACATTCTTTCGAGTCCTGATTAGAATTAGCCTGCCTATGTAACGCCCCTTGTTACCATAAACGTACAATTGTAATATTAATGTGATACCTACGTAATCATGTGCATAAAAACCTTCAATTGCGTCATAATAAAGCAGAACAGTAATTTGGAAAGATGCTGAGCGTATCTTTTGTGTCTGTTCCCTACTGCAGTAGTTATTATTAATTTGGAACCACTAATCAATATGAGGATAGGAGTTGCCTATCATCAATTTAACCGAGTCAATATATATATATATTACATTCACAGTCCCTGCCCTCGAGGAGTTTACAATCTAACAATCTAAGGTCCCTAACTCACTTTCATACATACACAGGCAAATTCAGACAGGAGCCAATCAACCTACCAGACACTCATGGACATCGCTGGACAGAGATTGGGCTCCAGTAAATATTAGAGGGTCTGATGGGGGCTACTGCACACAGAAGGCTTTTTATCTTAATGCATAGAATGCATTAAGATAAATAACCTTCTGACTTTACAACTCCTTTAATCTGGCCTGTTAGTGGGTCCTGAGGATAGGAGTTGAGAACCACAGACTTAAAGGGAACCCACACATGCATAGTGAGAGCATGGTAACACCATGCTGGTAGTGCTGTGTTTGGGATTCAAAGCAACGACCCTAGTGCTGCTAGGGAGAAGCGCTAACCACTTAGCTACTGTGCTGTCCCCAAGTGCAATTTTTTTATTAAAAAAACATTTTTTAAATAGGTACTTTTTTATTAAAATCATTTTTTTAAATATGTAAGTTTTTAATAAAGCATTTTTTCTACTTACTGGGTTGCTTCAGCCAACATATGTGCTGGCTAAAGAAAACTCTCTTGATCTGCACATAAAAGAACTTTTTAACAATAACATTGCAATAAATGTAAAAAGCCTGTGAAGTAGGTTTTGTTATACAGGAACTATTGTCTGAGTTCCTGCAACAGAGACCAGGACCCACTGTCGAAATTGATAGCCGGATCTCAGTTTGTTGCAGGAGCACCTATAGTGGCCTTTGTGTAAACACAGCATGTACAGGAGCACTGACAGGGACTCCAGTATAAACAAGCTGGTAGGTTTGTTTGAAAGAGGCTGGTGTGCTCTGGGTGTGACAGTTCACTAGGCTAGGGCTTTATCACGTTACAAATACAATTCCTGGCTTGATGTTTCTGCAATTAATTTCAATTATAATTTCATTTAGAATTGTTACATTTATTTTAAAATACTGCCATTATAACAATCTGAAATTTGCATAATTCCCCCAATTCACTACAACAGTAGAAATTATAAAGATTGGAAGATTTGCACTTTGAGCCAATTTAATTTTGTTCCTCTGCTCTATGTTGCCAATCTAATATATTTTCAGGCTCTAGATGCTAAGGTGGAGGTGTAAGTGGTTGATTTTACAGTGCCTTAGGCCCTGTGAGCCCAGTTCAAACAGATCCACAGTATTATTTTTCATAGTAAATTTTATATGATTATGACAAACCGAGCATTGGAAGAATTAAAATATAACAAAAGGAAAAACTTAATTTTATTTGGACTGTTTGAATTCAGTGTCTCCTAAATCATATTGTATTGTATGGGGTTGTGCTAAATAATAGCTTAATATTTGAAACAGTCCTTTCTTTTGCCATCTTGTTTTAATCAGAGCATATGAGTTCTATAATAAAATATACAGAAATTTTGCTCCCTGGTCAGAAACTATATTAGAGTTTGTGGTCATAAAACGGAATTACCAAGCCATGTTGTGCTGTGCAGGAGACTTACTCCACTTTGTATTTGGAAATTCACTATGAATCATTGAGAGTCACAAATGAAATCCAGTATGTTTCTTACACATATGGAGTAACAGTCTGCTGATACAGATATTCACCACATAATATACTTTCCTCTTCTTTTTGGGTAAGATCTAGTTTTAGGGTACTAGACAGAGCATTTGTACTATAAATTGTAGTGCTCATTTAAAACTTAAAGGGGAGATGCACTTTTGTTTAAAAATAATTTAGCATAATAAATTGTCACACAAGCCATTTTATAATTTAACTGCCTCCCAACTGCCGTACATATACATACAGCCTTCTCAAGAAGCAGTTATGCCAGGAACATTGCTGCAGCCATGATCCTGGTATCAAAATATGATAGAAGAGTAATGGCAGAAAAAAGATCAAGTGGTCCATTTTGTCAGCCTAATTTCTTTAAATGTATATATATTCTGTACAAAGTATAAGCAATTTAAATTATGTTAAAAAATACTTGCGAGCTGCTACGTGGTGATCATTAGTGAATCGCACACACCTTAACACACTCTCAATAATATGTGCAAAAAATGATATCCAAAAAATGGTGCCGCGCTCCATGCTGTAAATAATATGTGACAATATTAACAGTATATTCAACCGTGTTTACTATAAATGTATCCTTATGTGCAATGCAAAACCAAAATCAAAGTGCATATATGAAAAAACAATAAACAATGCCTATACAATCATATATATGTGCCAAAAAATTGAAATGATAAATAAGAAAATCAAAAATAGTCCACAATGTAAATAATGAATATATATATATATATATATATATATATATATATATATATATATATATATATATATATATATATATATATATATATAAATGTATAAAAAATTGAGAAAATATAAAGTTCACTTGTGCAGTCCCAAAATGATAAGCAATAACCAGGGTAAAGATCCTCTTCGTGTTTATACCACCATGGTGCACCAAATCTAGATGACATGAGATGTCCTTTAGCAAATGGTATAAGGGCACACTGGTATGGTCTAACTGCACCTCTGATCCTCACAAAGGGATCCTCTTTAATTTCCAAATGCCTTTAGCTTGCAGCATATGCAGGCATCCTCCTTAAATTCTCCTCCACTCAGACCAGGTACCGTTGAAAAAAATATACACAGTGCTTTGTTTTTAAAATAACTATTTTTTATTTAATAAACGTGTGATCACATCCCCCTGAGGAAGTCATGTGACTCTGTGGTGTAATGCACAGGGGAAGGGCTTACTGATGTCCCAGCGTACGAACACGCGAGAGGAGAGAGATGAGCATAGCATGGTAAAACATCACACTGTGTACTGGATATTGTTGTCTACTGGAGTTTTATACACATTGAATGCTGATTATAGCTGGTACAATGTATTGCACCAGGAATATGTGAGTAGTTTTGAGAAGAATTTTATAGGAAGGATGCTAGAATGGACTTTGATGGTACCGTACAAGAATTGAGAATAACTATATAAGATAAATAATTTTATTACAAAAAATATTTCATAAAATACAGAATATATTAAAAACAATAAGGATAATCAATCAGCGTGGCTCTACAGTCACAGAATTGTGACATTTGTGACAAAAATACCATCTGTGTATTGATTGCTCTACATGTTTCGCGGTTGTAGTTTTACCGCTTCTTCAGGAGCTTTATTGCACATATACACAAGGTTATATAGAGCGATTATCAGTTAATGACTATAATTCAAAAGAAAATAAACATACATTAATAAAAATACATATCAAGTCAGAGAGTAAATATTAGACATTGAATATAAAATACAGGTATACTTTGCCTGCTGTGGAGACCCTCTAGTGATTAATCATCTTGCCAAAGATGCAGCAATGCAAGCGACCCAAAGGAGGATGGCCCATCCCGGAGGACATGAGAGCCCCACACACAGGAAGAGAATGCCAGACAAGGGTCTAGTCAAAAAATAAAATTACTTTATAAACATATATCAACCACAGTGGTTCATATATTAGATAGTAAATCAGGGTGGCTCAACATACCAAAAATGAATGACTAGGTCCGAAAACTTGATAAACTGTGGTTCAGTAGATTTATATGCATTCTTATAAGGCCTAAAAATTAAGAGTAGACACACACGTAAATTCCACCACTCCATGCGGAAAAGCAGTACAGGACCCACCTGAAGTCATATATACCCATATATTGTGTATATACGCATGTAATCAGGTGGGCATATATACACACACATTATGCCTATGCCATCAAAAAATCTCAAAAAGATTCCATAAAAGGGAAAGTGCCTATACAATGTAGATGAGTATTTGAGTTGTTTTAACTTTAATTCATTTAACAAAAAAACGGTCTGGTGACAGGTCACAATTTTGGATTTTCCTTCACTTTCATTTTCACTTTCAGAATTCACTGGGTTAAATAGACTAATTCTCCCTAATAGCTAAAGGCTAAAGAGAACATTTTGGCATTAGACATACTTTGTGGTTTATCTCCAGCCAAACACTTTTTTTCTTAGTTTTGAATTGAATGGGAAGGCTTACAACATTTTGTTGGGTTTATGCTTCTATCCAGAGCTTCATTAGAGAGATTTGCTCTCATTTTCTGTCTTGCTGGCAAAGTTTTACCAGACAGGATGTGAGCATGACTCTTTAACACCTTCCCACCCGGCCTATAGCAACATGATGGCTGGGCGGGACTTTTGTCGTTCTGAGTGGACATCATATGACGTCCTCCCAGAACACGGACACAGCCGATGACTGATCACTATACTGCTCTGCTGCCAGTACCATGTGATCGCAGTGACCAATTACAGCAGATCACATGATAATTGTAAACAATGTATTTCTTCCTTTTCGTGCCATCCATTGTATACAATTGTGTTGCTAGCTGTGATTGGTTACAAAGATCACATGGTACAGGCAGCACCAATCACAGCCCATCTGTACCATGTGATTAGCTTGGGCCAATCACAGCTAATCACAACAAAAGACACTAAATTAATCAGTTTCATTCAGTAAAAATGGTTGCTAATACCAATGAAATTCACTGATATAAGCTATCATAATGTGTAAAAAAGAAAATCCAGATTACTTTCCTAGAATATAAACCAAAAAACCGCGCTAAAACATGTTAAACAATAATGAGAGTGTAAAGTCCAAATACAACAATAGGTGACGTAGAAATTCCTCAGTGTGAAAATGTTGAAAGATGATAATTCAATTATGGTGCATCTATGTGGTGAAATGCTTACCAGAACGTAAGCCAAAATCAGACAGGTGGCTTAAACCCAGCCCGGGCCTTTAGAGAGCGATTCCAATATGACAGGGTCAGTCGCACTCGTGTAGCATATTCAGGTCCGCATGGGGTTATCCAAAAAAATATATGGCAAAAAACATAGCGTAATACTGATACGATAATAAACACACAAGGAAGAGCAAGAAAAAATCGCATCAAGTGCACAGACACATAAGCAGCTTACCAAATGGCAAACTGGTGTGCGCAAACTCCACACAGTTAAAGGCTTGACATCTTAGCGTGACAGAAGATCTATCTTATGCGAACCTTTTAAGATCCCTGCTTACCAGATGGCCGATTAGAAAAAACACAAGCCGAAATCCTGGCGGAAATGGCGTGAACACGTTCTGGCGATCTAGTCACGGGCTCAGTGTGCATATAGTTTAAAAAGAACAGCCAATAGTGTAATACCGTATGAGACTAAAATTTATTTAAAAAATTGCACTTACAATAAAAACAGAGAAATATAGCGATGCCGGCCGGCACTCAAACAAACAGCTCCCGTCCACAGCAGGGCTCACACCAGTTTGCCATTTGGTAAGCTGCTTATGTGTCTGTGCACTTGGTGCGATTTTTTCTTGCTCTTCCTTTTGGTGGTAGTTGTATGCTCACTGATCCCTGATATCTGGTAAGCAGATTTGCTTGGAGGTTCACCTATTCATCCAAGAGCACAATTTTATTGCATGTTGCATGTCACTCATCTCACATTCCTGTGTATGCCTTGCACACAGGATGTCCTTATGATATTTATGATTTGGGTTTGTTGAGTATTGCACCCTTTTTTTTGTGTGTTTATTATCGTATCAGTATTACGCTATCTTTTTTGCCATATATTTTTTTGGATAACCCCATGCGGACCTGAATATTCTACACGAGTGCAACTGACCCTGTCATATTGGAATCGCTCTCTAAAGGCCCGGGCTAGGTTTAAGCCACCTGTCTGATTTTGGGTTACGTTCTGGTAAGCATTTCACCACATAGATGCACCATAATTGAATTATCATCTTTCAACATTTTCACACTGAGGAATTTCTACGTCACCTATTGTTGTATTTGGACTTTACACTCTCAATATTGTTTAACATGTTTTAGCGCGTTTTTTTGGTTTATATTTGTATTGGTGTGCCCCACTTGTAACCGCAGCTCTGTGTCTTTACATTTCAATATTCTTATTACTTGATATCATTTATATTTATTTCTACTTCATTGTCACTCTCACCATATTCAATTTTTCCAAGCGCAGTTTTTTATTTCTTACTTTCCTAGAATAGTACAGTGTTACTATGGTAACACTGTAATGCTCTGGTCTCAGTGTTTTTTTTTTTTTAAATCATTATTATTATTATTTTTTTTTTTTTACATACGGTCAACTGTATACCTTGGACTGTCTACTTTCCAAAAAGGGGTCATTTGGGGGTATTTGTACTGTCCTGGCATTTTCTGACCTCAAGAAATGAAGTCGTCAGTAAATCGGGATTGATCAGTTTTCAGATATACATACCATAGATTGTGGACTCTATAACTTTCCTGCAGATTGAATAAAAAACACTGATTTGAGTCATTTTCACCAAGGGAATGTAGCAGAATACATTTTACAACAAACTTTAAGAAAAAAAATTATTTATTTGCATAATTTTATAACAAACAAAGAAAAACATGTTTTTTTCAAGATTTTGTCTTTTTTTGTTTAGCAAAAAAATAAAAAACCCAGTGGTGATTAAATACCAGCAAAACAAAAAGCTCTTTTTTATGGATACCATGTTGCATGACTGTGCAATTGTCATTCAAAGTGTGACAGTACTGAAAGCTGAAAATTAGATAAAAGTGTAACAGTCATTGCTTGAAGAAGGAACCAATTAGCTGTTCCGAAACGCGTTGCATGTTGATGACATCACCAGTTTGCTGTCCATGCTGGTTGTTGGTCCCTTTCTGCTGATGTCACTTCCTGGATTCGGCTTCCATGCTTTCTCAGACAGCCTAGCTGTCTTCCCAGTATCCAGGAGAGTCGTGGCTTCTATCTGCCGGCCACTTCAGAATATGCTACCATAGAATTACACCTCCAGATGTCCCTGGGGCTCGTTGGGACTACCAGAACACCGGACCACCTGCCATATTACTAATATGATGTGATCCTACCCATCCACCCTTTTGTAAGTGTTTTTAACCCTTTTGGGAATATAACGTTTTACTTCTGCACTTATAGACGCCTTTTTTTCTTTTCAAAGCTGAAAATTAGCCTGGGCAGGAAGGGGGTAAAAGTGCCCGGTATTGAAGTGGTTAACATCAACACAGACGGAATTACAAATATTTTTCTTCAATAGAGGTTGGAACCCTGTTCAGATTTTTCCTTCCTATCTAGTGAAGCTGTTGCCACAGTAAAGGAAGTAATAATATCCCAACAGGAGTTCTAATCCTTCCCTACTCTATCCAAAACTAGAAAAAAAGTTCTTGGCTCCACATACACTTTGAGTAATAAATTTGACTTGCATAACTTAGATGATACCAATTTCCTCAATGATGTTAATTGTTTCAGTTTTAAGTATTGTATTGAGCAATAGAGCAATTCAGCTCATCTTAGTTGAGAATGCTGAAATGATTCTGTGACTCTTAAAATGCCAGACTCATTCATGGGCCAGGAACCAGACCGTATAATTGCCAGCCTTGATTTTTATGTGCAACACATCAGAAGGATGATCTGTTTTCCCAAACTACCTAAAAGCAACAGTCACATGGTAGGCTTCACTCAGACAATGATCAGTTTGTTTCGTTAGTAAATTAAACAATTGGTGCCACTGCCAGCTATAGTTTCATCTGCGTTTCGTCTCTCCTTTTGAGCAGATTTATAGCACCTGAAAAAAATGGCATTATTCAAGCATGTATTGTTTCTGTTCCAAAACGTGGAACTTAATTGCAGATGGAATAAACTATATACCAGTACTATTGAAATGTCGCTGAGCCTACAATAGGATTCAGTCCTCAAATTTCTGCAGAGATTAAGTAAACCTGTACAATGTAATGACATTTGCAGAGTACGGTTTAAGAGAAAAAAAATAATTTGTTACAATTTTTGACATTGTTTCGTAACGTTGTATATGATGCCTTCATGGAAAACACATGTAGGGGAGTTTTCACTCTAATGTGATCCACCAGACATATGTGTTTTATATTGCTAATACTTTCTCCACATCAAAGGTAAAGTCAGCTGGATGTCCAGTTTGGATGGAATCCCAGTTATCTCACTGAAGCTCAATGCGATTGAAGGACTTAGCCAGTGTCCTATGAATAACTCTTTATTACCCTAAAGTCTTTTATGGACCCGTTTATTTTATGTTAGTGGTAAAAATCAGTTCTAACAATCTGTATGAACATATCATTTTTTCATGGTTGTGATAAAAGTTCTGTAAACCTTTTATAATTTCTACTTGAATGGCTTTGTAAAATGTTATCTGATCATTATCAAAGTCATGATAATAAATATGGGCTTCCCTAACACACAACATTTTTACACTGCCATATTTGTATTAAACTTTGGCTTAAACAATCAAGGACATTCATGGAAAAGGTACATGGGCTTTTATATCTAGAAACTACTTAAATGCCCTTTGTTGTAGAAACCTTTACCAAATAGGTGCTGATACCTGGCTTATTGCTAGATACACAGTTGACTTAGATCTATAACTTTGGAATGCTTTGTTTGGATAATTGGAGTTAGATTGCCCCACAGCATTTCAAAGTTTGCTTTCTTAAATATTGAATTTATTGTGGTGTAGCTACTCTGTTGTTGATTTACTCCTGTGTTGTGGATCATTGTCTTGTTGCATGACCCTATTTCTTTTCAGTTTTAGATCATACTGTGGGTATCCTGAACTGATATTACATTTCCTAGCACAGTTATGCCCCGTACACACGGTCGGATTTTCCTACGGAAAATGTGTGATAGGACCTTTTTGTCGGAAATTCCGACCGTGTGTGGGCTCCATCACACATTTTCCATCGGATTTTCCGACACACAAAGTTTGAGAGCAGGCTATAAAATTTTCCGACAACAAAATCCGTTGTCGGAATTTCCAATTGTGTGTACACAAATCCGACGCACAAAGTGCCACGCATGCTCAGAATAAATGAAGAGATGAAAGCTATTGGCTACTGCCCCGTTTATAGTCCGGACATACGTGTTTTACGTCACCGCATTCAGAACGATCGGATTTTCTGACAACTTTGTGTGACCGTGTGTATACAAGACAAGTTTGAGCCAACATCCGTCGGAAAAAATCCTAGGATTTTGTTGTCGGAATGTCCGATCAATGTCCGACCGTGTGTACGGGGCATTAGCATTCATAAAATTATAGCTAAAGGAAAAACATTTTTGTTTAGATTTGGGTAGAGTGGTGAGGGGATATAATCTGTGGTTTCTATTCCCCTTTGTGTCCCTGTTAGGGAGATTCATCCAGTTGTGTTAATCACCACTGGCTTTTTTGTGGCATTGGCGCAGTAAAGGCTTATTTCTGGCAACCAGACCATGCAGATCGTTTTTGTATCGTCGTATTGTGCTCCCTAAAAACAACCACACATTTTCTCCAGATCAGCCTATATTTCCCCAGAGGTTATCTCTGGGTTTTTATTTGTATAATTCCTCTGGCAGTTGTGGCTGCAATCTTTCTTGGTCTACCTGACCATGGCTTGGTATGAAGAGATCCCCAAATTTTCCACTTCTTAATTAATGGATTGAACAGTACTTACTGGCAAAGTTAGGGCTTTGGATATCTTTTTATTTCTATCGTTATAAAGTTCAATTACCTGTTACGCAGGTCTTTTGACAGTTATTTTCTGCTCTCCATGACTTAGTATCCAGCCTACTCAGTGCACTCATGTGAGAGCTAACAAACTCATTGAAAACTTATACACAGACAATAATTGCAATTTAAAAAGTCACAGATGTAGGAAATCGTTAATTGCCATTTTAACCTGTGTGTGTCACCTTGTGTGCCTGTACCAAGGCCAAACATTCCATGGTATGTAAACTTTTAATCAGGGTGATTTCTGTTATCATTATGATTTAAAAATGAGCCAAACAACCATGTGATAATAAATATCTTCATATGATCACAATCCTTAAATAAAATAGTTTTTTAGGCATGATCCGTCATCTTTTCAATATCAATGACAAAATGTCATGATCTCTACCAGGGTATGCACACTTTTGAGCACAACTGCAGTTTAAATACAATCTGGAAATGAATATATGATTTTAAATTTTGACCACAGTTACACTTTAATTTGTGTCTTTTATATCTGCCCATAGTTTAGCTTTAAATAAATATCATGGTGGCAATGTATAAAAAAGACTGAACTGTTTCTGTTATACATAAAAAAAGTTGGTCATAGCAACTACATAGATGTAGTCATTGTTTTAATGTGGGTGTGACAATGAAGGGAAGAGACTGATCTTTTCCCATTGGGCTTAACACGATTTTTGCTTTCAGACATTTTCCTTTCAGACAGTTTACAGACACTTCCATACATGAGGCTCATTGTTACAGATTTTACAGCTACATATATAGATCAGAATATACAGTTAGCTTTCATATGACAGTCAGTGCTAAGATAAATAGATTCTACATAATGTTTTACAGTTTCTGTGCAGCCTCACCTTGGTTGCCATAATAGTAAAATACACAGTTTAGCTGTTTCAGGATCCAGGTGGTTCCCTGGTCCATTTACTGGCAGATGATGCAATAACTGTAACATATCCCAAACACTTGTAGTGGTAAAATATAATGGTGATACCCTCCCCCCACACCCATTATATGTATATAATAATTTCACTTATCATATCGGCAATGATAGCTACGAATTACATGTTTTAGTTTGCTGGTTTACATAATGTAGATGTGTGGTTTATGTACAGTAACAAATTTGCTATTCTCCAAAAAGAGAAGGGATGAATGCCATGGCTACTAATGTAAATGGGAGCAACGCTTTACATTTTAGCATACAAATACTGAAACACATTGGAACTATGTAAGTTTTGGCAATAAAATTTCCAATTTACTCAACAGAAAAGAATGCAAATCACAAAAGGTCAACTTTAGTCATTTAAAAAAGGCAATATTTTCTGATCTTTTCTCAAGTTTATTTACTGTACATCTAACTTCCATCAATAGAAAGGGCTTCTGTGTACATGCATTGGCAGCTTGTAATTGGGATTGCCTGGGTTTTAGAGCTCTAACTGCCACCACTTTTGAGAAAACAGACTTCAGATTCAGTAAAAAGTGGGACACTCCTTTAGAGCAAAGTCCACTTTACTGCATAAGGATAGGAACTTTGCTAAAGGTGTCAGACTGTAAGGCCTCAGGATGTTTTGCCAACTCTCCTAGAAGCCTTTCCTCCCATCAGCAGCGTTTTGGGAGAAAGAAAGGTCTGATGTTTGTAAAAATGTGTAACGTGTTTAAGCGCGTTTACAGGAGTCAAGCACTTGGGTGTTCATTCATTTCATAGGCCAGAATAATTGTATTGACACTCAGGCACTAATCACGCCTATTAGGCTTTTGCTCTGCCTTTAAACTCCTCTGAAAGCCTATGTGTGCATGGAGGTAACATGCAGAAGCATTTAGAGGCAGGAAAAAAAAAAACGCACCTAGGAGCAGTCCAGTGTGCATGAGGCCTAATGCTGGTTAGATGGCAGATGGATGTTTACAAACAGTTTAATTGCTGAACCTTTTGTCCTTCACCAAGTTTGCATATAGTTATGGATGCCTAAAGAGATCCTGTGGTTGAAACAAAACAGGCGTCGTGACAAATTAAAGCCTACATTTATTTATTTATTTTTTCAAATCAGCACAAAGGATGGTACTTATTTTGGATGAAAAGTGTCCCTTGTGTTGGTTTTAGTTGAAATCCAAAGTCCTCTGCCCACCCCTATACAAGCATCTGCAATCCAGTGCTGTAGCGATTAATACAGCTTCTGGACTTGTCGTAGGTACTTGTCAGGAGAGTCAACTATGCCTGCCCTTTTGGCCCCCTCCGCTGTTCATAGAAGGTGTACTATAGCTTCCTTAAATGAAAAGTGCTCTTTGAATGGAGGAGGCAGACTTTTCATTCATCTGCCTGTCCCTCTGTTAATATAGCAATTTTCATCCTCCACTGGTTTCCTGCACTTCAAATACCAGTAAAGATGTGCTTTCCCCTTAAAATAATGATCCATATATTATATGGGTCATATAAACCTTTGTTCCCCTCCTGGGGTCCAGAACTTGCCGACATTATTCACTTCCAAGCATCACTCAAGGCAAACAAAACAAGTACCACATAGTGTATACTGCTTTAAAACACATTTATTAAAAACTCTTAAAACCAAACTAACATTAATCAGTGCATCTGTTCCTCAGTATACACAGGAAAACGGAACCATCATAAGCTTTTTTTGCTCTTGTATACAGCCTTATTCATCATAAAAAACTGTAATCCTGACCACTTCCTGGTCCATATGCGATGATGTCACTAAAACCCGCTGCTTGAGTATAGGGGGGAAGAGGAGTTCGGATTTCACTGAAAACAGCAGCCAGCAACACGTAGGACACTTCTTATTCAATACAAGTGCCATATCCTTTGCCCTTTTGATAAAATAAATAAATAAATAAGCTTTGGCTTTAACAGCAAAAGCAGTGCAAATATCAATTCAAGGCATCCCTGGAGTCAGTGTGATGTCAGCTAGCACATTATTCTACTGGTTTTGCTCATGCTTCTCTACCACAGGATTTCTTTAAGATAGAACTGTGGCCAAGCTATGAATATTCAAATATTTACATATTCTTAAAATGCAGTAAATATGCTGAACTACGGTCAGCAGTAAAAAAATGTAATTAGAGGGAATCATATTTATGATATAAGGCTTGTTTAGTCTAATAGATTGTAATGTATAACTTATATTTATGTCTTTGTGCGCAGGAGACACCCCCATGCTACTCTTATATTTGGCAAAGAATGACTGAAAAAAAATCAGACAAAGCTAATAAATGTTCTCCGTAAGACTTAATGCCTAAATGTTTCTCCTGGAGCTAAATCAGGGCCTGTATATGGGTGGGATAGGATGATATATGAGTGGCTGGCTGTCACTTTTTCTTTTAAGCATATAAAGCTGGTAGTGTAGGGTTGGTGAGGTTGGGTAGCTCCCATGGTGTGTAAAAACACCTGCAATCACTTGAAAGGTCATGTATATGCTTAGCAGGATTTCAGTAACTTTTAGAAAAGCTAAGCTAGTGGTGCAGGGGTATTCAACGTAATCTCTAGGCACAGCGTAGCAACACCTGCTAAAAACTTGGAACTTTGCTCAAAACCAGAGCTATGTTACATCTCTTTTAAGAGTTTCCATTTTAACCGAAAATCTGAGTCTAGCTTAACCACCTTCACATGATATATACAGTGGCTTGAAAAAGTATTCATACCCCTTGAAATTTTCCACATTTTGTCATGTTACAACCAAAAACCTAAATGCATTTTATTGGGATTTTATGTGATAGAAACACAAAGTGGCACATAGGTGTGAAGTTAAAAGAAAATGATAAATGATTTTCACATTTTTTTTACAAATAAATATGTGAAAAGTGTGGCGTGCATTTGTATTCAGTCCCCCTAAGTCAATACTTTGTAGTACCACCTTTCACAGCTGCAAGTCTTTTTGGGTATGTCTCTACCAGCTTTGCACATCTAGAGTGACATTTTTGCCCACTCTTTGCAAAATAGCTCAAACTCTGTCAGATTGGATGGCGAGCATCTGTGAACAGCAATTTTCAAGTCTTGCCACAGATTCTCAATTGAATTTAGGTCTGGGCCATTATAACACATGAATATGGTTTTGATGTAAACCATTCCATTGTATCTCTGGCTATATGTTTAGGGTCATTGTCCTGCTGGAAGACGAACCTCTGCCCCAGTCTAAAGTCTTTTGCAGACTCTAACAGATTTTCTTCTAAGATTATTATTATTATTATAATACAGGATTTATATAGCGCCAACAGTTTGCACAGCGCTTAACAAAATGAAAGATTGTCCTGTATTTGGCTCCATTCATCTTCCCATTTGTGGAGTGCATGACTTATTGTTGTCCTGTGGACAGATTTTCCCACCTGAGTTTTGGATCTCTGCAGCTCCTCAAGAGTTACCATGGGCCTTTTGGCTGCTTCTCTGATCTACTCTCCTTGCCCGGTCTGTCAGTTTAGGTGGGCGGCCATGTCTCGGTAGATTTGCAGTTGCACTTTCCATTTTCAACACTTCTTAGAACCATCTTAAGCTGCAATTACAGCTTCAAGTCTTTTTGGGTATATCTCTACCAGCTTTACGCATTTAGAGAGTGACACTTTTGCCCATTCTTCTTTGCAAAATAGCTCAAGCTCTGTCAGATTGGATGAAGAGCTTCTGTTAACAGCAATTTTCAAATCTTCCCACAGATTCTCAATTATATTTAGATCTTTAGATTTTAACAGATTTTCTTCTAAGATTGCCCTGTATTTGGCTCCATTCATCTTCCCATCAACTCTGACCAGCTTCCCTGTCCCTGCTGAATAAAATCATCCCCACAACATGATGCTGCCATCACCATATTTCACATTGGGGATGGTGTGTTCAGGGTGATGTGCAGTCTTAGTTTTCAGCCACAAATAGTGTTTTGCTTTTAGGCCAAAAAGTAAAATTTTGGTCTCATCTGACCAGAGCACCTTCTTCCACATGTTTACTGTGTCTCCCACATGGCTTCTCGCAAACTGCAAACAGGGCTTCTTATGGCTTTCTTTCAACAATTGCTTTCTTCTTGACACTTTTCCATAAAGGCCAGATTTGTGGGTGCACGACTAATAGTTGTCCTGTGGATAGATTCTCCCACCTGAGCTGTGGATCTCTGCAGGTCCTCCGGAGTTACCATGGGCCTCTTAGCTGCTTCTCTGATTAATACTCTCCTTGCCCGGCCTGTCAATTTAGGTGGACGGCCATGTCTTGTTAGGTTTGCAGTTGTGCCATACTGTTTGCATTTTCGGATGATGGATTGAACAGTGCTCCATGATATGTTCAAAGCTTGGGATATTTTTTAATAACCTAACACTGCTTTAAACTTTTCCACTACTTTATCTCTGACCTGTCTGGTGTGTTCCTTGGCCTTCATGATCCTGTTTGTTCACTAAGGTTCTCTAACAAACCTCTGATGGCTTCACAGAACAGCTGTTTATAATGAGATTAAATTACACACAGGTGGACTCTATGTACTAATTAGGTGACGTCTGAAGCCAATTAGTTCCACTAGATTTTAGTTAGGGGTATCAGAGTAAAGGGGGCTGAATACAAGTGCACGTTACACTTTTTAGATATTTATTTGTAAATAAAATTGAAACCATTTATCATTTTCCTTCCACTTCACAATTATGTGCCACTTTATGTTGGTCAATCACATAAAATCCTAATAAAATACGTTTACGTTTTTGGTTGTACCATGACAAAATGTTGAAAACTTCAAGGGGTATGAATACTTTTTAAAGGCACTGTAACAGCAAAACACTTTACCATCTTCTGATGGCATTTTGCCCATTCTAATGTGATGGTAGTTACATGAACTCCAGCCCTTGCCTTATCTTGTGGCTTTTTTCACCACTATGGATGTTAAAACAACAGTTCAAGGACTTAAGATCAGGATTCCTTCACTGGTTGTCCAATATGCATATTAACAAAATTGACTGTTATTGTGAGGGGTTGGCTATAGCAATGAAGATGAAGGGCATTTTGCCACTGCTTTAAGTAGTACACAGAACTAGAACTTTTCTGATGAAAAGATAATCTCGTCACCAGCAGAAGTAAATAGAGGTGCAAAGGAAGGTTTTAAAGCAAAGCAACAGGTTTGCTTTAATTCCCCTCTCCCCAACATCACATATTTCATTTTTTTTCTCCTTTATTTCTTATTGGTGCTTGAGTAAGATACAATCACAGGGACTCTAAGCTTCTAGTAGTAGTTCTCCGTTTGTAAAGGGGAATGTTTAAGCTGTTTAAGCAGCTTCAGCCTAAGTATGTTGTGCAGGGGAGAAAATGGGGGAATAGTGCAGACGGCAAACTGGATATTAAAAGGGAGGCCTGGTAGGAAGTCTACAGTACCTGAGAAAAGTGCAGAGAAGGAGGCTTGTGGTCCCTGGTTGCAGTACACAGCCGTGTACTGTATATTGTAGGTTAATCATTTGCTTTCCTGTTGGTTTCTCGGCCAGGCGATGGTGTCCTCAGGAGTTTCAAAGAAAATGGCGCAGTCATCTTCTTCTACGCAAAGGCGTACAGGGAACAGCATGGAATATTTAGGGGTTTTGATACGTAAGCATCTTTTGGCCTCAGTAAAACTTTGTCTTCGCTTTTGTACTTCAGTGGAAAAATCTGGGAAAATGGCCACCTTGACATTGCCAATGGGTATATTGCCTTTCACTCATGCCATGCGTAGTGCTGTGTCATGATCTTTGTAATTCAGCAGTTTAGCAATAAACGTGCATGGAGGGGCACCCTGTGGCGGCTGCCTGGCGGGCATGCAGTGTGCCCTTTCAGCAGCAAATGTGGCTGAATAGGCCTCTCTGCCATACGCTGTGATCAGCAATTGTTTTAGGAATGCAGTTGGGTCTTTCCCCTCAGTCCCTTCTGCCAGACCAATAAAGCGAAGGTTGCACCTACGGAGTCTGTTCTCCATGTCGTTCTGTTTTCCCAGGAGTGGATTAATCTGGTACTGCATGCATTCGGATGAATTCTGTAATGGCGGGATCGCATCCTCCACCTCCCCTAATCTGGTCTCCAAGGTCTTAACCCGCTCCTTGAGCTTATGGAGGTCCTGTCGGACCAGGGAAATATCCACCTTCACCTCCTCAATTTTAGTCGTAAGGGTGGCTTGTAGTGCAGAGATGGCCTCCAATACCTTGTCCGTATTTGCTCCCGCTGTCTCCCCTTCGACGTGGCTCCACCATCTTCCTCTAGGTTGTCCTTCTCATTTCTGCGATATTTGTCTAGCTTGGCAGCCGCATCCAACTTAGTTTTTGTCAGAGCCATGGCTAATATAAAGAGGAGGCAGGTGTAACAGGCTGGGTGATGCTGGTGTCAGAATAGGGGGTGAGCTGGGCACCAGGGGAGCATGTAGGCCTGGGTTGAGTATGGACACTGATGGAGGGTACAGTAAGATGGCCACTGTGTATGGCACCAGGGATAAGGCCGCGACCGCTACTCACCTCTGATGAAGCTGGATGCCCACTGGAAACAGAGCCAGGGATAGCACTCTGACAGGCCAGGGTGCTCCAGCAACAATGCGGGGCCAGAATCTGTCGGAGAAGAGATAGGGAGGCTCACCGGGGTGCAGCAAGATGGCCGCCACTCACGGGTTGGAGTTTGGGGATCGTCCGCAGGCCAGTGCTTGAAAGTGGCACTGTGTAGGCTGTAGGCAGCGGTGAGCGAGCGGGGTGTCTCTCAGTACCTTGTGAGGAGGGATCCAGAAGTCAACAAGGCAGGGATGAGGAGCAAGATGGCCGTGAGCCTCTGGGATTAGGCCGAAGCCACGGTCTTTCCTAAATGCGACAGCCCTGTGGGAGAGCACCGCATCGCTGCTTTCCGGCATTATATGTGCAGGGTCCTCAGGGGGATTTCCCAGGCTGGTACAGGATATTTCCAGAGTGCAGGATCAGTTAGAAAAGGAGTAATGGACGGAACTTAGGTCACACACGTCCTACTCCATGCTGCATCAGGCCATGCCCCTGGGATTCTAAGCTTATACAGGCTTCCTTTCCTCATTCTATGTGGCTGAATGGAGAGGCAGGGGAATAAATGAAAGGTCATAAGTATGCACCATTTGTCACCTACCTTTCTCTTGCCCATGCTGTCTGTAATACACAGTCCCCAGCAATTTCAAGTTATCATGACATCATTAGTGTGCACCTCTTAAAAGGACCAAGCCAATTAAAGGGATCGTCCTTCCTACACTCAAAAGAAACTTGGATGAAACTTGCTTGGATGTAATGCTGCCTTTGTTTCTTTAGTACTTATGAGTCACTGATGTAAATCAAATGGGCAGATAAAGATGTTTTCTTTGACTTTTGCTGATCTGCATACAGGTATCAGATCAGCAAGAAAGTTTTGAAGCTAGCAGGCTAGCATAACAGCCTAGCAGTGGGAACCTTCATAAAGGAATCAACAATGGCACCCTTTATATTTCTATCATGACAGGTTTAACATTTAAAGCTGAAGTCTAGCTTTACAGAAACCCCGTGCCCTCCTCCTCCCCATTAAAAAATAAAAACAAAAAATAGTCAATGTATACATTCCTTTTTTTCTAGTATTCATCTGGCCGGTTTGGTGATATTAGATGTTCTTTCTGTTTTCATCTTTTGGCAGTGGTGGGTAGTCCTTTTTTGCAGTACAGAACATTGCTCATGTAATGTGATGTATGTAATGTTCTGAGCTTCAGTACTCAGAGCGATGGCTGTTTGATTACAACCTTCGATGGGTGGTGCATGATGACCTGGGTTCAGGGGAAGTGTTTTTAATGTAACATTTAAACTGCAAGTCTGGCAGTATCTAGTGGAGGAGTAGCTATCGCTCTGGAATGAAGGTGATAACCTGCACTGTGCAGTATATTTAATACATTTAATTTCATAATTTTGAGGTTCAGCTTTAAAGCAGAGTTCATAAACTAAAGACCACCACAGGTTTTTGGTTAAATATAGTATTATTTTTATTTTCCCACCTTTTAAGAAGTACAAAGGTGTACTTCCGTCCCAGCTGGGCCGCAGTGAAGTACGTCCTTTCTTCTTCTGCAGTGAGCCCTCCTCCTCCCCCGTTGCCTTCTGAGACCTGTGAAGATGAGATGGCCATTCAGAAAGCTCTGCACGACTTGCGCATGCGCAGTAGGAAACCGGCTGTGAAGCCTGACGGCTCCACTGCCGGTTTCAACTAGTTGTAATGGCGGCACCTGCATCCGAGTCGGTGGACAAATCGGCTGACATTGCGGGCTCCCTGGACAGGTAAGTGTCCTTATTAAAAGTCAGCAGCTTCAGTACTTGTAGCTGATGACTTTAAAAAAAAAACTTTTTTGAGGCTGGAACTCCGCTTTAGGTGTTATATTTATTCATTAAAGTTTTAGATATGAACTTCCCCAGGCGCATGGTGCTGGGTGTAGAGAGGAGTATGGGTGTGGCTTGCCGGTCGCTGTGTGTGTCTATGGATGCCCACAGCTCAGCTAAGGAAGGAACTTGCACACATGGATGTCTCCTTAGCAACCGGCTAGCTAAAGAACACACTCGCTAACAGGAAGGTGGAAACCAGTGGCGGCTGGTGCTCCATTTTCTGGGGGGGCAGCAAACAAACCCTCCCACCAACCCCGCTCGCCCTCCCTGGTAATAAGCCCACCAGCCCCCGCACTTACCCCATCTAGGTCCCAAGCAGTTTCCCTTGACTTCTTCTCCCAGCCTATCCGGACGCTTCTACTCCCGACCAATCCGGTCACTTCTCCTCCCGGCCAACCTGGTCGCTTCTCCTGGACAATCCGGTCTCGGGACCCGCTTCCTGTCCTGATTGGCTGGGAGGAGAAGCAGGAATACAACAGTGAAGTGAGTGAGCTCAGAGTGCAGTGCTCTGCGCCCCGAGCCCACCCTTTTTGAAGCCAATTAGAGCCTCCAGGAGAAGCCAATTAGAGCCTCCGTGAAGCCTAACCACATGCTTTGAAAAAAAGCCTGTGCCCTGCATAGAGATTAGGGGCTGGATGCATAGAGATTAGGGGGGTGGAATCCCTGCGCTCCTTATGGATGGGCCGCCGCTGGTAGGGGCAGCAGTCTGGGAACCAACTAGAAGAAGTTAATTACAACATATTCATAGAATAGGACCAATGTTATAAAGTTAGTCTGGATGTCTTCTCAAAAAAATAACCCCAAAACATGGGTTTTGTATTACACTTTAATATCATATTGTTTCCAATAAAGAATATTACTCATACAGTATGTGGGCCCTTGCTAAAAGTCACGGATAAGACATCTGTCGCCACTCATCAGCCTCCATAGTAATTTGCACATGTTTCTCTGTGTGGTTATTCGACTATGCATAATATAGTATTAAAAGGTAGACATCTCTATAAACATTAGGTGAGAAGAACGCTAAAGTTTATAGTTCATCTGAAATCAGTTTAGATAACATGCCACATGTTTAGTAAATGCAGGTGGCGTATGCATGCAATGTCCAACTTACATGCAAACAAACACAAGATGGTTTGTCTTCTCGAAGTGGGTGAATCTAAGGATATGTATATGTAGTAAAATCACTGTATAAAAATGACATGCGGTACAGATCTCTTTAGCTCTTGTGGAGACAGTTATTAACTCTGAATTATAAACCCTTGTCTGGGTATTTGTTTTCGCAGCTGTGTCCAGGGAACAACAGAGGCACCAGAGAAGTACAGTGTGCATCCTATAACAACAAGCCGTTTATGGGGAGATTATATGAATGGGAACCATTTTCAGAAGGTACTATGTTTATTGTTATTCTTAACAGATCATAAATTTACTCTTTCTTTTTTAGTTTAAATAACTACAATAAAATTGTGAAATCCATATATTTAAATCATGACTTGAATACTAAACAAATCATACTTCTGTTCTCTAAAATACTGGTTATTAAAGCGGAGTTGCATAAAATTTAACCCAAACTGTTGTACGTAACATCATTTTTGTTGAACAAATTAAAGCGGAGCTTTGCCAATTTTTTTAACTTCCTCTTATTATAATACTCATCTGCAGTACAGTTTCAAATGTTTAGTATCATTTCTTTTTTTATTTATAACTACCTTTTTTTTAATGCAGTTTGCCTTCACTTTCACCACCTAGGCGATTACATCATTAGGCGATTACCTTGGACTCCTGGGATATCTACGCCATCTATTCCAGGAGTCTTTGGGTAGTCTAATAGTGTAATCTCATAGTTTTTCGAGACAGGAAATGATTTGACTGGGAGCAGTTAGGTACCATTTTTTAAGGAGAGGATCTTCTGGGAGGAAGTACAGAGTCTGTGATCAGGACAACGCGTCACTAGTGTGCATGTGCAATATCGGGAGGTGCATGCTGGGTAAACCAGCTGCACTACATTCCGGAACTCACTGGCGCTGGCTTCAGATGCCCAGACCTAAGATGAACGCCACCAGCATTTCATGAGGGCCAGTAATCTGGCATTTGGCAAGTAAGCAGTTCATTTAATGTATTGACAATATCCAAATTTAAAATAGCGTTTGCTAAGGATTACGGGGATGTTTTTAATGCATCTTTGAGTAGGAGAGTGTAGCTCCTCTTTAATATGTAGAAAGATATGAAATTGAAACTAATAATATTAGAATGATATATTAAATACTGGGATAGGTTTTTGCTAGAAGTACCCTAAATCTGTTCAGTGTGAATAGGCATATATAAATTTAAAAAAAAGTGTGAATCTAACTTGCAACTGGGATGTCATTTTGACTCTGAATTGAGTCTTTAACTTAACTATAACTCAATTGAGTCTTTAATGACATTTAACTATAATGTCATTGATAATTCATCAGTATGTGTTCAAGCATTATTCAGCTCTTCATTCCTCTACTCTATATATAATTGCACTGCTTTGGCTCTCTTGACAGCGTTATCCTACAGCTGATAGGATGGTAGTCCTAAAAAAAAAAACTCCCACAGTAGAAACCTGAATGCTAAAGCTGGACAGACTTAATTTATTTGAAAAGTTACCCTATACCTACAGGCAAATTCTTAGTAAATTACATTTAATATAAAGATAGATGGTTAAATTTTAGATCTCCTTCAGCAAGACATTTTGTTGACTGACAACTGATTTGCTACTAGTGAAATTGGAGTAAATCACTACCGTTGTATAAGCTTGTATATGACACCTACATATATGAGCAGGGTGTACCCATGGCTTCATGTAATGTGATTGTTAAAATTTTCTTTAAATTAAATATCCATGTATTCTGTATAGTCACCTCACTTCCATGTTGACTCAGATGTTATGACCTGAACTTTTGTTCTTGTTTACTTTCTTTTTGTAAAATCTATACTACTATTGTTTTTTGCTTTTGGAATTTTTTGACCACCTTGGAATTCCATGTATGACTTCTGATTACTCTACTGAATCCTTCTCTAAATGTATCCAAGAACTACAAGTGGACGAATGCACTGCCTGTTTTGCATGTATTACCTGGGTAATGTATACAGGTGTATCAATATTTGACTTTTGCCAGCTATGATGCTTGATCTAGGAGTGGTGGATCAAAACACAAGACTGAACTATTTATTATTTAACACATATTTGGGTGCAAGTAAGGAATTATTTTTGATTCATGCTGAATGTTACAGATATGCCCATTACTCCCTGGACTGAGTTGTAGGTAAATTCCCATTTGCACACACATACTTAGAAAGTTTGATACATTGAGGTGACCACTTTACAACAAAAATATACAAAATCCATATTTCTATGCACCTATATTTTCAAGTGTTTTATATTGCTAACTTGCACTTCCATTATTGACTGTTGATGGTCTTCTATGCCCAACAGCTATACTCATAACGAGACTTTCATTAACATAACTCATACCCTTCCTGGAGTTCTGTACATAAAAGACTTAAGTCTGACGAGTGGTTCCAGGAAGGAGGCGTCATTGTGTAATTTACAACACAGTAACTGGATTTGTTGTTTAAGAAGGAGATTGGATTTGGGGTTTTGATTCAGGATATATATCTCCTTGGAATACAGAGATTATTATGGAATTCCTTTATGCCTTTTGATTGCTTGTTTTTAAAGTGCTAGTCCCGTGTGACAGGGGGGAATTGTTTTATATTTGTGAGTCTACAGAGGAAATATAAGCACTTCATATTGATGTTATTTTATCTTTACTAATAATAAAAAAAATGCTTGTATCTATGATTATGTGTGCAGGTATAATCTTTTCCAATGTTTGGATCAATATAGAATATTGAAATTGTAAGGTTCTTGCACAAAGTAAAAGACCTTTTTAGATGATTGGGCTTGGTCTTGGGTGCACAGGAATAAGTGCCTCTCACCTACTATTACTTACCATTGACCCTTGAACTCTGTACTACCCGCTACTGTGTGTCTCCCTACCACAAGTGTCTGCGGTCACTGTGAAGACAACCACTTTATTGGTCACACCTACAAGTGCTCTGTAGGCATTTTACTACTTTGATACCTTTAAAATGTCCTTCCTAACCATGCATGCATATCTTGGTGCCTCTTATTTAATATCTGTATTTTGCCTTGTACCAAACGTATGTGACTAATTGTTCAAAAGTGTGTTAATATTGGGGTGTGATTTTGTGGATGTGGCTACAAACAAGACTGTGCTTTGTAAATGTGATTAAAGTGGGCATGGTTAGTAGGGTGTCCCTGGATTTTATTTTGAAATCTGGTAAACTTAATCTAGAATATATTCATATACAATATGTGTTTTATATATATATATATATATATATATATATGTATATATATACTGTATGTGTGTACGTATGTATATGCAGGGCTTTTTTCTCAGAGGATAGGTACAGATACTCCCCCTTTCTGATCCCCATTTCCTTCGCCCCCCTACCCACCAATGCGCACCATCCCTTGGTTCCACCTTTTACCAAGAGAATACAGAAAAAGTATAATTTCTTGGTGCAAAGTAGTTTGTATGGAATTTGTTAATGAAAGTCAGTAAAACAGGTCCCCTGCAGTCAGCAACAATAGACCCCCTAGCAACAATATATGCCCCTAGCAACAATATATGCCCCTAGCAACAATAGATCCCCCTAGCAACAATAGATCCCCCTAACAACAATAGATCCCCCAGCAACAATAAATATCCCCAGAAACAATAGATCCCTCTCAGCAACTATAGATCCTCCAGCAACAATAGATCTTCCCAGCAACAACAGATCCTTCCCAGCAACAATAGACCCCCCCAGAAACAATAGATCTCTCCAGAAAAATAGATCCCTCCCATTAACAATAGATACTTACTCACAACAATAGATCACCCTACAAGAAAATACCCCACAAGCAACAATAGATCTGCCAGTATCCAGCATCAATAGACTCTCCAGCAGCCAGTAACAATAGCCCCCTCCCTCAACAGTATACCTCTCCCATCAACAATTAACCCCCCAGAAACAATAGATCTCCCTACCAGCAGTAAAATACTTCTCCAGCATCAATAGATACCTCAGCGACAATAGAACCCCCAGCAGCCAGCATCAATAGAAACTCCAGCACATCCCAGCACCCCTTGGCATATACATTCAGTGCTGGAGGTGCCCAGAACTGCGTTCCCCCATGTTCCCGCTGAAAAAAAGCCCAGTGTGTGTATATACCGGGTTTCCTTGAAAAGAAGACCGGGTCTTATATTAATTTTGGCTACACAAAACACACTAGGGCTTATTTTCAAGAGATGTCTTATTTACGGCATGTACAAAAAAGTTCCTCCCCCTGTCAGCTCAGGAGTCAGCATTGAATTTCTGTAATCCCCCCAAAAAAACCCTTAGTTAAAGTCCATGTAATCAGTTCTGTAAAAAGATTATATAATGTGCAGTGTGTCTCCTTGTGTAACTTTATTGTGGAAAATACCTTATTTACAGCACCGCTAGGTGCTCATGTGACCCACCGGAGCTCTTCTTTTCTGCTCTGAATACTGCAGAGGGAGAGGCCGAGATCCCCAACGACATCAGCCTGCTCTGAGCACTGTAGAGGGAGGGGCTGCTGACATTAACCGGTAGGAGAAGAGAAAAGCTCCGGCGGGTCACGTGCACGCCCAGCGGTGCTGTAAATAAGGTATTTTCAACAATAAAGTTACACAAGGCAACACACTGCACATGATATAATCCTTTTTACAGAACGGATTACATGATTTTACAAGGACTTTAACTGGGGCTTATTTTCGGGGTGCAGCTATCCCAGAAACTCATGCTAGGTCTTATTTTCAGGATAGGGCTTATTAATGTGAGTATACCCCTCACATTTTTGTAAATATTTTATTATATCTTTTCATGTGACAACATTGAAGAAATTACACTTTGCTACAATGTAAAGCAGTGAGCGTACAGCTTGTATAACAGTGTAAATTTGCTGTCCCCTCAAAATAACTCAACACACAGCCATTAATGTCTAAACCGCTGGCAACAAAAGTGAGTACACCCCTAAGTGAAAATATCCAAATTGGGCCCAATTATCCATTTTTTCCTCCCGGTGTCACGTGACTCGTTAGTGTTACAAGGTCTCAGGTGTGAATGGGGAGCAGGTGTGTTAAATTTGGTGTTATCGCTCTCTCATACTGGTTACTGGAAGATCAACATGGTACCTCATGGCAAAGAACTCTCTGAGGATCTGAGAAAAAGAATTGTTGCTCTGGCTGTCGTCCCAAAAGGAAGCCTCTTCTAAAGATGATGCATATGAAATGCCTGCAAACAGTTTGCTGAAGACAAGCAGACTAAAGACATGGTTTACTGGAACCATGTCTTGTGGTCTGATGAGACCAAGATAAACTTATTTGGTTCAGATGGTGTCAAGCGTGTGTGGTGGCAACCAGGTGAGAAGTACAAAAACAAGCGTGTCTTGCCTATAGTCAAGCATGGTGGTGGGAGTGTCATGGCCTGGGGCTGCATGAATGCTGCCAGCACTGGGAAGCTACAGTTCATTGAGGGAACCATGAATGCCAACATTTACTGTGGCATACTGAAGCAGGGCATGATCCCCTCCCTTCGGAGACTGGGCCGCAGGGCAGTATTCCAACATGATAACAACCCCAAAGACACCTCCGAAATGACCACTGCCTTGCTAAAGAAGCTGAGAGTAAAGGTGATGGACTGGCCAAGCATGTCTCCAGACCTAAACCCTATTGAGCATCTGTGGGGCATCCTCAAAGGAAAGGTGGAGAAGCACAAGGTCTCTAACATCCACCAGCTCCGTGATGTGGTCATGGAAGAGTGGAAGAGGACTCCAGTGGCAACCTGTGAAGCTCTGGTGAACACCATGCCCAAGAGGGTTAAGGCAGTGCTGGAAAATAATGGTGGCCACACAAAATATTGACACTCTGGGCCCAATGTGGACATTTTCAGTTAGGGATGTACTCACTTTTGTTGGCAGCGATTTAGACATTAATGGCTGTGTGTTAAGTTATTTTTTTAGGGGACAGCAAATTGACACTGTTATACAAGCTGTACACTCCACTTTACATTGTAGCAAAGTGTAATTTCTTCAGTGTTGTCACATGAAAAGATATAATAAAATATTTACAAAAATGTGAGTTGTGTACTCACTTTTGTGAGATACTGTGTATGTGTGTGTGTGTGTATATATATATATATATATATATATATATATATACATATATATATATATATATATATATACAGTATATATATTTGTATGTGTGTGTGTGTATATATATATATATATATATATATATATACTGAGCAAAATTATAAACCCCACTTTTGTGTTTGCCCCTATTTATCATGAGCTGAGCTCAAAGATCTACACAAAAGGCCCATTTCTCTCAAATCTGTAGGCCGGGTTCACACTGATAACACGACTGTTATACGACTGTCATCCTACTTTGCCCTGCTACATCTGTCCTACTTCGGTCCTGCTTAGGTCCTATTTCCAGCCAACTTGAATGAACAAGATAAGATTTAGCTCTGACTTTGAGATAGTCTGACTTGTCCTTTGCCAATCAAAACAATCCCAGAGTGACATAAATTCCTTTTACTGCTGCTGTAATCACCATATCGGAGGTCACAAGTCGGATGGTTAGGACAAGGATCCTACTTTGATCTGATTTCAATGATATTCAATAGGCTGAAGTAGGACCAAAGTCGGACCAAAGTAGTGCAGGGAGCATTTTCAAATTCGGACCGACTTGTGTCGAACCGGTTAAGATGGCTCTCATAGGGAAACATTGATTTTCACACGTCATGCGACACGAGTTCCCAATGTCAGAGCGTTTGTCGTACCAGTGTGAACCCAGCCTTAGGCCGGGTTCACACTGGTGCGACACAACAGCCATCCTACTTTGGATCCCACTTTGCCCCGCGACTTGAACTCGACATACGTCCGAATTTCAATGAACGGGGATCCGACTTGGATCCCCGCCAATAACAGGCACTGTGTTTGATATGAATCTTGAGGGGGAACTCTACGCCAAATTTTAAATAAAAAACCGGCATGGGTTCCCTCCAAGAGCATACCAGGCCCTTGGGTCTGGTATGAATTTTAAGGGGAACCCCCCTACACCGAAAAAACGGCGTGGGGGTCCCCCCCAGATCCATACCAGACCCTTATCCGAGCATGCAGTCTGGCCGGTCAGGAATGGGGTGGGGACGAGCGAGCGCCCCCCCCCGAGCCGTACCAGGCCGCATGCCCTCAACATGGGGGGTTGGTCTCTTCCTTCTTCTCTACTCTCTCCGGTATCTTCTGCCGGGCTCCTCCGCTATCTTCTGCTATTTTGCCGGCTCTTTTGCTAGCAGTTGCCCGGTCTTCTCTGTCGTCTTCTTCCCTCTTCTCTTCTTCCGATGTTGACACGACGCTCTCTCCCACTGTAATGCCGTATGCATGGTCCGCAATTACTTATATAGGGATGGGGCGTGGTCACTGGGTGATGTCACTCGGTGACCCTGCCCCTTATTACGTCACAGTCCTGGGGCATGATGGGACTATGACATAATAAGGGGTGGGGTCCCATCACCCAGGGACCACGCCCTATCTCTATATAAGTCATTGCGGACCGCGCATACGGCATTACAGTGGGAGAGAGCGTTGTGTCAACATCGGAAGAAGAGAAGAGGGAAGAAGACGGCGGAGAAGACTAGGCCACCACTAGCAAAAGAGCCAGCAAAAGAGCAGAAGATAGCGGAGGAGCCCGGGAGAAGAACTGGAGAGCGTGGGAAGAGGCCGGAGAGCGTGGAGAAGAAGGAAGAGACCGCGGAGAAGAACGAAGAGATCCCGAAGTCGGAAGAAGACCCCTGGAGCTGCCTAATAATTATTTTAAAAACCTGTCTAGTGTGTTTTTTTATTGACACTTTTTTCCCCAGGTGAATGGGTAGGGGTACGATGTACCCCATACTCATTCACATAGGGTGGGGGGCCAGGATCTGGGGGCCCCCTTGTTAAAGGGGGCTCCCGGATTCCGATAAGCCCCCTGCCCACAGACCACGACAACCAACGGCCAGGGTTGTCAGGAAGAGGCCCTTGTCCTCATCAACATGGGGACAAGGTGCTTTGGGGTGGGGGGGCGCAGGGCGCCTCTTGCCCCAAAGCACCCACACCCCCATGTTGAGGGCATGCGGCCTGGTATGGTTTAGAGGGGTGCTCGCTCGTCCCCACACCTTTTCCTGACTGCTCGGGCTGCGTGCTCGGATAAGGGTCTGGTATGGATTTGGGGGGGACCCCCGCGCCATTTTTTCAGCGTAGGGGGTTCCCCTTCAGATCCATACTAGACCCAAGGGCCTGGTATGCTCTTGGAGGGGGAACCCATGCCGGTTTTTTATTTAAAATTTGCAGCGGAGTTCCCCCTCAGGATCATCTGAGCACAAGTCGCATGCCAAAGTCGGATCATGCGAGACGGCGATCCGACTTTGATCCAACATAAATGATAGTCAATGGGCTGAAGTAGGATCAAAGTCGGACCAAAGTAGTACAGGGAGCATTTTCAAAGTCAGACCGACTTGTGTCGAACCAGTTAGGACGGCACCCATAGGGAAACATTGATTTTCACACGTCATGCGACATGAGCTCCCAATGTCGGAGCGTTTGTCGCACTAATGTGAACCCAACCTTAATCTTTGTTGCTGAGCACTTCTCCTTTGCCGAGATAATCCATCCACCTCACAGGTGTGGCATATCAAGATGCTGATTAGACAGCATGATTATTGCACAGGTGTGCCTTAGGCTGGCCACAATAAAAGGCCACTCTAAAATGTGCAGTTTTATCACACAGCACAATGCCACAGATGTCACAGGTTTTTAGGGAGCGTGCAATTGGCATGCTGACTGCAGGAATGTCCACCAGAGCTGTTGCCCTTGAATTGAATGTTCATTTCTCTACCATAAGCCATCTCCAAAGACGTTTCAGAGAACTTGGCAGTACATTCAACCGGCCTTACAACCGCAGACCACATGTAACCACACCAGCCCAGGACCTCCACATGCAGCATCTTCACCTCCAAGATCATCTGAGACCAGCCACTCGGACAGCTGCTGCAACAATCGGTTTGCATAACCAAATCATTTCTGGACAAACTGTCAGAAACCATCTCGGGGAAGCTTATCTGCATGTTCATCGTCCTCATCGGGGTCTTGACCTGACTGCAGTTTGTCGTCGTAACCGACTTGAGTGGGCAAATGCTCACATTCAATGGAATCTGGCACTTTGGAGAGGTGTTCTCTTCACAGATGAATCCCGGTTTTCACTGTACAGGGCAGATGGCAGACAGCGTGTATGGCGTCCTGTGGGTGAGCTGTTTGCTGATGTTAACGTTGTGGATAGAGTGGCCCATGGTGGTGGTGGGGTTATGGTATGGGCAGGTGTATGCTATTGAAAATGAACACAGGTGCATTTTATTGAAGGCATTTTGAATGCACAGAGATACCGTGACGAGATCCTGAGGGCCATTGTTGTGCCATTTATCCAAGACCATCACTTCATGTTGCAGCATGATAGAGCACGGCCCCATGTTGCAAGGATCTGTACACAATTCCGGGAAGCTGAAAATGTCACCCACTGAGCATGTTTGGGATGCTCTGTATCGGCGTATACGACAGCGTGTTCCAGCTCCTGCCAATATCCAGCAACTTCGCACAGCCATTGAAGAGGAATGGAACAACATTCCACAGGCCACAATCAACAACCTGATCAACTCCATGCGAAGGAGATGTGCTGCACTGCTTGAGGCAAATGGTGGTCACACCAGATACTGACTAGTTTTCAGACCCCCCCCCAATACAGTAAAACTGCACATTTTAGAGTGGCCTTTTATTGTGGCCAGCCTAAGGCACACCTGTGCAATAATCATGCTGTCTAATCAACATTTTGATATGCCACACATGTGAGGTGGACGGATTATCTTGGCAAAGGAGAAGTGCTCATTAACACAGATTTAGACAGATTTGTGAACAATATTTGAGCGAAATATGCCTTTTGTGTACATAGAAAAAGTCGTAGATCTTTGAGTTCAACTCATGATAAATAGAGACTAGGGTTGCCACCTGTCCAGGATTCACCCGGACAGTTCGGGTTTGGAATCTTGTGTCCGGGTTTCAGTCTGCCTGAAACCCAGACACATTATTTAGACAGGGCTGTGGCTCCCCAAGTAACAGATAGTCACACAAAAATCTGTTGCCATTTGGGGGCTGCGGCCCGCTGTCTGGGGGCAGGTTTGGCATCACTGGGAGGGCCATGATATCAATAAGAGCAGTTTGACCACACTCACTGTTTGCCGCAGTGCGCTGCATTACCATTCTCCTTGGGGCACCCAAAGGTGTCCCAGGTCTTTTATAATCCTATAGTGTATTCTACTAAAACAAATGTGCCCTGTGCCGCTAAAGTGTTCGGGTTTGGCTTGAAGAAAGGGTGGCAACCCTAATAGAGACAAACAAAAAAGTGCTGCGTTTATAATTTTGCTCAGTGTGTATATATATATATATATATATATATGTGTATAGGAAACATTTAGGCTATATTCGCACAGCCACAAAAAACACATTTACAAGCAAGCATTTTTTGTTTATGGATCTAAATGCAGCTGCATTGTTTTCAATGGAGACATTCACACAGGTGCTTAAACATGCGCTGCGTTCAGATCCATAACACAAAATCCAAGTATCTGCTCAGAGTACATACATACAGTATACCAGATGCAGTAATAAAAAAAAAAAAACAGACTTGAAAGCAGTGGCCGCCGGTGAAAATTTTTTTTTGGGGGGGGGGGTGCCAAGCGGTATACCAAACCCCCCCCCCGGATCGGTCGGTCAGTAGCACTTACCCCACCACTGGCGGCTTCCCCTGCTCGGCGGTGGCCTCCCATTCTCCTGCTCTCCACGGGTCAGCATGGGGGCGGCGGTTGCTTCTCTTTCCTCCCTCCTCTTTTCGGCCAATTGGAAAACAGTCTCACACCTGCTCCTGATTGGCTGGATTGAGGAGCAGTGTTTCAATTTTTAATTCGCTGTTGTAACACACCTGGGTGGGATCGGAGTGCATTCTCTGTGACCCTCGCCCACCCTATTTTGAAGCCTATTAGAGCCTCTGGCTCTAATCAGGTTCTTCAAAAAAAAAAACGGCTGCTGTAATTCATACGCCCGGTGTCCTGAAAGGGGCCGAACGCATGAATAGGGGGTGGCCGCGGCGGCCGTGGAGAGATTCCTGCTATGCAGGAATCTATCCATTGCATATAGAGGGTGGCGTGGAGAGAGGGGGCAGAGCCCGGGCGCCCCTAATGGACGGGCCGCCACTGCTTGAAAGCAAGTTATTACACAGGAACTTTCCAGCTAGAAAAACATGCATAATAAGATCAGCAAACTTTTTACGCCCATGTGAAAGTAGCCTTAAGCCTTATACACACGATTGGATTTTCCGCAGACAAAACCGCAGACTTTTGTCCGAAGGGCGTTGGCCAGGAACTTGTCTTGCATATAAATGGCAAACAAACGCGACCGTAGTGACGTACTACGTGGTTTTTCATCTCTTAAGCGCCACCCTTTTTTTAATTTCGTGTTAGTTGAAGTTTGGTGAGTGTTGATTCGCTCATTTCATTTTGCGCTTTTCATTTAGTGCTTTTCATTTCGCGCTTTTCATTTGAAGCTTTTCAGTTTGTTTCTGAACAGCCGTTAAACAACCAGCCATGTTGCGGAATCAGAGGAGATATATTTATTATTGGCCTTGGAGTTATTGCTTTGACCCAAGTCCAGTCCAGGAACAGGAGGAGGAGGATTTCTTGGACCAAAAATTGGTTGCTTTATTAATCGTGACCAATTATGTTATATGCCTTTGCTGCGGGAGCTCCAGGAGAATAATCCAGATGTTTTTCGGAATTATCTCCGGATGACGGACCCCTGCTTTAACCAACTCTTGGCATTGTTGACCCCCTATATTAAGAAGCAGGACACATGCATGAGGCTTTTATTTTATTTATTGGTTGAATAATAATGATTTGATTTGGTATATTTTTTATATTTTTGGATGCATAGAATGCACTTTTTGGTTAAGTTGTATTGGTAGATAGCATGTCTAATTTTATTTGTTTTCTTTTTTAATGCACAATAAAAAAATTGTGGTGAATAATACTTGGCTATGTGTTTTACTTCAAATGACAGTTTGGGAGTAGGCAGTTACATTTTAAAAAATAGAATGTAAAATTAGATTTTAGTAAATCTCCCCCTTTGTGTCTTCAGTTGCTTTGCAATTTTGAAAAGTATGAAATTGAATGTTTATATTCTCTATCAAATCACCATGTGTATGACCAACGTTAGATGGTTTAAAGCAGTGTTTCTCAACTCCAGTCCTCAAGGCGCCCCAATAGGTCATGTTTTCAGGATTTCCCTCAGATGAAACAGCTGTGGTAAGTACTAAGGCCCCATTCACACTAGCGCGTTTTTTGATGCATTTTGCAGAAATGCACGGGAATTTTTTAACATGGGTTCCTATGGAACATGTTCACATCAATGCTTTTTTGTATCTCTGCGTTTTTGGAAAGGGTCGGGGACTTTTTTTCATGCAAAAAGCAGCGTTTTGCATGTAATGGTTTTCAATGGACAAGCATCAAAAACGCAAGTGCACCGTTTTTGCAGCGTTTTTGATGCGTTTTTGGTGCGTTTTTGCCGTTTTTTTTATTTTTTTTTTTTTGTAATTTTTTTGTAAGACTGTAAAAAAAAATGAAAAAAAAAAAAAAAACGCAAAACGCAAATCGCGGCAAAAACGCGGCAAAAACGCCGCAAAAACGCTACAAAAACGCTGCTCAAAAACGTGGCAAGCATGAAAAAAAACCCTCCAAAAACGCTCAAAAGCAACATGCATAGGTGTGAATCGAGCCTAAGGCGGTGAAAGTGATCAAATCACCTGTGCAAAACAATGGCAAAGCCTGAAAGCATGACCTGTTGGGGCGCCTTGAGGACTGGAGTTGAAAAACACTGGTTTAAAAGACCACTATAATATGGTTGTTAGTATAAAGCTTTGGCTGTAGAGCTGTGCATTCATCCGTTTTACAGTTAGGATTTTGCTTATGTTTAGAATCTTACAAAGAAGCCTCTTTGGTCTCATAACTAGGTTGGAGAACAGTATATACAATACATTAAAAGTAAATCGGAAATAAAAGCAGGATCCAAGTTTAAAGATGAAATAACCTTATATTTTACATAATCAATTTTTAATGATGTTGCGCTTTGCCAGCAATTGTCTGATTGCCCACAAAAATCAAATTTATCATCTCCTCTGGGGCATGGAAGGCTGCCTTTTATATCCATCTGAATCATATTCTGTTTGTAATCCAAAATGTTATGTCCTGTGGTTTTCAGACAAACATTAGGTTTTCTGATGAAAACATACTAGGATTTTGGATTCTGTTTGTTTAAAAATGAACTATAGGCAGATATAAAAAACACTATTTAATGCAGTTTTGTACTCGTTTAAAAAACATTAAATGTGGCAGGAGGCGGAGCCTAGCAGAGCAGACATGCATTGTTAGAGCTCCACACCGCTGAGGAGAGAAGAGAAGGACAAAGCGGAGCCTGCAGGCTCAAAAGGTATCCATTTGAACCTTTTTGCCCCAGGGAACAAACTGTGAAAGTTTGGGCAGGAAATATGGTACTGGGAGGAAACAAAAATCACCTCACAAAGAGCTCACAGGCACTCACTGCAGCTGAAGCAGCTCCAGTCACCTCACAAGATACAGCATCAGGGCACTCTCACAGACAGAAAATGTCACAGCAAGACTCTCCATTTGAGTCAGATACAGAACAAATCCTCTCACAAACTTCTCCACAAGCCTCCTCAGTATCCCCAGTAATATTATTACAATTTGAAAAGATGCTTCATAAGGCTTTAAAACAAACCTCAGACCAAATAACAAAAAGCCTAACCAAAGAAATAAGAGAGCTGGGAAACCGCACCGCAGCCTTAGAAATAAAAATGGATGAAATTGAAATTACAACCCAAGAAAATATAACAGAATTGGAACAATTAAAAAAAGAGAATTTAATACTTCAAACTAAGCTCGAAGATTACGAAAATAGAGCCAGACGTTCAAACTTGCGCATAAGGGGAATACCTGAAACTGTGACAGACCTGCAATCTACTATTACTGCTCTATTACAAGAACTAAAGCCAGATATCCCTATTGAACGTTTAGAACTGGACAGAGTACACAGAGCTCTCACAGCCAAAAAGAAAGATGGACCCCCACGTGATATAATCACAAAATTTCATTATTACAGAACGAAAGAACAAATACTAATTGCTGCAAGAGAAAAAAAGGAACTTAATTTTCAAGGACACAATTATCAAATTTTTGCTGACCTATCCCAACTTACTATTACTAAAAGACGATCCATGAAACCCCAACTAATGGAACTGCAACGCCACAACATTATGTATCAATGGGGCTTCCCCTTTTCAGTCAGATTTAACTACCAAGGTACAATTTACAGAAGCAGATCAGCAGATGAACTACAACAAACCCTTTTAAAATTAAATCTGACAGAACCCACAAGCAGCAACACTCCCACACGCAGAAGAATGGCATCATCTTCACCTTCAGGCAGCACCCAGAAAATTCCAGAACAAAATGGGAATCATCATTCTCACAAAAGAGGCCGTTATGCCACATCATCCATGGACCAAGAAGATTCAATGGACTGACATCCTAATTCCTGATATCTCTTCATTTATTATACTAAGAGATGGTTCTCTATAAAAAACCTATATTTATAACTGAATGTAACTGCATTCTGATAGTCACACACTGTGTGGGATCATGTTACATTCCAGTTATATTTCTTATTACTTCTGATTCATATAGCCTTAGAATATATAAGTGAAATAAGGAAATTCTTGTTCAGTTATATATTATCAGGTAATAACAATAGATTTATTACTTTTTAGGACAAATATGTTCAATAATCCAGAAGTAATGGAAGCTTTTTCTTTCTTTTCTTAAAACAAATATATTATTACCTAACTAGTTCCTAGAATTATGTTTTTGTTTATTCTAATCTGAAGCAATACAACCTCAATTTTATGAGTTAACATATCTAAACAGTTACATATGAATAAAATATGTAATTGTTTACTCTAAAAGGGTTAAAATCCCAAAATAATTCAAACTATCTTCATCAATACCAAAGTTATTAACAGTACCTTTCTAACTGAATTATTTAGCTTAGGGCAAGACTAACCATATACAACCACCCTGGAATAAATAATTTCAACAAAAACTATATTCTGCACTCCAATTAATGAAACATCATTTTGATGTCTTTTGACATAGCACTTCTCTCCTGTAAGCGGAAGATCCGTGTACCCCCATTAGCCCTCCTCATTCTCCCAACCATATTATGTGGGAGTGTGACGAAGGGACTTATTCCCCTGAGAGAGATATTTATTCTCTTTCACGGGTAAATTGTGATTACTTGCAAAAAATAATTTATACAATGTATCATCTAATCACATATGTTTTTTGTTTACTCTTTACTCCAGAATTCACTGGTTTCTTTTCTATCTATTCATCTCTTCAGTCCACACAGGTTGATCTGCGCAGTCAGCTCTGCATAACAAAAAGTAAGTCAAAACTATTTGATCTATTGCCATGGCACCACTGAATATACTTTCCCTGAATGTTCAGGGAATAAATGTCCCTCAAAAAAGGACCAAAGCCTTCCGTACTTTCCATAACAAGAAGGCTCACATAGTATGCCTCCAAGAAACACACTTCACCAAAGATTCTACTCCAAAATATATTTCTCCTTTTTATCAACAAATTTACACGGCTTCTGCCTGTACCAAACAAAGGGGAACTCTAATTGCATTTCACCGATCCACACCATTCACCTTATCATCAGAAATTAAAGACCCAGAAGGTAGATACCTGATACTCATGGGTTATATAATGGATACAGCAATCACTGTGATTTCCTACTACGCTCCTAACAAACAACCTACACCATTCCTCTCACATATATTACAAGTGATTAATACTCACAAAATAGGAACAGTGATAATGTGTGGGGATTCGAACCAGGTCCTCCTCCCATTTCTAGATAAATCACCTTTTACACCATCCAAAATAACCTCTAGATTACCTTTTTCTCAACTTCTTTCCAAATACAATCTGGTAGATTCATGGAGAGAAAGTAACCCAATGAAAAAGAAATTCACTTATTTCTCGCACCCTCATCAAACCTTCACCAGAATAGATCATATTTTTCTAACAATAGGAATGATACCAGAAATTATTGCATCAGATATAATTCCGATTCTGTGGTCTGACCATAATGCAGTATACACTACTATAGCCTCAGCCATACCAAAAGCGCATGACCCAACGTGGTACTTACCGGACATAATGCTCAAACACCCACTACATCAGATGGCCATTGAACAAGCTTTAAAGGAATACATATCAATTAATAATACAACAGACATCTCCCCAATAACACTGTGGGAAGCTCATAAGCCTGTCTTGCGTGGTACAATACAAAGACAAATGGCACTATTTAAACGGGAACGCAAAAATCTAGCAAAAAAACTAGAACTCAATTTTAATGCAGCCTACATATCATTTCAAGATAATCCATCTCAGAGTACAAAATCTCATCTGGAAAAATCTAGATTGGAATACGATCTATTTCTCACTGAGTCAGTTGATAAATCCCTCAAACGCTCCAAACACAATTTCTACATGAATACAAACAAACCAGGTACATATTTGGCTCGGGCATTAAATTCAACTAACAAATCTTTCAAACCAATACGTTTGAAATTATCAAAAAATGTTTACACTTGTAATCCAGTTAAAATAGTCCATAAATTTCACTCACATCTCGCAACTTTATACAAGACAAACAATGAATTTAATCCTACAGAGGCTGAATCCTTCTTCTCAAAAATAAGCTTACCTGAGTTATCTCAGAATGAAAAAAGCAGTTTGGATGAGCCTATAACTATAGATGAAGTTGCTAACGCCATAAAAGACCTAAAACTTAACAAAAGACCAGGCCCAGACGGCTACTCGGCTTTATACTATACAACATTCTCAGAAATACTCTCTCCCATTCTCACTGAAACTTTTAACAAACTTCTAGATGGACATTCTTTTCGGCAAGAAACACTAATGGCAATTGTTTGTATGATCCCAAAACCCCTTTCTGATGATACTTCCTGTGTGAATTATCGGCCTATCTCTCTGTTAAACCTCGATATTAAATTATTAGCAAAAATAATAGCAAAACGCCTCAATAGCATTATAGGAAAATTAATACATAGAGATCAAGTAGGCTTCATGCCAAATAGACAGGCAGGCGATAATATACGCAGGGCAGTGTTATTGGCACATATTGCTAAAAAACGGAAAATCCCTTTATGTTTTCTATCTCTCGATATTAAGAGGGCATTTGACACAGTATCCTGGCAATATATGCAATATTCATTACAAAAATGGGGTTTTGGACCCCATTTTTTAACATGGATCAAAGCATTATATAATAAACCCAAAGCCTATATAAAATATGCTGGATACAAATCTGAAGCCTTTAATATCGAAAGAGGTACCCGACAGGGTTGCCCATTATCTCCCTTATTATTTGCCCTTATACTCGAACCCATGGCCCAATACATCAGAACAAACCAAACTATAACTGGCATTGAAGTAGGAGGTATTACACACAAATTATGTATATTTGCAGACGATATATTACTTTTTCTATCATCACCACAGGTCTCTGGTCCTAACTTAATACCAGCTCTTGATGGATTTGCAGCCCTATCCGGCCTTATGATTAATCCTAAGAAATGCCTAGTGCTTAATATTTCACTCACAAACATGGAATTAATCCCGGCTAGGGCTGCACTCCCATTCACATGGGCAGAAAAATCAATCCCATATCTTGGAATTCATTTAACAGCATCTCATTCTGACTTATTCTCAACCAATTATCCTCCTGTATTAAGACAGATCACAAATCTAATAAAACAATGGTCGCAACTTCCTTTATCCTGGATAGGGAAGATTAATGCAATCAAAATGACTATTCTACCCAAATTGCTTTATCTATTCAGAGTCCTCCCTATTCCAATTCCTTCCTATTTTTTGAGAATAGTACAAAAAAGAGCAACTTCGTTTATATGGGGCTCTTCTAAACCACGTATACCTATACACACACTACATCTTCCCAAAAATAAAGGAGGCCTGGGATACCCTAATTTTACTAACTACTACAGAGCAGCACATTTGGCCAGTCTGTCCAAATACCATGCAAAACAGGAAATCCCATTATGGGTATTTATAGAGGCTTCAGAAAATGACCCTCTATTAATATCAAATTTATTATGGCTTGATCTTAAAGACCGCTTTAAAATTCATAATCCCATAACTAAACACTTCTTATCTCTCTGGGATAAACTAAAAACCAAATATCAGTTACAATCTCCACACAATCCTCTCCTTTCTTTTATCAGAAATCCGGCCTTTTATCCGGCTTGGATCTACCCAAATTCTTTTAAAGCTTGGACAACATCAGGCATTCAGACACTAAATGACCTCATAGCATCTAAATCATTCCTTTCATTCCCATCGCTTAGAGAAAAATATGATCTACCAAACTCTGAGATATTTAGATATCTCCAAATCAAAAATTTCTATACACCATTCCTAAAGGGGGATACACCATTATCCCAATTATCCATTTTTGAATCAATCTGTACAAAAGATCCATTTGCTAAAGGTACAATTTCATCACTTTATAATCAATTATATGGAGTAGCAAATCTTAATAGACCCTCTTACGTTCAGAGGTGGGAGGAGGACCTGGGACGAACTTTAGAAGACACGGACTGGTCTAACATATGGCTCACATCTAAGTCATCTTCACCCAACATCTTAGCACTGGAGACAAATTATAAAGTCCTAACTCGCTGGTACCTTGTACCCGCTAGAGTGGCAAAATATTCACCTAATACCTCAGCTCTTTGTTTTCGAGGATGCCCAGAAATAGGCACATATTTACACATATGGTGGACGTGCCCAGTAATCCAAACCTTCTGGAAGGAAGTCTTCGTGATTGCATCTAAAATATTTAAAAAAATAATACAACCAGATCCATATTTAACTTTACTTAATCTAAAACCGGAATGGTTAACACTCTCTCAATTCAAACTTATGATCCAACTAATAACGGCTGCAAAACAAACAGTGGCCAAGGCATGGAAATCTCCTACATTGGTACTAGCAGAAACAATTCACAGAATGAATAATACAATGTCCCATGCTAAGATGGTAGCCATCGATCAAAATCAAATTCCAAAATTTGAAAAACTTTGGCATCCTTGGATAAAACAACAGTTCCTGTCAAACTTCAATGACTCTGTCCTGTTGCCATGGTAACAGATTAAATGACTTACAGAGACACCCATTCTAAGGCTTCAAAGAGAACTAAAAAGAATAATAAACTGACGAGCGGGACAACCTTGTGGACCATACCTCTACCTTTCAACCCTTTTTCTTCTTTCTCTTTCCTTTTCTCCACCTTACGATTAAAGCTCATTATCAGAATTTATTTGACCTATATACACTCTACTTGTAAACAATATGTATAGTAGGTATAAATCATTTAAATACCTACAAAAGTAACTAAGGAAATGATATATATCTTTAATATAGGTTTACGTGAACCCAATGTTTAATATTTGAAATTTCATGATATTTACCTATATAAACCCTACTGTAAAACAATGAGCTTACTTTATAGATCCTTGTAAACTTACTTTATGTATCTTTATAACATTGTATACTCAATAAACTTCTTTTGACAAGGAAAAAACATTAAATGTGTTTTTACATGCAACTAGTGTAAGTGCCTGAATCTGCCTGTAATGTTGTGTAGAGCAGGACATTCCATTCTCTAAGCCCCAGACTTTGTTTTAATGGTGTTTGTTACTTTATTACATGCTTTTCTCATAAAATGTTTCTTATCACATACAGTTATGTGAAAAAGTAAGTACACCCTATGGACATTCTTGATATTTTCACCATATTTAAAGTTGTTCTAAAGGATTTTTTTATTTAAAAAAATAATAAACATGTTATACTTACCTTCTCTGTGCAATGGTTCTGCACAGAGCAGCCCTGATCCTCTTCTTTTTGGGTTCCCAACCGGTGCTCCTGGCTCCTTCCCTCTGCCTAGTGCCTTTTAATAGTAAGCCTCCTACTATGGGGGCACCCGAGCAAGCTCGCTCCCGAGCTCGGGCCTGCCACCTACTCTCTCCTTATTGGCACACGGGCTGTGATTAAAAGCAGTGGGAGCCAATGGCTCCCACTGCTGTGTGAGCCAATTGAACAGAGAGAGAGTGCTGCTGCTCTTGTGCACATTGCTGGATCGAGATGGGGCTCAGGTAAGTATAAGGAGGGCTTTGGGGGAGCTGCACCCAGAAGGTTTTGAGCTTAATAGAATGCATTAAAGCGGAGTTCCAATTTAAAAAAAAAATTAAAAATCAGCAGCTACAAATACTGCAGCTGCTGACTTTTAATAATCAGACACTTATCTATCCCAGGGTCCAGCGATGCGGGGGAACGAAGCCCCGCTTGTCTCCCCCTCCTCTCTACGCTGGCATTGTCACCGTGGACACCCGGCTGTGGCTTCACAGCCGGGCACGCACTGCGCATGTGTGAGCCGCGCTGCATGTTGTGACTGTCATCTGGGACCTGTGACGTGTTCCAGATGATTGCCAAGAGGGAGAGGTGATCTCCCTTCTGGCACCGTGGAGCCCCAGGAGGAAGTGGGAGCGGGAACCCTCTAAAAAGAGGGTTTCCGCTCCCCCCCCCCAAAAAATGACATGCCAAATGTGGCATGTCAGGGGGTCACCTTCCCTTAAAGCGGAAGTTCCATTTTTGAGTGGAACTTCGCTTTAAGGTAAAAAACCTTGAGCCTTTAGAACCACTTTAAGCAAAGACTAGATTTTCATTCATGCAGTGCCTACAGATATAATTGAACAAATGACACAAAAAATTGTGATGGTGGGGTAAATTTACCAAAGCTATATACTTTACAAGTATGTGCAGGAGATGTGTGTGAACAGTATACCAGTGGGCAGTACTGACAGGAGAGGAATGTGGAGGTTATCATAGAGGGCAGTACATGCAGGAGAGGAGTGTATAGGGTATGACATTGAGTAGCATTTTTAGGATATGAGCGTAGAGAGTATGACAATGAGTTTCCAAGTGAAGAGTGTATAAGAATGGACAGAATATGCAATAGAGGTATGCAGAGGAAATGACAGTAGGCAGTATATGCAGAAAAGATATATATGGTGTACGATCTGGACTGAAAATGGGAATTGTAGGTACTAGTAGCTGTGTACTTGCATGAAGCATCCAGCAATTGCTGTAAATGGGGGTTTAAAAGGTCAGTAAAGGCTATGTGTGTGTGTGTGTGTGTGTGTGAAGGGGTTGAGGGTGCTGGGGATGGGTGAATGTTAGGGGGATGAAATGGCTGCGTAAAAATGTCTATGGGTGCTGTGGAGGTATGAGTATCAGTGGGGAGAATGTGTCCACTGGGAGTTCTCCTTGGAAAGAGGGTTTCTATCAGCTGGTGGTATTCCATGGGGAGAGATTACTGTGAATATCTAACTGATATTCTATATCTAGAAATATCTAGAAGCTGTATGTTCTATGCTGGCAGAGAGATGACAGGATGACAGTTAGGCCCCTTTCAGTATATGGACCTACGGGTGTAAACGGGCTTGTGCCTATTTACATCCTCCTACCTCTGGTCCAGTCGGGTCCACTAAAAATATGGAAGAGGATCTGTCCTGTCGTCTAGGTGGATCAGATCGGAGGGCAGTCAATGGTAAATGGACAGCAGAGTCAATTTACTATCGACTGCCAATAGAGCAGAGTGGGCTCTGTCCGTGTCCACTCTGCATAAACTGAGCAGACATGGATGGCTCATCCGACCTGCTCTTATCAGCAGGGGATCAGCAAACAGATCCCTGACCAATCTCAACTGAGTCCACCCCTTGTGAAAGGGGCCTAATAATCGGTCAGATTAAAGCTAGTGGATCACTGAAGTAGCTAAGAGCTGCAAGAGGCCACATAGGAGAAAAAGGTGGGGGGTATGTGGGAGAACTGGACTACTCCTGGAGAGATCGGGGATATAAAATGCGCTATTGTGACCCCAATGTCCTACATAGAGACAGATGGGATTGGGGGGAATGAGCAGAGCAGCAAAGAATGAGATTGGCAATAGAGGGGAAAAGATGGGCAATGTGAGGACACCAGGGGGTCAGACAGACAAGAAGGGGAAATCCTTACTGGTGGCAGAATCACCCACTGGCAAAATAACACTCAGATTTATGCATTATCCTCAATGGAAAATGAAACTGCAGACAAAATGAAACGTTAACTGACCTTTTATATAATATTAATTCTGTTATGGATACCATTTTTATCTGTAGGCTCTGTTTGAATGAAGATCTAATGGTTTCCTGTTTACGTTTGTTAAGAGTCAACAATTTTGGTGATTTCTTTTTAACATGAATGGTAGGGTATGCTATGTAAAAAAAGACAAGTATAAACTAAGTGATATGCTACAGTGACTTATGGTAAACAACTGGATATAGTATATCTCTGTGGGCTGCGCTGATTGTGTTTTTTTTTCTGTTTCTAAAATGTTTGGTTTGGCAGTAAAATAATGTTAATGTTATGGTAATAATGTTATAATGTTATTTATGGAATACTAAGCAATGTTAACGGTGCTTCTTAAAGCTGAACTCTGACCAAGTAAATAAAAACTTTTCTTGATCTGTCACCAAACGTTCAGAGGGTAGAACATTTTTACTATATTATCATGTAAACACCCTCTATGGCTTACCTATCTCAGTGTAGACATCATATGTATCACCCTGAAGGTTCAGTCAGCTTATCACTTTGGCAGAGTAGGACACAGTTTAGTGAAGTTAAAGGGTAACTCAACTTTCATAGAAATAAATATAGCAAATAAAAAAAAAAAGGAAGAAGAAAATGCAGCATAAACAAGACATATTTTAATCTAAAATGGTATTAAATGCAAAACCAAAAAAGAAATATATTGCAGCTTACCAGTCCTTGGATGTGTGGGCTACATTCATTTTCTTTTTTTTTTCCTGGCTATTCCCCTCTCCATTTTCATATGGTGATCTGGCTAGTAACACACCTCCTTTATTAGAGTGACTCCACTCTGGATGGCACCTTTGGACAGCAGCATTGTAAGTCTGGGGGGAGGGGAGTGTTAGATGGACTATCAGATTTAGATATACTAACACATTGAAGCCAAACTCCAGCTCATAAGGCAGTTACATAAGCAGTTACAGCAAACTTTTTTTTTTTTTTTTTGAGATAAAGGTTTTACATGAATAAATAAAAGCCGACCATTGTAAGCACCCCAGTCATTGGTAAATGGTTTGTCTCAACACTCTAAACTGCTAAATTTGCAGGAAAGCTTATTCTGTTGAAAAACAACAGACTTACTGACAGGATCACCAGGTGAAAATAAAAGACAACTTTAAAAAAAGAAAACAAATGCAGCAATCACATCTAATGCCCCGTACACACGGTCGGGTTTTCCGATGGAAAATGTGTGATAGGACCTTGTAGTCGGAAATTCCGACCGTGTGTCCGCACATTTCCATCTGATTTTCCGACACACAAAGTTTGAGAGCTTGCTATAAAATTTTCTGACAACAAAATCCGTTGTCTGAATTTCCGATCGTGTGTACACATATCTGACGCACAAAGTGCCACGCATGCTCAGAATAAATAAAGAGATGAAAGCTATTGGCTACTGCCCTGTTTATAGTCCTGACGTACGTGTTTTATGTCACCGCGTTCAGAATGATCGGATTTTCCGACAACCTTGTGTGACCGTGTGTATGCAAGACAAGTTTGAGCCAACATCCGTCGGAAAAAATCCTAGGATTTTGTTGTCGGAATGTCCGATCAATGTCCGACTGTGTGTACGGGGCATTAGAATTGTTCAGCTTTGATATAGTAAATGTTTGCTTGCAGGTTTAATACTGCCTTAATGTTAATAAAAATTACCTTTCCTTTTCAATCTGCAGTGCTGTTATTTCATGTAATCCAATACGGCCACTCAGAGGCGATTTGTACATAGTTGGTGTACAATTTGACTACAGAAATTTAATTTCCTGCTGGACTCACTCATTTTCTCAGAAGTCTGCATTAAAATTCAGGTCAACTTTTGGGCATCCTTTGTATTATAGAATTTAAGTATTGGTGAGATACTCTCCAATGGTTAATTACTTCCTAATTACATTGAGAGTGCACCAGCTGACTATAATGTACCAGACCCTTACATTCGGAAACAGTTTGCAATCAGTCTGGTGAAACTTAGAGCTATTCCTCAACAGTAACAAAAAGTAGGAACCTCCTACAAGGTTTGTAAAATGCAACGTGCATTGATTACCCAGAGGGGATTGTTTTTTTTTTTCTTAACAAAAGGGGAGTAATGCTGACCATACACTATACAAAAAAATCGTTCAAACCCATTTTCGAAAAATGAAAATTCGGCCGTGAGAGCAAACGATACACATTAACCTTTCAATTTATCATTCCTTTGGCAGAAAATTTCCAAACTTGTCCCCTTTTTTTCAATGTGAAAACGTCCCAGTCGATTACCGATTTGTGCCCATTAACTGGCCAAAAAACAAACAAACTGTCTAAATGACTGAATTTCGGCCGATTTTTCGTATACTGTATGGCCAGCATAACTCTTTAACCACTTGCCCTCTGGAAAGTTTTACCCCCTTCATAACCAGGCCATTTTTTGCTACTTTAACTGGCAATAGCACGGTCATGCAACACTGTACCCAAATGAGATCAGAGCTTTATTTTGATGGTATTTGATTACCACTGAGTTTTTAATTTTTTGCGATATAAAAGAAAAAAGACTGATCAATATTTTTTATTTTCTATATCCAATATAAAAATTTTAAAAATCGTATTACTTCATAAACTTTGGCCAAAATGTATTTTGCTACATGTTTTTGAGAAAAAATATCCCCATGAGTGTATATTTATTGGTTTGCGTGAAAGTTATAGTGCCTACAAACTATGGTGTATATATACTGGAATTTTTTTTTTCTATTTTTTTTTTTAAACTACTAATGGTGGCGATCAGTGAATTATAATAGGACTGTAGCGGCCAATCTGGTGATAGCTGACACTGGCTGGTGGGTACGTTAACTAAAAACTGACATCAATAGTGACACTATTACACTGATCTGTGCTAATACTATACACTGTCACTGTACTAATGACACTGGCTGGGAAGGGGTTAACATCAAGGGGTTAACCGTGAGCCTAACAATGTGGATTGTATGTAATATGTGCTGCTTTTACTAAGGATGTTTTTACTAAGGATGTTTTTTTTTTAACCTGCTAGCAGGGAATAAAAAAAAACAAAAAGATCCTCTGTCAGTGAACAGAGCTTTGTATTTTTTACAGTCACAGAGATCTGTTCTGTGAAACACTGAGCTGATCAGCGGGTCCTGGTGGTCAATCATTGGCCGAGACCTGCTGATTGGCTTTTGCTGTAATGAAGCACAGCTGGGCCAGTGGACGAGCAGATCGTATGATCACATGCCTGATGAAGGGGTCCTGCATGGCTCCAAAACGTTGTTTGCTGTGATGATGTGATCGCTGAATAAAGCTTTGGACCAAATTTTGGAGACCTATGGTGTGCTGGTGACATCTCACGCTCTGATTGTTCGTGGTTCCAGCCGGTGGTCGTCTCAGCACCCACTTTTACATACATTTTTAAGAAGTTCCCAAAAAGAAAGAAATGCGTACCTAAGAACAGGGTGACACTGTAGGTACATATGTGGTGATGTGCCAACGTCCCAATAGTGGATCAATAAGATTTATAACAACTAGAAAAATGGACTTTCAAGGTATACGGACATACTGACTATAAAAGATTAAAATAGTTTTATTTTATTATAATCTACATAGATAGAAACAGTTAATATAAATAACATATTCCATAGAGGAAAATTGTTTTTGTATGTGCTTAATGTTTCCTATCCTGCATATAACCACGACACCACTTATTGTAACATATATGTAATAGAACATTCAGAAACAAACAGGGAACAATTTCCAAGTTAATGTTACGATTATAGATGTAAGCTGGTGGGTTGTGGGTCAGGTTGTAGGTCCAGGTAGGTATTTCCTTAGTAGCTCCACTTTTACATACAGCCACTTTTACAGGAACGTGTGTGTTGAGCATAGTGCGTCAGATCACGTACTAAGTACGTGATCCAGTGCAGAGAGGCTGCTTTGCCACCATATTTCTACGTTAGGCGGTCGGAAAATGGTTAAAGCACTGCTGACTTCCATCATCCAATCATGTGCAAGCAAAATACAGTTTTTCTTTTTCCTTGTGCGTGATTGGGTGTTCTGTGCAATTTTCACCACATTCCATAAACTAAGGAAACATTCCCTTGCAAAGTGAACAGTTTAATTGCCTTTAGTAAATCAATCTCATTGTGTGTACAGCATTGGTCCCTGCAAAGCTAGCACTTGTCAAGGGACAATGTTCATATATGCAGCTCTGGTGTGCCGAGGTGAACACTGCCTTCTAGGATGGGCAGTAAGGTGACCGGTCTCTCAATACAAAGCAAGATAGCTGATGAGGCCAGTCCCCATTAGGGGAAGCTACATTAGAAGGGATTATAGCCAGTATCTTAGGGCATCACTACTGACAGTGACATATTAATCCAGTAAGCTTGCACATGGATTTACTAATTCTCTTTCAGTTCTGTCCTTTGGGTTCAGCTTCAGAAACATACTGTGCTTCATGTTTTCTGGCAAGATTTTGAATTTTATCTGTTTCTGTAAGAATTCATTTATTCCCATGTGTAGAACCCGTGATAAACTGAGGTCATTGTTGCTTTATACCATGCCTGTAAGTATTTTGCACAACCCAATTCTCTGATCAAAATCACTGCTGTGTACTGTGTGACAGGAAGTGATAATCTCTCTGAGAGGATGTGCGTCCACCCACAGGGACTTTCACACACACAATCATTTGTAATCAAGCCATAAAAGCAATACTCCCTCAGGACTGAGTATTATTCTCATTTTAGTGATTTACACAGTGTGTTCCATTAGACCTCTTTACAGTGTTACCTGCTTACACCTGTACTTTGGCTCATTGCTTGTATGATGACCTCTATATACAAATTACATACATTTCATATTCAGGTTTATGTAGGCTAGGGTATGGTTTTTATGTAAATCTGTTAAAGTTTCTAGAAATTTTCAGAGCAAAAAATATTTAAAACTGAACTGGCATAGCTGACTTCCTTTTCAGTTGTCCCACAGGAGTAAACTACCTACATTTATTTGAATGTTGTTATCAACAACTTCATTCAATGCATATATTTAATTTTATTTTTGCTATAGTTTTTGATGGAGTGGGGAAGTGGAGAGGTCTAAAACATGTCTCGGCTGTCCTTACTAGACCCAGAAACACAACAGGATTTTAGAGAAAATCTCATCTTCTTTTATCTCTTCAAGCCCATCTCATCCTCTGGGAATATGCTTCCCCCATTCAACCATCGCGTGAAGGTCTTAATTGGGCCCCCTGGACATCCACTGGACTCCTGCTAGAGTTGCCTCGGGGATGATTTGGCTCTGCTGATAAAGTATAATGGCTACTAAGCCTAATAATAATTAATTTATTAGTGCAGGAACCTTTTCTAAAGTCGGACAGACTTGTGTAGTATCAGTTAAGAGAGCTCTCATAGGGAAACATTGAATTTCACATGCCATCTGACTTGGGGTCCCACAAATTGGGCTATATGTGGCATCAGTGTGAACCGAACCTTATAGACTTTCTAGATTTACCTTACCAGTAAAAAACACTGGTGCATTTTAGTTTATCAGGTCTCTATTTTTCTTTATAATCAAATATTATTAAGGTTTTCACAACACAAATCCAATGATGATCCAAATTAATCAAAAGCTATCACGCTGACCAGGGTCCTATAATTGTATAAACCATGTCAATGGCATCAGAATAGCTTTAAACAGCATCACGCAAAAAACAAGAAAAGAAAAATTTCATTGAAAAAAGAGAAAATTAAATCACATTTACATAGTCACATGTTTCGGTAAAAAAATCCTACATTCCGATAAGCAATCCTGGAGGTATATTACTCAAGTGTGCCTGAATACAAACTAGCAATCTTTCCCTATGTAAAGACCTGAGGAGGAGAGGAAGTGGACAACCTTCCACATCAGTAGGTTCCTACATATCTGGAAAATCATAGAAACATAGAAAAGTGACAGCAGAAAAAGACTAGTAGTAGTAGTAGAGTAATCCATCGATTCTGCCCATTTTATTTATTTATTAGTTTTTTTTTTGTTTGTTTTTTTGTTTGTTGGTTTTTTTTGTTTTTCATTAACCTTGTTGTCTGACTCTATGTTTATCCCAAGCATGTTTGAAGTCATTTACTATTGACTATCTCACTACCTCTGTTGGTAGTTTATTCCAATCTTCAAATACCCTTTCAGTAAAATAATACTTTCTAAGATTTGTTTTGAACTTTACTCCAGTTAGTTTGAGGTCATGTCCCCATGTTCTTGATTTTAGTTTCATATTGAAAAGACCGCCTTCCTGAACCTTATTCACCCCCTTGATGTATTTAAAGGTTTTAATCATGTCTTCCCTTTCCCTTCTGCCCTCCAGACTGTACATATTAAATTCCTGAAATCGATCTCGATATGTTTTATCCCCCAAACCTTTCACCATTTTTGTTACCCGTCTTTGAACTCTTTCTATAAATACACCCCACCCTGCCATTATATCTTTAGACTTCATCACTGTATCATTTTCAGTATGAACCTATCATTCAGCCTCCATAATCTGATCCACTTCCCTCTTCCAGTCAGCAAGAGCGGGGCAGGTAGATTGTTTCCAAAATTGTGGAATTAAGCACTTAGCTGCGTTAAGTAAGTGTGGAGTCACACTATGCTTGTATGCTTTAAAGGAGAAAGGAGTATCATGGAAAGGATAGTTGAGGGGTGTAGGCTTAATAGAGTTTTATCAGGTCTTGATCATAGTGATACTGACTTTGATAACATTAGCAAGCCATCTAACAAGTACATGCATTCTACTACATTACAATGGTAAAAACTTAAACACAAAATCATTTAGCCCAGCCTGTCTTGGTCTTTTTATGTATGGTTCAGAAATGTCAAGCATTTACTTTTTAAATAGCTGGCTACCTTAATCACTTGCTTACTGGGCACTTAAACCCCCTCCTGTCCAGACCAATTTTTAGCTTTCAGTGCTGATGCGCTTTGAATGACAGTTGCGCAGTCATACAGCACTGTACCCAAATTAAATTTTTATCATTTTTTTCCCACAAATGGTGGTGGTATTTGATCACCTCTGCGGTTTTTATTTTTTGTTAAAAAATTTTAAAAGTCCGAATTTTTAAAAAAAAATTAAATTTTTTAAATATTTTGTTATAAAATTTTGCAAACAGGTAATTTTTCTCCTTCATTGATGTAGGCTGATGAGGCAGCAATGATGGGCACCGATAGGTGGCAGTGATGGGCACTGATGGGTGGCAATGATGGGTGGCAATAATGGACACTGATTGGCACTGGTTGGTTACACTGATAGGCAGCACTGCTAGGTGGCAATGATTGGCACCACTGGTGGGCATTGACAGGTAGCACTTGTGGACATTGATAGGTGGCAATCATGGGCAATGATAGGCGGCACTGGTGGGCACTGGCAGGTGGCACTGGCAGGGGGTACTAGTGGCACAGATGAGGCAGAATTGCCTCTTCCTCTTCGGGACCGTTGTCCCTTGCACATAAGCCAGTGATCGGCTTTTTTTTCTCCTCATGCTATGGAGACACAAAAACGATTGCTGAGCTTTTGTTTACATCATGTGATCAGCTGTCATTGACTGACAGCTGATCACGTGGTAAGGGGCCGGGATCAGCCCCTTACTCGGATCTGTGATCACCCGAGTCTCAGTGACTCGGTGATCACAGCTTGCGCTGCGCACGCCTGCAAAGGGAAGGATGTCATATGACGGTCTCCCAGAAATTCAGGTCAGCGCTGTGGCCAACATTCGGCTATAGCGCGGACGCCAAGAGGTTAAACAAGATTAATATTGATGTGATGAAGCACTGAATAGGTTGAAACACATTAGCAAATGTGAATTATTGTTGTCAGATTTCACTTGGTAGTAGGGGGGTCATTTTGTCTAGAGTGGTGAAATCTGCTTTTACATTTATTCTGTATATAGACTTATTTGGGACATCTGGTTACCAATAAGTTTACTATCCATCTTATATACTAAACCACAGCACAAGGCACAAAATTGAGACTATTTTAGCTCTCATCTTATGGTATTGTATATTTTGGAGCCATGCCACACTTTAAAATTAGCAGGAAAATAACTTTATATAGCATTTATAGGTAAGTACATTTCTCAACATCTTCTGGTCATAGAGGAAAGATATACTGTGCCTCTATGTGGACAGATGATCTGTTGTTTTTATTCTATCCACTAGCAGAGTTTAAAGCTATACATTGAAAGGGTGTCCCTGTTCTGCCAGCTAGATGATCTCATTTTGGACATGTGCTAAATAAGTGCTACTTTAGAATGCAGTCTTTCAACCTTTTTATTTTAGTTACGTTATAAACGGGGAAAGCAAAATCTAGAATGAATTGTGGAAAAACACATGGCAGATTTTGCAATTTTGTATATGTTTTGGGAAGCAATTCTAGTCATTCATAAATGTTGCACTCCTAGGATATACTTTTCCTAATGTAGTAAATTTCAAGTGATTCAGAGCTATACATATAACAAAGTGAGACGATAGACATGCAAGAAAAAAACCTGTCATGTTTAGCAATTAGGGATGGACGGATGGGTTTGCCTGTTCGGCCGTTCGCCGAACACCCGAATTTGCAGGGTGTTCACCCCAATGATGAAAAAGAAAAAACATAATAAACAAATATTTGAAGGTTAAAATGTAAAAAAATAAAAATAAAAAATGTAATTAAAAAAAAACACTGAACACTGTCCACCCCCCCCCCCCCCAAAAAAAAGAAAGCATTGTAAAACAAATAATAAGTAAATAAATTGTAAAAAAAAAAAAAAAAACGACTGACACAGTCCAAGCCTCATCAGTTCCCATCAGTGCTGCATATTAGTGCCACTGACACATGAAAAAAAAAAGTATCTGTAATCTGTGTTGGTGAGTCCTTGATAAAAGTATCGGTGCTTGTCTTAAAAAAGTGGTATCAGTGCAACCCTACTCAGTGCTGTCATTGTCTGGGAATAACTGGCTTTCCTGTGATGGGGACATTTACACTGATTATCAGTGCAGCCTCATCAGTGCCAGTCATTGCCCATCAGTGCATCATATCAGTGCCCATCAGTGCAGCCTATCAGTGTCCATCAGTGCATCAATTTATCATAGAAACAAAGAAAAATATTTTTTTCAAAATTTTAGGTCTTTTTTCATTTGTTTAGCAAAAAATAAAAAAACAGTGGTGATTAAATACTACCATACTACCAAGAGAAAGCTCTAACTGTCTCAAAAAATTATAAAAAATGTTGTTATGGGTACAGTGTTGCATGACACTGCCATTTTCATTCAAAGTGTGACAGCGCTGAAAGCTGAAAATTGGCCTGGGCAGGAAGTGGGTGAAAGTGATCCTATTGGCCCCCAAGGAGGAGGAGGGAGGAGATGCAGGGGAAGCCGCCGAAGGAATCCCTGCCCGTGACCTAGATGGGGTAAGTGCAGGGCTGGTGACCGATTGACCGGGGGGCGGGGGTGGTGTGCCTGTGACCCGACCGACCAGCTGCCACTGCAATTGGGACAACTGATCTGGTGAAAACTATGTTCCATTTACTTTGCAGAGATTTCAAACTTAAGATTGAAAGCAAAGTCTCCTCAACAGGAAACATAGCAAAATACAAACTGCCAGGCTTTAACCCTTTCCTATTTTATAGAAGACTACAAAACGGTTTGGCTATGCATACATTTTAAATGTAGCATTGGACCTCCCCATCCCAAATCCAGTCCTGATGACTACAAATCTCTCAAAAACCTATTGAATTTTTTTTTTCATTATTCTAACAGTTGGCAGACATACTGTATTCCTAGAAACCAATAAAAATAACTGCCAAGTACACATCCACTGTATGTGCTTACAGGTGAATCTTTGTCCTTTTAGTTGCCAAAGCTTGATTTCTTTTTTCTTCTTCAGACTAGTTGCTCCTTTATTTGAACCTAAAGAATTTTTACAGTTAGAAATAATTTTATCCCACTGACTCAGCCGTGTATAATAGAAGCAGTGATATGTTGAACCTTAAGTTGAGTTTATAAATCCCGGGATCAGTAGCTCATGCATGAAGTCTTCGGGTGGCTTTCTTTAACTATGTATTTGTAAAACATATATTCATTTATTTTTCTAATTAGAGACATAAAGTTTTATCCATATGTGCCATGTAAGCATAACATAAGACTAAAAGCCTTATTGCAGCCGTTAAAGCTGTGCATTATCTGGCCTACATACTATTCAGGAAACATTACACAACCTTAGCAAACGATGTAGAAACACATTTTACACAGTGAAAATGGAACTCTAAGCTGGCGGTGTTCTCTTTCCAAAAATGTGATGTCACTCACAACTAAGTGGGAGAACCATTTTTTCCCTTAAAATAAGCTGCAGAAAAGCCCCTTCCTCCCCTCCACCCATCTTGAACAACGCTTGCCATATAGCAATTCTTTATGCTTTAAGAAATAATATAAACTCTGGATGTTTCAATCTACAACACTATATTTCACTATAATGATAAACATGGAGTGTATGCATAACGACAATGTTTACACTTCCTGTAACATAAGTCACATGGGGTGTGTTTCAGGATATTATCAATGAGTCAGCACTCTCATGGCAATAACTACAGTACAAAAATAAGCAAATGCTCAGAGGCGAAAGCAGCTAGCACAAAAGATGACAAACCTTATATTAAAAATAAACCAAAAAAGTTCAGCGCATTAATCACCAAGTGCATCCCAGTATGAATCAATCAAGCATGACATCTAATTGAATAGAACTAGGCATTAGCCACTTACCGACAGTATAACTTAGATATACAGTGGCAAAGTGGCACAGCTGTGCCGGATCATGCACCTAGTACGTGATCCGACACTTCCGGGTGTGGGGCGTGCATGCGCGCTGCTGGTGGCTCGCTCCTGCTGTGGTCGCACACAGCGGGAGCAGAGCGGCAGGTACCGCAGACTCGATGTCCGCTGGCACCTGCCATTTGTTCATTACACAGGCAGAAGGACGATCTACCTATGTAAACAAGGCAGATCACTGTTCTGTCAGTAGGGAAGACATTGATCCTGTGTTTCTGCAAAGCAGGGACATGGATCTTTGCCTTCCCTTAGTAAAAGCACCTCCCCCACAGTAGACAAGGACTGGCTAGGAACACATTTAACCCTTTGATTGTCCCTGATGTTAACCCCTTCCCTGCCTGTGTCATTAGTACAGTGACAGTGCATATTTTTTTAGCACTGATCACTGTATTAGTGTCACTTGTCCCCAAAAAGTGTCAGTTAGTGTCTGAATATCCACCGCAGTATCGCAGTTCCGCTAAAAGTCTAGGTGACGGGGGAGGGTCCAGAGGAAGAGATAGTCAGCGCGGAACATATTCCAGAGGGTAGTATTGGGGGCATTAGTGGTAGGTTGACTAAAGCACACAAACCCAAGGTAAGTATAGTAACAAGTCCCAGTTGCAATCTCAAAACACCCAGAAAGAGGATAGTATGTGACCGGTCTAAACCACGGGGCATGTTCACCAATGCCAGGAGCCTGACGGACAAGATGGGTGGACTAGAGATACTGTTGTACGAGGAGGATTTTGATTTTGTGGGAATTTCAGAGACCTGGTTTGGCTGACAACCATTCAAAGGTATTCCCTTTATAGCAGGGATAGAGAGGGTAAAAAAGGGGGAGTGGTATGTCTATGTATAAAGAATAATGTACAAGTGAATGTGAGAGATGACATCACTAAGGGAGCTAGAGAGGAGGTGGAATCCTTATGGGTAAAGCTCCAAAGGGATGAAGCTAAGGGGAAAATACTTGGAGTATGCTATAGGCCCCCTAACCTGAGGGAGGAGGCGGAGGTGAACCTCCTATCACAATTTGGATTAGCAGCAAGGATGGGAAGTGACATCATAATAGGGGATTTTAATTATCAAGACGTAGACTGAGTGGAGGGAACCACGCATTTGTCTAAGGCTCGGCAGTTCATAGATGTGGGTAAAAATGTAACGCTAATAAAGGCTGTGTGAAACAGCTGTGTGGACATAAAAAAATAAAAATTAATAATTAAGGACATGTGAATGTACATATATAGAATATGAACTACAAATCAGCAAGTCCTGTAGAGTGGTAAATCACAGGTGAATCAATAAAAAAGTGATATGTAAATCACAAATACAAAGTGATAGTGATAATGGCAAGGAGTCCGTCAGATGGTGGACATCTACGTGTAAGCAGTCAAAGACAAAAAATATAACATTGGCAGCAAGTATCCCCAAAGGAAATGATTATGAGGACCAGGAGTCTATTAAATTGAGGACATCTTCATATGAGCAGTTAGGGACATCAAGAGTAGTGTTGACAGAAGATATCATTAAAAAGGAAATAAATGGGTACTCTTACTGGAACGAATGGATCTGGTTATCAGCGACACCAGATCAATTAGGCATGGATAGAGACAGCTTGAGGTATCCTGGAATGGTCAGCAGGGAAACTGGAGAAGGCTTTGGTATATTTGAAAGACAGAATCCATCCAATATGATCACCGCTAGTAGATCGACCTCACATGTAGCTCCCTCAGCTGGGTGTGTGCCACACCATGCCATCACAGTGCCATCTAGATAAAGGAAGGCCCATAGATGTGGTGTATCTGAATTTTGCAAAAGCATTTGACACAGTTCCCCATAAACATTTACTGTACAAAAGAAGGTCCATTGGCATGGACCATAGAGTGAGTACATGGATTGAAACCTGGCTACAAGGGCAAGTTCAGAGGGTGGTTGTAAATGGGGAGTACTCAAAATGGTCAGGGGTGGGTAGTGGGGTCCCCCAGGGTTCTGTGCTGGGACCAATCCTATTTAATCTATCCATAAACAACCTGGAGGATGGGGTAAACAGTTCAATCTCTGTATTTTAACCAAAAAAAGGGGGAAAATTCAATGGCTGCAATTAGAGAAACAAAATTTGGTGTTGCTTCTCAATTATTGAGAAGGTAAAGTCCCTTGAAATAACTTGTATCGAGGAAACAATTGGCAGCAGTGTTGCTGGTGTGGGTATATAGTCCTGATTGAATCCAAAGATGTAACTGTAGAGTATCCTCTATGCTCACAAGAGGAACTATGTTCCAAGGTAACCCAGAGGGTGGAACCAGTGATATAGTGGTGCAAGTTGACTACTAATAAAGGATTGGATTATTTCTGTATCCTAATTAGATCCAACAGAGGATAACATGCTCAGTGTACTGATCCTTGACACACACATTTTTCCCTGTACACAGCACTGTATTTTTTGGCTGTATTAGGAATAAGGGGCTGTAGTGATGCTCAGCACGACTGGTCAACTCTTAGACACCGGACTCATAGCATATATCCAAACACTCTGTAATTGTCCCTTGGTACAGGTGCTAACAGCTCATGTGACTCTTCCAGAATTCCATGGCTTCCATTCTATCTTCCAGTTATCAGGCTAGAAGGCTCCCTCGCTCGTCGTGGACTCACTTCCTGGCCTGTACTGAGGGACAATTACAGAGTGTTTGGATATATGCTATGAGTCCAGTGTCTAAGAGCTGACCAATCGTGCTGAGCATCACTACAGACGGATATTGTATGGCCGGCCCCTTATACCTAATACAGCCAAAAATTATAGTGCTGGGTACGGGGTAACATTTTAGGTCTGTTTAACCCGATCAATTAACATCACAAATATGTGTATCAAGGATCAGTACACTGAGCATGTTATCCTCTGTTGGATCTAATTATGATACAGCAATAATCCGATCCTTTATTAGTAGTCAACTTGCTTCACTATATCACTGGTTCCACCCTCTGGGTTACCTTGGAGCATAGCTCCTCTTGTGAGCATAGAAGATACTCTACAGTTACATCTTTGGATTTAATCAGGACTATAGACCCACACCAGCAACACTGTTGCCAATTGTTTCCTTGATACAAGTTATTTCCATGGACTTTACCTTCTCAATAATTGAGAAGCAACACCAAATTTTGTTTCTCTAATTGCAGCCATTGGATTTTCCAGGCTAGAAATCAGATTCTTTTCTTTTCTTTTCTCCCCTCTTTCCATTAGTATTTTGTGGACTCGAGTCTTCCGGGGACCCCTGTGTGGATGCCATATTTTTCTACTTTTAATTTATATATACGACACATTTAGTCATGGCATGGACACCCATGCATAGATTTCTGGCGTCCAGACTATTGTTTGTTTATGTATTGTGACTTGTATTTGTTGTCTTGTGCTGTGTGTTGTCATATTTGGAGACTATGTTACATAGTAGCCTCTGGATATATGTCATGTTATCAGTGTCTTAACTTTTATCTCCCATTGGGGAGGTTAATGGAATTTTATTCATTAATAAATGTTCTATATACTTTTCCATACATTGTATGTTGTGTCACTCATTTGGTCTTCTGGTTCCTTACTATCTTGGTAAGGACAACCCCGTTCTTTGATATATGCAATCTCTGTATTTGCGCATGATACTAAGCTAAGCAGGTCAATAACTTCTCAACTTCTCCACAGGATATGGAAACCTTACAAGAAGATCTGAACAAATTAATGGGTGGGCAACAACATGGCAAATGAGGTTTAACCGCTTCAGCCCCGGAAGATTTTACCTCCTTCCTGACCAGAGCATTTTTTGTGATTCGGCACTGCGTCGCTTTAACTGACAATTGCGCGGTCATGCGACGTGGCTCCCAAACAAAATTGATGTCTTTTTTTTCCCACAAATAGAGCTTTCTTTTGGTGGTATTTGATCGCCTCTGCGATTTTTATTTTTTTCGCTATAAACAAAATAAGAGCGACAATTTTGAAAAAAACGCATTATTTTTTACATTTTGCTATAATAAATATCCCCCAAAAATATATAAAAAAAACATTTTTTTCCCTCAGTTTAGGCCGATCGTATTCTTCTACATATTTTAGGTAAAAAAAAATCGCGATAAGCGTTTATTGATTGGTTTGCGCAAAAGTTATAGCGTTTACTAAATAGGGGATAGTTTTATGACATTTTTATTAACAATTTTTTTTTTTACTAGTAATGGCGGTGATCAGCGATTTTTATTGTGACTGCGACGTTATGGCAGACATGTCAGACATTTTTGACACATTTTTGGGACCATTGTCATTTATACAGCGATCAGTGCGATTAAAAATTCACTGATTACTGTGCAAATGACACTGGCAGTGTAGGGGTTAACCACTAGGGGGCGGGGAGGGGTTAAGTATGTCCTAGGGGAGTGATTACTAACTGTAGGGGGATGGGCTGTATGTGTGACGTCACTGATCTCTGCTCCGATGACAGGGAGCAGAGATCGAGTGACACTGTCACTAGGCAGAACAGGGAGATGCTGTTTACATCAGCATCTCCCCGTTCGTCCTCTCCGTGAGGTGATCGCGGGTATCCCCGCGTCGATCAAGTCCGCGGGACCCGCGACCCGACTCACGGAGCTCCCGGCCGGCGCGCACGCAATGGCACGGCGGGGAATTCAAGTGGACGTACCTGTAAGTCCATTTGCCCAGCTGTGCCATTCTGCTGACGTACATTGGCATGCGCCGGTCGGGAACTGGTTAATGTAGAAAAATTTAAAATAATGCATTTGGGTGGCAAAAATATGAATGCAATCTATACACTAGGGGGAAAACATCAGGAGGGAATCTAGGATGGAAAAGGAACTGGGGGTCCTAGTAGATGATAGGCTCAGCAATGGCATGCAATGCCAAGCTGCTGCTAACAAAGCAAACAGAATATTGGCACGCATTAAAAAAGGGATCAAATCCAGAAACAAAACGATAATTCTCCCTCTCTACAAGACTCTTGTCCGGCTGCACCTGGAGTATGCTGTCCAGTTCTGGGCACCAGTCCTCAGGAAGGAGGTACTGGAAATGGAACGAGTACAAAGAAGTGCAACAAAGCTAATAAAGGGTCTGGAGGATCTTAGTTATGAGGAAAGGTTACAAGCACTGAACTTATTCTCTCTGGAAAAGAGATGCTTGAGAGGAGATATGATTTTAATATACAAATACTATACTGGTGACCCCACAATAGGGATAAAACTTTTTAGTGGAAGGGAGTTTAGCCGCTTCAGCCACGGACCATTTGGCTGGCCAAAGACCAGAGCGCTTTTTGCGATTCGGCACTGCGTCGCTTTAACTGACAATTGTGCGGTCGTGCGACGTGGCTCCCAAACAAAATTGACGTCCTTTTTTTCCCACAAATAGAGCTTTCTTTTGGTGGTATTTTATCACCTCTGCGATTTTTATTTTTTGCGCTATAAACAAAAAAAGCAACAATTTTGAAAAAAAAAACGCATTATTTTTTACTTTTTGCTATAATAAATAATCCCAAAAAATATATAAAAAAACTTTTTTTTTCTCAGTTTTGGCCGATACGTATTCTTCTACATTTTTTTGGTAAAAAAAATTGCAATAAGTGTATATTGATTGGTTTGCACAAAAGTTATAGCGTCTACAAAATAGGGGATAGTTTTATGGCATTTTTATTAATATTTTTTTTTTTTTTACTAGTAATGGCGGTGATCAACGATTTTTATCATGACTGCGACATGGCGGACACGGCAAACAATTTTGACACATTTTTAGAACCATTGACATAAAAATGCACTGATTACTGTAAAAATGTAACTGGCAGTGAAGGGGTTAACACTAGGAGGCAGTGAAGGGGTTTATGTGTGTCCTAGTTTGTGTTCTAACCGAAGGGGGATGAGAACTGTGCAGGGAAGCTAACAGATCGCTGTTCATACTCTGTATGAACAGACGATCTGTCAGTTCTTCCCTCAGAGAACTGGAAACTGTGTGTTTACACACACAGTTCCAGGTTCTCCGTGTGTCTCCCGAGCGTTCTCGGCTTGGGGAGCGAGTGGGGGCGCGCGCCTCCTAGTGGCCACAGGGCGAAGCGACATTACATAACGTCGTTTCGCCCAGCCATACCATTCTGCTGCAGTACAACTGCGGCGGCTGGTCAGCATGTGGTTAACAAGACACATGGCCACTCAATAAAATTAGAAGAAAAGAGATTGAACCTTAAACTACATAGGGGGTCCTTTTCTTCTGTAAGAGCAGCAAGGTGGTGGAATTCCCTCTCACAGGCGATGGTTTCAGCGGGGAGCATCGACAGTTTCAAAAAACTATTAGATAAGCACCTGAACGACCACAACATACAGGGATATACAGTGTAATACTGACATATAATTACACACATAGGTTGGACTTGATAGACTTGTGTCTTTTTTCAACCTTACCTACTATGTAACTATGTAACTGACCAGTGGTCTCTGGTAAAGTTCAGAGTGTTAACCGAAAAAGAGAAGAGTGGGAGACAAGAGAGCCCATACATTGTAGTAGATTGATTCAGAAACAAGGATAATAAAATTCTTCCACAATAAAATAATAAAAGGTCAAAATGAACTTGGAACTGTGGTCACCCAGCAGAGGGGGGGGGGGGGGGGGTGGACATGCAGTGTTCCTAGTTTGTGGGTGGAGAAAATCTGTCTCCATGCAGGGTCAGTATGCTCACTGAAACAAAAAGAAGACAAGGGCGCACCAGCCTTGTGCATTAACTTTAAAACATTTATTAAATTAAAAATAATAAAAGAAGTGCAATGCAACGTCTGTGCGTTCCTCCACGACCCCTGGAAGGTTTTCGCTCATTCCAAATCGCAGACTGTCCACTGGTGCGATTTTATGCTGTGCCTCCTCCACTAATCGCTTGTGAGTCACTTCTTTTATTATTTTTAATTTAATAAATGTTTTAAAGTTAATGCACAAGGCTGGTGCGCCCTTGTCTTCTTTTTGTTTCGGTTTCTACTAGGATCCCCATCCTTGAGGGCAGCAAGGTCTATGTTTATGTACTACACTTGGTGATCCACCTGTGCGCAGGAGTTACTTTTTTCTCTCTTTTTTTTCTCTCTTTCAGTATGCTCACTCTCTCTGCCTTGAGCATTCCCATCCTGGATGCTTTGTGGGGTGCAGAGTTGCCTAATTGGTTATTCAAAGGATAGGCATAAGTCGTCTGCTTTAGTAAAACATCCAGTTACTTTATTTCACCAAATAAAATGTGTTTCATGGCTTTAAATTGCCACTTTCTCCCTCACGTGATTGAATGGAGGTGGTCTGAATGGGAGAAGCTCCTTAAAAGTGGTCTGTGCGGAGGAGTAGAGCCTATTATAGTCAAAGATCTGTTATCAAGAGTGCATCCCTCCCACCTGCCCTACGTGTTGCGTTTTGGGGGTCCCTGTGATTGGTTTAGCATAGTGATATTGTTTGGGTAATAGTTAGGGACCCATCTTTGGCACAGTCAGCCTATAGTGACCCAGTAGGAAAAGGCCAGTATGTATTTGTGGTCAACTGATTTCAACCCGACACAGTGTATTGGAGTTGAGAACTATCAAGTTGTCAGGGTGCCACAGACACAGGAAATGTGTAATGTTCACTTGGTGCATTCAAGAATCTGCAACATGATCAGACTTGTTATACAGTCATAGTATTGTGTTTTTTAAAATTGTGATTATTTATAACAAAGGAGCGCTATGATCATTTAAACTTCACTTGAATGCAACTTCTTTTGTTTGGGGATGGTTGATTGGGGGAGTTGGGGTTGTGGCCCGCAGCAAGTAATGGGTGACCTCTGATCTACCGTGGCCATATGAGTGCGCAAGTGAACCCCCATTTATGATATTCTGATTCTTTTTATTCATTTTAAATAGTTTACAAGTAAATACATAACAAAACAAAACAAAACAATCAGAAAAAGGTAACAGGGGAAAAATAAAATTTAAAACTCACACACAACACAATAGAAAAACTATGACAGACATATACAAAGGTGTGTACCCTAGGACCCTGTTAAACTATCACAACAACCATTTTTATTCCCTAGAAGGGGGAAAGGGACAACAGGAGAGGTGGGAGACCCCTGAATATGGGTATATGTGATCCGACTAATCTTTACCAAGAAAGATCTAGTGACTACCAGGCCCTTCCACCTAGACCTCGCCTCTCGCATCCTCTCTCTCTCTCACTCCCTTTCTTTCTCCCCCTTCCATCATATCCCAACCACCGCCTACTTCATGTGTTGTGACATGACAAAAAAAATCCATTTATGATGTTAAAAGTGGATGTAAACCCTCACATATACCCTGTGAAGTGAACAGCCTCAGGTGATACACAGAGATGAAACAAATCTCGCTTCATAAGTTTTACTTGTTTATCTGCTGAGTTCAGCTTTCTAGACTGTTTAGAAAGTGCACATCATGTTAGAATTTTCTCTTCCTGTTCCACCACTGGGTGTGGATTCTTGGCATACACTGTGTAACAGCTAATTGGAGGAAAGGCACACACCCCCCTCCACGTAAGCAGAGGAAGGAAGAAATGTGCAGAGCTGTGCTGTGAATAGACCAGCTATCTGCTTATCTGTCTCTAAGCACCATCCCTGACACAAATTGTAGGCTGGTTTTATCTTGGTTGTCAGAGAGCTTGTTAGAAGTTATGCTGATAACAGAGGAATGGAGCAGCAGAAAGACACAGGAATTAGGGCTTTGGAGAGAGATAAGTAAACACTACAGATAGATGTGCCCAGGTCAGATTTAACCTCCTTGGCGGTAATCCCGAGCGTGACTCGGGTCTGACTTTTACTGTCAGGAGCGGTAACCCCGAGTCACGCTCGGGGTAACAGTGCAGAGCATCCAGCGGAGCCCTTACCTTCTCCTGGGTTCCAGCGATGCCCTCCACTGTCCTCCACTGTCCTCGGCTGTGCTCCGCTGTGATCGCCAGCGCGATCACAGCATCTCACTTCCTAGTTCCGTTCCCTGCGAGCAGCAGCGGCGCACGGGAGCGGAACTAGGCGGGAAATTCAAAAAGTTCAAAAGTTCACAACACAATAACACACATATAAAAAGAGGTGATACAGTGTAATCTGAGAGGATTACATTGTATCATCTCAGATCTCACTGATACAGTGCCCCTTGCCCCAGTGCCCCTTGCCTCCAATAAAATATAATAAGATGGAATCCAAAAAGCGCCATTTCGCTACAAAATCGCCTTTGGAGCAGTTGAATGACAGCGACAGCGACAGCGACATGGAGTTGCTCCCAGAACTCAGCGATAGTGAGTCGTGGGGAGATTTGTCGTCTGACACTGAGCTGACAAGTGACAGCGATGACAGCGGTGATGATCCTGCACCTGACATCAGCGATGTGCGCACTTGGTGCCCTATTGAGTGCGATACGGACCAGGTAGCGCCGCCAAGATTTCCCTTCACTGGATCACCTGGGATGAAGGTCGAAGTTGAGCGTGGCAACCCTCTGGCATACCTGCAATTATTTCTCACAGAGGAGGTAATTGAAAAAATTGTCATAGAGACAAATCGCTACCAACAGCAGCAATCCGCTACGCTGCATGCCAGGTTTTCCCGAAGCAGAAGGTGGGAACCGGTGACTAAAGAGGACATCTGGCTGTTTCTCGGACTCATTATTCTTCAGGGGGTGGTGGGGAAACCACGCCAGAAATGGTACTGGACCACCAACAAGTTATTAGCCACTCCGTTTTTTGGTACTGTGATGTCCGAATACCGTTTTTCCCTCATCATGAAATATTTTCACTTCACTAACAATGAAGAGTTTGATGAGGCCACGCATCCTGCGCCCAAGCTAAAAAAAATCTGGGAGGTATGCCAAATTATTGGGAACAATTTCCAGCGGGCCTACGTGCCAGAAAGGGACGTCAGCGTGGATGAGAGTTTGATGGCCTACAAAGGACGCCTAAGCTGGATCCAGTATATTGCATCCAAAAGAGCGCGGTTTGGCATCAAATCATACATGCTCTGCGAGTCATCCACCGGGTACATATGGAACTCGGTCATTTACACCGGTAAAGGCACGAAGTTCAACCCCAGGTACAGCAATTATGGGATGGCCACATCATCTGTCCTTACACTGCTGGAGCCATTACTGAACCAGGGATATTGTGTGACCATGGACAATTTCTATACGTCGCCGGAACTGTTTGAGGTTTTGATCCAAAACAAGACGGATGTCTATGGTACAGTTAGGCCTAACAGACGTGACATGCCATCTATGTTTGGAAAGAAAAAACTAAAACCCGGAGAAATGGTTGCCTGGCAGAAGGGTAAGATGATGGCAATACGTTGGCGAGACAAGAAGGACGTGTGTCTCATGAGCACTGTGCACAATACCTCCACTGCCACGGTCCACACAAAAGGTGGGAAAGATGTGCTGAAGCCGCAAGTCGTCATAGACTATAATTGCACTATGGGAGGTGTCGACCGAGCCGATCAGGCAATGACCTTTTACCCGACTATGCGGAAACAACAGAAAAAATATTATAAAAAGATTTTCAGGCATCTTCTGGAACAATGCCTTTGGAACGCTTACATCTTGTACCGAGCAGGGAGTGACAGGCCTCTTGTTCATTCAGATTTTATCTGGAAGGTGGCTGAGCAGATTTTTGCCAAACACCAGATGCCATCAGTTGATGCGAACAGACCTGGACGACGTGCTGTTGGTGTTGCCAACCCAGAACGCCTAACAGGTCGGCACTTTATGGACTATATACCGCCAACCGCAAAAAAGGCAGCACCTACCAGGATGTGTGTGGTTTGCTGTTCACACAGAGATGACAAGGGAAAAAAAATCAGAAAAGAAAGCAGGTTCTATTGTCCGGATTGTGACGTGGGACTGTGTGCTGTACCTTGCTTTAAAATTTATCACACTCAGGATGTTTATTGAATTTTCTTTGTCTGACAAATTTCTTTAGTTTGTATTACATTATTGAATAAAATTATATTATTTAAAAATTTAAAATCATGATTTTGTGTTTCAAACTTTATCACATCTGGGATGTCTACTAGAGTCTTGTTTAGTCAGGTTTAAGTAAGTAATTACTAAGAATTGCAGGCCTATAATACATAGCATCAAATTTCCATGCAAAATAATTGTACCGCTTTCAGCACAAAATTCCAGACAGAATCATACCGCCAGGGAGGTTAATGAATGGGGTTTATATCCACTTTAAGGAAGAAGAAAAAGAGAATAACTTTATTCTCCTTGTTCCTTCCTTTTCCTTCCTCCTTTCCCATCCCTTCCCACATACCACACCCATCCATCCCTTTTGCCCTCCCCCATTATCCCACATTATCCCCCATTACCCCCCATTATCACCCATTCAGGCCCATAGTGGGCATTCTTCATTCTGTGAATTAATGAAACCTCCATTCCATATTACCATGAGCAAATAACTTCTGTATCCTTCAAAAATGAATTATCCCTCCCATTTACCCCATCCATAAAAGAGGACATTAGGGGGTTAGTTCATCATTGAGTGGAAAGGATAAGTGAGATTGCAAAGTAACCAAGATACCTTTTTTATCCTTAAGGTCCTAAAAAAAAAAGCCATTTGACTATTCAAGTTCACACTGCACAAAGGTTCCATTTGAGGAACTATAATGAGAATATACCGCTAGCTAAGAATATCGTGTTTTTTAACATTCACGTATTCTCTTTTATTTTGGCAAAAAAATAAACCAGAAGCAAAAGAGAAGCTGTTGTGTATCAAAGTGCACATTATTCTTCATGTTTGTTTTCTCAGTACACAGACTGCCTGGTGTCCACGAGAAGCAGGAATAAAGTTTTCAAAACATTCACCAATGCCAGATTGTCCATTGCATTTTCATAAACCTTGTGCAGCAGTCATAATAGGAGCCAACATTACTAGATGCTACAGCAGATTTCTAAAGTCTTTCCAGCATACACTGGGATAACAAACATTGCACAGGCTGGCTTTTTGTCCTAATCTTAGAACTCCTACAGACACTATGTTGTTAAAACACTACAATGAGCTGTTTGCATGTGTTATAGCCCCGGTCTCATAGGATTCTGTAGAGAGCACTTATGGAGATCCAATGTTAAGTAACAAGGTATGGCTGTTTTCCAGAATGCTCTGAAGCGAGCGCTGTGCCTAAATATATCATCTAAATAAAAGCGTCATAAAGTCTGCAATATATATTATACATCTAATGGGAGCCCTGTAAACTGGAACATCTGCCTGTATTCTGTACAGAAAAGTTTAGGTTAATGATGACCATTAAAGGAGTGAATATTTAAAAGGGTTTGCTAGAGCTTCTATCAATTCAGTAAAGTGCTTAGTCCGTTTACTATATAAGACTCCCTCCCCCAGTTTTACAGTTAAAAAAATCTTGTAAGTAAAAATAGTTAGTAAGTATACATAAAGCATGTCTAAACCTAAAAGCAAAAATGTAATTAATTGCAGCTCGCCAATCCTTAGAGGTGGTGGCTGCATTCGCTTTGTTTTTTGTTAGACTTTTATTCCCTTGTTTTCACCCGTTGCTCCAGCCAATAAATTATTTTTCTATTTCCTTTAACCCCATTTACTGCGGCAAGGCGGCCTGGCTGCGCGAAACGACATACCTGTACGTCGCTTTGTGCAGTAGCCTCTGGGGGCACGCTCGCTGATTGGACAGAGGGGGAGCCAATCAGTGGACCGGCGGACGAGATGTCTGCTGGCCACCCGCGATGGTTCCCCAGGGTAAACAAGGCAGATCGCTGTTCTGACAGGGGAGAACATAAGCAGGAACACGAATCTCTGTGTTCTCCCAGTCAGAGCAACCCCCAAACAGTAAGCACCCCTAGGGACACACTTAGCCCTTTGATCGCCCCTGGTGTTAACCCCTTCCCTGCCAGTGTCATTAGTACAGCAACAGTGCATATTTTTAGCACTGATCACTGTATTGGTGTCACTGGTCCCCAAAAAAAGTGTCAGGTGTCCGATTTGTTTGCCGAAATGTTGCAGTCACGCTAAAAATCGCTGATCGCTGCCATTACTAGTAAAAAAAAAAGAAAATTCCTCAAATATATCCCATAGTTTGTAGACGCTATAACTTTTGCACAAACCAATCAATAACCACTTATGGGGATTTTTTTTTCCCCAAAAATATGTAGCAGAATACATATTGGCCTAAATTGATGAAGCAATTAGATTTTTTTCAATTTTTTTATTGGATGTGTTTTATAGCAGAAAGTAAAAAAAAAAAAAAAAATATATATATATATATATATATATATATATATATATATATATATATATATATATATAATTTTTTTTTTTTTTTTCAGAATTCTTGCTCTTTTTTGTTTATAGCTCAGAAAGTAAAAACTGGTCAGCTTTTATTTAATTACGTAAAACCTTTGTTTCAAAAGGAAAAAAAAAAAGAACTTTTGCTATACCTGCCTAAAAAGTGATAGCTGGAGCTCCACTCTAATTTGTTAGTCAAGCTCAGCCTAAAGAGGAGCTTCAGTCAGTTTATAAAAAATACTGTAGCTGCTGACTTTTAATAAACAGACACTAAAGCCTGGTACACACAATGAGATTATCAGATGCATAATTGTCCGTTTTCTTTTTTTTTTTTTTTTTTTTTGCGTGCTAGTCTCCATATTGAAAATGAAGAGGTTACTAAAGTCTACCACAAAAATCGTATGATCTGGTATCCTACTAGAAAAATGTCTGTGCTTGCCCCACCGGATATTTTTGCACGCCCTGTTGTGATCAGCTCCAGAAAGCTGTGTACTAATGATCAAATTGTTATACGATCGATTCAAAAGCGATATTTTTACGTACGATTTTCTGATCATGTGTACGGACTATTACTGTCCAGGGATCCAGCACTGTCCTTACCTGGGCTGGCACTTTCCTGGTCTTTGGGTCCCGGAGCCAGCATGTTTACTGAAGGGAGCTGGCTGTGATCCTTGTGGCTTCACAGACGGCTCCCCATTGTGCATGTGTCAACTGTACTGTGCTATCTGAATGGTCCCACAGCCTTCTGTGACTTGCCCCAAGAGGTTGCGGGGAGGGTGAACTTCTGCTCTGATCACCTAGGCCAGTGATGGCGAACCTTGGCACCCCAGATATTTTGGAACTACATTTTCCATGATGCCCAACTACACTGCAGAGTGCATGAGCATCATGGGAAATGTAGTCCCAAAACATCTGGGGTGCCAAGGTTCGCCATCACTGGCCTAGGCAGTCAGAAAGGAAGTAGGGAGCAAGTTCCCGCTCTTCCAAATATGATAGAGGAGGGGGTGTGGAAGAAGAAAAGGGGAAGTTCCCCTTTTGGGTGAAATTCTGCTTTAATTTACTACTTCATCTAACACCAGGGGTGTTGTTAGGTTTACAAAAGATCTGGGGCTGGAGCCCATAGTAGCAAATTAAAGAAAGTCATACCCTTGGGCGGGCATACACATGTATATAATATATGTGTGTGTCTATATATATATATATATATATATATATATATATATATATATATATATATATATATATATATATATATATATATATATATATATATTCATTACATCGGGGTCCGAGAGATCCCTCCTTACATCAGGATCCCCAGAGAGCCCTCGACTTACATCAGGGTCCCCAGAAAGTGCCCCCTCACATCAGGTGGTTACATCAGGGTCCCCAGAGAGCCCCCCACTTACATCAAGGTCCCCAGAGAGCCCCCCCTTTACATCAGGGTCCCCAGAGAGCCCCCCCTTTACATCAGGGTCCCCAGAGAACCCCCCCTTACATCAGGGTCCCCAGAGCCCCCCTCATTACATCAAGGTCCCCAGAGAGCCTCCCTCTACATCAGGGTCCCCAGAGAGCCTTCCCTTATATCAGGTTCCCCAGAGAACCCCCCTACTTACATCAGGGTCCCCAAAGAGCCCCCCATTACATCAGGGTCCCCAGAAATTCTCCTCCTTACATCAGGGTCCCCAGAAAGCCCCCTTACATCAGGGTCCCCAGAGAGCCCCCCCATTACATCAGGGTCCCCAGAAATTCTCCTCCTTACATCAGGGTCCCCAGAAAGCCCCCTTACATCAGGGTCCCCAGAGAGCCCCCCCACACACACTTACATCAGGGTCCCCAGAGAGCCCCCTTACATCAGGCTCCCCAGAGAGCCCCCCACACTCATACATCAGGGTCCCCAGAGAGCCCCCTTACATCAGGCTCCCCAGAGAGCCCCCCACACTCATACATCAGGGTCCCCAGAGAGCCCCCTTACATCAGGGTCCCCAGAGAGCCCCCCCACACACACTTACATCAGGGTCCCCAGAGAGCCCCTCCTTACATCAGGTGTCCCCAGAGAGCCGAAATAAAAGAAAAACAAGGGCGCACCAGCCTTGTGTATTAACTTTTTTTTTTTTTTAAATTATTAAAATAATTCCCCAGCATAGCTCTGATGAAGAAGGGACTTTCCCTTCGAAACGCGTTAGCTTATTGTGACATTATGCATCTCTCCACGATCTTTTGAAGGCATCGCTTATCCTAAAGTCGCATGTTGGCTGTCAGTACACTTCGTGTTGTGCCTCCTCCACCCATCGCTTGTGAGTTGTTTCTTTTAATTATTTTGATAATTTTTTTTTAAAAAAAGTTAATACACAAGGCTGGTGCGCCCTTGTTTTTCTTTTATTTCGGTTTGCACTAGGATTCCCCATCCTTGAGGGCAGCAAAGCCTGTGTTGACGCATCTCTCTATGGTGATCCACCTGTGCGCAGGAGTCGTTGTTTTCTGTTTGCTAAAGTCCCCAGACAGCCCCTTCTTACCTCAGAGTCCCCAGAGAGATGCTCCTTACATCAGGATCACTAGAAAGGGCGGTCAGTGAGAGATTGTGTTATCTCTCTGCTGCCTGCGGCTGCACAGTGGGAGCGGAACAGCGGTGATGCAGGGCAGGCGGTGAGAGATGATATCATCTCTCTGCTCTCTCGCCTGCCCGGCTCTCCCGTGCTGCCTGCCACACTCGTGGCCCAGCTGCAGAGAGGGCACGGCTGTCTCTGAGAGACTTGGGGCTATGGGCCCCAGATTCGGGGCTATAGCCCCAAAAGCCACCCCCTAGCGACGCCACTGTCTAACACTATATTTCCAGATTGACAATGCTGCTTTCCAAGGGTGTCTCAGTTGCCCCACAATGAGGATGAGACACCCTTGGACAGGAAGTGTTACTGACTGGTTCACCAGTGGAAAATAAAGCGAAAGGACCTAGAAAAAATAAAACAAATGCAGTCATCACATTTAAGGATTGGTAAGCTGTAATATATTGCATAATACATTTTTGTTTTTGGGTTTAGATATGCTTTAATATCAAGCTGCTTCTGTTGAAATCCCAGAAAATTCCCAAAACCTTGCAAGAACACGCTGCAGCACAGTTGCAGGATCATGTTCTTGTGAGACATACAGTTCAAGGCTCATTCACACAAGAGGGGTGTCGCTGTGTTTGTTTTGACTGAACCTGAAGCTAATCCCTAGCGCCTTTCTAAAGATGACAGACGGTCTCTCAAAAAAGCAAGTTTTAAATCATTTCTTAATAAATACCAATACAGTAATACCTTGGTTTACGAGTAACACGGTATACGAGCGTTTTGAAAGACGAGCAACATTTTTTTAAAAAGTGGTCTTGATATATGAGCATTAATTTTACTGCAAAAACAAAAGAATTAAGCTCATAATATTAAGGAGTCTGGTGTTCATCCATGTAAAACCGTTGTGTATATGTACATTAAAGCTGTCAGACACACCCAGAGACACTCCCCGCTGGGTTGTGCAGGCGTAACGTGCGTTCAGAGCACCCTGAAGTGATGTCAACAGTTCCGGAGTGTTTCCGAGTTCTCCAGGGAGCGCTGGGAGCCACCATCGCCCCCGAACCTCTGACCACATATAGCGCTGTATACTGTACACCAGCGGCTTTACTGTAATATACACAGCAGCTTTACATGGATGAGCTCTAGACTCCTTAACATAGTTACATAGTAGGTGAGGTCGAAAAAAGACACAAGTCCATCAAGTCCAACCTATGTGTGTGATTATATGTCAGTATTACACTGTATATCCCTGTATGTTGCGGTCATTCAGGTGCTTATCTAATAGCTTCTTTAAACTATCGATGCCCCCTGCTGAGACCACCGCCTCTGGAAGGGAATTCCATATCCTTGCCGCTCTTACAGCAAAGAACCCTCTACATAGTTTAAGGTTAAACCTCTTTTCTTCTAATTTTAATGAGTGGCCACGAGTCTTGTTAAACTCCCTTCTGCAAAAAAGTTTTATCCCTATTGTGGGGTCACCAGTCCGGTATTTGTATATTGAAATCATATCCCTTCTCAAGCGTGAGTGTAAATCGTTTATTTCTTACATTGAAACTGTGATTCTTCTTTTTTTTTCCAACACAGGTACAATACAGTATTATTACTACAGTACAGTATTAATATGAGCTTTTGCTCATATTTTGATCATTTTAATATGAATAAATGGTCGTGGAACGAATTAGCTGAGGTTTTATTATTTCTTATGGGAAAATTTGCTTAATTTGCTTAAAATTTGATATAAGAGTGCTTTGGATTACAAGCATGTTTCTGGAACGAATTATGCTCACAAGCCAAGGTATTACTGTATTTTCTTTTGTATTTCAGAGTGTTGATGGGATATGCTTAACTAAGGATTTTGTCTTTACATCCTCTATTCTTTCATTTAAATCTATATTTTGCTTCCTTCATCATCTCTGGTACAGTTTCTGCGTATTCAGAGGTAGAGATCAATGGGGATTGCTCTGATGAGTGGAGCTGGGTGACAGCTCCAAGCCTCAAGTATCGTATTGCCTGCAGTCTCTTTTTTGAATAAGTTTGTGAAAATCCCTCCATTGTTGTTTTTAGAAATGTAGAGATCCAGGAATGGCAGTTTTTCAGGATGGATAGAAGCACAGAAGGGTGACGGTATCAAAAAGACCAAGTGCTCTGTTGAGTCTGCCCCATTTTTTTTTTTCTTTTTAGTTTATATGTTTTTTTGTTTTTTTTTTTACTTTTTTTGTTTGAGTATAGATTTATGTTTGTCCCAAGCATGTGTTTGAATCCACTTACTGTTAACTATCTCACTATCTCTGCTGGAAGTCTTTTCCAGGCATTAACATCTTAAGACTTTTGTAACTGGTTTGACTGTCCACATATGTGTATTGCAGCAGAAAAGTAGATATTTCCACCATAGACTTTGATTTTACTTTACCCACTACATTGCCACTATTGTTGGGCTCATACTATCCCAGTGCTCACTCTCACAATTTCGATGTATGGGCAGTTGTCAAGAGTAACTAAAGGTTACCTTTACACTAGAGACAGACTATGTACACAACTATGTACGCAGACTTTGTACACAACTTTGAAAACTTGTGGAAGGCAGTATTTTTAATATTTTGAATATGAAGCCAAGATCCAAAACACGGGGGGAATGACCCCAAACTAGCAGGAGGAAAGTTCAAAACAAATCTATTTTACCAAAAGGGTAGCTGATGCTTGGAACAGACTTCCAGCAGAGGTGGTGAGTCAGTCAACAGTAAGTGGATTCAAAATGTTTGGGACAAAGATCTATACAAAAAAGTTAACAAAAAACAAAAAAAAAACAAACACACACAAAAACATGTATCAATAATAAAAAAAAAAAAGGCAGACTCGATGGACCACATGATCTTTTTTTTTTCTGCCCTCACTTTTCTATGTTTCTACTTATGTTTGAACAGTGTTGTACTGGAGATCACTCTGCTTTCTTGTTGTATGTATATAGGATATAGAATGAATCTATTATTGTGTTGATACACCTGGAATGTTAATGCAAACTGCATTTAATTTTTTCTGTCATATTGGTCCAGTTGTCTTTTGCAATGACATACAGTACACTATAATACCAAATGTATTGTGACGCCTGCCTTTACACGCACATGAACTTTAATGGCATCCCAGGCTTAGTCCGTAGGGTTCAATATTGTGTTGGGCCACCCTTTGCAGCTATAACAGCTTCAAATCATCTGGGAAGGCTGTCCACAAGGTTTAGGAGTGTGTCTATGGGAATGTTTGACCATTCTTCCAGAAGCGCATTTGTGAGGTCAGACACTGACGTGGACAAGAAGGCCTGGCTCGCAGTCTCCGCTCTAATTTATCCCAAAGGTGTTCTATTGGGTTGAGGTCAGGACTCTGTGCAGGCCAGTCAAGTTGCTCCACCCCAAACACATTCATCCATGTCTTTATGGACCTTGTTTTTGCACTAGTGTGCAGTCATGTTGGAACAGGAAGAGGCCATCCCCAAACTGTTCCCACAAAGTTGGGAGTATGAAATTGTCCAAAATATCTTGGTATGCTGACGCCTTACAAGTTCCCATCACTGGAACTAAGGGGCCAAGTCCAACCCCTGAAAAACAAAACCACACCATAATCCCCCCTCCACCAAATGATTTGAACCAGTGCACAAAGCAAGGTCCATAAAGACATGGATGAGCGAGTTTGGGGTGGAGGAACTTGACTGGCCTGCACAGAGTCCTGACCTCAACCCAATATAACATCTTTGGGATGAATTAGAGCGAAGACTGTGAGCCAGGCCTTCTCGTCCACATCAGTGCCTGACCTCACAAATGTGCTTCTGGAAGAATGGTGAAACATTCCCATAGACACACTCCTAAACCTTGTAGACAGCCTTCCCAGAAGAGTTGAAGCTGTTAAAGCTGCAAAGGGTGGGCCAACTCAATATTGAACCCTACAGACTAAGACTAGGATGCCATTAAAGTTCATGTGTGTGTAAAGGCAGGCGTCCCAATACTTTGGTAATATAGTGTATCATCTCCTGATTACAAATGCATCAGCAAATTGGAAACACTGATACTTGAGTATTGCTGCATGTTACTCTTTTTGAATTCTTCTATATGATTGATGTTATCACGATTGGAGATCATGTCATCCATGTTTCATGGGCTTTGCTAGGCCAGCAGCAGCATTGCGTCATTACCAATATACCTTGCAAGGTGTCTGAGATTAAAGACTGGTGTATTCTGTGTCTTCTACACATTCAGAAGGATTTATGATGCTCTACATGTGTGTATTAATTTCTATTTGAAATACCATGACTAGGGATGAGCCGAACACCCCCCGGTTTGGTTCGCACCAGAACCTGCGAACGGACCGAAAATTTGCACGAACATTAGAACCCCATTGACGTCTATGGGACTCGAACGTTCGAAATCAAAAGTGCTCATTTTAAAGGCTAATTTGCATAGTATTGTCCTAAAAAGGGTTTGGGGACCCGAGTCCTGCCCCAGGGGACATGTATCAATGCAAAAAAATTTTTTAAAAATGGCCGTTTTTTCGGGAGCAGTGATTTTAATGATGCTTAAAGTAAAAAAAAAAGTGAAATATTCCTTTAAATATCGTACCTGGTGGGTGTCTATAGTATGCCTGTAAAGTGGCGCGTGTTTCCCGTGTTTAGAACAGTCCCTGCACAAAATGTCATTTTTAAAGGAAAAAATCTCATTTAAAACTGCTTGCGGGTTTAATGTAATGTCGGGTCCTGGCAATATGGATGAAAATCAGTGAGACAAACGGCATGAGTACCCCCCAGTCCATTACCAGGCCCTTTGGGTCTTGTATGGATATTAAGGGGAACCCCGCATCCAAATTAAAATAAGGAAAGGTGTGGGGCCACCAGGCCCTATATACTCTGAACAGCAGTATACAGGCGGTGCAAACAAGACAGGGACTGTAGGTTTGTTGTTAAGTAGAATCTGTTTGTAATTTTGAACGGGTACATTTTTAACGTGTTTAGCTCCAGCCAAAAAATCTGTTTTAAGCTTTTTGGAAAACATAGGGAAGGGTTATCACCCCTGTGACATTTGTTTTGCTGTCTGTCCTCCTCTTCAGAAGATTTCACCTCACTTTTTGTCCCAATGACAAATGTTTTTTGAAAATTTGGGTTTTTTTGTGAAACAAGGATTGGAAAGCATCAGTGGAAAGGAGAAATGTTTTTCCCATATTAACTCTTACAGGAGAGAATTTCCCTTCCTAGGGTTAGATTTCATCTCACTTCCTGTTGTCTCCTTCCGTTTGCAAGTAGGAGTCGTTTGTAAGTTAGATTTTTGAAAGTAGGGGCCTGCCCTATATACTCAGCAAAAATTTGGGCCTTAGGTGTTGTTGTGGCCACAACACTGTAAGCCCTCACAGGGCCCTGCTGTGAAATATTAGATCAAGAATTTTAATTACATGCCCCTGTTGAACAAGGGCAGAAAAATTGGGCCTTTGGTGGTGGTGGTGGTGCTGGTGCCACAACACTGTAAGTCCTCACTCGCTCTTGGTGTGCACAGAAATGGGCCCTGCTGTGAAATATTAGATCAAGAATTGTAATTACATGCCCCTGTTGAACAAGGGCAGGAAAATTGGGCCTTAGGCACTGGTGCTGGTGCCACAACACTGCAACCCCTCACAGATACTCTAGCTGGAACGCAGAAACGAGCACTGCTGCAAAGTATTGCATCAAAAATTGTAATTACACGCCCCTGTTAAACAGGGGCTGAAAAATTGGGCCTTAGGCACTGGTGCTGGTGCCACAACACTGCAACCCCTCACAGATACTCTAGTTGGAATGCAGAAACGAGCCCTGCTGCAAAGTATTGCATCAAAAATTGTAATTACATGCCCCTGTTAAACAGGGGCTGAAAAATTGGGCCTTAGGCACTAGTGGTGGCGCCCAGAACCAAAAATGTTCTTACAAGCTATCAGCGTGATCATTGAGGAGGAAGAGGATAATTACTCAGGGATAGTCACTCAGCATCAGCATAGGCAGTCTTTGAAGGGATCTGAGATTTCAAAAAAAATTATTCGGTTACATCAGCATCAGGTGCTTGGTAGCTGGTGGTGATCCAAGACTGATTCATTTTTATGAAGGTCAGTGGATCGACCGAGTCGGTGGACAGACGCACCCTGTGATCAGTTACAAAGCCTCCAGCAGCACTGAATGTGCGTTCCGAAAGAACGCTGGATGCAGGAAAGGCCAGTAGCTCAATTGCATACTGTGCAAGCTCTGGCCAGTGATCCATCCTCAAGACCCAGTAACCCAGAGGATTTTCGGTGGGAAAGGTGTCCAAGTCAGATCTTGCCCCTAGGTATTCCTGCACCATGTAAAATAGACGCTGGCGATGGTTGCTGGAACCGATCATAACTTGGGGCTGCGGACCAAAAAATTGTCTGAACGCATCGGTCAGATGGCCACCTTCTCCACCGTTCCTTCTTTGACTGACCGAAGCCTCAGCAACACGTTGTCCAGAAACAGGAGTTTGTAACCTCCCAGTCTCTGGGAACGCGTTACACAGACCTTTCTGCAAGGCCTCCCAAAGATGTTTCATCCTCTGCTCCCTCTGCGATGGCAAGATAAGGTCCGCAACCTTACCCTTACCCTTGTAACGTGGATCAAGGAGGGTTGCCAGCCAGTATTGGTCCTTCTCCTTGATACCATGAATACGAGGATCCTTACGCAGGCTTTGCAGGATCAGGGAGGCCATGCAGTGTAGGTTTGCTGAGGCATTCGGTCCGGAGTCCTCTGGGTCACTAAGGACGACATGGTCCGCAGCCACCTCCTCCCAGACACGTACAAGTCCATGTGTTTCTTGGGACTGATCCCTTAAAGACTGCTGCTGATGCTGAGTGCCAGGCTCCACCTCAATACTGACACAATCTTCCTCTTCCTCCTCCTCCTCCTTCTCGTCCTCTTCCTGTGTGATCGGCGGGCACGCAGGAACACTGTCTGGATAAAGGGGGCCTTGAGAGCTAAGGAAGTCCTCCTCTTCCTGCCTCTGTTCTGCCTCAAGTGCCCTGTCCATTATTCCACGCAGCGTGTGCTCCAACAGGTGGACAAGGGGGACAGTGTCACTAATGCATGCACTGTCACTGCTCACCATCCTCGTGGCCTCCTCAAATGGTGACAGGACAGTGCATGCATCCCTGATCATGGCCCACTGGCGTGGGGAAAAAAAACAAGCTCCCCTGACCCTGTCCTGGTGCCATAGTCGCACAGGTACTCATTGATGGCCCTCTGCTGCGTGTGCAGCCACTGCAGCATGGCCAACGTTGAGTTCCACCTGGTGGGCATGTCACAGATTAGGCGGTTCTTGGGCAGGTTAAACTCCTTTTGGAGGTCCGCCAGCCGAGCACTGGCATTATAAGACCGGCGGAAATGCACACAGACTTTCCTGGCCTGCCTCAGGACATCCTGTAAGCCTGGGTACCTGCCCAAGAACCGCTGCACCACCAAGTTAAGGACGTGAGCCAAATAGGACACATGGGTCATTTGTCCCTGTCGGAGGGCAGAGAGGAGGTTGGTGCCATTGTCACAAACCACCATTCCTGCCTTAAGTTGGCGTGGCGTCAACCACCTCTGATCCTGCCCCTGCAGAGCTGACAGAACCTCTGCCCCAGTGTGGCTCCTGTCCCTCAAGCACACCAGCTCAAGCACCGCATGGCATCTTTTGGCCTGCGTACTTGCGTAGCCCCTTGAACGGCTACGGAGCACCGCTGGTTCCGAGGAAAAAGCACAGGAAGAGGCCATGGAGGAAGAAGAAGAGGAGGGGGTGGAGGAGAGAGGTGTGTCACAATCATTAGTAGTGGCATTTTGGAGGCGTGGTGGCGGAACAACCTCCAACACTACTGCACCTTGTCCTGCATCCTTCCCAGCTGCCAGCAGAGTCACCCAATGCGCCGTGAAACTTAGGTGACGTCCCTGTCCATGCCTGCTGGACCAGGAGTCAGCGGTAATATGCACCTTACCACTGACCGCCCTGTCCAGCGAGGCATGGACATTGCCTTCCTCATGCCGGTAGAGAGTCGGAATCGCCTTTCGTGAGAAAAAGTGGCGTTTGGGTACCTGCCACTGAGGAACCGCACATTCCACAAACTCACGGAAGGGGGCAGAGTCTACCACCTGAAAAGGCAGCAGTTGAAGTGCTAGCAATTTTGCCAAGCTAGCATTCAACCGCTGGGCATGTGGATGGCTGGGAGCAAACTTCTTTTTGCGGTGCAGCAGCTGGGGCAGGGAAATTTGCCTGGTACAATCTGACGTCGGTGTACCAAAAGCAGATTGCCCACAAGTACTTGGCTGTGACACACCTAATTCTACACCTTCATTCCTCTCAGTGCAGGTCTCAGAGAGGACTGAAGGTATAGTGAGGTTGGAGATCTCAGCTGATGAGGAGCAAGGAGAGGTCCTCTCCTTTGTTCTTTGGTGTGGGTCTTTTAGATACGCTTGCCAACGAACTGCATGGCAGGTCAACATATGTCTGGTAAGCATGTGGTACCCAAGCGGGAGATGTTTTGGCCACGCGAGATACGCTTGAGGCATATGTTGAAAATAGCAGCGGTGCGATCTGATGCACTCGTCTCAAAAAAGGCCCACACCAAAGAACTTTTTGAATAACGCGCAGAGACTGCAGCGCCCTGCACATGTGGAGCTTTGGGGTGTGATGCAGTCAATGTGCTGCCCTTAGGCTGGCCCCTGGAGGGCATCCTGCCTCGTTGGTGATGTGCCGCCTCCTCCTCCTCCTCCTCTCTCCTATCAGGCACCCACGTTGAGTCAGTGACCTCATCATCCCCTCCCTCCTCATCACTGGAGCAAACCTGGCAATATGCTGCAGCAGGGGGAGCATGACTGCCAGATTGCTGTCCTTCTTGGGCACCGCCTCTGTCCGTGCTCATGTTACTGCCTTCATCAAGCTCAGTATCATCATCAGAGCCTTCCAAACGCCGGGCATCCTCCTGGAGCATGTACCCAACACTGTGGTCAAACAGTTCGAGGGACTCCTCAGGAGGACATGGTGGGGCTAGGGAAGGAGTCACTGATGACATTGAGCTGAGGGAAGAGGCCGCTGCTTTGCCAGACAAAGTACCCTGAGCATGATTGAGAGAGGATGAGGAGGATGAGGACGGCTTGGTCATCCAAGACCAAGTCTTCCGCATGTTGCGGCTCAACACGGCCAGCTGCCGAAAAAAAGGCCAAGCGTGTCCCATGGCCACGTGCTGATGAGGATGCACCGTCTCCACGACCAGCACTAGACACAAAGCCTGCTTGTCCTCTCTTATTGGCTTGTGACTGTCTGCCTCTCCTTCTTGGCCTTCCAGACATACTAATGGCCTGTAGCTGCACTAAGCTGGGATATATATATATATATATATATATATATATATACTGATACTGATACTGCAGCTAGCAAAATCAACTGTCTGCCTGTAGTATGAGAACACCACCAACCTTCTACAGGTAGCTTTAGCTGAACACTGTGCAGAGCTCACAAAAAACTAACTTGTAGCTTTTTTAGCTGCCTGCGGTAGTGATAGGATCAGGAAAACACCACCAACCTTCTATAGGTAGCTTTAGCTGAACACTGTGCAGAGCTCACAAAAAATAACTTGTAGGTTTAGCTGAACACTGTGAGGAGGACGCACCACACTAACTTGTAGTTTTAGCTGAACACTGTGCAGAGGTCGCACTACACTAACTTGTAGTTTTAGCTGAACACTGTGAGGACGCACTACACTAACTTGTAGTTTTAGCTGAACGCTGTGAGGAGGACGCACCACACTAACTTGTAGTTTTAGCTGAACACTGTGAGCAGGACGCACTGCACTAACTTGTAGCTTTAGATGAATACTGTGCAGAGGTCTCACTACACTAACTTGTAGTTTTAGCTGAACACTGTGAGCAGGACGCACTGCACTAACTTGTAGCTTTAGATGAACACTGTGCAGAGGTCTCACTACACTAACTTGTAGTTTTAGCTGAACACTGTGAGCAGGACGCACTACACTAACTTGTAGCTTTAGATGAACACTGTGCAGAGCTCGCAAAAAAATAACTTGTAGGTTTAGCTGAACACTGTGAGCAGGACGCACCACACTAACTTGTAGCTTTAGATCAGGGGTCTTCAAACTGCGGCCCTCCAGGTGTTCAGGAACTACAATTCCCATCATGCCTAATCATGTCTGTGAATGTCAGAGTTTTACAATGCCCCATGGGATGTGTAGTTCTGCAACAGCTGGAGGGCCGTAGTTTGAGGATCCCTGCTTTAGATGAACACTGTGCAGAGGTCTCACTACACTAACTTGTAGTTTTAGCTGAACACTGTGAGCAGGACGCACTGCACTAACTTGTAGCTTTAGATGAACACTGTGCAGAGGTCTCACTACACTAACTTGTAGTTTTAGCTGAACACTGTGAGCAGGACGCACTGCACTAACTTGTAGCTTTAGATGAACACCGTGCAGGGGTCTCACTACACTAACTTGTAGTTTTAGCTGAACACTGTGAGCAGGACGCACTGCACTAACTTGTAGCTTTAGATGAACACTGTGCAGAACTCGCAAAAAAATAACTTGTAGGTTTAGCTGAACACTGTGAGCAGGACGCACCACACTAACTTGTAGTTTTAGCTGAACACTGTGAGCAGGACACACTGCACTAACTAAATAGTCTAGCTGCCGGACTGTGGTACTAATAGGATCAAAAGAACACCAGCAATTTTCTTCAGGTAGCTGTAAATACTGTAACAAGACAAACCTGCCTGTCAGTAAGAACATAACAGGAACGGATCTAGCTAAACTGAATACAGTGTATATATATATATATATATATATATATATATATATATATATATATATATATATATACAACACCTGGGATGCATATATATACACAATACACTGTAAGTGCAGCTAACTCACTGATTGTCCTGCCTAATCTATCTAACTGAAATGAAATGACACTGTCTCTCTGTCTATCTATCTCTCTTTCAACGCCGGAACACACACTACACAGGGCCGCCATGCAGGCGGCCTTATATAGTGTGGGGCGTGTTCTAAACCCCCTGAGCCATAATTGGCCAAAGCCACCCTGGCTTTGGCCAATTACAGCTCTCTCTACCGACGGCGCTGTGATTGGCCAGGCATGCGGGTCATAGTGCATGCTTGGCCAATCATCAGCCAGCAATGCACTGCGATGCCGCAGTGAATTATGGGCCGTGACGCGCCACACGAATTTGGCGCGAACGGCCCATAAAGTTCGGAATGCGGCGAACGACCGAACAGCCAATGTTCGAGCCGAAAATAGGTTCGACTCGAACATGAAGCTCTTCCATAACCATGACTTTGTGGTCCTCTACAATTATGATTCAACCTGTAATATGGTCAGTATAGTATTTGGAGAAATGCCCCATGAGCTCTTAAAAAGGAGCTTCAGCACCCCCCCCCCCTCAGAAAAAATAAAAATAAAAGTCTGCAGCTATAAATACTGTAGCTGCTGACATTTAATATAAGGACACTTACCTGTCCGGGTGTCATGCACTGTCCTCACTCGAGCCCTATCTTCACTGGGCTTTGAGTCCCTAGTGTTAGCATCTTAACTAAGGGAAACCATCTGTGAAGCCTTGAGGCTTCACAGCTGGCTTCCCACTGCACATGTGCGAGCTGCTCTGTGCTTTGTTATGGTTCTCGCAGTCTTCTGGGACCTGTGATGTCTCCCAGAAGACTGTGTTAGAAAGGAGGAGAGGGGAGATCTGGGCAGGAGTGGGTACCTGTCAAAACCAGGTACCCGCTCCCCTCCCCCCAAAAAAATAAAATAAATGGCAGATGCCAAAGAGGAGGGGGAGGAGGCAAAAAGGCAGAACTTCCCCTTTTTGGTGAAGTTCCGCTTTGACTTATTGTGTTGTACTCGCAGGACGTTTTTTGAACAATGAACTTTGAGACAATATTATATTTCTCCCAGTTCAGGAATCCTAATGGCTAAAGGACTTTGGCAGTATCTACTGATTTGATTTATTTACATTTCAGTATACTTCTGACAATTTTTCTAAAAACTGCTGAAGCCTCAGAAAGTTTTAAATTCTTTTGTTTAATTGCTTCTAAAGTGATTTATTAAAGGTGATATTGTATTCCCTCTCTTTCTGTGTTCCTAGATCTCCCTTTGCACATACTCTTTAGTACTTCTTTTTAAGTGGGTACAAAGAATGATAATTTTAGGTTAGACAGTACTCATTTTGGAATGTTTAGCTTATCATAAAATGGCCTTTAAATTAAAAAAAAAATAGGACTATTCCAAAGATTGAAAATAATTGTTTCTTGTATGGATAGCATTAAGCCAGTCTAAAAGTTGCTTTATCTGGAAGGAGACAAAACCTTTATATTTTATTGAACACCTGTATTGTCTATCTCATTTTCTCATTAACATACAAGAATAGTAAAAGGTGGAAACTAGCAAAAACAAATACTGTAACTAAGTAATGTGTAAAAGGAAATGACTAGTGCAGTAAGTATGTCATTTTCAATGTGCTATTGAATTGGAAAATGTTCATTTACAGATTCCTTATGATTCAGTTGACTACATTCTTAAGGATGTCAGAGGTTCATATTTCACTCTCATGCATGAATGGAACCACAACGTGCTAGTGATTTTCACTGGTTCCTTGAGAATTCCTAAGTTCCAGAAATGTGGGCTATCTCTTTTGCACACAGGTGACAAGTTAAAAAAAATCCCTACTGACCCCAGTATTAGGAAATGAAGCTAAGGTCACTCGGAGTTCTGCAGTATGGGAAGCTTGATTCTTATCACACTAACATTAATAACGTTGGCCATACTGAAAAAAATCTTAGAGATGGTGATGAGAGATCCAGTAATTGAATGGAAAGACTTATTGTGCTTTACAGGGGAAAAGATCCCATCCTTTCATTCAGAATAAATAGGTGTATAGAGGATATCTAGTATTATAGGGGAGCAATCACTCATCACTGATTACATCTGACAAAGGGGGATTTCTCCCCTGAAACATTAAGCATCCTTGAATAAAAGGATGGGATCTTTTCTGCTATGAAATGGAGTTAGTCTTACCATTCGTTTGTTTTTTTAGGAACTTCCATACACTGTAGAGAGGCTGTGTGTTTGGATTCTACTTTCTATACTTTTTAGACTTTTTAGATTAGCAAAAATTAGCAGCAATAACCATATTTTTATTAAAATAATAATAATACTATCATTATTATTCTATTTTTCTTAAAAGAAGAATTACTAGAAGGAAATATATATTTTCAAGCATCTTTCACGTTGCTGTTCTTTGTAACATTTTTGTAGAAAATGTATCTATATCTACAAAATGTTCTGTGTAGTTTTTCTATTTTACTTTTAATTCTTTTTTCAGTGCTTGCTATTTCCTGTGTATGACCTAGCTACGAATGACATGTACAGGTATATGTCATGTTGAGCAAATAAGTAGATAGTCTTTGGTGATATGGAGAACCCCTAAGATACTTGTAGTGCATGTATGACTTATTTATTCAGATATAATACAATCCTAATTCCAAAAAAGTTGGCACTCTGTGTAAAATCTACATGAAAACAGAATGCAATGATGTGCAAATCTCATATACCCATACTGTATTCACAATAGAAAATAAAAAAAATATCATATGTTTAAACTGAGAAGATGTATAATTTTAAGAAAAATTAAGGTAATTTTGACATTGATGGCAACAACACATCTCAAAAAAGTTGGAAAAGGGCAGCACAAATCCGGCAAAGTGGTATTAACAAGGAAGAGTAGGAAAAACATTTTGCAACTAATTTGAGCAATTGGCAACAGGTCAGTAACATCATTGGGTATAAAAAGAGTAAAAATGGGCAGTGGTTCGAAAACTGCTTCTAAAAATTTCAGAAAATGTTCACACTAATGATCCTCAATGGAAAATTGCTAAGAATTTAAATAGATTATCATACAGTACATAACGTCCAAAGATTCTGAGAATCTGGAGAAATCTCTGTGTGCAAGGTACAAGGCTGAAACACAATATTGGATGCTCATGTTCTTCAGGTCCTCGGACGGCACTGCAATAAAAACAGGCATTATTCTGTGATAGACATCACTGCATGGGCTCAGGAATACTTCCAAAAATCACTGTCTGTGAACACGGTTTACTGTGCCATCCAAAATGCAAGGTAACGCTCTATTATGCAAAGAAGTCATATCTGAACATGATCCGGAAATGCCGCTGTCTTCTCTGAGCCAAAGTTAATTTGAAATGGTCTGTTGCAATGTGGAAAACTGTTCTGTGGTCAGACTAATAAAAATTGTATATTCTTTTTTGCAACCATGGGCTTCCATACTAAAGAGAAGGACCTTCTGGCTTGTTATTAGCACTCAGTTCAAAAGCCTGAGTCTCTGATGGTATGGGGGCGCATTAGTGCGTATGGAATGGAAATGAACATCTGGAAAGATACCATCAATGCTGAACGATGTATCCAGGCTTTAGAGCAGCATATGCTCCCATCCAGATGACATCTTTTTCAGGGAAGGCCTTGCATATTTCAGCAGGACAATGCTAAACCGCATACTGCATCTATGACAGCATGGCTTCATAGTAGAAGATTCAGGGTGCTTAACCGGCCCGCCTGCAGTCCAGACCTTTCAGCAATTGAAAATATTTGTCTCATCTTAAAAAAAAAAATATGACAAAGAAGACCCGGGGCTGTTGAGCAGTTAGAATTGTATATCAGGCAACAATGGGACACCATTCCTCTCACAAAACTCCAGCAACTGGTCTTCTCAGACATTTACAGAATGTTTTAAAAGAAGATGATTTGCAAATCATTGCATTCTGTTTTTATGTAGATTTTACACAGATTTTATTACATCTGAAAGAATAGACTCTGAAACAGAATAATCATAAGGGAACGGTGGAATGGGAGGATCACTCTCTCTCTTCTAAAATGGAGAGGGAATCATATAATATGTGCTGTCCCTATGTTGTTAGGGTATTCCTTTAAAGCCTACTTTGAAACATTGTTTCTATGTTAATGGAAACACACACTTATGCCCCCTAAAGATCCAGTTGATCCTTAAATTAGAAAAATGACATGAATTGTACATTCATTAAACTGTAGGTGTAAGCATGTGGTTATATACAGTATATGGGTTCACTTAGTGGTGGTAAACTCTTTGACAGAAAAAAAGTTTCTACCTGCAAGGCAAAATCATAATGTGTTAGTATGCATCGGATATTATGAAAGGTTTATCTTAAAATGAAGCCCTCCAGCGGCACACTGTCACCGCTGAGGAGGCTTCTAACTTCTCCTGGTCTTTCCTCCAGGTTCAGGCACACCATCTGTCTGATTGGCCCAGCCGCGCTGATGTCACTCCTGTGCACGTTTAGGAGATATTCATTTTGCCTACAGGTAAGCTTTATTGTATGCTTACCTGTAGGTATAAATAAAAAACAAGACTTTACTACCGCTTTAATCCCCTTGAAATTTCTTGTTTAGTAAAACCAAATGCAAGATTATTTACAGCTAGAAAAATGTGCTAGGGATCATTTTTTACAGCCCACAGCAGTTTCTTTTCAAAGAGGAGCAGTAAAAAAGGACAGAGGGAAACATGTTGCTGCAAACATTGTGAAAAGTCACCTTGAGGACAAATTTCAAGCCCAAAAATGTCAAGATGGGAGGGGTCATAAAACATGACCGCATATGCCAAGTATGGACAAACTGCATCCCCAAAGCTCAAGGACAGGGCCAGGCACATATCAGGATTATTGCCCATAAGGCACAGGTTGAGAATTATGACAGAAGTGAATCAGTCTGAAGGAAAACTGCATTCTGAGAGTTTTACAAAGCTGGAATTGGTGGCAGTTTAAAAACTGCTTGTGAAAACACATACACACAGAACCTGTTATAGGTAAAACTCTTAGCAAAGGAAACATGTATTATGATCTGATATATTACCAATCACCCTATTTATCAGGATAAGTTTACGTTTAGAGAAAGCCAAAGCTTGTCTTGAACTCACAGTACCTAATACAAGCTGTTAAACATGATGGGGATCTGTAATAATATGGGAAGCATGAGTCATTGGGGGTGATTTACTAAAAGCATATAGGTTTTTCACTTTGCAAGGGTGGGACACTTTGCATGGGAATTTTCCCTAGAACTTAGTGAATGTGGTGAAATTTCACTTTGCAAAGAATACTCATGTGCAATGAAAAAACATTTTTTTGCTTGTACATGATTGGAGATGATGGAAGTCAACAGAGCTTCACCTCATTCACTAAGTTCTGGGCAAAATTACCATGGAAAGAGCAAATTCATTTGCAAAATACAACTTACCTTTTAAGGTGAACAATCAGTCAACCCCATTATGGTTGGTTTTTACTTTGCATGGTCATAAAAGCCAAGTAAATTAAAGCGGAGCTCCACTGGGTTTTTTTTTTTTTTTGCAAACATTAACACAATCAAATATTGACACTTGCAAACTCACTGTTTTGGAGATTGAGCTTGCCCGATGTCCACTTTTGTTGTAAAGATCAACTTATATAAAATCTGTCTGGCCGTTTTCATCTTGCTTGTGGGCATGTGAAGCCCACAAGCATTTACTGTACTGCCTTTTTCCCTTGATGCTGAGCTACCAGCATTCTTTGCTCCACATTCTTTGCCTCCACAATGACTCCTGGGAACAATGACACAAGCTCCCAGGAGCCAGTGCGGCTGAAAGGAAATGACGAAATAGCCGCACAATACCCGCCCATATCCGCAGAATAGACAGACAGGAAGCAGAGAGGAACATCTGCAAATCACAGGTACTGTTGCAAAAAAAATAAAAGGTCTGTTTTTATGTCATCGCATTACTGCAATCTGAATGAGCTAATGTTCTAAAATAGGGTGGAGCTCCGCTTTAATTCCATTATGTTCAGTGAGTACTTTGCATTGTCATATAATCCAAGGATTAGCACCATTTTACAGGGCAAGGTGTTCCTATGGGGAATTAACTGTTACCCCCCCCCTTTTCATACCATAGTCAAGATGGATGATGCTCCAAACACACTACTAAACAAGTGAAAGAATTATTTAATGAACACCAGGGAGTAGTCTTAAGTGGGGTACACACTATAAGAAAATCGGCCGAATGATCGTCTGATTTTCCTCGTTGTTTCACAGCAAAACGGAACTGATGAACGAAAATTATTTCGAAAACTCTTGTACGAGAAAGGCTTTTTTTTTGTTTTTTATTGTTTCTGATCAATCACAGCCTTTCTTTCTGATTTTTCTTGTATGAAACCGGTACACATTAAACGAAAATCATTCATTCTGTTCCCATACAAGAACATTTTTGGAGTTTGTCCCTTTGGGAATTTTTCAAAATTCTTTGGACAAAAATGTTCGTCTAATTTTCTTATAGTGTGTATGAGCCTTTAACCTCTTGTTGCTTTCTCCATTACCAGAACTAGAGATCATATCTACATGGGGAGTTCTGGAGTGCAGAATTTAAAGAAGATTTCTCACCTTCTTTATTCCTGAAAATATGGGAGACGTTTCTTTTTTTTTAAGTATGGTGTAAAATCTTGCTATACAAAACTTAGGATTTGCCAGTATTCTAAGAAGTGGTAAATCTGCTCTGAAGAAAAATGGTTGCCCTACTTACCATTAAAGTGGTTGTAAAGCCTTAAGGTTTTTCTCTTTAATGCATCCTATGCATTAAGGTAAAAAACCTTCTGTGCTGCAGCTCCCCCCTTTTTCTTACCTGAGTTGGATCTGACCCAACAATGTGCATGAGCGCAGCGGCTGCAGCTGCTGTCGCTCTCCTCATTGGACAGATTGATAGCAGCAGGAGCTATTGGCTGTCAATCAAAAGCTGTGACACGGGAGCGGGGTCGAGTCCCACTATCTGTGTCAATGGACGCAGCCACGGAACTCAGGAGCGAACCCACATGGGTGCCCCCATGGAACACAGCTATCCTGTGGGGGCACCTGATGAAGAGGAGGGGCCTGGAGCGCCTGTGGGGGACCCCAGAAGAAGAGGATCGGGGCTGCTCTGTGGAAAACCATTGCACAGAGCACGTAAGTATAGGAATGTTTGTTTAAAAAAAAACAAAACAAAAAAAAACAAACATTTACAGTTACTTCAAGTTCTCCATATTAATATATTGCTTGGTGTTTCCATCCTTGTGAAAGCTTTAACACAATAACAACATTTATTGGTGGGTAGTTGAAAGTCTAATACACAACCATCTATCTATAGTCTACACCAAGGAAGAAAATATTAGGTTAAAATAAGAGAATTACATTAAGGAATACAAAGTATATTTCTTAAAACATGAATCTACAAATATATTTAGTTACAAGTAAAAGGCAGACCTTTCCCATAATTACCCTTTGCACCAAGGTTCCATTCTGATGGCTTCTCTCCCATAAAGTGTGTGTTTCCCTCCCATCTAGTCTGTGTATATCAGTACAGGCTGATGCCTCATTGGTTGGCATAGCGTGGTTCTGATTGGTGAGCTTCCCTATTCCTGGTTAAGGACTGGCTACATCTCCAATTCCTATACTTTGCATAAGTCAGACCCCTTTAATGCAAATCCTTGTGACTATTCTGAGCAGGAGATTAACTTGAATTTAAGAATTTGAAGTTAAGTATTGATTATGGGTTGGCCTCCCTTCATTGCATATCCCAGCATGGGAAGTGAGTATGTGTAAAATAATGAGGTTTGGATCCCATTGTTTGTATACACAAGCCTAGGCGCCGACTTGTCTGGTCTACCAGAGATTTCTGTGAAGATAATATGTTCCGCCCTCCATAGATACAAGCTAAATGTAATATATTCATAATTAAATAGCTTAAATAGTGCTGATCTGCATAATTTAAAGTACTATCATACTTCATTCAGTTACCAAAATATTCCAATTTCAGCATCTTTATTTTATAGGAAATGCTTTTTTAATACCCAATCAAATTATTCTCTGCTAATCAAATAGGAAAGTTTCTACTAGCTTAAGTGATAAATAGCTTAGCATAAATCAAGAAAGCTAATTATGCACCCTAGTACCAAAAGAAACCCTTTTTTATAGTACTTCAGATTATTACTGTTTGGTTTCTTGTTTAAGGCTTGATGTGTGAAACATGTCAGAGCATTCATGAATCATGACTTTGTAAAAGAAAAATTAATTTTTTTGCAGCAAACCATAAATTATGTGGGTGCTATATTTTCATTAAACCGTCACATTACTTTCCAGCATAGTTACCATTCAAAGAATCCTGGTTTGGATGTCAAAAGATAGTTTGCAGTGATCTTGAGTAATTCTTCCATTTAATGCTGACATCTGGAGTCACTTTCGGCAATGATGCAATGTTCTAACTGGATGCTAGTGGTTTTATCACTGTCGTTTTTATTAAATGAAATAGATTTTTTGCAAGCAGGGGCTGCCTATGTTCTCTAATATATGTGTTCATATGGTATAAGTAAGCTACCAGTTTACACATCTGTCATAGGCAGAATAAAATCTGTGATTTAATAAAACTGCACTGTCAGTTTGTAATATGTTTATCATAAAATATTAAAGGGACTGTCCACCAAAAACATATTTTGCTGGGCTTGGTCAACCACTGATTTTTTATATCTCTTGAAGACTTCAGAAACCAGATCAGCTAGTCTTAATTCCCACTTCTTTTCTCCACTTGGCTTGCAGTTTCACTTATCTTGCCACAAAATGTGTATTTCCGCTACTTGATTTGTATTCTCCATCCTCTCAAAATAACGTAAAAATCGGTACACATGTCTTAGGTTGGCTGCTTAAAGTTTCATTAAATCCACATAATTAAAAAACTATCAATACATGCTGTATTACATGCTCTTCATACTCACTATGGGGTTCATTTTCTGTATTCTACCAAAAACCTGGTTGATCCTTCTGTTCTCTATGCTTCCCTCCTGTCCATGTCCCCACTGCAGCTGGGGACTTTGCAGAGCAGTGTTGGCAGCTAGTGCACATGCTCAGTTTTCACTGAATTTTCTGAGTATTTTCTTCCTATCACATCTGAGCAAACCATGTAACTATAGAGTCACACATGTTGGTGTATACACAGTTGTAAATGACAGCCCACTCCCTCCCTCGTCCTTAATGTCCACTAACCAGCTAAACACTTTGGGGTGGGATATTACATCTTGATTGATGGAGTCTTCACCTCCCTCTTATTTTAAGATGCTGGCTTAGGCTGGAGGGGGATGGCACAGCCTGTAACTAGCAGAAATACACCACACCGTGTTATTACAAAAATAATAAAGATTGGAATTCAAATATATATATATTTGTATGACAATTTAAAACAGTTTATTGATGTAAATTATTTATTTATTTTTACTCTGTATCCCAAAGGCTGTTTTTTATTTATTTTTTTTAACATGTGACTTGTAGCAGAGAACTAGAAGCTGCTCCTGCCACTGTTTCCCTGCAGACAGGCTGGAAAAGAGCTGGGTCTTGTGACAGCTGTATATCGATTATGAAAAAAGGTACTTAGATTTTTTTTTTTAATTAAAATAATTAGTACCATCATCCATATACACAAAGAGAAGAGACAATGTAAATAAGATTGTAAGCTCTAACAAGCAGGGTCCTCTAATTCCTCCTGTATTGTATTGTAACTGTACTATCTGCCCTCAAGTTGTAAAGCGCTGAGCAAGCTGTTGGCGCTATATAAATCCTGTATTATAATAATAATAATAATAATTAAACAGTGTGTGTTTAGTGTTACTAAACCAAACCAAAACTCCAGGCATGCTATAACCCTGGAGAATAAAATGCTTTACTGTTTATTCTTTACAAAGATTGACAGTTCAATTAACTAATAGTGAAGTTCAGGAGAAGTTTGGCAACTGTTATTTATTTATTGGACATATTTATGTAGAGCTGGCAATGTTTGTAGTGCTTTACATATTGCACATGCACTTTAGTACCTTACATCAAGGAGCATACAATATAAGGTCCCTAACTCACATTCATACATACACATACAAGGGCCATTTTTGACAGGAGCCAATCAACCTACCAGCATAAGTATGGAATGTGGGAGGAAACCAGAGTACATAGAGGAAACCCACACAAGCACAGGGAAAAAATGCAAACTCAATGCAGATAGAGCCCTGACTGGAACTCAAACTGGGGACCCCTTTGCTGCAAGCCAGAAGTACTAAGCACTAAGCTAAAATCTGTATTAACACAGAAAAGTGTCCCTATTTCAAGGATCCCAGAATGTTCAAGTAGCTAAGTAAAAAACAAAAACGCACTATATTTTCCATGTCAAATGCCAACTTTGGAGAACTCTAAAGGATCGCTTGGGTGTTATTTTTGTTTTTGTGTATGTATTGGCTACACACATCGTGCACAATGTACTGTATGTGTATGGCTGAAATCCTATTTATTATGACATGTTTTCTGGGACTTGTCACAGTGTACACATGTTAGTATGATCACCTAATTTAGGATAATTTCACACTGAGGCATTTTTCAGGCGCTAAAGGGCTAAAAATAGCGCCTGTAAAGTGCCTGAAAAACGCCTCCCCTGCAGCCCCAGTGTGAGAGCCTGAGTACTTTCACACTGTAGCAGTGCGCTTGCAGGACATTAGAAAAAGTCCTGCAAGCAGCATCTTTCAGGCGGTGCGGGAGTATATAGTGTATACACCGCTCCTCCACCCCCCTACCATTGTAATCAATGGGCACCGCTGCCATAGTGATGCTTTGCGGGCGCTATTAACACTTTATTTGGCTGCTAGCGGGGGTTAAAAGTGCCCCACTAATGGCCAAAAAGCACCACTAATACAGTGGTAAAACGCTGCTAAAATTAATGGCACTTTACCACTAACGCACCCCCACCCCAGTGTGAAAGTAGCATCTATCTATCTATCTATCTATCTATCTATCTATCTATCTATCTATCTATCTATCTATCTATCTATCTATCTATCTCTAGTGTAGGAGTCCCTCAAATTGACCGTAAGTTCGACTTGAACATCGGGTGTTTGTTCGCACATGATCCAAACATATGGTGCATGCATGCAAGATATGTGAGCTTGCAGTGCATTGATGGCTGCTGATTGGCCAAAGCATGCAGGTCAGGTGCACGGAGTGATCACAGAGTGGTCACAGTGCGATCTGCTGTAAGAGCCATGATTGGCCAAAGGCAGGAGATTGAAGGAACTTGAGCTAGATTAGGCAGGTTAGTTAGTGTATACACATACACAGTGCAGTCAGTGTAGAGTATATATACAGTGTATTAATATATAAATATAAATGTATATATATATATATATATATATATATATATATATATATATACACACACACACAGTGTAGGGTATATAGTGCAGAGTTTATAAGTTGGTCTTGCATAGATTTTAAGGGGAACTCCGTGCCAAAAAAAAAAATGACATGGGGTCCCCCCCAAAATCCATAACAGACCCTTATCCGAGCAAGCAGCCTGGCAGGCCAGGAAAAGGGGGGCAGTGAGCGCCCCCCTCCTGCACCTTGTCCCCATGTTGATAGGGACAAGAGCCCCTAGCCATTGGTTGTTGGGGTCTGTGAGCAGGGGGCTTATCAGAATCTGGAAGCCCCCCTTTAACCCCCTTATGTGAATGGGTAGGGGGTACATTGTACCCCCTACCCATTCACCGAAAAAAGTGTCAAAAAGTAAAAATTTGACAATTCCTTTATTAAAAAAGAAAAAAAAAGTCCTGCGATGTCCATTCATCTTCAATCACGCCGCTCGACGAACTTGAAAAATAGAAAAAAATAAAAAAGCTCCACCTCGATGGGAGGCTTTCTGGCTACTGCTGTCTCTTGGCTATAATTTTGAGGGCATATGGCCTGGTATGGTTGGGGAGGGGGGTGTGAGCGAGCCTGTCTTCCAGGCTGCATGCTCGGATAAGTGTCTAGTACGGATTTTGGAGATTTTAATTTGGGTGTGGAGTTCCTCTTAAAATCCATTCCAAACCCGAAAGTATGGATTGAGGGCGGGACCCATGCCAATTTTTTCCTTGATTTTTCATCTTCATTGCCGGGATCCGGCAATACATTACAGTCGCGAGCAAGTTTAAATTACATTTTATCTTTAGAAATGTAATTTTGCTGCGGCACTGTTCTACACATCGCACAGATGCGCCACTTTACAGGCAGGCTAAAGGGACTCAATAGGCACAATATTTAAAGGAATATTTTATTTTTATTGTTTCACTTTAAGCATTATTAACCACTTCAGTACAGGGCATTTTCACCCTCTTCTGCCCAGGCCAATTTTGAGCTTTCAGCGCTGTCACACTTTGAATGACAATTGTGCGGTCATGCGACATTGTACCAAAATTAAATTTTGATCATTTTTCCCCCCACAAATAGAGTTTTCTTTTGGTGGTATTTGATCACCTCTGCGATAAACAAAAAAAGAGCGACAATTTTGAAAAAAAACACAACATTTTTTACTTTTTTCTATAATAAATATCCCAATTTTTTTTTTTTTTAAAAACATTTTTTTCCTCAGTTTAGGCTGATATGTATTCTTCTACATATTTTTGGTAAAAAAAAAATCTCATTAAGCATATATTGATTGGTTTGCTCAAAAGTTATAGCGTCTACAAAATAGGGGCTAGATTTATGTCATTTTTATTTATTTATTTTTTTTACTACTGATGGCGGCGATCTGCGATTTTTATCATGACTGTGACATTGCTGCGGACATATCGGATACTTTTGAAACTATTTTGGGACCATTGACATTTATAAATCGATCAGTGCTATAAAAATGCACTGATTACTGTATAAATGTCCCTGGCAGGGAAGGGGTTAACACTAGGGGGCGATCAAGGGTTTAAATGTGTGTCCTAGGGAGTGATTCTAACTGTGGGGGGAGGGGACTGATGAGAGGAGGAGACTGATCGGTGTTCCTATATACAAGGAACATACGATCAGTTCTCCTCTCCCCTGACAGGACGTGGATCTGTGTGTTTAAACACACAGATCCACGCCCCTGCTCTGTGATGAGCAATCACGTGTGCCCAGCGAACACGCATCGGGTCCCCAGTGATGCAGGGGGCGTGTGCGTGCTCTCCACAATGCCTGGAAGCCGAGGTAGTCATATGACGGCCGCCCGGAGGGACGAAGTGTTCCTGTGGCCGTTCTATTACAATACGGCGGTAGGCAAGTGGTTAAAATCACTGCTCCTGAAAAAGCGTTTGTTTTAAAAACTTTTTTTTGCATTGATACATGTCCACTGGAGCAGTACCCGACTCCCCATACACTTTTTATGGCAATAACTTGCAAATAAGCCTTTAAAATGAGCACTTTTGATTTTTCATGTTCGTGTACCATAGACTTTAATAGGGTTTGCATGTTTGTTAGAACTTTTTGCATATTCGCATGCTTTACTTCAGTGTTTCCCTTTTCCTCCCTCTGGTCTTTTATGCTGCCCATTTTTTTTCTTACACTCATGCCCTGTACACACGATCGGACATTGATCGGACATTCTGACAACAAAATCCATGGATTTTTTCCGACGGATGTTGGCTCAAACTTGTCTTGCATACACACGGTCGCACAAAGTTGTCGGAAAATCCGATCGTTCTGAACGCGGTGACGTAAAACACGTACATCGGGACTATAAACGGGGCAGTAGGCAATAGCTTTCCTCTGTAAATTTATTCTGAGCATGCGTGGCACTTTGTGCATCGGAATTGTCCACACACAGTCGTAATTTACGCGAACGGATTTTGTTGTCGGAAAATTTTATAGCCTGCTCTCAAAAAAATCGGAAATTCCGATGGAAAAAGTCTGATGGAGCCTACACACGGTCAGAATTACCGACAACAAGCTCCAATCGCACATATTCTGTCGGAAAGTCCGACCGTGTGTACAGGGCATAACACTGGCAATTTGTCACCTTCTGCTGACCAGCATGGTTTTTTTTATTCATATTGACCACCAACACCTGTGATTTTTTTTCTCCCACTGACCACTAATAATTTTCCCTGACAACTGACAATGTTCCCTCCCACTAACTACCAATGATTTTCCCTCTCGCTAACATAGAACAGAATTTTAGTATATGGGGCCCACATTTTAATGTTCGCTCAGGGCCCCATTTTGTCTAGAACCAGCCCTTTGGGGACAGAATCGTTCTTTGCCACAGTTTCACTTTTACGGACAGGTCCCCTCTCCACCTTTACCATGTGATTGGACAATTACAATAGAAGCAGCAGACTGATCAGCTTATCTCTATCACTCTTCTCTCTCCTCAGCTCTTTGCATTGTAGCATACCTGATTGGGTTCTTGTTCTGCTTCCCCCTAGCCCTCTCTGAGCTCTGCAGTACAGACAGTACAGTAGACATCAAGAGACTGATACCAAGTCAATTTCAGGTACTTCCACTGCTTTAACAATAGTTTTATGGTAACAAAGCTGCATTAATTTGTTCAGCTTTAATGATTTGGTCAAAAGGTTGTTAACGGTACATTTGTTTTTAACTTGTCGAGAGTCCACTATGTAGTCTTATAAATTTGATTCAGCATCAGCTAAAGTCCAATGGTATCTATCTTAGTACTATATAGAGCTCAACTCAGTGTAGTACTGCAGGAAACTCTTTTTATATTACTTAAAATTCAAATTAAATACAGCAAATGAGTTTTCAGTATAAATTTGAATTTTCCTCCCTTTGCCAAGAACCTTGCTCTTGGAAGAATCATTTTGCAAATTGACTGTGTAATTACTCCCAGAATAATCTTTTAAATAGGACAGGCAATTTCAACAATAACCTCAGGTGTTCATCATCTTTGGCAACTATAAATGATACCGGCATGGCTGATTTCAGCTTAGACCTAAACGTTAATTGTAAGGGAATTTTTATCCAATAACTTCCTTGACATACCATAAATCTCATTAAACCAACCCAAGAGTGGAAAGAGAACCCTAGTTCATTTAAACTGTTTAGATGGCAGTTGCTTTCCTTTATGTTTTGCTTGTCAAACAACTTAAAGGGTATCATTAATTTGGGAAAGCAACAGAAGCTAAACTTGGAAAAACAAATGAAGGCGATCACATAAAAAACCCAACTCTGCTTCTGCCCATTGAAAAAAAAAAGTCAGTGTTTCCAGCGTATACGGTGATCACATCTGGTTTTTATTGTATGTGTCTGCAGTACTTTATTAGAAGTATTAAGGGCTGGGTTAAAAATGTTCATTCACCAGCTTTGGTATTTGGCACAGATGTGAAGTCCTAGTGTAAAAAAAGAATCTGCCAGCTCATAGTTGCCAATGTGGAAAACTATATTTCCAACAACAGACTACAGTGGCCTCACACCTGGTGTCATCACACTGTTGCAATCTAAGTGTGCTTTATTCATTTTAGAGTATATCTGTTTTATATAAATGCTAGCTTATGGGATATTATTTAAAATGAGAAAAATTAGAAAAGCATCAATGCTTAAAATGTATCTAGTAATGGATGCATAGTGGAAGCAGGCATTTTTGGAGATAGGCTAGTAATTCAGAGCTTCATATATAATGTCTGGTGTGCTGTGTACAGAGGCTGCCGTTGTTGACTTCCTTCTCTTAAGTTCTAGTTCCCTGCCTGTCAGCATGATCCAGTGGCTACAGTGCTTTCTGAGTCTCTGATCCAGGATGACTGTGCAGATCAGAAGTTCTGATTTCAGTAGCCATATTAGCTTGTTCCAGGTCAGTCAGAAAGATATTACTAGGAAGAAGTTCCCAGGTACCGGGCACATGATACCACTTTGGTTGGTGGTGTAGTGATTAATTTGCAGTTATGCCTTACAGGCACAGTAGGGGTATTGGGAATATTTAAACAGCTTAGTGACTTATTAGCTCCACCCCACTGAAGAAGTCAACGACTTGACAACCGGCATATAGGGGCGGAGCCTGCATACTGACATCACGGCCATCTTGATACCTTGCTGTTTGAATGCCGTTCCAGCTAACGCGGCTTACAGTGCCACACTAGTAAGTGCACCCTCTATTTTTTACAAGAATAAATATTCCTAGACGGAGAGCACTAGATTTTGCCTACTTTTTTTTGCATACTTATTCTATCCGGTAAGACGATCAGGGTTCTTTGGAACCCAAAGAAGCAGGTGTCTGAAATGAAAGAGGTACAATGTCTATACCACGCCAGTAATCTTCACCCCCAGAGGGGAATACTGCTGATTTTTTTCATGTGTGGGGTAAGCAGCCTGTGATACTGGTGGAGGCGAGCACAAGCATTTCTTGTATCTTTACACTGTGGGTAAATTGATATTTTTGGATCCTCTTGAATCAAACACTTGATTATTTTGATGAACTTTGATTCACTTATATACTTATTTTGGACTTATTAGTATTATTTAACTTTGTATGTATATATGGTCCTTATTGTATCATATTGGTTTACACATTTATTCAATCAGTAGCGCAGCACTGTTTTTGTTATAAAGTATCTCACAAAAGTAATAACTTTGCTGCCCCAAAAATACAACATGGGATTAGATGAAGGATTGCTTACAAAGCACTGATACACATTTCATTGGTATAGACAATGAATTCACATGCTTTGGGGGGCTGCTTGGGGTAAACCAATACATGTCGATGTATTTGGTGAATATTTTGTTGTAAAGGCGGGTTATAATAAAAAAAAGTTGGGAAACACTGAAGTAAAGCATGTACAGTATCTCACAAAAGTGAGTACACCCCTCACATTTTTGTAAATATTTTATTATATCTTTTCATGTGACAACAGTGAAGAGATGCCACTTTGCTACAATGTAAAGTAGTGAGTGTACAGTTTGTACAACAGTGTAAATTTGCTGTCCTCTCAAAATAACTCAACACACAGCCATTAATGTCTAAACCGCTGGCAACAAAGTAGACCCCTAAGTGAAAATGTCCAAATTAGGGCCAAAGTGTCAATATTTTGTGTGGCCACCATTATTTTCCAGCACTGCCTTAACCCTCTTGGGCATGGAGTTCACCAGAGCTTCACAGGTTACCACTGGAGTCCTCTTCCACTCCTCCATGATGACATCACAGAGCTTGTGGATGTTAGAGACCTTGCGCTCCTCAAACTTCCATTTGAGAATGCCCCACAGATACTTAATAGGGTTTAGGTCTGAAAACATGCTTGGCCAGTCCATCACCTTTGCTCTCAGCTTTTTTAGCAAGGCAGTGGTTGTAATGGAGGTGTGTTTGGGGTCGTTATCATGTTGGAATACTGCCCTGCAGCCCAGTCTCCGCAGGGAGGAGATCATGCTCTGCTTCAGTATGTCACAGTAGGTGTTGGCATTCTAGGTTCCCTCAATGAACTGTAGCTTCCCAGTGCGGGCAGCACTCATTCAGCCCCAGACCATGACACTCCCACCACCGTGCTTGACTGTAGGCAAGACACATTTGTCTTTGTACTCCTTACCTGGTTGCCGTCACACATGCTTGACACCATCTGAAACTAATAAGTTTATCTTGGAATCATCAGACCACAGGACATGGTTCCAGTAATCCATGTCCTTGGTCTGCTTGTCTTCAGCAAACTGCGGTCTTTCTTGTGCATCATATTTAGAAGAGTCTTCCTTCTGGGACAACAGCCATGCAGACCAATTTGATGCAGTGTGCGGTGTATGGTCAGAGCACTGATAGGCTGACCCCCCCACCCCTTCAACCTCTGCCGCAATGCTGGCAGCACTAATACTTCTATTTCCCAAAGACAACCTCTGGATATGACACTGAGCACGTGCACTCAACTTCTTTGGTCGAACATGGCAAGGCCTGTTTTGAGTGGAACCTGTCCTGTTAAACTGCTGTATGGTCTTGGAAAAAAGGTTTTGGATGATGGACTTTTTAGGCATAACATATTCTTTATAAGAAATTGATATTTATTACAAATTTAAAATCAAAACAATTACATAGATTTTTCATATATTTCATTCATATAAAATAGCCTATGAGCATGAAAGGCACACCACCTATAAACAATAAGATCAAACCCCGGAGGGCCGGACTGGTCCCTCTTGGAATGATAGAGCTTGATAAGGTAGCGTGTCATAAAGTGGTCAACTCTGCTCTACATGTTACGCGTAAGGAAACGCTTAATCAGGAGCTATGGCAAATTATTTAATAGGTAAAAAAGAAAAAAGAAGAAGAAGGAATGAGGCAGAGAGTAATATCCTCAATGATGGTAGAGATTCACAACAATTCAAAGGCGGGTAGCACTTCAGGAACTGTATAGGTTTAATCTACAGGGTAATTCTATGTCACTGTAAACAGCTGTCCCTGCTAACTGTGTGGCACGGTTGCAAAGAGGAGACTCTGCCAGGAATCTAGTGTCTAAGTGACAATAGGCATGGATACAATGGGAGGATCTCTTACATTTAACAAGCCAGCATTTTAATAGCAGTCCTGTTTACCATCTTTTACCTTAAAGACCACTTTCTAATTGTTGACAGTGACATAGAATTACCCTGTAGATTAAACCTATACGGTTCCTGAAGTGCTACCCACCTTTGAATTGTTGTGAATCTCTACCATCATTGAGGATATTACTCTCTGCCTCATTCTTTCTTCTTCTTTTTTCTTTTTTACCTATGATTAAATAATTCGCCATAGCTCCTGAAGAAGCGTTTCCTTACTCGTTACATGTAGAGCAGAGTTGAGCACTTTATGACACACTACCTTATCAAGCTCTATCATTCCAAGAGTGACAGGCCGGCCCTCCGGGGTTTGATCTTATTGTTTATAGGTGGTGTGCCTTTCATGCTCATAGGCTATTTTATATAAATGAAATATATGAAAAATCTATGTGATTGTTTTGATTTTAAATTTGTAATAAATATCAATTTCTTATACAGAATGTGTTATGCCTAAAAAGTCCATCATCCAAAACCTTTTTATCTATACTCTAAGTATCGGGACAAGGCAAAATAATTTTAACTTAGTACCGTATCCACAGTACCACTCTGTGGAGATACGGTGAGGTAAATAATCTTTTAACTATGCTGTATGGTCTTGGCCATCATGTTGCAGCTCAGTTTCAGGGTCTTGGCAATCTTCTTATAGCTTAGGCCAACTTATGTAGAGCAACAATTCTTTTTTTTCAGATCCTCAGAGAGTTTTTTCCCATGAGGTGTCATGTTGAACTTCTAGTGACCAGTGTGAGAGAGAGAGCGATAACACCAAATTTAACACACCTGCTCCCCATTCACACTTGAGACCTTGTAACACTAACAAGTCACATGACACTGGGGAGGGAAAATTGCTAATTGGGCCCAATTTGGACATTTTCACTTAGGGGTGTACTCACTTTTGTTGCCAGCAGTTTAGACATTAATGGCTGTGTGTTGAGTTATTTTGAGGGGACAGCAAATTTACACTGTTATACAAGCTGTACACTCACTACTTTACATTGTAGCAAAGTGTCATTTCTTCAGTGTTATCACATGAAAAGATATAATAAAATATTTACAAAAATGTGAGGGGTGTACTCACTTTTGTGAGATACTGTACATGCTTTACTTCAGTTTTTCCCAACTTTTTTTTATTATAACCCGCCTTTACAACAAAATATTCACCAAATACATCTGGCATGTATTGGTTTACCCCAAGCAGCCCCTCAAAGCATGTGAATTCATCGTCTATACCAATGAAATGTGTATCAGTGCTTTATTAACAATCCTTCATCTAATCCCATGTACTTTAGGGCAGCAAAGTTAGCATGAATCATTTTCTGATTTAATTGTTGCAATGTGTATTGAGTATGTATACATTTGTTTACATATTAATTTATCATAATCATTCCTACTGTTCCTAATGCTTATTCCATAAAACCATGCCCATATTTTTTCCACAATGCACTATGCTTCTGAACCTGGAATTTGCCCTCCTAGGTTGGCATTCCTGGGAATGGCTGTTGTATGACATCTGGAATCTTTCTTATTTTCTGGTTTGTACTATAGAGCAAATCGACATTTGGAAAACATGTGTTGCACATTTTACATAAACTTTAAAAATTTCACACATACATTTCCTTTAAAGGAAGTTATGTGAGGAAACTATCCATATTATATGTCCATTCCCTTTGCCCTTAAGGGAAATAAACAGATTAACAATCAGAGGCAAGTCTTGTCAACATTATAAACATATTCCAGTTAACTAAACATATGACTTGCGGTGCTTTATTGATAGTAATTCCATATTTCCTATTTGAAGAATTACAAAGATCACAAACACATTTTTAAACGGTCATCGCAGATGATTATCCAAACAGCATTCGGTTCTATTCTGCATATGTTATGCAATTCTACAAATTCAAAAGTTAGGGTTTTTATATCATTTCAAATCCTAAGAGATAATCATTCAGATAACTAAATATAACCTATTAACAATTTTATTTCAGTTTCTAAAGATTGGTAGATTGTTGATATGCACTGGATAATTCCTAAACGAACCACCAAAAAGAGGGATTTTTATGGGAGGATGTTCTACAAATTACTGACAATTAGGCACCCGTCTAGATGGCCTTTTATTCATCAAAGAATTCACAACAGCCTTTGGGGCTGATTTACCAAAGACAAATAGACTGTTCAGTTTGTATAGGAAGTTGAACTTTGCAGGGAATTTTTCCTAGTGTTTAGTGATGACATTTCACTTTGCAAAGAATATCCAATCATTTGCAAGGAAAAAAAAATTTTTGCTTGCATGTGATTGGATGATGGACATCAGTAGAGCGTCACCTCATTTAATATGCTCTGGGGAAAATTCCCTTACAAAGTGAACAGCGTTTTTTGGTAAATCAACCCCTTTGCGTGCGTCTTTGGCCCTCTGCAATCCTGCAAGCATCTACAACAGATTTACCATGGCATTCATGATGGATTAATTCTTACAGCACAAACACACAAAAGTAGTGGCCAGCGGTATGCTTGATATTGCTGCAGAGCTACTTTTGAGACATGGGGAAATTGCTGACTTATGCAACTATCTTGTAGTAAACTTGGCTCAGAAAATGTGCAATTGCTCCAATTTTGCATTCGTGACAAACCCGAGAGATCGCTCACCTAGCAATATTTATCGTTCTACTTTAAAGGATAAGTTCACTTTTTAAAAAAGAGCCTGTAAAACATTGCACCAGCGATCAGCAGATCGCTTATCCCATGCAGGTCTTCTGCAGATCTCTGTGCCAAGCAGATACACTGACAAGAATTATCAATGAACTACCACGGCGCTACACAGTGGCATGGTAGTTCATTGAGAGCCACAAGCCAACAGCAGTGAGAGATGCTGGGGCTTGTAGTTCATTAATGTAACATGTTCCCAAAGGTGAACTTATCCTTTAAGATCTTGTGAAAATGGCAATTAGACATATAACATATTATAATGTTTCTTAGGGATCATTTCACTGCAAGTGTATCTCCATGCAAGCATAATTTTTTGAATGAAAACAGGGGATTACTCTGTGTGCACATACCTATAATGCTCATAATTTTCCTCCTTTTCCTTCCCTTATATTTTACTTTTTTGATCCCGTCCGTTCTTTTAAATCCATCCTATGTCCTATGGAGGACTAACAACTCTGCAAAGCCAATGCTGAAATTACATCCATATTGTAAACCAACCACACTGAGTCTTCTCATAAGGATGGCCTTGTTAGTGCTTTTTCCTGTGAACAGGCGTTGACAACCTGGACTAAGCATCAACAGCACTTAGTGTAGCCAAGTTCGTATTGCTTCTCCCCTCCTTCCAACCTTCAATGCAAAGTGCTTCAAGGGATGCTGGGGTATGTTTTCTTTTAGAGTGGGTGGACACTTTCTCCCATCATGTCTATGTTCAACAAGTTCCTGTCCACTAGTTATTTCCCAAAGAAATGAGCAATAACAGGAGGCTGAATGATCAAATGGCCACAACAAAATCATTGTATGAAAAGTCATCTAGCTATCGTTGGTTTTACAAAAACATGGAGGCCTTGTAGCGCTATCTATTCAGTTCATCTGCAGGTAAAACAGCCCTAAATCGACCCAGTAATACAAATAAATAATTGTCTTTCTAGTGGGAAGTCTCCTAAAATCTTACTGTATTGTAGATCTCTGGCCACCTCTGACACTTATGGATCTGTCAAATGCCTGCTTGACAGTGGGGTTCACTTACTAGACCCTACATTAATAAAACAGTGTAAGCAACATCAGCATGTGACTATTAGATTGTAAGCACTGCCCTTTTAACCCACTTCTATTTTATTGTATTGTAACTGCACTGTCTCCCTTGTATGTTGTAAGGCGCTGCACAAACTGTTGGCGCTATATAAATCCTGTATAATAATAATAATGTGGCGGGGACCAGGTATTCTACGCTTCCAGGGGTTCTAACACTTCCACACTAAAGTCTGACGATAGTCTTCAAGACTAAAAAAAAATTTTGGGCTATATATATACTTTATAAATCAATTCTGTTGTTTATACATAAGGCTTACCGTATATACTCGAGTATAAGCTGAGTTTTTCAGCACATTTTTTTGTGCTGAAAAAGCCCCCTCGGCTTATACTTGAGTCACTGTGCCCATCTGCAGCCTCATGTGCCTGATCTCCCGGCGCTGTGACATGCAGTCTAGTCGGCGGCCGTCCAGTGTAACAAAGCCCCGCCTTCTCCTCGTCAGTGATAGGTGGAACACTGACTCACTGCTGGGAAACTGAATCAGTGTTCCGTCATGGACGAGGAGAAGGCGGGGCTTTGTTACACTGGACGGCCACCAACTAGACTGACTGCATGTCACAAAGCCGGAGATCAGGTAAATGAGGCTGCAGATGGACACAGTGCAGGGAGATGGGCAGAGTGAGGCTGCAGATGGGCAGAGTGAGGCATGCAGATGGGCAGAGTGAGGCATGCAGATGGGCATTGTTGGCCCTCTTTTCCACTTACAGTAGCTGCTGCATTTCTCACTCTAGGCTTATACTCAAGTCAATAAGTTTTCCCAGTTTTTTTGTGGTAAAATTAGGTGCCTCGGCTTATATTCGGGTCGGCCTATACTCGAGTATATACGGTATGTCAATTTTTTTGGCTGTCAAAATGCACAGTGACTTTTAATGCTCAAACGGCTTATCCAGCCACAGCAAGGCACAAAGGATCTATGTGTTAAAAAAAAAAAAAAAACTATTTTAAAAGTGATTATAAGGTGCAATGTGTGAATAATATACTAGATGTATACCATTAGAATAAGAGTAGCGATGATTAAACTACTAACTGTATGTATAATGAATGAAAAATTATTTATATAATCGGAAATTTACTGTGTAAAAAATATATAAATAATATCACAGTGATAAGTGCAAAAAACACAACAAAGTGCCAAGTGCCACACAATGAGTGTGAATATCAAATCCAAGATTTGAAACGTGGTTATAAAAGTCCAATTTATGAAAGAAATGCACATAAAGTCCATTAAAAACAGTTCATAAAAAATCCAACGTGCGTGCATTAATCTTAGTGCTTAGTCCTCAGAATTCCATGCTCAAGTGCCATCCAGTGACCCCCCGGGGACAGCCGCTCACCTCAGAGCGTGCGACTCAGCTGTGAGACTGAATCTAAACATGGTTATGAGCCATCCCACGGCTCAGTGATGGAATCCAGATACACAATTTTCAGCAGCAGCTCCACAGTTAGGAATAAAGGAAAACTGGATAGTGTGATATCATTTATAAATGTTTATTGGAATAAAAGCTCCCCACATTAGGGTACTCACATTTGCAAGGTGCGTGAGTGCACCAATCTGATAACAGTCTCCAAAGTTTGCCTCAAAGTTTGCCTGTCAGGAGGGATAAGCTGTGCATCGCATCTCAGTGGAGGGAAAGGCTCCGTGCTCCGTCCTGGCCCCTCCCCTACGCGTGTTCGACACAGGGTCACATGTCTTCATCATCAGGGACAGGTGACTGGTAGATCTCGGTCTGGGCTTGCTTACCCGCCATTCCAGAGCATCAAACAAAGTTAAATAAAGTTACATAGTAGGCGAGGCTGAAAAAAGACACAAGCCCATCAAGTCCAACCTATGTGCGTGATTTTATGTCAGTATTACATTGTATATCCCTGTATGTTGTGGTCATTCAAGTGCTTATCTAATAGTTTTTTTTAAATTACCGATGCTCCCCGCTGAAACCACTGCCTTCCACATCCTAACCGCTCTTACTGTAAAGAACCCTCTACGCAGTTTAAGGTTAAAACACTTTTCTTCTAATTATAATGAATTGCCGCGTATCTTATTAAATTCCATTAAATGCGGTAAAGTTTCATCCCTATTGTGAGGTAACCAATAGAGTATTTGTACATTGAAATCATATCCCCTCCCAAGCGTCTCTTCTCCAGAGAGAACAAGTGCAGTGCTTGTAACCTTTCCTCATAACAAATGTCCTCCAGACCCTTTACTAGTTTTGTTGCCTTTCTCTGGACGCTCTCCAGTTCCAGCACATCCTTCCTGAACACTGGTGCCCAGAACTGGACAGCATACTCCAGGTGCACCGGACCAGAGTCTTGTAGAGTGGGAGAATTATCGTTTTATCTCTGGAGTTAATCCTCTTTTTAATGCATGCCAATATTCTGTTTGCTTTGCTTGCAGCAGCTTGGCATTGCATGCCATTGCTGAGGCTGTCATCTACTAGGACCTTTTCCATCCTAGATTGCCCCAGAGGTTCTCCCCTCATTTACCATGTAGTTTCCCACTCCATTAATTTGTTCAGATCTTCTTGCAAGGTTTCCACATCCTGCGGAGAAATTATTGCCCTGCTTAGCTTGGTATCATCCGCAAATACAGAGATTGAACGGTTATCCCATCCTCCAGGTCGTTTTATGTATAAATTAAATAGGATTGGTCCCAGGACAGAACCCTGGGGGACCCCACTTTCCACCCCTGCCCATTCTACTCCTTATTTATCACTACCCTCTGAACTCGCCCCTGTAGCCAGTTTTCAATCCATGTACTCATCCTATGGTCCATGCCAATTGACCTTACTTTGTACAGTAAACGTTTATGGGGAACTGTATCAAATGCTTTTGCAAAATCCAGATACACCACATCAATGGGCCTTCCTTCATCTAGATGGCAGCTCACTTCCTCATAGAAGGTTAATAGATTGGTTTGGCAAGAGCGATTCTTCATGAATCCATGTTGATTACGGCTAATGATACAGTTGTCATTGCTAAAAACTTGTATATAGTCCCTTCCAAGAGCTTGCATACAATTGATGCTAGGCTAACTGTAATTCCCAGAAATGTATCTTGGCCCTTTTTTAAATATTGGTGCTACATTCCAGTCAGTAGACTGTTCATAAAAATTAGGAACAATGATCTGGCAATTACTTGACTGAGTTCCTTAACCACTTCAGCCCCAGACCATTTGGCTGCCCAAAGACCAGAGCGCTTTGTGCGTTTCGGCACTGCATCGCTTTATTTGACAATAGCGCGGTTGTGCGACGCTGTACGCAAACAAAATTGATGTCCTTTTTTTCCCACAAATAGAGCTTTCTTTTGGTGGTATTTGATCGCCTCTGTGGTTTTTATTTTTTGCGCTATAAACAAAAAAAGAGCGACAATTTTGAAAAAAACGCAGTATTTTTTACTTTTTGCTATAATAAATATCCCCCCCCCCCAAAAAAAAAAAAAAAAATATATATATATATATATATATATATATATATATATATATATATATAAAAATTTTCCTCAGTTTAGGCCGATATGTATTCTTCTACATATTTTTGGTAAAAAAAATTGCAATAAGCGTATATTGATTGGTTTGCGCATAATTTATAGCGTCTACAAAATAGGGGATAGTTTTATGGCATTTTTATTTATTTATTTTTTTTATTAGTAATGGCGGCGATCTGCGATTTGTATCAGGACTATGACATTATGGCGGACACATCGGACATTTTTGACATATTTTTGGGACCATTGTCATTTATACAGCGATCAGTGCGATTAAAAATGCATTGATTACTGTGTAAATGACACTGGCAGTGAAAGGGTTAACCACTAGGGGGCAGTGAAGGGCTTAAGTGTGTCCTAGAGAGTGATTCTTACTGTGAGGGGGCTGGGCTTGAACACACAGGACAGTGATCACTGCTCTCGATCACAGAGAGCAGTAGATCACTGTCCTGTCACTAGGCAGAATGGGGAATGCTTTATTTACATAAGCATCTCCCCGTTCTTCCTCTCCGTGACACGATTGCGGGCACCCGGCGGACATCGAGTCTGCGGGACCCGCGGTCACGGTCACGGACACCGCTTCTTAATGGGAACATACCTGTATGCCCTTTTGCCTGCCAGTGCCATTCTGCCGACGTACAGTGTGCGCTGGTCGGCAAGCGGTTAAGGACCCTCGGTGCAAGCTATCCGGTCCCGGTGACTTAATAATGTTAAGTGCAATGCAGAGGGACTACTTGTAAAGTTGGAGCTGTAGTAGGGAGCAAGAGCCACATAAGCTGATGCCTCCTCTGTAGTGATGGCTCCTGTCCCATGCGGAGTGGTACTAACTGCACTCCACCTCTTATCCCAGCTAGCGGTCTCCAGAATGGTGCCAGCAGCAGGAAAGAAGAGATCTTCAGGCCAGTGTGAAGCAATACACTGGGCATAATAGTATAGGGCTGCTTTTACACTGATGCATTGCGGCTTAACCACAAAGCGGGTGCAGTGCAGTGTACCTGCAGCTTTCCTGTGGGTTTGCTGCTCTTAGCCATAGACTTCTATTATATGCCGCTGTTTTACCAACCCCCAACTTTAGCGTGAACAAGCTCTAAGGGAGTCGCTGCTGAATGCAACTAAGGGCTCATTCACAAGTGCAGCAGGCACTGCCGCTCCTCTGAAAAGTGATCCGAGTGTGTGTGTGTTGACAGGTGGTGAGGAGACAATATGTTGCTTCTTCACCACCTGATTTAAACCCATGAATGCCATGCAGTGCACGCAATTGCGACACGGTAGTACAGCAATAAGAAGTTTAAATCAGGCGTGAGGAGATGACACTGTGCCCAGTGATCATTGACTTTTCCCTTGTTGTTCAGGTAGATCTCCACCTCTTTAAGGTTGCCTAACCCTGCTCTAGAGTACCTCTACAGAAAAGAACCTCAATTTTGGATATCAAGAAATTCAAAGGGAAGAGGTAGCTAGCTGTTTTACAGGATGTCTGGGTTGAAACAGGGGCAAGAGAAGCTCCCACCTCAGATGCCGTGGTCCAAGGTGAGTGGCAAACTTAAAGCCAAATTAAACCCATCAATTTAACGGTTTCCCAAAATAGTTACATTCAAAACACGCCATGAGCTTGTACTGTCAATCGTACTGTCAAACCATCCATTAGATGCTGTCATAAATGATCACATGTGTAACACACTGTGGCAAATGCAGGTCAAACAAAGGCTAAGATGGCAACTTCCTTGGCTGTAAAGGATAAGAGAGTTTAGTTCCGCTTTAAAGCCAGTGGACACCAGCTGTCATATAAGAACCCTGCTTCAGCCACTATGAATGCAAGCACGGTATATCTCGGCTTGAAGGGGGCTCACTTTGCAACCTTTCCTTGGATACCAGAAGACCTTGTCCTGGCACTGTGTACAGAGCATGATAAACAGACTCAAATACATCATACCCTGCCCAATAAGGTAGATAGCATTACAGATATAATTACAATTCCCTTCGGCTCCATGGTTTTAACATACATTTTATACAGTATTCCACTTGAAAATCAAATCCTCCGTTTTATTTTGCAAAAATAATATACTATATTGTTAATAGCAGAAAACAGTCATTCCATATTCACTGTGTTTTTCTATATATTATCTTATACCGATTTGTTAAAAATTTGTTGGAGTGAACAATTAACACATCCTTCACCAATTCTGACTGCATTTTTCTTAATACAGTGATTTCCTATGCTTAGCTCCACGATGCAGTATTTGTTCTGACTTTATTTCAGAAACAATATTCCAGCAATTTTTTTTTTTTTTTATAAACGGTCCCAATGGTGTCTGGCATATGATTTGCATGGATGGATGCTGCTCTTTGTGCTTTCCTTTCTTTACCTTGTACTCAAAATCCCATTTTCCTAGAAGTGTATTCTATAGATGATGCTTTTTTTTTGTTACTTTAAGAAAGTTAATTTAGACATATTATTACAGTACAATCACCATTACATATTGAAATATACAGTTAAATAATCGTAGAGAAGGAATATTTTGTTTCTTTAAGGCTCAATATGAAACTGAAAATTAAATTACATTGAAGCAATCCAGTGTTTTAACTTTCCCAAAGGAAGGATTACATTCTACTGTGAATCATTAAAATCCCAGACATACCCTGCTAGATTACAATTGGAAAAAAATCCTTTCATCCTGATAATAATTTACTATGTTATATGCTGCTGTAAAGACTCCATAAGAAGAGATCCACTATGGCGCTATTGTCATGATAAACTCAACATTATGGTCCCATAAAATGAACATTATATAGGCCATCTTGTAAAGTTTTACTGCATGTAGGTTCAGTTAATTGTGGAGATTCCTGAGGGATACAATGATACACATAGCACAATATTTTGTTCCCATCATTCTGAGGAATCTAATAAGTATATAATGAGGCTGATGACAGACAATATTTCATTTCCAGAGGTTCAACCTTCCATTTTAACTGCAGAGAATAAAAGTTGTCCTTTCAGCATGTCTTACCAATGACAAAAACAAGCCATTAGTCTATCTACATGCTGCCAGACTGTCTTTTATATTACACACAGAAAGCAATGCTAATCTTTGCATCTTTGGAGTCTAACTGATTTTTACTTTCCAGCATTTGCAATCATAAGAGAGTTATAAAAAGGCAAACACAAAGGCATAAAACATTCTTCTATACTTGCTTTGCTTCTTCAATGGCAAGTTTTCAGACTTACTTTGAACATTATGACATGACTGTGAAGTATTTCTACTTTGTAAAGAGCTTTGCAATAAAAAACTGTGTTTGGCAGAAATTGTGTCTGTTGTTCACAACAACCATTCTTATTTTCTCGTATATGCACTAAAAAAATCAAATCTGAAATGAAATCTGTGGAGCTATTCCTTTTTGAAAATATCAGACTGGTAAAGGCATAAAATCAATTGACCTGGTCACTGCCCAAAACTGGAGACATGTTTTCATTTCTTAGCTCAAAGTGAAAAGTAATCTTAAAGTGCCAATTCTTACTACACTTTAGTGGCCTTTAGCTAGTTTCAAAATAAACTCTACAAAGCGTACCATTCTCCAAACATTTTGCAGTTAAATATTTCAGAAAATGTGTTCTGACACTTTCATCATTGCTAAAATTTGGGAGCTGGGTGCCTGTCAGAACTAGGTACCCCCCCCCCCCCACAAAAAAAATGACTTGCCAAATGTGGCATGTAAGGGGGTGAGGAGTCCTTAAAGTGGAACTTCCACTTTTGGGTGGTACTCCTGTTTAAGTATAATATATTTCAGCAGAAATTAGTACGCTGTTGCTTAGGCTTTTTATTATTATACAGGATTTATATAGTGCTGACAGTTTGTGCAGCATCTTACAATATAAAGTGAGAGAGTACAATTACAATACAATTCAATACAGAAGGAATAGTAGGGTCCTGCTCATGAAGGATACAGTCTAAAGGCAGGGTATAATTTGATAAAGATGGCTCAAGTACTGTTTTTAGATGAAGGTGGGGTAGGCTTCCCTGAATAAATGAGTTTTCAAGGATCGCCTAAAGGCAGACAGGGTAGGAACATAGTGAAGTAGAGAATTCCAGAGGATGGGAAAGGTTTAGGAGCAAGCATGGGAGGAGGTAACAAGGGAGCTACAGAGCAAAATGTCTTGGGAGGAGTGAAGAGGAAAATTTGTTGTGGGTGGCTTTGTAGGTTGTGGTTATCATTTTGAATTTTATACATTGGACAATTGGAAGCCAGTGAAGGAGTTGACCGAGAGGGACAGCAGCCACGAATCTGTTAGTACGGTGTATAAGTCTAGCAGCAGCATTCATGATGGACTGAAGGGGGGATAGCTTGTGTATAGGTAGACCAGTGAAGAGGGAGCTGCAGTAGTCAAGGGGGGAGATAACCAGGAAGTAAAAACGTTGTTTTGTGGTTTTGTTAACCCTGGAAAAGTTGCAGAGGTTAAGGCGGCAAGATTTAGCCAGTGATTAGATGTGGGGCCTGAAGGAGACAACGGATTCTAGAATTAGACCAAGCACCCTGGCGTGTGGGGAGGGACCAACATTGTTTGTTATTGATCTTAATGGTAAAGTCATGAGAGGGGGAATCGGGGAAGAGTAAATATTACGAGCTCCGTTTTTGATGGATTGAGTTTGAGGAAATGGTGTGACATCCATACTGATTTGTCACTCAGTAAATTTGTGATATGTTAAGAGATTGAGGGGTGAGCTGGGGAGTAAAGAGATGGATCTGGGTGTCATTGGTGTAGAGCAGGGGTTTCAAACTGGTGGCCTTCCAGCTGTTGCAAAACTACAAGTCCCATTATGCCTCTGTCTGTGGGAGTCATGTTTGTAACTGTCAGCCTTGCAATGCTTCACGGGACTTGTAGTTTTGCAACAGCTGGAAGGCCGCCAGTTTGAGATCCCTGGTGTAGAGGTAGTATTGCCCTTGGCTTTTGGCTGATTGCCAGCTTTCCTGGCTCTCTCAGCTCTCCAGGTTCTCTCAGTCTACTGGACATAGAGCCTCATGACTCCAGCATGGAGTATTGTTTCCTGAGCAGAGCACACCTGTCTCCTATCGGGAGCTTTCAGCTATGGCCAGGTCCTTTATTTTTCGAGCTGTGCGCACAAGTACTCACAGTCTACCAGTCTCCTGCAAGACCTGGACACTGGGCTGGAAACTTCTTCTCACCCAAACCCTTCAAAGTCTCCAAACTCTGGAACCCAATCCAGGTATACCAAAACCTAGAGAAAGCTGTAAAGAAACATTTTCTCCATTCATAATTGATATTCCGAAGCGCCGCATTCTGCATACATGCAAACCCTGTGTCATTTCTACTTCCATTTTCCCAGTAGCAGGGCCTCACACTGTCACAATTCTGTGATAGAGTGAGGCCTGTGAAAATGGAGGAGAATATGACACAGGATTTGCATTGAGGGTTACCACCTGACAGATTGTTTCTGATGGGGGAAAGCTGTGTTTTTAGTTTTCTCCAGATTCTGTAGTTCCGGATTGGAGTTTTCAATCCTGTGTCTGGATTTTACCAGGTGCCTGCAGCCTGTCTGAGTTCACAGGTGTGTAGGGTCATTATATACTCAAGCTTGAGGATAGCTCAGGGCTCCCAGTGTGGAGACAGGAGGTCATACCCAGGAGTCAGAGGAACCCCAGCCAAGAGACAGGAGGTCTCACCCAGAGGTCAGAGGTGCCCCATCTAGCCAGCAGCCAGGAGACAGGAGGTTTCATTCTAGGAGTCAGGTGGGCTCCTATCAAGGTGTCAGGAGAACCCCTATCCAGCCAGGAGTAGGCTACACAGCAGGGCGCTGCAACTAAAGGCCAAGAGAGCCAAGGGAACCAGCAGAGCTGGATAATACAGTCAGAGGGACTGGTAAGAAGAGTAGTGGTTCTGTCAACAAGGGAGCCAGGTGGTTTGGTATTGTGTTTGACTGTTCATATTGATGTGAAATAACCCCTGCCTGGGCAACTGTCTATGTGAACCTTCCATTTTGTTTCACCACTTCCTGCCCACCCTATAGCCAAAAGATGCACTCAGCTGATAACAGATCGGGGTAAAGGGCCAATCACAGCGGCCCTTTACCACACGATCAGCTATGTCCAATGACAGCTGATCACAGGATGTAAGCACAAGCCGGTTATCAGCTTTTCTTTCCTTAAGCTGACAGTGGGAGGCGAGAAGAAGAAAGCCGATAACCGGCTTGTGTTAAAGGGACATGCTGATTATCATCGCTCATCCATGTCTTTATGGACCTTGTTTTGTGTACTGGTCCAGATCATTTGGTGGAGAGGGGTTTATGATGCAGGGTTGTTTTTCAGGGGTTGGGCTTGGGCCCTCAGTTCCAGTGAAGGGAACTCTTAAGGCCTCAGCATACCAAGACATTTTAGACAATTTCATGCTCCCAAATTTGTGGTAACAGTTTGAGGATGGCCCCTTCCTGTTCCAACATGACTGCGCACCAATGCACAAACAAGGTCCATAAAGACATGGATGAGTGAGTTTGGGTTGGAGGAACTTGACTGGCCTGCACAGAGTCCTGACCTCAACCTGATAGAATATCTTTGGGATAAATAAAGCCGCGTACACATGAGCGGACTTTTTGACCAGACTGGTCCAACAGACCGAGTCCGGTGGACAATTCGACCATGCGTGGGCTTTACCGGACCTGCAGCGGACTTTTTCGGACTTTAGATTTGGAACATGCTTTAAATCTTTCCGATGGACTCGAGTCCGGTCCAAAAATCCGCTCAACTCTATGCTAGTCCGACGGACAAAAATCAACGCTAGGGCAGCTATTGGCTACTGGCTATCAACTTCCTTATTTTAGTCCGGTCGTACATCATCACGTACGAATCCGTGTGTAGGCAAGTCCGGTCATTAGAAAGTCTGTCGGAAAGACCATCAGACCTTTGTTGTATGCGGCATAAGAGCATAGACTGCGAGCCAGGCATTTGTGTCCACATCAGTGCCTGACCTCACAAATGGGCTTCTGGAAGAATGGTCAAACATTCCCATAGACACACTCCTAAACCTTGTGGACAGCCTTCCCAGAGGAGTTGAAGCTGTTATAGCTGCAAAGGGTGGGCCAACTCAATATTGAACCTTATGGATTAAGACGGGGTTGCCATTAAAGTTCATGTGCATTTTACAGGCAGGCATCCCAATACTTTTGGTAATATAGTATATGTGTATATACAGTGTGTGTGTGTACATATATATATATATATATATATATATATATATATATATATATATATACCGTATTTATCTTAAACCTTAACCAATGCAGAATCCCAACCTGCTGTCCCCCGTTACACATTTGGTATACTTTTTTAGGGGTAGCAACCCATTTAGTTTAAAATAGGAATGCAAAGCAAAATAAGAGTTTGCATTCTATACCTGTCAGCACAGTTCTGTTTCCACATTAACGATGGATAATACAATTTTTAGTGTTATTGTGGAAACAGGAGTGTGCCGACAGATATAGAATATTATACACTAAAAAGCCTTTTCCTCTCTTTGTAAGTGATCACATGCTATTATTCTCAGCTATATAGAGGGCTTAGAATGGTATGGAAACTCCTTGTGATGATTGGGGAGAGGGTAACAGCAGCTTGAATGGAGCACAGACACAGTCCAGTATAAACTGCAGAGACAGAAATATTGTGAAGAGCTGGGCAGGGGGAGTGTCGGCAGGAGGCAGAGAAACATCAGTACACTGATCCTCCAATAAATAGCTGTGCAGGGGGCATGTCAGCGGAAGTCTGACCATTGGACCATTGTTTCCAAATAGAAAGTATGCAGAGAAGAAAATTGACCACACTAGGATGGATGAGCTTCCATGTCCTGACAAGCTCAGTTTAAAATAGGAAAGCAGGGGGGCTGACAGGACCACCAGGTATTTTACACGAAGCAATGCAAAGAGATGAGAAAAATAGATACTTTGTTTTTCAATACAAGCACAAGATAACACAGACACATATAAAAAAAAGTAAATAGTAAGTTAATCCAAAAATAACAAGATAAAAATGAACAGCATATTAGAAGATAAAATTGACTCAACATTTATTGAGAAAAAACATTCTCTGCTGGGTGATCTATGTACTTTGCAAGGATTTTAACAGATGTTGCAGATTCCTACCTTTTGTTATTCTGAAGAAATAGCTGTTTGTGTCCAGTGTGAATGAGAGTGACTTTACAATTATTAATCAGCTGCTGAACTTGCAGGTTTCTATTGAGAAAAGTGTGAGGGCTAAATCCCTTTAGGTGTGATTTCTCTTTGGGAGTATCTCCCCAAACTTGACATTTTTGTTGTAGAGGAGGCCCAAAATATGACTTGTATCTTAGTGTAGACTTCTGGGAAATCAGTGAGCCAATCACACAAGCAGTACATTACATATCTGGGGGGCGTTCTGTACACCATCTGTGTATGGAATGCCACCAGGTAGCCATATTGCATTACATTTTACAGAAAATTACAGAGCTGAAGGTTGAAAAGGAAAGGTCATTTCTAAGACCATTCAATTACAATATGACTTGTGTAGCAATTGGATATGCTAACATAAGGAAAAGACTATTCAGTTCAGGTCACTTTGGAAGACATGGGGACAATGCTGTATCCTGGCCTAGGCCGTCAAGGCCCTGGGCTAGGGCAGCACTTTGCAGGGGGGCAGCACGGAGAGAGTCCCCGCCGGCTTGTGTCACACTGTTAGTGTAGTGCCAGTCTTATGGGGCGGGCTGGGCTGAGAGGCAAATTAGTCTAGCGCCCCCATAAAGCGTGTGCACTGCTTCCGGTATGTGGGTGGCCGGCATTCCGTAACTGTGGGGGGGGGGGGGTGCCGCTTCTAATTTTGACTGTTCTATCATCATCCTGGTCCACAAACGTTCCTCACTGTGCTAAAAGTTTTCTGCTGCACCTTTGGCATGGTTATATCTTCTTAGTCCTCTCCATAAAATTATCAGAAATTTGTGCTTAAAGTAGAACTATGGGCAATGCTTTTTTTTTTTTTCCTTTTTGGATAGAATAAGGGAGGGTTATAGTCCCTGTCAGATTATTTTTTACCATCCCTATCCCATTGCAGAGATTTCTCTTCACTTCCTGCCCCATAGCCAAACAGGAAGTGAGAGGAAATCTATGCAAATTAAGGGAATCCATTGCCCCCCCCACCCTCAGAACTAGTGTCTCCACTCAAAAATTTCAGGGCAGGTCTTAAACAGCAAGGGGTGTGGCATTGACAGGAAGGGGCGGGTCATATTTAAATTAGAGGGCGCACGAGTCAGGCCTAGGGCCGCACAAAACCTAAATACACTACTGCATGAGGATATTAAATGGAGTTGGACGAGAAGCAGTTTAACTCTTTCATGACTAAGCCTATTTTTGAAATTTGGTGTTTACAAGTTAAAATCCATATTTTTTGCTAGAAAATTACTTAGAACCCCCAAACATTTTATATATTATTTTAGCAGAGAATCTAGAGAATAAAATGGAGATTGTTGCAATATTTTATATCACACAGTATTTGTGCAGCAGTGTTTACAAACGCAAATTTTTGGAAAAGGGACACTTTCATGAATTTTAAAAAATCCAAACAGTAAAGTTACCCCAATTTTTTTGTATAATGTGAAAGATGATGTTACGCCGAGTAAATAGATACCAAACATGTCACACTTTATAATTGCACACACTCGTGGAATGGCGACAAACTATGGTAGCTATGAATTTCCATAGGCGACACTTTACGGTTACCAGGTTAGAGTTACAGAGGAGGTCTAGGGCTAGAAGTATTGCTCTCGCTCTGACGATCGTGGCGATACCTCACATGTGTGATTTGAACACCGTTTACATATGCGGGCGCGACTTCCGTATGCGTTTTCTTCGCTGCGCGAGCTCGCGGGGACGGGGGCGCTTTAAAAAAATGTTTTTTTTTAATTTATTTTATTTATTTTTATACTTATAAATTGTGTTTAAAAAAAAATGTTTTTTTTTTTACTTTTATTGCTGTCACAAGGAATGTAAACATCCCTTGTGACAGTAATAGGTGGTAACAGGTACTCTTTATGGAGGGATCGGGGGTCTAAAAGACCCCCGATCCCTCCTCTGCACTTCAAAGTATTCAGATCGGCGAAAACGGCGATTCTGAATACTGTGTATTTTTTTAAGTTCGGCGCCATTGGCAGCCGAGTAAACGGGAAGTAACGTCATGGCGTCGCTTCCGCGTTTACAATTAGAAGGCTGGAACGAAGCCATTCATGGCTTCGTTCCAGCCTGCCCCCAGCCGATTGGACACTGGGCCTCCCAATCACACGGCCCGGTAAGAGCGGCGGGAGGTGGCGGGAGGGGGGGGCGTCTCCTCCCGCTCCTTCGGTATAACAGCCGAGCGGCTTTTAGCCGCATCGGTTGTTATATACACATAGTCGATCGCCGGCTCGAAACAACGGTACCGGGATGATCATCCCGGTAAAAACCCCGAAAGCCGAGTACGCACATCTGCGTACGGTTGGCGGGAGGGGGTTAATCACGCACTGCATAGGGGATTCTTTACTGTAAGGATGTGGAACTCCCTTTCGCTATTGGTGGTGTCATCAGAGAGTGTCTAAGTTCAAAAAGCTCTTAGATGGACATCTTAGTAAACATAATATACAGGGATATGGGAATTGGTAGAGACATAAATACATGCACATCCATACACCCAACCAGGTTGATCTGTTTGGACTGATGTCTTTATTCATCCTTTTCATCAACTATCAAACTATTTTTTTTTTTTTTTACTTTTTTACCCTTTAATTCCCTCCTTTGGCGTTTTCTTAGTTCTCCTCTAAAAATAATTTTAGTCTTAAAAAGACAATAATCATCGGTTTGTCTGTTTGTCTGGCAAGTAGGGATGAGCTTCGAGTTCGAGTTGAACTCATGTTCGACTCGAACATTGGCTGTTCGCAAGTTCGCCGAACAGCGAACAATTTGGGGTGTTCGCGGCAAATTCGAATGCCGCAGAACACCCTTTAAAAGTCTATGGGAGAAATCAAAAGTGCTAATTTTAAAGGCTAATATGCAAGTTATTGTCATAAAAAGTGTTTGGGGACCTGGGTCCTGCCCCAGGGGACATGGATCAATGCAAAAAAAAGTTTTAAAAACGGCCGTTTTTTCAGGAGCAGTGATTTTAATAATGCTTAAAGTCAAACAATAAAAGTGTAATATCCCTTTAAATTTCGTACCTGGGGGGTGTCTATAGTATGCCTGTAAAGGGGCGCATGTTTCCTGTGTTTAGAACAGTCTGACAGCAAAATTACATTTTGAAGGAAAAAACTCATTTAAAACTACCCGCGGCTATTGCATTGCCGACAATACACATAGAAGTTCATTGATAAAAACGGCATAGGAATTCCCCAAAGGGGAACCCCGAACCAAAATTAAAAAAAAAAAAAAAAAAGACGTGGGAGCCCCCCTAAATTCCATACCAGGCCCTTCAGGTCTGATATGGATATTAAGGGGAACCCCGGCCAAAATTAAAAAAAAAAAATGACGTGGGGTTCCCCCTAAATTCCATACCAGACCCTTATCCGAGCACGCAACCTGGCAGGCCGCAGGAAAAGGGGGGGGACGAGAGTGTGGCCCCCCCCTCCTGAACCGTACCAGGCCACATGTCCTCAACATTGGGAGGGTGCTTTGGGGTAGCCCCCCAAAACACCTTGTCCCCATGTTGATGAGGACAAGGGCCTCATCCCCACAACTCTGGCCAGTGGTTGTGGGGGTCTGCGGGCGGGGGGCTTATCGGAATCTGGAAGCCCCCTTTAACAAGGGGACCCCCAGATCCCGCCCCCCCCCTGTGTGAAATGGTAAGGGGGTACTTACCCCTACCATTTCACTAAAAAACTGTCAAAAATGTTAAAAATGACAAGAGACAGTTTTTGACAATTCCTTTATTTAAATGCTTCTTCTTTCTTCCTTCATTTTCTGGTTCTTCTGGTTCTTCTGGCTCTTCTGGTTCTTCCTCCGGCGTTCTCGTCCAGCATCTCCTCCGCGGCGTCTTCTATCTTCTTTTCCTCGGGCCGCTCCGCACCCATGGCATGGGGGGGAGGCTCCCGCTCTTCTCTTCTTCTCTTCTTCTCTTCTTCTCTTCTTCATTTTCTTCTCCGGGCCGCTCCGCAACCCATGCTGGCATGGGGGGAGGCTCCCGCTCTTCTCTTCATCTTCTTCTTCATCCTCTTCTCTTCTTCCTTCTTCTCTTCTTCTCTTCTTCATTTTCTTCTCCGGGCCGCTCCGCAATCCATGCTGGCATGGAGGGAGGCTCCCGCTGTGTGACGGCGCTCCTCGTCTGACAGTTCTTAAATAATGGGGAGCAGGGCCACCCGGTGACCCCGCCCCCCTCTGACGCACGGGACATGACGGGACTTCCCTGTGGCATTCCCCGTGACGTCACAGGGAAAACTGTCAAGTCACCGTGCGTCAGAGGGGGGCGGGGTCACCGGGTGGCCCCGCCCCCCGTTATTTAAGAACTGTCAGACGAGGAGCGCCGTCACACAGCGGGAGCCTCCCTCCATGCCAGCATGGATTGCGGAGCGGCCCGGAGAAGAAAATGAAGAAGAGAAGAAGAGAAGAAGAGAAGAGCGGGAGCCTCCCCCCCCCCATGCCATGGGTGCGGAGCGGCCCGAGGAGAAGAAGATAGAAGACGCCGCGGAGGAGATGCTGGACGAGAACGCCGGAGGAAGAACCAGAAGAGCCAGAAGAACCAGAAGATGAAGGAAGATAGAAGAAAGAAGAAGCATTTAAATAAAGGAATTGTCAAAAACTGTCTCTTGTCATTTTTAACATTTTTGACAGTTTTTTAGTGAAATGGTAGGGGTAAGTACCCCCTTACCATTTCACACGGGGGGGGCCAGGATCTGGGGGTCCCCTTGTTAAAGGGGGCTTCCAGATTCCGATAAGCCCCCCGCCCGCAGACCCCCACAACCACCGGCCAGGGTTGTGGGGATGAGGCCCTTGTCCTCATCAACATGGGGACAAGGTGTTTTGGGGGGCTACCCCAAAGCACCCTCCCAATGTTGAGGGCATGTGGCCTGGTACGGTTCAGGAGGGGGGGCGCACTCTCGTCCCCCCCTCTTTTCCTGCGGCCTGCCAGGTTGCGTGCTCGGATAAGGGTCTGGTATGGATTTTTGGGGGGACCCCACGCCGTTTTTTTTTTTTTTTTTTGGCGCGGGGTTCCCCTTAAAATCCATACCAGACCTGAAGGGTCTGGTATGAAATTTAGGGGGAACCCCACGTCATTTTTTTTTTTAAATTTTGGCCGGGGTTCCCCTTAATATCCATATCAGACCTGAAGGGCCTGGTATGGAATTTAGGGGGACTCCCACATCATTTTTTTTTTTTTAATTTTGGTTCGGGGTTCCCCTTTGGGGAATTCCTATGCCGTTTTTTATCAATGAACTTCTATGTGTATTGTCGGCAATGCAATAGCCGCGGGTAGTTTTAAATGAGTTTTTTCCTTCAAAATGTCATTTTGCTGTCAGACTGTTCTAAACACAGGAAACATGCGCCCCTTTACAGGCATACTATAGACACCCCCCAGGTACGAAATTTAAAGGGATATTACACTTTTATTGTTTGACTTTAAGCATTATTAAAATCACTGCTCCTGAAAAAACGGCCGTTTTTAAAACTTTTTTTTGCATTGATCCATGTCCCCTGGGGCAGGACCCGGGTCCCCAAACACCTTTTATGACAATAACTTGCATATTAGCCTTTAAAATTAGCACTTTTGATTATTCATGTTCGTGTCCCATAGACTTTAACGGTGTTCGCGTGTTCGAGCGAACTTTTTTCCTGTTCGCATGTTCTGATGCGAACCGAACAGGGGGGTGTTCGGCTCATCCCTACTGGCAAGCATGTGGGTGCCCCGACTTAGATTGATGGAAATATATTTCTCTGTTTACTACTTGTTCTGCCTCCTAAGGGCCATGTGTCTTGCCTATCTATCTTTATATATAGATTTATATAAGATTTATGTTAAAGTGACACTAAGCATAAACATAAACACAGCAAGAGTGTAACAGGTCCTGACAAGGTATATCCAGTCAAGTATATTAATTAAAGTCACCCTTGGACCACTCACCACAGTCAAGTGTTGTCACCATAGCCAAGCCAATCTAAGCATACAAAAAATGGACCCTGGTATAGACTACCCAGGAAGAAAGTGGCTACAATGGCAACAAAGGGTCCTAATAGGGACTAATTATAAAGATACAAAATTATTAAGTTCAAGAATCGACAGCAAAAAATATGTGCAGTATGGAAAGCAATATAGTTACTACTTCACATATTCTAGATCAAATACTGCAATGGTGAAGTGCTCCAACAAGTCATCACATAAGGATATTACCATTACCACATTATTTCACAACCATTAACTCTCCTACAGAAATGAATTTAGTACCAGTCAACTTGCACTAAACCAGCCTCGGGTAGGTCAATGAGTGACTCCACTTCCCTGAGGGCCATACACATACCAATTATCAGAAATTTGGCGTCCGGACTTTTTTCTTATATGTTATGTTTTGTGCGTCCTTTTTGTTTTTTGTCTATTTCCACACTTCACCATTGCAGTGTTTTTAATTCTTGCTCCAGAATATGTGAAGTTGTAACTATATTGCTTTCCATACTGCGCATATTTTTAGCCGTCAATTCTTAAACTTAATACATTTTGTATCTTTATAATTAGTCCCTATTACGACCCTTTGTTGCCATAGAAGCCGCTTTCTTCCTGTGTAGTCTCTATCAGGGTCCCTTTTTTGTATGCTTAAAGTGTCACTAAACCCACATCATAAAAAAAACTACCAATAAATGTTGTATTACATGCTGTTCATACTCACTCAGTCACTATGAGATTTGTTTTCTGTATTCTGCAAAAAAACCTGGTTGATCCTGCTGTTCTCTATCTCTACCTTCTGTTCATGTCCCCAAGTCAGCTAGGGAGATTTTGCAGCTGTGGTGGCAACTCTGCACATGCTCAGTTTTCAGTGAGTTTCTATGCTGAGCATTTCCTCCCTATCACATCTGAGCAGCCCATGTGACTATAGAGTCACACATGTGGGCGTATACACAGTGGTAAATGAAAGCCCACTCCCTCTTCCTCCAGGACCACTAAACAGCTAAACACAATGGGGGCAGAATATTACATGTGCATTAATGGAGGCTTCACCTCCCTCTTATTCTAAGACAAAGGCTGGAGGAGTGTGACGCAGCCCGTGACTAGCAGAAATCCACCCACACCATGTTATTTCCACAAAATAATAAATATTTAATTTCAAATATATATTTGTATGGCAATTTAAAACAGTTTATTGATATTAAATAATCAAAAATAGGGGTTGTTAGCGCTGCTTATGATAAGTATTAAATAACGTATATATTGACCGACCGTAGTGGTTTGAAAATTGGTATCTAGCAATGTGTAGATGTATTGTCTGTTTGGGACAGTGAAGATGAAAGTATAAAACCATAGACAATACGATTAAATTCTATTTCCAAGTGGCATATATGACAGTGAAAAAACTCTATCCACATCAAAAATTTTTGATTATTTCTTTTTTGGGGCATCACTTGTGGAGTCTTTGGGGAGGCTGCAGCTTCACTCATACCTAAGCGCTGATTTTTTAGTTTAATATAGTTTATTGGTATTATCTATTTATTTTTACTCTGTATTCCAAAGGCTGTTTTTTTTGTTTGTTTTTGTTTTGAGAAAGTGACCAGAAGCAGAGGACTAGAAGCTCCTCCTGCTTTTGGTACCCTTCAGACAGGCTGGGAAAGATCTGGGACATGTGACAGCTGTATAACGATTAGGAAAAAGGTACTTGGATTTTTTTTTTTAAATTAAAATAATTACAGTGCCATCATCCATATACAGAGATAGAAGGGACAATGTAAATGAAACCGTGTGTGTTTAGTATCACTTCCATGTTAATGAATATACCGTATATGTTATCCAGAGCTAATGCCTACCTGGAGAGAAATCGCAGACAAATAGAAAAAAAAACACCAACGTGGGAAAAATTCATTTCTTTGTGAAATCCGATTGTGTTACCATTCAAGGTAAACCCCTCACAATTGCTTCAAGCACTCAAAAAAGTTCACATTGACATAAGTGGAGCAAAGGTGATAGCTAGCCCCTTGATAGCAATGATAAATGAAGTTTAGCCATTTCCAGGCCATGTGAAACAGCTTCCCAGCATAATGAATAGGCCCTCGTGTTATCCTAACTGAGTACTGCCCATTTCTGACCCAGTATAGCACTCAAAGGGTTTAATCATTGGAGAGAACATTGAAATTCCATTGAGCATACCAAATATTTGTATTCTATTATATTGTACAGGACTTTTAACACTGATTGCAAGCATATGCTTGGCTGTGACTCATGCTGAAATGTGCTATACAATATACTTAACCTTTATTCCCAAACCTCCGGCAAATGCATGCTTTCACATGCTTATGCATTGACTCTTTTTCAGAACAGGTCTGGGTTTTAGTGCCATTGTTACAAACAGACAGATTGATATACATTTGTTTTCTTTCTCTCCGCGAAAGAATGTTATATGTTCAGCACAGCCCATGACAGCCAATAATATTCCAGATTTCCCACTTAGAGAATCTGTAGTATTGGACAAAAGCCATGAAATACTAGCTGAACTTAGCAACTGTTCGATGCCACAGAAATATCACAGGGATATCAGTTATGCTGAAAGGATTGTAACTTTGTATTCAAATAGTGACATAAACATAACTAAACTATCATAACATGTACAATGTAGCTTAACATATAATCAAAACTTTTTTTTTTTTTTACATTTCAAAAACTGCTACCAAAATGGTAATTATACATTTTTTTTATATGTGCGTTACTAGTCGGTTGTTAACATCTAAGAATGATTAATTCTTGTCAACAATGCCATAACCACTTTAGCCCCGGAAGGTTTTACCCCCTTAATGACCAGGCCATTTTTTGCTATACAGCACTGCGTTACTTTCACTGACAATTGCGCGGTCGTGTGACGCTGTACCCAAATAAAATGTATGTCCTTTTTTTTCTCACAAATATAGCTTTCTTTTATTAGTATTTGATCACCTCTGCTGTTTTAATTTTTTGCACTATAAACAAAAAAAAATATATTTTTTACTTTCATCAGTTTAGGCCAATATGTATTCTGCTACGTATTTTTGGTAAAAAAAATCCCAATAAGCGTATATTGATTGGTTTGCACAAAAGTTATTGTGTCTACAAAATGGGGGATATTTTTATGGCATTTTTGCTTATTTATTTTATTAGTAATGGCGGCGATCAGCGATTTTTAGCGGGACTACAACATTGCAGCGGACAAATTGGACACCGAATTTACACTTTTTTTTTTTACACTTTTTTGGGAACCAATGACATTATTACAGTGATCAGTGCTAAATAAAATGCACTGTTACTGTACTAATGACACTGGCAGGGAAGGGGTTAACATCGGGGGTGATCAAAAGGTTAAGTGTGTCCTAGTTGGTGCTTGCTAACTGTGTGGGGGATGGTCTGACTGGATGAAGACAGAGATCCATGTTCCTGCTTAGCAGGAACACACGATCACTGTTTTCTTCCCTGTCAGAACGGCGATCTGCCTTGTTTACATCGCCATTCTGCCTCTCTAGGGAGCGATCGCGGGTGACCGCCAGACCCGCTGATTGGCTCCCCCTCTGTCCAATGAGCACGAGCGCATGCCTCCAGTGTCTATTGCACGAAATGACGTACAGGTACATCGTTTTGTGCAAAAGAGCTGATCTGCTGCAGTATATCTGCGGTAGGCGGTCAGCAAATGGTTAAAGCAGTTTTAAACCCAAAAGCAAACATTTATTAAATTGCAGCTTACCAATTCTTAGATTTGATGGCTGCATTCATTTTTTAAGATTTAATTCTTTTATTTCCACCTGGTGATCCAGCCAGAGTACGTCTGTTGTTTTCAACAGAACAAGCTGTCCAGCAAAAGTGTCCATTAGAGGGTTGAGTCTGGGTTCACGTATATGCGGTGTGATTTTCATGTCAGTTTTCAGTGCAATTTTCAAAGGGAGTTGTTCAGCGTTTCTGCTGTGAAGAGGAGGGGAGGTGTAAGAGAAGGAGGAGAGCAAACTGTGCTAAAATTGTGTTTACAACTATAGAGATATGCGATTTGGAAGCATTCCCATTGAAATCAATGAGCTCTGAAAAAGGAACAGGACCCTTTTCAAAATCGCACTGCAGATGAACCGCATGTATGTGAATGGCCACAGTGGAAACCAATGTTATTTGAAATGGCATAAGTGTGAACCGAGGCTTAGACAAACCATGAAACTGCAGTCTGCTCACATAATTTGTAATAAAAGCATCTTTGCCATTCTGAAGCTTCCCTCCAACTGCATACTTTTTTATATATACTGTGATTCTCTACTTGTCAAACATTCCCATAGACACACTCCTTATCCTTGTGGACAGCCTTCCCAGAAGAGTTGAAGCTGTTATAGCTGCAATATTGAACCCTACGGACTAATAGGGCGTACACACGGTCGGACTTTGTTCGGACATTCCGACAACAAAATCCTAGGATTTTTTCCGACGGATGTTGGCTCAAACTTGTTTTGCCTACACACGGTCGCACAAAGTTGTCGGAAATTTCCGATTGACAACCACGCAGTCACGTACACCACGTACGACGAGACTAGAAAAGGCCGGTTCAGAACCAAGCGCGCCACCCTTTGGGCTCCTTTTGCTAATCTCGTGTTAGTAAAAGTTTGGTGAGAGACGATTCGCGCTTTTTCAGACTCGTGGCTTTCAGATCGTTTTCTGCCGTTCAGTTTGTGCTTGTGGGTTTGTATCTGCTCTTCAGTGCGTGCAAGCAAGTTCCGCGTGACTTAGTCATTGTATTCTTCTTCGTTCGTTACTGTTTTTCAGGTCGCTCTTCACAGGCCTTGCTGTTCTTCAGTGCGTTCTGTTACTTCGTTCTGAGCAGCCGACCGTTTTCTAGCCATGTTTCGTATGCGTATTCCTCGTAGAGTTCGTGCTGTGCGGGGGCTTGGTGTTGGGGTCCTGACCTTGACACAAGTCCAGTCCATGAACAGGGTGGGGAGGAGTTCATGGACCAAGAATTGGTTGCTTCAGCGTGACCAGTTCTGTCATATGCCTTTGCTCCGAGAGATCCGTGAGAATAATCCTGATGATTTCAGGAACTTTGTCAGGATGACGGACCCCGTATTTCACCGTTTGTTGGCTTCGCTGACCCCCTATATTAGCAGGCAGGATACCTGCATGAGGCAAGCCATCACTGCGGAGCAGAGGTTGGTCGCTACCTTGCGGTATTTGGCCACAGGGAGAAGTCTGCAGGACTTGAAGTTCTCGACAGGCATCTCCCCCCAGGCTCTGGGGATCATTATCCCAGAGACCTGTTCTGCCATCATACAGGTCCTGCAGAAGGAGTATATGAAGGTAAGATTTTTTTCCTTTTATATCACATTTTATTGTATTGAATGTTTGCTAATATCTTGTATTTCTTTCCTCATTCCCTAATTACCATGATTGTAATATGCTGTGAATGTCCCCTTTGTCCTCATGCATGCTGGATTTTTATGTAATTATTATTTTAGGTCCTTCATACATATTTGCCCTTCAATAACCTCTCCAGCATGGTGTCTCCTGCCCTATATTCACCTCATGTAGTCACTTAACAATGTATTTTATCAGCTCTATAGTAGTGCTTTACCCCAAACACCCCCTAAAATGTTTGGAAATGTTATTTTTTATTTAAATTCAGGCAGAGTGCCAGAGGCTTTTTTTTGTGGTGTCCCCAAATTTTTTGTAACCCTCCCTCCCCCCAACTGCTAAGTCAGCTGATCCCAATTCTCTATCCTCAATCATCTATCTGCTGACTTTGCCAAACCCATACACACTATACCCACCTCTTTACTGGTCAGATGTATGGATGAATTACCCAAAGCATGTAGTGCAAGGGCCTGCCTGTATACTTTCCAATGGTAATGTTTAAAGTTTTTGTATCCTATTATTATCTTGATAGGTAATAGCAGAATGTCCAAATGTCCTCAAATGTGTACAGTGTGTATTTATATATTTGTATTCAGACACTTCTGTTCCAAGTAATACCCATTATTTAGGCATTCATCTCTCAATGAAGTGAAGAGGGTTACCTGTTCAAGAGTCCCCCCCCCTATAATGTTAGAAATGGCCCATGAGAGGGGGGGAGGGGGAATATGATAGGTGTACCTTATACTTTGTTGTTGTTAAATTCCCCTTAATAAATGCTATCTGGAGGTTGCCCCATAATGTTTGTGTCTAATCTGCTTGCCATGTTTCTGTGAAAAAATAGTAATGTTTATTTTTTTTTCCTCAACAGTTTCCTTCAACGCCACAGGAATGGCAGACTGTGGCCTCCCACTTTGCCCAGCGGTGGGACTTTCCTAACTGCGGAGGGGCAATTGATGGGAAACACGTCCACATTGTCCCACCACCCAACTCGGGGTCGTACTATTATAATTACAAGGGGTTTAATAGTATAGTGATGTTGGCGGTGGTGTCGGCTAATTACGAGTTCCTGTATGTGGACGTGGGGAAGAATGGCCGGATGTCTGATGGTGGAGTGATCGCCCAGACGGAGTTCTACAGGCGTCTCCAGAATGGCAGCTTGGACTTGCCACCTCCAGAGGACAATGTTGAAGGTCTCCCATTTGTGTTCGTTGCTGATGAAGCATTTGCGCTGGGGGACCACCTGATGCGGCCATTCCCGATGAGGACACTCACCCCGGAACAGAGGGTTTTTAATTACCGGCTGGCCAGAGCCTGAAGAGTGGTGGAGAACACATTTGGAATCCTGGCCAGCCGGTTCCGATTATTTCTGACACCCATCCATATGGCGGAGTATAAACTGAACCATATAATACTTGCCTGCTGTGTTCTCCATAATTTTTTAAGAAAACATTCAGCCAACTATGCTGGCTCAGTTGGGCCTGAGGCCGGAATCCCAAATCCATCAACACTGACGGCGCTTGAAAGTGGCCATCCTGGCTTGCCCTCCCTGAGTGCCCGTGATGTCCGGTTACGATACCTGGAGTTCTTTGCGGGTAGGGGGGCTATCAATATGCCAGACAATCTGTGAAACCTTTTTCAAATAAAAAACAACCAAAAGAAATTCTTTGTGGACATTTACTGCTTGTGTTTGTTTTAGCTGACCCTGACAGAAATGTGTTGAGTGCAGAAAATGTCGGGATTGGGTAACCTTATAAAAAACAGTGTTGGTTGGTACTTCCTAAATGCAAAAACACATTTCACTACAAGTGCACTTGCAACTGCACTGAACCTGCACTTGTAGTGCAAAGTGTATTTGCCCTTAGGAAATAACCCCCATTTTTGCATAAAACAGCAATTACATCACCCCAAAAGTGTTGTAGTGTTGAGACAATAATCCACACATTCTTGAGTAAGCCACTTTTTTATACCTGCACAATCACATGTGCATTTACGAAAGGTTTTTAAAACAAACCAACATGTTTGTTGTATAACAATTTTTGCAGTAGCATTATCAAAAATCGAAATATCAATTTCAGATAAAACAGGCCTGTGTAAAACCAACAAGAAAGCCAAAAAACTTGAACTTACAAAGTTCACATATGGGAAAACCTGAAGGCTATATCAGACATCAGTATTTAGGAACTGGGTTTGATATAGCGTTCAGATGGGGGGAAATCACCCCTGGAAAAGCCAAATTTGGAAGATGCACACCAATTTACGAATGTTAACATGTGCTATCTGCCATCAGGGGGATCAAGGGACGTGTTTTGGGGGAGCAAGCCCTTCCTCAACGCGACTTTATAATTGAGGAAGGGGTTGCACCCCCAAAACGCGTCCATTGATCTCCCGTGATGGCAGATAGCACATGTTGGCACACTGTGTGCATCCTCCAAATTTGGCTTTTCTAAACATTGAAAAAAATTTTAGAAGATTGGACCACAATAAAACAGGTGATTTTGTGGGGTTTAAATTCACCCCAAAACATCAATGATGTTATTATTTTTTTTAATAACATCATTGATTTGTTGCTGTATGTTGTGCAATTCGAGATTACACCCCATGATCTCCCCGATCAGGATCTGGGCACTTTCAGAAGTAAAGCGTTCTCCATCCCTCACATCACGATCACCTAAAAAGAGATAAAGAACAAAAAAAAAGGTCTCAAAAATCTGCCACCATCCATCTCTTTTACCTGAGCCTGTGGTCGCAGACACTCACCTGTTGTGGTGCCAATCTCCACCACATCTTCTTCTTCCTCCTGCTCTTCTTCTTGTGTTGGTGGTATTTCACCTTCTTCCATAGGTGGGGGGGTCTGTGTTCTCCTGGGATGAGGGGTGTCCTCCGAGTCTTTTCTCCCCTATGTAAAACAAAATGGTATACTTAGCGCACAGATATTTGATGGCAGAACTAGAAATAGGAAACATTGCTTGGAAGTGGGGTACAATTGTCTATTTTAGCCGAGTTCCAAGATGTATATTTTTTAGTGGCCTTTGTCAAGCTGCAATACTTTACCTGTTTGGTACAAGCTTCACAGATGTAGCCCCCCCTATAGTATACACTGGAGCACCTGTGTGGCCCCCTAATAAAAATGGTGTTCTGGGGTCCCACACTAGTGCTCCAGTGTCCAGATGTGAAAACAGCTGCTCAGTGTCCTCTCCTTACACACAATCTAGTTGGCATTTCATTCTAGTAACAAACCCATCTACACAAACAAATATTTGGCATCCAAGTAGGCCCCAAAAAATATGTGAAAATGCATATGGCCTAAACAATGGTGTTCTAGAGGCCGAAAGAAAAATGTTTGATACGAACGAATAATGGGCCCATGAACATTAAAGTTGACCTTTTTAAACGTTACAATTACTAAAAGCATATGGAGCAGAACGAACGGAATAAAGACAGAAAGAATAGGAACACAGCACAACTACTTACTTTTTTGCAGCACTCTCCGGATCTTTCGGTACTGCTCTGGCTCTCTCAACTTCAGGTCCGACCACCGCTTCCTGAGCTGATCTTTAGATCTTCGTACCCCGAAATTCCTCTCAAGACTCCTGACCACTTTCGCCATGATTTTTGCCTTTCGGATGTTGGGGTTGGGGTAAGGCCCATATTTTCCGTCATAGTCGGACTTCCTCATGATGTTGACCATCTCCAACATCTCCCCAAACGACATATTTGGGGCCTTAAAACGTCTCCTTCTGGATCGGGACGTGCCTGGATCCGGGCTTTCCTCCTCCTCCTCCTCGTTGATATAATTATCACGCACCTGCTGTAACTCCGCCATCATGCTCTTCCCCCACTGCGCTGAACGAAAAGGGGCGGGGAATACACTAGAAAGAACGTCAGGGGCGGGCGGAATTACACGCATGCGCAGTGTGTATAAAGCGTAAAACGCGTGCGTATTACGTACGATCTGTGAGCGGAGGAAGGAGCATTGGACGCGCCGATCGTAAGAACGAAGGTAAGAGACAAACTTGTGCCTATACTGCTTCTAGATTGAGGCCTATATTGTAACAAGATTAGGAGAGTTTTGTCTGACATTAGGCTTTGTCTTGTGTTGTGTCTTGCAGTGAACATGGATATCTTAATGAAAGACAATGACTTCATGTCAGTATTCATAGAGATGCTAAGGGAGCTGCCCTGTCTGTGGGAGATTACCCACCCCCATTTCAAGAAACAAGCAAAGAGGAAGGCAGCACTGGAGCAATTGTGTGAAATTGTGAAGCAGGTGATCCCCACGGCAGACATCACCTATTTAAAGATCTTCATTGGTGGCCTGAGGAGCACATATCTAAGGGAGCGCAAGAAAGTCCAGGATTCACACAGATCCGGAGCAGCAGATGACATCTATGTCCCCAGGATGTTGTACTACGACAGGCTGCACTTTCTGGCAGGCCAGACTGAACCCAGGTCATCCCTCTCCAGTCTTCCTTCCATGCTTCCTTCCCCCCCGGCTGAGGCTTCTGACGCCCAACCTGGGCCTTCCAGGCCACATGTGGAGGAGCCCAGATTGAGCCAGGTATAGCATTCCTCTAAATATTTCTGCTTGTCCAATCAATTATGTTAACTAGATGTTATTTGGGAGTACTAATTTAGGATTGGGATTGATGATGCAAAACATTACAACCATGTCCCTTTTTCATACACAGGGAAGTCTCAGCCAGGAGGTGGCCGGGCCGAGTCGGCTGGCTGATCTGCAGGTCCCTCCACCACCCCTGAAAAGAGAAAGTGGCAGTAGGAGGAGTACCCTAGAGGAGGCTGCTATAGGATTCTTTTGGAGGGCTACAGAGGTCCTGGGAGCACCCCACACCATGGAGGAGAACATTGCTGCTTTCATAGCCTATAAAATGCAGAGGATGGAGGAGGGCCAAAAAGTCTTGTGTGAGGCCCTCATATCGGAGGCTCTGGAGAAAGGTATGAGGGGCCAAATTACACCTCAGACACACCTTCGCGTTGGTCCTCCTCCTCCTCCTGCAGGTCCTCCTCCTCCTCCTCCCTCTCCTCCAGGTCCCCCCAGTCCTCCTCCAGGTCCCCCCAGTCCTCCTCCTCCTCCTGCAGGTCCTCCTCCTCCCTCTCCTCCAGGTCCCCCCAGTCCTCCTCCTCCTCCAGGTCCTACTCCTCCTCCTGCCACATCTCCAACTGCACAGCCACAGCCCGGAAGGAAGCGTGGAAGGAAGACCAGACAGTGATTGCCCTGGGTTCAGTCTGGTCGGCCAAAAGATGCAGCCTCTTGTGGTACCACAGCCTGGTGACACACATGTCATCTGCTGCTATCCGGATCTCTGCGAATTCTGGACCAGACTTCCCTCCCTTACATATGGACTCCTCAGGCCACCAATTTTGATGTTGAAGAATTGATGTCTGCCGTGGGGGTCCCAGGCTTCGCTAATTTCTCCTGTTGATCCAGTGTTGCCTTCCTCTTTGTTTGGTTCGGATCCCTTAATAAAGAATTTTTGTTTTGAATGATACTCTCCTATGTGTTTTACTTAAAAAATGACAGTTGGTTTGTGAGGATTCAGGTACATTTCAAATATACAATGTGAAATGAACAAGGGACACCAACAACAAACAATCTCCTGGAGATTAAATAATAAAAGATATCAATGATGTTGGGGTAACTTGACACACAAAACACACCCAAAAATATTCTGGATGAAAAATAAAAATAACATTGAACAAAGATCAGTCTTGGAAAAAATCCAAACATTAAAGAAAAAAAAAGGCTTAAAATCCAAAAAAAAATAAATAAAACATATAAAACTGTCAGATGTGACAACTAATAACAATATATTCAGGGAATCCCACTAAAAAAACACAAATAAAACTTTGTGAGAAGTGTGTGTGAATATGAGCAGCAAAACTACTTAATTCTTGTCACATTATAAAGAAGAAGAGAGTGCGCTGTATTAAACCATTTTGAACATTGCAGCGTGACGAAAGTGCTGTATCCATTGCAAACACTAAGTTTACCAGAACGAGCTGTCCCATCTCGGAATTTCTTCTGAGCATGCGTCGGAACAGGCCACACACGGTCGGAATTGATGCGATTGGATTTTGTTGTCGGAAAATTGTATCTCCTGCTCTCCAACTTTGTGTGTCGGAAAATCCGATGGAAAATGTCCGATGGCGCCCACACACGGTCGGAATATCCAACAACACGCTCCGATCGGACATTGTCCATCGGAAAATATGACCGTGTGTACGGGGCATAAGACTGGGATGCCATTAAAGTTCATGTGCCTGTAAAGGCAGGAATCCCAATTCTTTTGGTAATATTGTGTATTTCCTGTATGGAATTGGAAGGATATTACAGGCTTCTGCATCTCTGGTTCATTTGTGTTGCATTAATTTGATTATGCAAATTTCTCCTTGGGCTCATTTACACTTGCTTTAACTTTAGCGCACATTAAGGCGCCTACCGCTTCAACATGCTTTGGTGATGCTTTTTTATGGTTCAATAAGTTTTTATTGTTTTCAACAAATATATAAACAAAAAAGAAAAGGTATAGACATTGCCTGTTGCCTTACATCAGGTCTCCTGGTCTACAAATATGATTTATACAGATTGGTGATGCTTTTTTGAAGCTTTATTGAAGCTTGGAAAAATCATCAACTCAGTAAAACCCCCAGCTCTGCTGATCCCCCCCCCCGTAGTAGCCCCAGCTTTGTGGATCCTCCTACTCACTAGTAACCCCCAGCTCTGCTGATCCTCCTCTCTTTCCAGCCCTCGCTCACCTCCCCCTATATTGTTCCCACACTGCTCACCACGTGTGACATCTGCTAATTTCTCCTGCTCTGGTCCCACAGCTCTGCTGATCCTCTGCTGCTCAGTCCTCACTCTCCAGTTCCATTCACCTTCCACTATAGAGTTCCCATGTTGCGCATCATGTGTACAATCTGCTAGTTGCTCTGCTCCAGTCCAGAATATATACACATGAACCAGGAGTGATTTCTGATGATGTACTTGTTGGTTTCCCAGTGCATCCTGGGATATCTCGTATCTGCAATACTTCCAAAACAAAGCATACTTTTTAAATAAAAATACCCCTATAATACACAAGCTTAATGTATTCTAGTAAAGTTAGTCTGTAAACTAAGGTATGTTTTGTTAGTTTATAGCAGTAGTTTGTTATTTTATAAACTTACAGCAGGCCGTGGCCATCTTAAGTGTGGGCATCTGAAGCCAGACTGTATTTCTTCCTGGATCTCATCCTTGCAGATGTTGCACATGCTCAGTGCAGCACAAACAGTGTAATAGGTTTCAGGTCAGGTTTCCATAGCAACAGCAGTGTCAGAGGAAGTTGCCGCCCAGGAAATGATGCGATGGGCCACGGCCAGGGAGGAGGAAGTGAAAAATGAATACAGCAGATATGCAGTAGGTGCTGAGAAAAAAATAAAAAAAATCCAATTCTTTTACAGTGCACAGTTTAGTGAGGGATGCTGAAGAGTTGTAAAAGTGAGTGGAACTCCACTTTAACTTTGAATAAAAGCCCCTAAAAAGCCTCAGGTGCTCTTTTTTCATAGACTTCTATGGGGGCTTTGGAGACATGGGGAATAATTTTTGGAGCAAAGCAAACACAACAGGACTGTAAGGTAAACATTTTATATGGGGCGGCACAGTGGCGCAGTGGGTAGCACTCTCGCCTAGCAGTAAGAAGGGTCGCTGGTTCGAATCCCGACCACGACACTACCTGCCTGGAGTTTGCATGTTCTCCCTGTGTCTGCGTGGGTTTCCTCCGGGTACTCCGGTTTCCTCCCACACTCCAAAGACATGCTGGTAGGTTAACTGGATCCTGTCTAAATCGGCCCTAGTATAGGTATGAATGTGAGTTAGGGACCTTAGATTGTAAGCTCCTTGAGGGTATAGGGACTGATGTGAATGTATAATATATATATGTAAAGCGCTGCGTAAATTGACGGCGCTATATAAGTACCTGAAATAAATAATAAAATAATAATATTCAGTGTCAGGTGCTTTGATTGGCATTTAGTGTGCTTTAAAAAAGTGTGTCCAATGCCATAGTTTGAAGCAAGTGTAAATAAGCCCTTTTAGTGTACACCTATCTTTTATTTATTTCTTTACTAAATAGTTGTGTATACACACATAGATTATCACACAACAGATCTCCCCATCCTGTTACACAGTGCTGATGGAGGAATCATCCGCTGCGGCTAGTGTAGTCTGACAACCACAGCTAACACCTGTCAGAATATCAGAACAGTGATTGCATCTGATTGGATGCAGCTACTGTTTTCCTGACAATTTTTTTACAAACTACGTGGAAATTTTGACTGGTTGGTCACAAACCGGCCTAAGTCTTTAAAAAGTGTGTATGCAAAAAAAGTATTTTATTATTTTTAAAAAGAAAACCCTACACACAATATTAATTTTCAAAGTAATAAAACGGAAATAGAAAAGGAAAGACAGTAGATATACATTTAAAACGTATGTTGGGAGATTTGTTTCATCTCTGTGTATCATCTGAGGCTGTTCACTTCACTGGGTATAGGTGAGGGTTTACATCCAATTTAAAGATTTTGGTGTTCATGTATTTGAACATTTTTTAGTGTGCTTCTTTCCATTAGTGACATTGATTTGTTATTTTCATATGCACTGAGCGCAGAGGCATGCATATTTACATACCTCCCAAATTTCTGAGATGGGAATGAGGGACACCTATTAGCAAAAGTATGCAGGCATATGACACACCCCCTTAAAGGAGATTCGTACAAAAAAAAAATGATTGGTTAAAAAAAAATTTATGGTTAAACTCTGCAAATGCTTTTTTTACCACTACTATTCCTTTATATTGGCTTTTGGAATTTACAAATGCAGCAATTTAGAAATTGAATGAAAGGTTCAGCACTGTAAACACTTTTTGATAGATAAGTAGTGCATTTTATATACAACTATATCGATCAGACCAAAATGAGGGACAAATGAGGAGGAAAGAGGGACAGAGGGACTTTGTTCTGAATGAGGGACAGTTCCTTTGAAATCAGGGACAGTTAGGAGCTATGTATATAGAATACTTAACTAGTAACTCAAATTCACATATCCTGCACAAAAATTGTTCTGGAAGGATAAGCATAAGAAATTAATAGATCTAGAAATATAGGGGTTATACAGCATAGGCTTTAGGAAGCAGGTGTAGACATATGAGAATTCTGGAATCTTGTTGTAGCAGATTACATATAACTTAGACTAAATAACAGATACTTTGTACTGCAAAATCGTATGACAAGTCTCATTCTCCATGATTTTCAATGACTACCATTCATATTGGCACAACTTCAAAGTAGTCCCTGCACTACTTCCAACTTCCATGCAAGTTGATGTCCATAGACCTCAATGTTAAACCCTCAAGTAGCATGCAAATCGTACCTGAATAATATAGACACGATTTCAGCACTACTTTGTAAGCACAAGCTGAGAATGGTTAATGCCAAAGTTGTACAAAGTAGTACTGCTCCCAAATCGCGGTAAAATAGCGGCCGCGGAATCACTGTAAAATCTCACGACTTTGAAGTCGTATAAGTGTGAAAGGGGCCTTAGGGGGATTCATAAAAAGTGTCTAAAAAACGCTTTAGAATTCCAGTGTTCCTCCAAATCACAAATGTTGGTGTGAGCGTCAGGTGTACGTGTACCTGTAGTAGACTCTTACATAAATCTTACATAAATCTGGGGCACACATCAAGTCCATACAGGCATTCAGCCTGAAGCTGCACCTGCCAGACAGTAAAGCTGTTAGAAATTTTATACCTGAGGAGAGAGATGCCTGATTAGGGGGATTAGTAGACACTAGTTCACCATCATGTCCACTCCCCTTGTGATTGACAGCAGACAGTGGGCAGTTCCTTGGCCAATAGACAGCTTGCTAATGGCTATAGAAACCATGCACTTTCTGCTGTCATTACAAGGTGAGGGCGGACCTAATGGGGAACTATCACTGCTTCACTGGTGGCTAGGAGGCTGTCAACTATAAAGACAGCGTCCTTAACATTCAGCAGCAGGGAGAGAGTAGTGGCCGCAAATATGCCATTATACTACACTGCGTACAGAGACAGGTACTCTGCCTGTCTCTGTATGCCAAGTTAGAGCAGGTCTTAATTACCTCTAATTGTGTTATCTATGAACTGGAAGTAATTATTTTTGAATTTGGTGAACTAATAGCACCACTTTTACAAAGAAAAAACTACCTGAATTTGCCACACGTCAGTAAAGTTACCAAAACAAGTAGGAGGGATTTTTTAATCTGGCGCAGATCATTTTTAAGGTCCATGATGCCATAAAATTGTTGGTAGTGCTTTATTGAATTTCCCTGACTATCTTTTTAACATGACAAATACATTCTTTGTTGTATTCACACACTAACTACCATTCTTGAAATGGGCATTCCTATTATACCACATTGTCATATGTCAAATGACCATATGTGGACAAATGCCTGTGTCAGTGTAGTTGAAAAATGATATCTGCTCACACAAAAATTCTTTGTAGAACAAGTCAGAGTAGACCACCAAGGATAGCAAAAGGTGTAAGTTTTTAGACATGCTATCTAGGAAAAGAATAAATGGTACAATTATGGGAACGTGTAAAACAAGGGATAAACATTCCATTTAGTATTCTCACAGGAGAACCCAAGACAACTTCTCCGCCCTTTAAAGTAGCAGAAAATGCCTGTTGTCTCAAATACTTTTACAATGCAACATTCAACTTGCTATATTTATTTAGACATTAGCGATGGAAAAAGGCAATGCTGGCTTAAAACACCCAGCATACGCTGCTGATTCAGTACATTAAAGTAATTAGCAAATATTTGCAAATAGATGTACTTATATCCTTAATATTCATGTAAGGCTGCTTATAACAATTAGGGATACTAAGCAAGAGCATAAAATTTATATTTACAAATTTGCTTCTGACATCTTATGCAGTGACTATGTTATTTGTTATATAAATGTGTGTGGTCTTACTATTACAGTCTTTAGAATGCAATATCCTTAAAACAACATTTTAAAAGAGATTTAGTCTTGGTGTAGATGTGATGTAGCTTTAAATAAAATGAGACAGAGGAGGAGGATTATTTTTTTTCCATAGGATAACATGGAATAATAGGACTTGTTAGAGGGGATTTTCAACTGTTTTTTTTTTTGTGTTGGTTAAATTCCCCTCTCCACTTTTCTCATGGCAATGTTGTCACCAGGATACATGGTTAGGGTAAACCTCTCTGAGACACAAAAATTATTTATTTTTTTCTTTTCTTTTTTTTTTTTTTTTTAATTGATACCATTTTAGGGATGTTTCCTTTATTTGCAGACAAAATCACTTTTTCAACAGGACGTGAGGTGAATTCTTCCAAAAAGACCACTCCCTGTTCCATACAAAGCTAAAAAAAAAAATAGGACATAATTGAAAAAAAAAAAAAAAAAAACATATCTCAGATAATTTATGTAGTCTAGAACTACAAATAACCACCCTAAAGCTGAAGTTAGAAGCTGATGGGCTACCAAGCACAACCGTACCAGATTTTGCACACTTTTGTTTTAGTAAATCAATCCCAAAGTGTCCGCACTGAGGGCTGCAAATCTATCCCTGTATGCAAGTAAACATTTGCATGCGGTTATCAGCCTATAGACACAGCAGTCATTGATTTGTACTGGAGGATGTACGCAAAAACACATGTCACTCCCATGCGCAGAGATTCACTTGTATGGCTTTCCCAGTGTATGGCTCTCTGCACCAATGTGAATGAGCCCTAAATAATAGCCCTAGAAATATTCCTCCACATGTGTGTGTTGGGCAGCTGTAGGCAACCTCGGCCCTCCAGCTGTGGTGAAACTGCAAGTCCCATGAGACATTGCAAGATCCTGACAATCACAGGCATGACTCCTAGAGGCAGAGGCATGATGGGATTTGTAGTTTCACCACAGCTGGAGTGCCGAGTTTGCTAACCCTGATGTAGGGGGTGGGGCTTTAAAAACTGTTGTGGTTTTTTTTTTTACATTTTTTATTTTTTACTTTACTCTATTGCTATAACAATGGGGCTGACCAGATCACTTTTACTTGAAAGACAGGAGACGGCTGAATAAAACATTTGATGTATACCCAGGAATTTGAGTACATGGACTGTGAACAGATGGCAATTCTCTTTTTTTCCACACTTAGCTTACAGGGCACCATAGACTTTCCAGGTAAGAAAGCCCAGCGATGACCATGATCTAGCTGACTGCTTGCAAACCCTGTGAGCGTGTTTCTCCTAGCAGCAAAAGGAAAGGGGACGTGTCTCATGTGTAGCTTGATCAGGTGTGTGTGTAATGCAAAATCCTGCTATTCAATTCTGTTTACAAAAGAGACTAGTTAAAGCTATTCACAGCATAGCAGTAAATCAGGTTCATACAAACATTTTAATTGATACCTGTTGTGGCAGTAAGTGATAAATATGAAAAATTAGTTTGCACTATTTCTTATTTATCAATGTTTTATTTTTTAGTTCTGTTCATACTAAAGAAAATATATGCTAAAACCATTTACATTCCTTTTCACCTTGGCATCCTTGCTTTAGGGATTGTCAAAATGTGGAATATTCTGCCAAAGAATAGTGGTAGCCAATGATTTAAGTGAATTTGAATATGTTTTGGATGCCATTCTTTCTAGACCTGGCATCTAAAGCTACAACTAGTAGAACTGACTAATCTGATGTTGGCATCTGTCTAACCAGTATATTGTGCTGCAATCTTTTTTTACCAACAGTAGTCAGAAACTATTAAATTAGAGGCTGACATTGACAGATTTCTACTTTAATAACTAGTCATTCAGAAAAAAAAAACAAAAAAAAATTTAAATACGAAAGGTATTCTCTAATAGTGTCACGACTCATTTTCCTTTCCTTTGGACAAGTATTCATTGTCACATCGTTTCAGGAGGGGGACACTGTTTTATTTATTTATTTATTTTTTATAATCTTTATTTATCAAAACAATTTTACATAAAAAATATATATATATATATATATATATATATATATATATATACACATCCAGGACAATAAAAGATACTATATTTAATTATCAGAACCTTCTTTATATCTCTTTTTAACTCATTACAAAATTGATTTGAGGATGTGTATCCCGTGCTCATTTATCCAACCATACTGCCACCCTTTCCCCCCTTCTCCCACTCACCCCCATCATACACATTCATACTAACCCCCCCCCCCCAGGGGTCCCATCCTATTATGCTTCATTAGGCTTCTCTATCACCCTCAGAAGCTGCGAGGACGCTTTGAACTCTGTCCATCTGGACCAAGTTCTTAATATCTGTTTTTTTGACCCCTCTTCTATCACCATTCTTTCCTCCACGGCACGCAACTCCGCCATCTCACATTCCCACTCTACCACAGAGGGCACCCTTGTGCTTTTCCATTTTCTCGCTGTAATAGTTCGTGCTGCTGTCAAGAAATATTTCAATAATCCCTTCTTTATGTTTTTCAACGATCCTGGGATCACAGATAATACTGCCACTTGTATTTCTGGATATAAATCGATCCCGGTCGTAGCTCTATAAATCTCAAATATTTTTTGCCAGAATGGTTGGATTTCAGAGCAATAGTACCAAATATGTGACATTGTGCCCAGAGCTTCATGACACCTCCAGCAAACTTCCTTATTATCGGGATTTATTTTATGTAAATCCACAGGACATTTATACCATCTGGCTAAAATCTTATAGTTTCTTTCCTGGTGTTTGGTAGATATTGAAAGTTTATGAGTTACTATAATTGCCTTTTCCCATCTTTTCCTGGGGATTTCTATCCCAAGCTCTACCTCCCATTTCTTGATATAGGGTATCTCCTGAACTTTATTTTCTGAATTCAAATATTTATAAACCTTAGATAAGATATGAAGAGGTCTATGTTCTTGTAGAAAGATTTTCTCTAATGCCCCGTACACACGGTCGGATTTTCCAACGGAAAATGTGTGATAGGACCTTGTTGTCGTGAATTCCGACCGTGTGTAGGCTCCATCACACATTTTCCATCGGATTTTCCGACACACAAAGTTTGAGAGCAGGATATAAAATTTTCCGACAACAAAATCCGTTGTCGGAAATTCTGATCGTGTGTACACAAATCCGATGGACAAAGTGCCACGCATGCTCAGAATAAATAAAGAGATGAAAGCTATTGGCCACTGCCCTGTTTATAGTCCTGACGTACGTGTTTTACGTCACCGCGTTTAGAACGATCTGATTTTCCAACAACTTTGTGTGACCATGTGTATGCAAGACAAGTTTGAGCCAACATCCGTCAGAAAAAATCCTAGGATTTTGTTGTCGGAATGTCCGAACAAAGTCCGACCGCGTGTACGGGGCATTAGACTGTCAGGGGCCTATCTATTATGGACTCCTTTATCAGAGATGAGATATACTGTTGAGGGGGCAGGAGGCGGAGCCTAGCGGAGCAGACATGCATTGTTAGAGCTCCACACCGCTGAGGAGAGAAGAGAAGGACAAAGCGGAGCCTGCAGACTCAAAAGGTATCCATTTGAACCTTTTTGCCCCTGGGAACAAACTGTGAAAGTTTGGGCAGGAAATATGGTACTGGGAGGAAACCATGGCAGAAATAAAAATCACCTCACAAAGAGCTCACAGGCACTCACTGCAGCTGAAGCAGCTCCAGTCACCTCACAAGATACAGCATCAGGGCGCTCTCACAGACAGAAAATGTCACAGCAAGACTCTCCATTTGAGTCAGATACAGAACAAATCCTCTCACAAACTTCTCCACAAGCCTCCTCAGTATCCCCAGTAATATTATTACAATTTGAAAAGATGCTTCATAAGGCTTTAAAACAAACCTCAGACCAAATAACAAAAAGCCTAACCAAAGAAATAAGAGAGCTGGGAAACCGCACCGCAGCCTTAGAAATAAAAATGGATGAAATTGAAATTACAACCCAAGAAAATATAACAGAATTGGAACAATTAAAAAAAGAGAATTTAATACTTCAAACTAAGCTCGAAGATTACGAAAATAGAGCCAGACGTTCAAACTTGCGCATAAGGGGAATACCTGAAACTGTGACAGACCTGCAATCTACTATTACTGCTCTATTACAAGAACTAAAGCCAGATATCCCTATTGAACGTTTAGAACTGGACAGAGTACACAGAGCCCTCACAGCCAAAAAGAAAGATGGACCCCCACGTGATATAATCACAAAATTTCATTATTACAGAACGAAAGAACAAATACTAATTGCTGCAAGAGAAAAAAAGGAACTTAATTTTCATGGACACAATTATCAAATTTTTGCTGACCTATCCCAACTTACTATTACTAAAAGACGATCCATGAAACCCCAACTAATGGAACTGCAATGCCACAACATTATGTATCAATGGGGCTTCCCCTTTTCAGTCAGATTTAACTACCAAGGTACAATTTACAGAAGCAGATCAGCAGATGAACTACAACAAACCCTTTTAAAATTAAATCTGACAGAACCCACAAGCAGCAACACTCCCACACGCAGAAGAATGGCATCATCTTCACCTTCAGGCAGCACCCAGAAAATTTCAGAACAAAATGGGAATCATCATTCTCACAAAAGAGGCCGTTATGCCACATCATCCATGGACCAAGAAGATTCAATGAACTGACATCCTAATTCCTGATATCTCTTCATTTATTATACTAAGAGATGGATCTCTATAAAAAACCTGTATTTATAACTGAATGTAACTGCATTCTGATAGTCACACACTGTGTGGGATCATGTTACATTCCAGTTATATTTCTTATTACTTCTGATTCATATAGCCTTAGAATATATAAGTGAAATAAGGAAATTCTTGTTCAGTTATATATTATAAGGTAATAATAATAGATTTATTACTTTTTAGGACAAATATGTTCAATAATCCAGAAGTAATGGAAGCTTTTTCTTTCTTTTCTTAAAACAAATATATTATTACCTAACTAGTTCCTAGAATTATGTTTTTGTTTATTCTAATCTGAAGCAATACAACCTCAATTTTATGAGTTAACATATCTAAACAGTTACATATGAATAAAATATGTAATTGTTTACTCTAAAAGGGTTAAAATCCCAAAATAATTCAAACTATCTTCATCAATACCAAAGTTATTAACAGTACCTTTCTAACTGAATTATTTAGCCTAGGGCAAGACTAACCATATGCAACCACCCTGGAATAAATAATTTCAACAAAAACTATATTCTGCACTCCAACTAATGAAACATCATTTTGATGTCTTTTGACATAGCACTTCTCTCCTGTAAGTGGAAGATCCGTGTACCCCCATTAGCCCTCCTCATTCTCCCAACCATATTATGTGGGAGTGTGACGAAGGCACTTATTCCCCTGAGAGAGATATTTATTCTCTTTCACGGGTAAATTGTGATTACTTGCAAAAAATAATTTATACAATGTATCATCTAATCTCATATGTTTTTTGTTTACTCTTTACTCCAGAATTCACTGGTTTCTTTTCTATCTATTCATCTCTTCAGTCCACACAGGTTGATCTGCGCAGTCAGCTCCGCATAGCAAAAAGTAAGTCAAAACTATTTGATCTATTGCCATGGCACCACTGAATATACTTTCCCTGAATGTTCAGGGAATAAATGTCCCTCAAAAAAGGACCAAAGCCTTCCGTACTTTCCATAACAAGAAGGCTCACATAGTATGCCTCCAAGAAACACACTTCACCAAAGATTCTACTCCAAAATATATTTCTCCTTTTTATCAACAAATTTACACGGCTTCTGCCTGTACCAAGCAAAGGGGAACTCTAATTGCATTTCACCGATCCACACCATTCACCTTATCATCAGAAATTAAAGACCCAGAAGGTAGATACCTGATACTCATGGGTTATATAATGGATACAGCAATCACAGTGATTTCCTACTACGCTCCTAACAAACAACCTACACCATTCCTCTCACATATATTACAAGTGATTAATACACACAAAATAGGAACAGTGATAATGTGTGGGGATTCGAACCAGGTCCTCCTCCCATTTCTAGATAAATCACCTTTTACACCATCCAAAATAACCTCTAGATTACCTTTTTCTCAACTTCTTTCCAAATACAATCTGGTAGATTCATGGAGAGAAAGTAACCCAATGAAAAAGAAATTCACTTATTTCTCGCACCCTCATCAAACCTTCACCAGAATAGATCATATTTTTCTAACAATAGGAATGATACCAGAAATTATTGCATCAGATATAATTCCGATTCCGTGGTCTGACCATAATGCAGTATACACTACTATAGCCTCAGCCATACCAAAAGCGCATGACCCAACGTGGTACTTACCGGACATAATGCTCAAACACCCACTACATCAGATGGCCATTGAACAAGCTTTAAAGGAATACATATCAATTAATAATACAACAGACATCTCCCCAATAACACTGTGGGAAGCTCATAAGCCTGTCTTGCGTGGTACAATACAAAGACAAATGGCACTATTTAAACTGGAACGCAAAAATCTAGCAAAAAAACTAGAACTCAATTTTAATGCAGCCTACATATCATTTCAAGATAATCCATCTCAGAGTACAAAATCTCATCTGGAAAAATCTAGATTGGAATACGATCTATTTCTCACTGAGTCAGTTGATAAATCCCTCAAACGCTCCAAACACAATTTCTACATGAATACAAACAAACCAGGTACATATTTGGCTCGGGCATTAAATTCAACTAACAAATCTTTCAAACCAATACGTTTGAAATTATCAAAAAATGTTTACACTTGTAATCCAGTTAAAATAGTCCATAAATTTCACTCACATCTCGCAACTTTATACAAGACAAACAATGAATTTAATCCTACAGAGGCTGAATCCTTCTTCTCAAAAATAACCTTACCTGAGTTATCTCAGAATCAAAAAAGCAGTTTGGATGAGCCTATAACTATAGATGAAGTTGCTAACGCCATAAAAGACCTAAAACTTAACAAAAGACCAGGCCCAGATGGCTACTCGGCTTTATACTATAAAACATTCTCAGAAATACTCTCTCCCATTCTCACTAAAACTTTTAACAAACTTCTAGATGGACATTCTTTTCGGCAAGAAACACTAATGGCAATTGTTTGTATGATCCCAAAACCCCTTTCTGATGATACTTCCTGTGTGAATTATCGGCCTATCTCTCTGTTAAACCTCGATATTAAATTATTAGCAAAAATAATAGCAAAACGCCTCAATAGCATTATAGGAAAATTAATACATAGAGATCAAGTAGGCTTCATGCCAAATAGACAGGCAGGCGATGATATACGCAGGGCAGTGTTATTGGCACATATTGCTAAAAAACGGAAAATCCCTTTATGTTTTCTATCTCTCGATATTAAGAGGGCATTTGACACAGTATCCTGGCAATATATGCAATATTCATTACAAAAATGGGGTTTTGGACCCCACATTTTAACATGGATCAAAGCATTATATAATAAACCCAAAGCCTATATAAAATATGCTAGATACAAATCTGAAGCCTTTAATATCGAAAGAGGTACCCGACAGGGTTGCCCATTATCTCCCTTATTATTTGCCCTTATACTCGAACCCATGGCCCAATACATCAGAACAAACCAAACTATAACTGGCATTGAAGTAGGAGGTATTACACACAAATTATGTATATTTGCAGACGATATATTACTTTTTCTATCATCACCACAGGTCTCTGGTCCTAACTTAATACCAGCTCTTGATGGATTTGCAGCCCTATCCGGCCTTATGATTAATCCTAAGAAATGCCTAGTGCTTAATATTTCACTCACAAACATGGAATTGATCCCGACTAGGGCTGCACTCCCATTCACATGGGCAGAAAAATCAATCCCATATCTTGGAATTCATTTAACAGCATCTCATTCTGACTTATTCTCAACCAATTATCCTCCTGTATTAAGACAGATCACAAATCTAATAAAACAATGGTCGCAACTTCCTTTATCCTGGATGGGGAAGATTAATGCAATCAAAATGACTATTCTACCCAAATTGCTTTATCTATTCAGAGTCCTCCCTATTCCAATTCCTTCCTATTTTTTGAGAATAGTACAAAAAAGAGCAGCTTCGTTTATATGGGGCTCTTCTAAACCACGTATACCTATACACACACTACATCTTCCTAAAAATAAAGGAGGCCTGGGATACCCTAATTTTACTAACTACTACAGAGCAGCACATTTGGCCAGTCTGTCCAAATACCATGCAAAACAGGAAATCCCATTATGGGTATTTATAGAGGCTTCAGAAAATGACCCTCTATTAATATCAAATTTATTATGGCTTGATCCTAAAGACCGCTTTAAAATTCATAATCCCATAACTAAACACTTCTTATCTCTCTGGGATAAACTAAAAACCAAATATCAGTTACAATCTCCACACAATCCTCTCCTTTCTTTTATCAGAAACCCGGCCTTTTATCCGGCATGGATCTACCCAAATTCTTTTAAAGCTTGGACAACATCAGGCATTCAGACACTAAATGACTTCATAGCATCTAAATCATTCCTTTCATTCCCATCGCTTAGAGAAAAATATGATCTACCAAACTCTGAGATATTTAGATATCTCCAAATCAAAAATTTCTATACACCATTCCTAAAGGGCGATACACCATTATCCCAATTATCCATTTTTGAATCAATCTGTACAAAAGATCCATTTGCTAAAGGTACAATTTCATCACTTTATAATCAATTATATGGAGTAGCAAATCTTAATAGACCCTCTTACGTTCAGAGGTGGGAGGAGGACCTGGGACGAACTTTAGAAGACACGGACTGGTCTAACATATGGCTCACATCTAAGTCATCTTCACCCAACATCTTAGCACTGGAGACAAATTATAAAGTCCTAACTCGCTGGTACCTTGTACCCGCTAGAGTGGCAAAATATTCACCTAATACCTCAGCTCTTTGTTTTCGAGGATGCCCAGAAATAGGCACATATTTACACATATGGTGGACGTGCCCAGTAATCCAAACCTTCTGGAAGGAAGTCTTCGTGATTGCATCTAAAATATTTAAAAAAATAATACAACCAGATCCATATTTAACTTTACTTAATCTAAAACCGGAATGGTTAACACTCTCTCAATTCAAACTAATGATCCAACTAATAACGGCTGCAAAACAAACAGTGGCCAAGGCATGGAAATCTCCTACATTGGTACTAGCAGAAACAATTCACAGAATGAATAATACAATGTCCCATGCTAAGATGGTAGCCATCGATCAAAATCAAATTCCAAAATTTGAAAAACTTTGGCATCCTTGGATAAAACAACAGTTCCTGTCAAACTTCAATGACTCTGTCCTGTTGCCATGGTAACAGATTAAATGACTTACAGAGACACCCATTCTAAGGCTTCAAAGAGAACTAAAAAGAATAATAAACTGACGAGCGGGACAACCTTGTGGACCATACCTCTACCTTTCAACCCTTTTTCTTCTTTCTCTTTCCTTTTCTCCACCTTACGATTAAAGCTCATTATCAGAATTTATTTGACCTATATACACTCTACTTGTAAACAATATGTATGGTAGGTATAAATCATTTAAATACCTACAAAAGTAACTAAGGAAATTATATATATCTTTAATTTAGGTTTACGTGAACCCAATGTTTAATATTTAAAATTTCATGATATTTACCTATATAAACCCTACTGTAAAACAATGAGCTTACTTTATAGATCCTTGTAAACTTACTTTATGTATCTTTATAACATTGTATACTCAATAAACTTCTTTTGACAAGGAGATATACTGTTGAAGTAGCCCATGTTGCATCCACTCTTTTTTGTATTCCACTCCTATAGCCTCCAGTGGAAGGATTCTATTCTCTTCCATCGTTTCTACTATCCTAGTATCTCCACATCTTTTCCATTTAAGAAATGTTTTGGCTTCCAGTGCCAGTGGAAATTCTGGGTTGCTAAATAGTGGGGTCATAGGACCTCTGTAGGTAGATCTGAACCCCCTCTTTATCATAATTTCCCATGCTTTAAGTGTTGATACAACTAAAGAGGGCATAACGCCATCCGGCGGTCTTTGCTCTCTTTTAAACCAAGGTAGTGATTTTAATTTTAGGACTGTAATCTCTTCTTCCAGCCTCACCCACTGTTTACTATCCCTATTGTGGAACCAATCTACTATTCTAGTTACCAGTATTGCTCTGAGATACATTGCTATGTCTGGGAGAGCGAGACCCCCGTCTTTCTTGGACTTGTTTAACACTGCTCTGCTAATTCTGGGAGTCTTATCTTCCCAGACAAACTGCCCTATCACCCTGCACAGTTTTTTCAGAACAGTTGTTGAGGGAAAAATGGGTATCGCTTGTAAGATATATAATATTTTGGGGAGTATATCCATTTTTATGATGTTTATTCTGCCAATCCAGGAAAATGTTCCTTTTTCATATTGTTGTAATGTTCTCGTTATTTTTTGTACCATCGGGACATAATTATATTCCTGTAATTTGTTCAAATCATTGGGGATAAAAGTACCCAGATATTTAATTGCATTGACCTGCCATTTAAAGGAAAAGTCCCCTCTAAGCAGTTCCACCATGGTATTTGATAGAAAGCTTCGGACTTACTATAGTTTACCTTGAAATTACTCAATGGACCAAATCGTTTGAATTCTGATATCAGGTTTGGTAATGATATCAGAGGGTTTGTAATATATAACAATATATCATCTGCATATACTGACATCTTGTACTCTATATCGCCCACTTTCATTCCTTGTATATCCTTATTCTCCCGAACCGCTATTAATAGATGTTCTATCACTAGAATATATAACAGTGGGGATAGCGGACAGCCCTGTCGGGTTCCGTTCGTTATAAGGACTTCCTCCGATATACCGCCATTTGCCCGGATCTTAGCCGTTGGATTCTGGTATAAGGCCATTATTTTATCCATAAGTATGGGACCTAATCCCCATTGTACTAGTGTCTCTTTAAGGAAACTCCATCCCACCCTATCGAATGCCTTCTCAGCATCAATTGCTAATAAGCAGGATGGGATGGAGCTTCTCTGTGCGTATTCCACTAGTGTGAGTGTTTTTAAGGTGTTGTCTCTCGCCTCTCTTCCCTTTACAAAACCCACCTGATCTAGATGTATATGTGCAGGTATTATAGGGGTGAGTCTATTGGCAATTATTTTAGAGTACAATCTTAAGTCAATGTTCGTTAAAGAGATTGGTCTATAATGTCCACATAAGGTGTGGTCCTTCTCAGGTTTGGGTATAAGTGAAATGTACGCCTGCATACTTTGTGGAACGAAAGGCACAGATGTGGATACTGCATTAACCTCCCTGGCGGTATTCCCGAGTCTGGCTCGGGGTGGATTTTTCATACCAAAAGCGGTATCCCCGAGCCAGACTCGGGCTTGCATCGCAGGATCCAGGAAGAGTTTACTTACGTTGTCCCCTGGATCCTGCGACATCTCTCCGCTGTGATCGGCGAGCCGCTGTGTCTCGCTCAATTCACAGTGCCGAGCTCCGTTCCCTGCGAGCGTTGCGACGCACGGGGACGGAGTTCGGCGGTAAATTCAAAAGTGAAACACACAGTACAGATACAGTATACTGTAATCTTACAGATTACAGTACTGTATGAAATAATGACACATCCCCTTTGTCCCTAGTGGTCTGCCCAGTGTCCTGCATGCAGTTTTATATATATAAGACTGTTCTTTCTGCCAGGAAACTGGAGATTGTCCATAGCAACCAAAACTGTCTCTTTACATCAAAAGTGGTTTTAGACCAGCTAGAAAAAAGCGATAATAAATTATAATCACTTGCAGAATTGAGCGATAGTGATTTGTGAGGAGATCTGTCATCAATCACTAAAAGTAACAAAAGCTACAATTCTGCAACTGAGCAAATTTCAGTGTTTTTGATTTGATTACATTTTTATATAATTTTTATTATTATTATATTATTTGTTATAATTATTTATAGTTATTTATTATATTATAATTTTTTATTTAGTTTTTCAAACTTTATCATACCCGGGATATCTACTAGACTCTGGTTTGGACAGATTTAAGTGAATTATTCCTAAGAATTACAGGCCTACAATATAAAACGCCAAATTTCTGTGCAAAATAATTGTACCGCTTTCAGCACCTAAAATCTGAAATAATCATACCGCCAGGGAGGTTAAAGGTCCGTTTAATAATGGGAACAAGTTCTTCTTTAAATATTTTATAAAATTGTGGGGTAAAGCCATCAGGGCCAGGGCTTTTCCCCAGTATTAATGAGTCAATTACCCTTTGTATTTCGCCCTCTGAGATTTCTTGTTCTAGTTGTGTTGTTTCTATTGGCGATAATACAGGGAGTGCAGTTTCTTTTTACATATTGGTGAATACTTTGTTGGAAACCCTCCGGATCACTATTTGCATTATAGTTGGGTATATTATATAATTTCGTATAGAATGTCTGAAACTCTTTCAGAATCCCTTTTGGGTCGTATCTCATGTCCCCTGCTTCTGTCTTAATCTTAACGATAGGCAATGTATTCCCCCGGTGGCGTAAAGCCCTTGCAAGGAGTTTACCTGGTTTATTACCCTGTTGATAGTATAGGGAACGATTATTGTCTCTTATACGTAATGTTTGCTCATTCAACAGTGTTTGTAACTCTGTTTTCAAATCTGTTAATTCTATTAATATTTTGCGTGTTGGATTATGTTTATGTTGAGCTTCTATTTTAGGTATTTCTTTTAATAATGGAATCATTCTATTATTTTTTAATTTTTTCAGTCTGGCCCCATGTTTTATAAATAATCCTCGAATTACACATTTTAATGCTTCCCATTGAATCGGCAAAGATGTAGTATCTTTTATATGATCGTATGAGAAATGTATTATTGCCTTCCTTATCTCTGACACACAAGCCTCATCGTACAGCAGACTATCGTTAAGTTTCCAGTTTCCCCTAATATTTTCACCCTTAAGTAGATCTAATGTCAAAAATACTGGCGCATGATCTGACCATATGGTACTACCTACCTCGGCAGATGAGGTCACAGTCACTCCCAACTGATTTATCAAAAAGTAATCTAATCAATGGTATGACCCGTGAACTTTTGAGTGGAACGTAAAATCTTTCTCCATTGGGTGTAGCACTCTCCAAATATCAACCAGTTGATATGTTGCCATCATTTCTGTAAAATTTTTTTCTCCTACTCATCTGTACTACCGAGGGTGCTGTGGTATCTTTATTTTTATCCAAAACAAAGTTAAAGTCCCCGCCAATTATTGTTATCCCCTCCACCTTTTCCATGAGCTCACTAATTAATTGTGATCCTGTTTTAGGCTGATTTTGATTAGGTAAGTATATATTGATAAAAGTATATTTTTTACCGTATATACTAAGTTTGAGTAATATTGCTCTTCCATCTCTATTACGCCATTCTTCCAGGACTTGGTGTGGTATTGTCTTATGTATTGCAATAGAGACTCCTTTTGATTTAGAATACATATAAGTATCATGATACCATGTAGTGTAGTATCTATTTTGTAGATTAGGAACGTGATTTGTGCGGAAATGCGTCTCCTGAAAAAAGATCACCCCTACTTTTTGTTTATGGAGAGAGTAAAGAACCTGAGACCTCTTTGATGCTGAATTAAGACCTCTAATATTATAAGAGCATATTTTCATCGTGTTTCAGAACCAGGAGGGAAGGAAAAAAAAACCCCAAAAAAACCCGTTTGAACCACTTAAACCAAGCACTCACCACAATCACTCCCCAAGGAGAAAAAAAAAAAAACCCTCACACTCACTACACCTCTCTACCCTAAATCTATATGACTTAAATAAAGTCTATCTTACTAGACCAAGTGAGTTCCCTATGATGGGGGAACTGGACACTGACGACCAAGATCTGTCGCCCAATCGGCCGCACGCTGCATTTTAAATGCTAATTTCTTACATTTTTATTCCTTTACAATTCCTTCTATCCCCTCTCCTTTCTCTACTCCCCTTCCACTATATTTCTATCATAATACTAAAAAAAAAAGAGAAAAAGGGAGCAGGTGGGTATCGGGGGAGGCACTTCAAGAGGGAGGTCTCTCAAAACATATACCCTATTTATCAGCGTATAACACGCACTTTTTCCCCTTAAAATCAGGGGAAAATCGTGGGTGCGTGTTATACGCCGATCCCCGCTATCTGTGATCTATCGGACCGATCGCCGCCGACATTCACATAGCGTGTAGTTTTAAATATGGCGATGCGGAGTTCGGAGGGACTCGGCGGAGCTGAACGAGCGCCGCCGAGATACACATAGTCGAATGCTCTCGGCTCTTTCCGGCGCCGCTCACAGTCCCGCCCAGTCTGGGCGGGACTGTGAGCGGTGCTGGGAAGAGCCGAGTACACTCGACTATGTGTATCTCGGCGGCGCTCGTTCAGCTCCGTCGAGTCCCTCCGAACTCCGCGGCGCCATATTTAAAACTACATGCTATGTGTATGTCGGCGGCAATCTTTCAAGCGATCTGTCCAAGCATGTAATGGACACTGGGGGCAAAGTTGCACTGACCACTGGGGGCAAAGCTGCACTGACCACTGGGGGCAAAGCTGCACTGACCACTGGGGGCAAAGCTGCACTGACCACTGGGGCAAAGCTGCACTGACCACTGGGGCAAAGCTGCACTGACATGGCTGCACTGGGGCAAAGCTGCACTGACCACTGGGGCAAAGCTGCACTGACATGGCTGCACTGACAAGGCTGCACTGGGGCAAAGCTGCACTGACAAGGTTGCAATGGACACTGGGCAAGGCTGCAGATGGACACCGATGAGGCTGCATTGATGGGCATTTTAATGTAAGTTTTTTTTCCATAAAATTCCCTCCTAAACTTGGGGTGCATGTTATAGGCCGGCGCGTGTTATACGCCGATAAATACGGTACATAATATGCTTATATCTATATTCCTCCATATACCCCGTTCCGCATTGTGGAGTAATATTTTCCATCATTGAGAAAGGGGGTAGAAAGATGTGACTGACGGGAGAAAGATAGAGCAAAAAAAAAAAGGTCACATCAATACATACAACAATACATACTTATATCATATAATTCAAGATAACCTTTAGTGTCGTACCCACACCTCTTACATATTGTTTACTTATTATGTGAATCTACTTATTGCTTTAGTATTAAACCAAAATCCATTATTATTTGTTCGATGCATTCTATTCTATATCTTATAATAAAAAAAAAAAAAAAAAAAAACCCTTCCCCTATTACTGTTAACCCTTCCAGTGTCAAACTCGAATAACTATTCCAGTTATTGCGTATAGTGTGAGATTATCGAAACCAGTCTTAAGTGTCCAACCCAAATGTCATACATTTTGTGTTATATATTGGTTTGTCAAAAAAAAACAAAAAAACAAAAACCATACCACTATTACTGTTAACCCTTCCAGTGTCAAACTCGAATAATCTATTCCAATTATTGGAATATTTTTATTTTTATTGCGTGTAGTGTGAGATTATCGAAACCAATCTAAGTGTCCAACCCAAATGTCGTACATTCTGTGTTATATATTAATTTGTCAAAAAAAAAAAAAAAAAACAGCCATGAAAATTTTTTCCAATCCCCTATTGATGTCACGACAAAGACTATTACATTAAAATTTCACACAAAAAAAACACAAAACCCTCCGCTCTATGATCCCTTCCTCCCAACCACCTTTCCTCACCGAATTAATTTGATCGTATTCATTTGATCAGTATAAGATTATTTACTTACATCTCATCCCCCCCCCCAATCCACCCATATATAACTCATCAGGACTTTCTAAATATTTTCATATATGAAATGGGCCAGTCCGGTAGTTCTATTTCTGGTATATTAAGAGTTGCCAGAAACTGTGGTAAATCTTCCAAATCGCTGAATGTTGCAATTAGTCCCTCTTTTTGAGCTTGCAATTGAAATGGAAATTTCCATCTATATTGTAGGTTGTTCTTTCTTAGTTGTTCCACCAGGGGCTTTAATGCTCTTCTTCGGTCCAATGTGAATTTTGATAAGTCTTGGAAAAATAATAATGGATCTCCCTCATGCTGGATATTTTTATTTTGACGTGCTGCAAGCATAATTCTATCCTTTATATGGGCATAGTGCATTTTACAGATGACATCCCGTGGTTTACTAGGGTCTATTCTCCTTATTCCCGCTACCCTATGAGCACGGTCAATTATTAGATCTTTTAAATCAATATCCTGAATTAATTCCTGAAAGATTTTCTGCAACTTTGTTATAAGTTCTTTTACACTCACATCTTCTTTTAAACCTCTGATTCTTATGTTGGGTCTTCTATTTCTATTTTCTTGTTCATCTAGGCTATTTATTAATTGGTTTATTTGATTTCCTTGTTTTTGTATTTTTTCCTTTATCTTTATTAGTTCTTGTTCTGTTTTTGAGACTCTGGTGTCTAATATAGCCGTTTTTTCTTGTGCGATTTTTGTGGATGTCTTGAGCTCTTGCATCTCTATTTTATATGATTTTTCCAACCTGTGCACATATTGATCCATATCTGCCCTGGTTGGGAGAGATTGAATGTATGTTCTCATGTCCCAGTTTTCTTTGTCCCCTTCCTTTTGGTCACTTAATGAACCTGTTGTATCTATTGGTGAGCTATTTCTGGGATGAACCAACAGCTCTTCCCCTGATGATCTAGATGTTACCGATACTTCCGTGATGTTTGTAATTTCTTGTGATGTATGTAAAGCTTGAATTGTTCGGGGAGATTGTAATTGCAATTGTTGAAAGATCTCCTTTATATCAGTTGTTTGTGTAGCTTGTGCCCCTGTAGGGTTTTTATTTTTACTTTCCATTTTGTCTTTCTTGTTCTTTTGAGGTTGTGGTGTTTTGTTTCCCTTCTTGGGTGCCATAATTCTAATAGCTTTTTTTTCCTCCTCACCTCCTCCTCACCTCCCCCGTGCCTCTCTCTTGATAGCCTCATTAGATGTATATACTATATAACAGGGTAATGTATATCACCATTTCATATCCTATATTAAATCCCCAAGTTAGAATTAGGGAGACACGAGAGTTCTGTTAATATAGTATCTCTTTCTAATAAATCGCGTCAGAAGATACTATTTAACTAGATCTATCCCAGAAATACAGTCTCTTGCACAGAGCCTTTTGATCCACCCAGTGTCCAAGTTTCAAGATGATTTTAAAGTTACTGTCTCAATTTATAGCTCTTTGCAGATTTTTATGCAGTCTCTATGCAACTCTCAACATTACTTTGCATGTCTTACATAGCCATAGCCATACCTGATGCTCTGGCTTCTCCAGTCTCTTAACATGTTAAGTGTAGTACAGCGTCCGTGCGGCTGAAGTTCCATTTGTTTTGCCTTAAGGTAGGGAGATCTGGTCCTCCTGATCACTGCTGCTTAAGTCCCGAGAACCTCCACCGGAGTGCGCGTCTCCCCAGCGAGCTGTCCCTACCGCCTGTGTGTGCAGACATGCCGAGACTCCCGCCTGGCTTCGCGCCATCTCCTGGTTCCGTCCTCGGTCTCACTCCCAGCACTCCACAGGTATCGTTCCTTCCCGGGTCTCCCGATCTCTCTCAGCCGCCTCTCACTTCAGCTTTTGTTGCTACCGCTTGTATCGAGATGAATCTCTCTAGTGTTGGAGAGAGCATTCGGCAATTAGCTTAGGTGGTTAGGCATGAATATCAGCCGCCCAAACCATCCTAATCTGCGGCGTCTGCAGCATCCGTAGCGTGTCAGCCACTCGAGTTCCCTAAGCGGCCATCTTGGGCGTCAGCTCCTCCCCCGTTCCTGAGTCTGACAGTTGTTTTTTTTATTTTTTTAATAAAGGAATTGTCAAAAACGGTCTCTGTGTTTTTATTACTTTTTAACACTTTTTTTTGTGAATGGATAGGGGTACTATGTATCCCATTCTCATTCACATGGGGGGGCGGGATCTGGGGACCCCTTTTTTAAAGGGGGCTTGCAGATTCCAATAAACCCTCTGCCCGCAGGGTTGTGGGGATGAGGCCCTTCTCCCCATCAACACGGGGAAAAAGCACCCCCCATGTTGAAGGCATGTGGCCTGGTATGGTTCAAGAGGGGGGGCACTCGCTCCCCCACTTTTCTGGCCTGCCAAGCTAAATGCTCGGATAAGGGTCTGGTATGGATTTTGGGGGTGACCCCATACTTTTTTTTTTGTTTTACATTTTGGCGTGGGATTCACCTTAAAATCCACATTGGACCAGAAAGGCCTGGTACGGACTAGGGGGAGTGGCCAACGCCGTTTTTTAAAACATTTTTCTATTGCCAGCAGTGGTATTGTATTTACGGCAATTTAGTTGTCATTTCATTCATTTTTTTTTCTTTAGAAAGGTCAGTTTTGTTGCAGCAGGTTCTATACATGGTACAGATGCGCCACTTTAAATGCAGACTAAGGGGAGCCCAGGCACTTTTATTTTTATTGTTGTACTTTATGTATCATTAAATTCACTGCTCCTGCAAAACGATCTTTTTTAAAAATGTCCCCCAGGGCAGTACTCAGGACCCCATACCCTTTTTTTGGCCAATTACTTGCATATAAGCCTTCAAAATGGGGACTTTTGAAGTTCGGATCCCATAGACATTAATAGGGTTTGCTGTTCGGGTCAGAACTTTTTCTCTGTTCGGGAGTTCTGGTTTGAACCAAAGAGGGGGGTGTTTGGCCCCAGCTCCATAGACAATATTTTTACAGTATATGGTATTTATTAAAGTACAGTATTAAGCTTTGCATTCCCTTTCATGTCACTGTATAGAAGCCATTAAATACATATTCACATGTGCTCTCATACTTTAGCAACGTACATGTTTGTTGACATTGATTACTACGTTGATGTGGAAAGACATTTATTGCCTCCTACAAACAGCTTGTAAACTGGAAACCAGTGCCGTAATCCTGTTTGATGGAGTATTCAAAACAGATTATGTTCTTTTAGACACCCCAGTAGGCTGTGGTGGATTAAATTTTTAACACAACCCCAAGCAAAGAAATTATTAACATGTATTTATTTTAACTTAGTTGATTTTTTGATTGTTTTATTTAATGTTTAGTTGTTAAAGTATGTTGCCCAGACTTAAATTAAATAAACTTTCTTTGTTTTTTTGTAAATAGTAAGCTAAAAAAAGAAAAAAAAAAAAAAAAACGTAATAACTCTTCAAGCTTTTTGCCAGAAAAAATAAAGCATATTGTGCATCTATAAAGCTGTGAATACATATTCCATACAAAGCTGTGTTGTCTTTGAGAGGGAAGGCAAAATCATAACTTTGTTTATTATATCCTAAGCAGTCCAAAGCAAAAAAAAAAAATCTCCGATTGCATGAACTTGAACGATATGTGCAATTCCCAAAAAATGACAAAATAATTTAAATTAATTCAATCCTTGAGGACAAACAGCTTCTGCTTTGAGTCTGCTTTAGAAAACTAATAACACTGGGTGACACCGGTGTCATAAGTACACCCTGTAATATATATATATATATATATATATATATATATATATATATATATATATATATATATATATATATATATATATTTTGAAAAACAAATATTTTGTATAAATACTAAAACACAAAAAAAACTATAAATTTAAAAAAACATATAAACTAAAAAATAGAATTGATCCTTCTTCCTTTTAAAAAGAAACAAAAATAAATGTCTGCCGTGTTCATTTATCAATGATATGTGTAGTCAGTGAACACTAAAGTGGCAGATGCCTTCCAGAGAAGCTGGGCCTGTGGCCTTGAATTTACTGTAATAAGTAATAAGAGTTTTATCACAGTTTGAGCTTTTGGATGAATGAAAATGTTAAAAATTCTTAATGATGCAGGATGACCACTTTGTTGTTGTTTTACTAAAGGCAAATAGACTGTGCAAGTGCAGTTGCTCCAGAGCTTAGTAAATGGGGTAAGGCTTCACTTTGCAAATAATACCCAATCACATGCAAGGAAAATAAAAAAGAGCATTTTTGCTTGCACATGATTGGTTGATGGAAGCCAAAGAGCGTCTACTCATTTACTAAGCTTCGGAGCTACTGTACTTGCAGAGTGCAACTGCCTTTAGTAACTCATCCCCAGTGTGTCTTTCTCGCTGTGATCTACCATAACCTTACCGGTCACATTTTTTGTATGGCCTGTCCCTTGTCCAGTTTTATTCCCTCTACACACTTATATTTGTGTGTCTTTGTCATTTAATCACTTTGGTTCAAACTACACTATAATACTGATACTATAAGTATATTTGTTTATTTAGGCACTGCGCCATATGCCTACAAAGATCTCACACATTTTAACCAAAAAGTGGTACAATACTATGTTAATTTCTTTCTTTTGGTGTATCAAAATATATTATTGTATTGCTTCACTTTTTTGGAATAGGAAAGTTTAGAACTTTAAAATACATTCTTCTGTATAGAAATGTTTATCCAGAAGACATAAAGTAATCATCCAAGGCAAATCTCATTAAATGGTGTCATTCCTGGTCCAGTCGTATAATGTGGACGCCAATATTTTAATTCTAACAACTTCATGATTTGTATAAAGCAGAAACATAAAAAGTTTTTTTTTCTTCCTTATGCTGTCCTTCTTTATAGATTCCAGAGTAAATCTTGATGTCACCTACAATTTTATTCACCTATTGTAAAAGAGCTAACGTTTTAACTGAGTGTCCTTTAGGGAGCTGTTACTGGAGCCAAATATATTAATTTGTTTAGATTACAAAGAGAGAAAGTAAAATAAAAAGCAGTCTGTTTGTAAAATATCTTTTTTTTTTTTTTAACTTTTTTTAAAATACAGACTATAGAAACAATGCAGGGTTTTCTTGATCAACAGGCGTGAAATGAACAGTATGGCTGTAGTACCATGCCTAATACACACCAGAACAATTGTTTAATTTTTCATTGCTACCAAAGGCTACAGAGCAGTACAGTATAATTCTGTACAGATCTTTGACAAGCTGGAGCAAGCTAAGTCTCAAATTTAAAATATCTGCTAAAGCTTTAGCATGCCTATGCCAAAACATATCATATGTCTATGTATAGAACAGCTAATAACAGATTAACTAAATAAGATCTGTTTCCGGGATCTGTTATTATTTGTTTTATTGGATGGTGGTGCCAGGAATGGTTGTAAACTTTCTTTTGTGGTATAACTCATAGGAGCCTTTCAGTCTACTTATACATATTATCATCAAACTCAGTGGTGAACCCTTAAAACTTGTTTAATAAAGCAACAAACAAAAAGTTTGTGATTTTGTCTCAAGATGTTGTTAAATTAAATTACCGTAACTTTTTGAGTTTTCTATAACAATTTTTAAGATTATAATGTTTTTCTGCTTTTCATAAATAGGCCTTTGCCACAGCATTGTGGGAGTTGCCAATATGTGAACAAAAGAAGTGTTAAATACCAGTTTATCTAATTTAAATTACATAATATATGTGTATCACTATATATTTCTTGTGTTAAGAATATTAGCAAATAATACAATAGATTTGAAAAACATTAGAAACCCACATCCTAAAATATTTAATATAGAACTAAAGCCAAACCCTTTTTCTCATTTTGGATACCCCTGTCAGATTTTTTTTCCCCATCTGTGTCCCCTAGGGGAGATTTCCCTTCACTTCCTGTCCTATAGCTGAAACAGGAAGTGAGAAGTCGCCAGAACAAGTGTCCCAATTTGAGGGTTTTCCCTCTATTCCTGTTCTGGTGATAAACCAAAGTTCGGGATTTTCTAGATAGGTGGTCTATACAAAACTGAAAACTTGTTTTGCCTTTAGTTATTCTAAAGTGTAAGTGTATAAAGTCCTGTTTTGTCTCAAAAGAATTTCAATTAAAGGAAAAGTCCAGCCAAAGCTCATTTGGTGTACTTCTATGGATCACAGGAGTGCAATTCGTTTTGCACTCCTGTGACCCGTTTTCAGCAGAGAGTGGACTAATGTCCGCTCTCTGCTGACCTCACCAATGTCAGTCCAGGCATCGCGTCATCCTGACAATGGAAGTCTGGATCCGCCAGGTGCCTGATTTGAAACCCGTCTCAGCCCCTCAGCGAGCCACTGAGAGGCTGAGACGGCCCGCTCTGCCCCATCCACAGCCCAGCATGCAATGAGCAAGGAGGGAGATGAGCAGAGAGCTGTAGACTGACAGTCTACAGCTCTCTGCTCACAGAGCTCTGAAAACTGAGTGATCGGCGGTGTTTGATCCCTCGGTTTTCAGCGTCGAGGCACCAGGGGACAGATGCAGCATCGGATCGATGCTGCATCCACCTAGGTAAGTATGAATCTAAAAAAAAAAAAAAGATTCCATTACTTCTCTTTTAACCTTTAGTATGGGCATGCATTTTACACACCTCCCAACTGAACTTTTTGAGATGGTAAAAGGGGACATATAAAATTTTTTAGGAGTCTATACATCAGACAAAAAAGTGGGACAATGGTGAAAGTAAGGTGAGTAATTTGGTTTAGGAAATCGTTGACAGTTGTCGCTTGGTGCATCAGCCACAATGTCAACTATTAGGCTATAACTTTTTCAGAGAAGGGCGTTTTAGCATATATTTATATATATTATATTTATATATTGTTTGCTGTATGTTGCATTGATCTGTTCAATAATTTATTTGAGCACAAACTAGTGGAAAGAGTTTGAAAATGAAAATGTGTGCTGTTCATACCCAGCATGGTTGTAGCCCTAACCCTTTGCTTATTGACAGTTTTACAGTTTATATGATAGTTTGTCTACCAGAATGCAGTAGGGCCATCGCTGCAGCTGAAGTAAACTAAATGATATTTGAAGGCTACCATCAAGTAAGAACGCCGTCAATGAAATCTGTCCTACGGCCAAGCTGTTCAGTATCAGAATAGAGCTTAGTAAAATTAGCATTTCCCTGTTAGTGTTTTAAAATGGTTCCCTAGAAGAAGCTAGAAACAGTAGCGATCTTGGGAGATTTCCATGGTTGTATGTAAAATGCAAATGTCAACAAATTACATGTATCTAAAATGTTTTACAGTCAAAAATATTAGCAAATTTGCTCAGGTACTATTGTGATCAACCAAACATGACAACCTGAGTGGTGATCCACTATTTCAAATTTGATCTGTGCAGCTTACTATGTTATCTGCCATCTCAGAGTATCCACATTGCTTGTCCTCATTGTGCACTCCTCCACCTGTAAGCTACCTAAACATTTGTTCCTGTTCTCTATGTCTAGAACATGTTTAGATTGATTGTCTTTTTGGCTTACAAAAAATATAACGGTGGCTCTGTTCCAAGACCAGGGGACCCACGGACCGCATGTGGCCCAAGACAGCTATGAATGCAGCCCAACTCAAAATTGTAAACTTTCCTAAAAATGTAGATTTTTGGGGGAATTTCTTGTAAAATTGTGTTTACACTTAGTGAACACATGCAGCCGAAGGAAAAATTGACAGTGTCTCTGTACTGGACTTTTATACGTTTTATCTTTCCAAAGAAGATGTGATTTGCCCTACTTTTTCTGCTCATCAGCTATTCGTATTGTTAGTGTATTTTATATGTGGCACAAGACAACTCCTCTTCTTCCAATGTGGCCTAAGAAGGTCAAAAGTTTGGACACCCCTGTTCAAGACCTTGAAGGAAACACTGATGTGCATAGAGATGTTGTATTGTATCCATCACATTGCTTACAGGCTTGCCAACAGTATGTGTAGGGTGCTGTAGAGAATTGCTGGATGACACCACCATACAATTATCCTAAAATAGGGATCTTCACTGGCACACCTTGGTATAGTGGAAATCTTGTCCTTTATTCACATAAAATAACAGATTACAACTTTATGTAAATAAAGGACAAGAATATCACTATACCTGATGTGTATAAGTTGGCTGGTGAAAACCAATGTATCGGTTATTAGCGGTGAGCCATTATGCATCCTATTGCAGTGCAAAAAAAAAAAAAACGTGAACACATGCAATTGTGTGAAGTATGAGCACAGTCTTGAAGGGCTTTCAAATATTCTGTACAGTTGTTGAATCATGTATTCTAGCAAGATCTCAGTAATATTATATTCATTCTTTAGCATGTTTGTTTTCTTTGGGAATATTACTGAATAAATAATACAACTAGGCCCGTCCAGATTGGCTCTTTGTTATATACAGGGCAAGGGTCAATCTAATATAACATTTAACTACACAGTTTTGCACATAAGAAAATGACTAGTGACTGGGTTACTGTCTGCCAAGAAATTTTCCGAAAACGGATAACTCATGGAAGAAAAATGTATGAAAACTATTTATGCAAATTATGGTTATAATTTCATCAAAGGATATTGTGCGTCGTCTGCCCATTTCCCATCATGTTTAAAGCTAAACCTTGATTTATCATTTCTATCTATGGTTGCACAGTTTTTATATCCAGGCTTCCATAAAGCCCAGGAGGCCCTCTGTTGTTTTTTTCTTGTTGCCTAAAAGTGACCTTTCCATACAAGTGTGAAGTCATTATTGTCTACACACAGTTTTTATGCCAGAGTTTGATTATAGAAATGTCAGAACTTATGGGTGTGGCCAGTATGCTGTGACAGGATCTGGGCAGGAATTATATTATATAAATGTGTAATTACTTTGTAGTTTCACAATGAAGTCTTTTTCCTTGGATTTCAGAGTTCAGGCTTATGCCCAAAATAGTAAAGCTGCAACTAGTCAATAGTCATTTCACTCAGGATATACTCTGTCTATACCTCCCAACCATTCCAGATTCCATGAGACTGTCCTGGGATTTAAACACAATCCTGGCATCCTGTGGACCAGGGCTGTGTCCCACGGCCAAGTGTGGGAACACTTGTTCCAGCACTAGGCTCTTGCTCTGTGCAGAAATTGTGGGCGAATTGCTCCCCTACCCAACAGACTTTACATAGCCAACAGAAGGAGAGACACAGACTGCTGCCAGCCAGGTGTCCACTGACCATCAGTGTAGCTCTGCAGCCCCCACTCACCACCAATCTACCCACCAATCTACCCCTTTAGCCCCCATTGACCAAAAATGTACCCTCTTACCCTCAATGGCCATCAAAGTTCCCCTCTAGCTCTCACTAATCACCAATGTACTCCCTCAGCCCCCTCTGACCACTGGAATACTCTTCCAGACCCCACTGCATGTAACCGCTCAGCCCCCATTTACCCCCAATGTACCCAATATTTGTCCTGCTGACCGCTATCCCAGAGACTGAAAAAAAAATCCCAAATTTTGGGTTGTCATCAGAACAGAAATAGAGGGATTTCTTCTTACTACCTTGTTTTGAAAATGGGACATGAAGTGCATTGGAGGACATGTGAGATATTCAGGTGCTAAAATGGCAGCGGACTGCACCAAAAGTAGTGCATGAACAACTATAAAAAAATGCAGTGCAACCGAATTGCATGGTACTACTGCCATGCGATCCGGTACAGGCAAACGCACTGCGTTTGTGACTTGCGTTTAAGGTGTTGTTAAGTTAACACTGACACCTGCTGCAGATCGCAAGTGCAGTGTGTTTTGCACATGGAATGCAGGTTTAACGCACCACATTCTGGTGTGAAGTGGCCCCTAGGGCCCATTTTACACTGATGCATTCTTGCTGCTTTTACCTTGCACTTTTCAAACCCGCATCGAAAATGAAGCTCCTCATTGAAATGAATTGAACACATCAAAAATGTTTTTGCTCTTTTTGGTGTTTTTTTTGAGTCACATGTCCATGTTTCGCAGGTGCATGCTGGGAGTCAGGCAACCAGAAAAAGCAGCCTTAATTACATAGCTGTTGGTAAATCTAAAGGAGATTGTACAATCATATTAATACATATATGATCATTACTTTTTATTTTTTACACATTTGATTCTGAGAGTCCAGTATAGATGTCCAAGTGCTCCTACTGCCAGATCCTCTTCAACGTATGGATAGAAATATAGTTGAAACCACTGATTTACCCTAAAAATGGAAACACTTATTTAGTAAAGTCCACAATGAGCCTCTAGTTTGACTTGTAGACAAGTAATGCATATTAATATGGATAAAGACAATGAAAATGTTCACTAATGCCGTGTACACACGAGCGGACTTTTCGACTGGATTGGTCCGATGGTCTATCCGACGGACTTTCCTAACGAACGGACTTGCCTACACACAATCACACCAAAGTCCGACGGATTCGTACGTGATGACATACGACCGTACTATAATAAGAAAGTTGATAGCCAGTAGCAAATAGCTGCCCTAGCTTCGGCTTTAGTCTGTCGGACTAGCATACAGACAGGCGGATTTTTCGACTGGACTCGAGTCCGTCGGAAAGATTTGAAACATGTTTTATTTCTATGTATATATCTGATGTTGGCTGCACTACCTCCAGTGATATAATGTCAAAACCACCACTTTATCAAGATCAATCATAAATCTACATATACACCAATGATTATTCACTAATGCTTAATAACACCACTTATAACTTCCAATATATGTGTAAAAGACACTATTAAATAAAGTCCAATTATAGTCCACTTGTGCTAGTGTGCTGATAAAGACGTGGATCCCTGGATGGGCTATCCACTACAGTTGTGCTGTTTTTGTGCTCTTATTTCTCATTCGTGAATATTGTGACTTCCAGTGACAACACCACCACCACATGAATTGGCCACTCACCAGATGTTAGTAAATATAGGCCCTTGGATAACCATTCCGCTTTACTGTTTGTCTTATGCTGGCCCCAATGCAATGAAGCTCAAGCCTCGCTTTCTGATGACACAATTATCATTGCGAAATGCATAGAGGCTGCTGGGCATTTACACGCGATGTCACTACGTCATCTCCTGTCGGGCGAAAGTGAGGCTTGAGCCGCAAACCATAAGCCGAGCGGGAACGAGGCTTGCACCGCACGCCGGCGGACGAAACAGACGGCGATACCTTTCCATCCATTTTAAACTACTGGATAAGCTTGGTGCCGGCCCATGGGCACCAGAAACATGTGAGTTTTATAATCTTTTCTGCATGGTTTTAAATAAACAGTTTAAGCATATTGCGCTATGATCGCTGTTTGATTGTTTTCCATGAGGACGGATTTACTTGCTTTATTGCACTGGGGCCAGCAAAAGATAAACAGTAAAGTGGAATGGTTATCCCTCAATTAACCAAGGGCCTATATTTACTAACATCTGGTGAGTGGCCAATTCATGTGGTGGTGGTGGTGTTGGCACTGGAAGTCACAATATTCACGAATGAGAAATAAGAGCACAGAAACAGCACAACTGTAGTGGATAGCCCATCCAGGGATTCACGTCTTTATCAGCACACTAGCACAAGTGGACTATAATTGGACTTTATTTAATAGTGTCTTTTACACATATATTGGAAGTTATAAGTGGTGTTATTAGGCATTAGTGAATAATCATTGGTGTATATGTAGATTTATGATTGATCCCGATAAAGTTGTGGTTTTGACATTATATCACTGGAGGTAGTGCAGCCAACATCAGATATATACATATTTTCATTTTTCACCTATTGGAGGAATTGTTTTTTGACTGCAGCAACCAGGGTTTCTTATTTAGTCTTATAAATTTTATATTGAAGCACACATAGGATTGCACCAGTGGCACACACACAATAAATGTTTTATTTCTAGGTCCGTCAGACTTTTGGGGAAAAAAAACCTGCTGGAGCCCACACACGATCGAATTGTCCGACGGAGTCCGGTCTACCGGACTAAGTCTGCCGGAAAGTCCGCTCGTGTGTACGCAGCATAAGGGCTCTTTCAGACACAATGAAAAGTGATTCTTGGTGGATTGCTTTTCAGAGGGCAGTGAGCAGTGGCTGACACGCATTCAGGAGGCAGTACTGGTGCCTCCTGACACCTGCCTTTTTATTTTTTACTTTGTTATTGTTTTTTGTTTTTTAAGCCAAATGGCAATTTTAGATTGCAGGTTTGCACTGCAACTGTGATCTGAGCATTCAGTTTGTGGTTGCAGTGTGGTCACATTAAACTCTATGGGCGAGTTTGACAGGCAGTACCACCTGTCAAACTCGGCAGCCTGAGTTAAAAATGCTTCAACTGTGGCATCTGTCCTGCTGCATTGTGATAGTTTGGGTGGGTGTTTATTGCCCCCCAGCCGCCCATCTGAAAGAGCCCTAAGAGCAACACAGACAGAAGTTACATGTTTTTATTTTTTAAGTAAAGTAGGGGAATGCTAGGACATCTGTCAGGTTTTTAAAGCTGTATGTTTGCCTGTTGTAGATTTTTCTTACTTCTTGTCTGTTAAAACATCCCCAGAACCAAAAGTGAGGAGCAATCTCTCTAATGAACCCCCAGAGAGAAGTAAAACCTGACAGGGGTTCTAACCTTTCCCCATTCTAAAAAAAAAAAAAAAGTTTTGCGTATAACTGCATTTTAAAGCTGTTAGAACACTCCATATTCTTGTTTAGTTCAGACAGTTTTAAAATGTTTAATATAATCCAATGCTATTTATATCTTCAATTGTGTGTATACCTGGCTTGTGCGCTTGTGTATCAACACACATTATTCTTGATCATAGCTGGTTTCTTCAGTCGTTATTATGTATAGTAGTGACATCTTGTGGTAAAGTTGCATAACTGCACTTATTACTTGTATGATAGCCATCTGTTTTGGTAGCAGTAGTTTACAGCGCTTATTATGGTCAATTTAATAAACTGCATCCACTGCTTTTTCATTACTGGGCATTTTCTGCTATTTTTATTATTGCTAGTGCGATTTTTAATTCTCCAAAGATACTAATATATATATATATATATATATATATATATATATATATTTATATATTTAATTACTGCATTCTTAAGCTTTTGTTTGATTTTTTATGTTGGCCTTAATTCACAAAAAATGTTGACAATGATTTTCTGTCCTTGAAATAATGCTATGATGCTACTGATGTCTATTGAGGAAATCAGAAAATGTGGCCATTTGATTTGGTTACAAAATACTGATAACAATCCAATTAAAGAACAATAAAGGCTTTCAGTGGTTAACCATTTTATTTGAAATAATATTGTTTCCACAGCTATGTTATATTTTTACATGCGAGTTGAGAATTTTTTTGTGTAAGATAAAATAATAATAACACAGTTACAATAACTTGTCCATCTTAGTGAATTGACCCCTGTTGTTTAGTACGAACGACTCTGCTCTGTGACCATTTAAGTCTTGCTGAGTGTTTGTGAAAAATGTTTCTGTAAAGTATACTCAAAGCAGATATGTCAATTTTTGGATAGATGCATATACATTTCCTTGAAAAGGTATTCATACCCCTTGAAATTTTCTACATTTTGTCATGTTACAACCAAAAATGTAAATGTATTTATTTGAGATTTTATGTGATAGACCAACACAAAGTGGCACATCATTCTGAAGTAGAAGGAAAATGATAAATGTTTTTCACATTTTTTTATAAATATGTGAAAAATGTGGTGTTCATTTGTATTCAGCCCCTTTTACTCTGATACCCCTAACTAAAATCTAGTGGAATCAATTGTCTTCTGAAGTCACCTAATTTAGTAAATAGAGTCCACCTGTGTGTAATTTAATCTCAGTATAAATACAGCTGTTCTGTGAAGCCCTCAGAGGTTTGTTAGAGAACCTTAGTGAACAGCATCATGAAGGCAAAGGAACACACCAGACAAGTCAGGGAAAAAGTTGTGGAGAAGTTTAAAGCAGGGTTAGGTTTTAAAAAAATATCCCAAGCTTTGAACATCTCACGGAGCACTGTTCAATCCATCATCTGAAAATGGAAAGAGTTTGGCACAACTGCAAACCTACAAAGACATGGCCGTCCACCTAAACTGACAGGCCGGGCAAGGAGAGCATTCATCAGAGGAACAGCCAAGAGACCCATGGTAACTCTGGAGGAGCTGCAGAGATCCACAGCTCAGGTGGGAGAATCTGTCCATAGGACAACTATTAGTCGTGCACTCCACAAATCTGGCCTTTATGGAAGAGTGGCAAGAAGAAAGCTACTGTTGAAAGTAAGCCATAAGAAGTCCTGTTTGCAGTTTGCAAGAAGCCACGTGGGGGACACAGCAAACATGTGGAAGAAGGTGCTCTGGTCAGATGAGACCGTAATTTAACTTTTTGGTCAAAAGCAAAACGCTATGTGTGGTGGAAAACTGAAACTGCACATCACCCTGAACATACCATCCCCACCATGAAACATGGTGGTGGCAGCATCATGTTGTGGGGATGCTTTTCTTTAGCAGGGACAGAGAAGCTGGTCAGAGTTGATGGGAAGATGGATGGAGCCAAATACAGGGCAATCTTAGAAGAAAACCTGTTAAGAGTCTGCGAAAGATTTGAGACTGGGGCTGAGGTCCACCTTCCAGCATGACAACCCTAAGCATACAGCCAGAGCTACAATGGAATGGTTTAGATCAAAGCATATTCATGTGTTATAATGGACCAGTCAAAGTCCAGACCTAAATCCAATTGAGAATCTGTTGCAGGACTTGAAAATTGCTGTTCACAGACACTATCCATCCAATCTGACAGAGCTTGAGCTATTTTGCAAAGAAGAATGGGCAAACATTTCACTCTCTAGATGTGTAAAGCTGGTAGAGACATACCCAAAGACTTACAGCTGTAATTGCAGTGAAAGGTGGTTCTACAAAGTATTGACTCAGGGGGGCTGAATACAAATGCACGCCACACTTTTCACATATTTATTTGTAAAAAAAAATTGAAAACCAATTACCATTCTCCTTCCACTTCGTAATTATGTGCCACTTTGTGTTGGTCTATCTCATAAAATCCCGATAAAATAAATTTACGTTTTTGGTTGTAACATGACAAAATGTGGAAAATTTTAAGCGGTATGAATACTTATTCAAGGCACTGTAGATTTAGTCACCTTCTGGCTTCTTAAACTCAGCTGGCAGTCCCAGAAGGCTGAACTCATCCATAAGGGAGATTGTTTGTAGCCCAAATCAGGAGAGCAGCCTTAAGTGCCAGTGTTGCTCCTCCATAGATACAGAACAGTGAGTGAGCGTTGTCACTGTAGGACAAGAAGTGTGTTACTGCCAGAATCACCAAGTAAAGAAAAAAGACCTGAGAAAAGAAAATGAATTCTACCATCACATAAGATGGTAAACAGCAGTATATTACATTTTTGTTTTGGGGTTTCAACACAAAGTGGTTGTATACCCCTACATACTGTGTACCCAGTGAAGGGACTATCCTCAGGTGATACACAGAGTTACAGCAAATCCTCCTACATAAGTTGTATCTGTCTATCTGCAGTCTTCTCTTCTATGTATCCGTTCAAAGTGCTGAATTTATAAGCTTTTCTGAGAGTTCAGAAAAAAGGGAATGGAGAGCTGAAGTCACACTCTGCACAGTGAGGAGAACTCTTCACACAGCACACAGGAACAGAGCTGAGGCTGTCAATCTGCTGGAGGTCCCTCCCCTGTCACCTTTTTTCTCTTGGTGTCAGAAAAACTTGTCAGAAGTGACTCATGCTGATAGCAGAGGAATGAAGCAGCAGACAGAAATGACACGGATTGAGACACACTATAGAGGGAAATGCTTTGTTCACATTGCATGTCTGAGGTTTACAACCACTTTAAATTAAAACTATCATAGAAGAAGTACAGGAGCTGCATTCCTGTTTGGTGCAGTGACTCACATGTAATGCACAACAAAAAAGGTCAGCAGCACAACCGGGCAATTGGCATGCTCATAAGAGAACAGTCAGCACAGCCAATATCTATGAGCCTCTAATGCCAGGCTTATGTTGGTAGTGGTATTAAGCCCAAAACCAAAAATATATATTTCAGCTTATCAATTCTTAGATGTGTGTGGCTTTTTTTTTCTTTTTTTTTTAGGCTTTTTTTCTTCTTTATTTTCACCTAGTGAGTAAATCTGTTATTTTTCAACTTCAACAGACCAAGCTGTTCATAAAAAAATGGCAGTTAGAGGACTGAAACAAACCATTTACCACTGACAGAGATGCTAGTTTATTTTATTCATTTATGTAAAACTTTTATTCACAAAGGAAAAAATCTGTAACTGCTTATAAAGTAATATCTGGAGTTCAGCTTTAATTTGTTAGTCAAGTTCATCTATATCTACTAGTGCATTTAATACTACACCCCAAATTGGCAATGCTGCTGTCCAAAAGTGTCTCCATTGCTTCTCTATCTAGACACCCTAGGACAGGGAGTGTATTACTGGCAGGATCATCAGGTAAAAATAAAGTAAAAAGAAACTAAAAAGAGAAAATGCATGCAGTTTCCTAATTAAAAACTATCAGGCTGCAATAAACTCCATTTTTGTTTTTGGGTGCCTGTACCAGTTTGTTTTTCCTTTAACCACTTCCGGACCACTGCATGCCGATATACGTCCTTAATTTGAAGGGGGATATCGTTGTTATGGCAGCAGCTAGCTGCCATAACCCTGGTATCCTCTTGTTCAGCCGGCGGTCCGGTTTCCGATAATAGTGGTCCCTGCGGCAGATTCACTGCAAGATCACTTTTATTGGCGGCAGGAGAGGGCCCCCCTCCTGCCGCGCTCTGGTGCCCTACACTGCTTACCGGAGCCGTCGGCAGCAGTGGAGGTGATCAGATCTTCACCCTTGCTGGGCATGGAGACAATTGAGGGGAAGATGGCCCCCACCCGTCTCCATATCATTGCAGGGCGGAAGCGACGTCAAAACGTCACTTCCGCCTATAGCTCTTAAAGGGCCATTTTTTTTTTTTTTTAAATGACAATTTTTTTTTTATTGCATTCTATTGTAAATATGAGATCTGAGATCTTTTTGACCCCAGATCTCATATTTAAGAGGACCTGCCATGCTTTTTTTCTATTACAAGGGATATTTACATTCCTTTTAATAGGAATAAAAGTGACACAATTAAAAAAAAACAGTGCAAAAATAAAAAATAAAAGGTAAAATAAATAAGAAAAAAAGAAATAATTTTAAACGTGTCCCGTCCTGCCGTGCTCGCATGCACGCATTAAACGTTGCCTATTGAGATTTTTAAGGGTAAAAGTTTGTCGCCATTCCATGAGCGGGCGCAATTTTGAAGCATGACATGTTGATTATCAATTTACTCGGCGTAACATTATCTTTCACAGTGTAAAAAAAAATTGGCTAACTTTAATGTTGTCTTATTTTTTTATTAAAAAAGTGTACTTTTTCCAAAAAAAGTGCGCTTGTAAGACCGCTGCGCAAATATTGTGTGACAGAAAGTATTGCAACGACCGCCAATTAATTCTCTAGTGTGTTTGAAAAAAAATGTATAATGTTTGGGAGTTCTAAGTAATTTTCTAGTAAAAAAAATGTTTTTAACTTGTAAACAACAAATCTCAGAAAGAGGCTCGGTCCTTAAGTGGTTAAGTCAGGGATCTCCAAACTATGGCCCTCCAGCTGTTGCGGAACTACACGTCCCATGAGACATTGTAAAGCTCTGACATTCACAGACATGACTAGGCATGATGGGAATTGTAGTTCCTGAACTGGAGGACCGTAGCTTAGAGACTCCTGTATTTTCTAGGTAAGTGACATGACTGGAGCAGAGTGCACATTTCTAAAGTGGGAATGAATGGTGCAGCAGAAGTAGTGACCATGACTATGATAACATTGAACACGGGAAGCAGGACTGATTGCTTTGTCAACAAATGCAACAGTAATATGTCAAAATTGTGTTTGCTTTTCAGGGAAAGGGGAGCTAAAGTGTGAGCTGACATGCCGAGCAATGGGCTACAGATTCTACGTCAGGCAAGCTGAAAAAGTAATCGATGGAACTCCGTGTGATCTAAATGGAACCGCTGTTTGCATAGCTGGTCAGTGTAAGGTAAGCAAAGCATTGCTTCTTGTTATCAGGCCAAGCATTTTCATTATTAAGGTTTGGAGTTCTCCTAGAACTTTCTATGCACATGATTTTATTTTTGATGTCACCTTTGTTGTGTGTAAATGAATGCCTTCTGATAATATATTTCCTTTCAGCCTTTGGTTTTTGAATTTACAAAGTGCATAGTGTTTGGAAAAAATAATCAGATAAGAGAGAGGTTTTTTTTCAGGTTTTATTATTATTATTCTTTTTAATTTCTTACTGGTGGATATAAATATCAGTAGATGACGTCAACTGAGCTTTTGTACACCGAACATTTACGTTTGTCTAATTCATCATTTCTTGCCCCACCCAGGGCCGGTCTTGCTGGTGTTCATAGATTTATTTCCATGTCACGCTGACACATGTGCAGTGATGCATCAGGTGATGACAAAGTCTTGTTAAAATGCATGTTGTTGATCATGATGGTAACATGTGGAAAGTCAGATGGTTGTTGTTCTCAGGCAGCAGTTTAGCCAGAAATTGCATTGACCCTACTGTGTTATTTGTTATTTTTGTGGCAATGAATTGAAATCTTGTATATCAGCGTAATATGAGCATAATAATTATTTTATTATAACTGTCTGCCTTTTGTGTTTTTGCATGCATGTTCAAAGAGTGTCAGAAAAACACAACTTAAAGAATATGTTACCTCAACATTTCATGTTCCTGACATGAAAAAGTTTCCTGTTCTCTTTGTATTGCTTCCTTTGTGTGAAATCCCTGGTGTTCCTGCAAGTCTCTCTGCTTTCCCTTTTAAAAACTGACCACGCTAGGCATGAGAGCACAGCACAGTCAGTTCCCTGGCTGTGCTGGAACTCAGCCTTTTCTCCAATGAATAGACTTGTGTTGTCACCCCCCCCCTCCCCTTACAGCCATTCACTGGCAAGACCAGTGTACTGGTGTTCCTCCTTCTCTAGGTCTCTTAGCTCCCTATGTAACTGAGAACAAGAGGGTATATGATCACTTATACAAAGGGGGGAAAAACTATTTATAATGTTTTTTTTATATGTATACACAAATGTTTTACCTTTAATTTATATTGCAGATGGGATGTGTTTGTTTACAAGGGGTTTCCATATACTTTAAAGCAGTATTAAAAAAAATAAAAAAAATAATAATGATAATATATTTCCGTTTACCATTCCGTAAATGGGATAGTTGCATTTCTGAAGGTTTTTTCCTTTATTTTAATCTGTTGATCCATCCTGTAACACATTTCCCGTTCCTAGGGTGACTCCATTCTAGTAGGGGAGCAACATAGCTACCCTTGGACAGCAGCATTGTCCATCTGTGGAGAGAGCAGTGTTATATGTACTAGCAGATTTAGATAGACTTGACTAACAAATTAAAGGTGACTCCAGCTAACACTTTTACACTCTTTTAACCACTTCCGGCCTGGCTTATAGCAGATTGACGGCCGGGACGTGGTCCTGTTTTCCTGACTGGGTGTCATATGATGTCCAGCAAGACAACACGCGCCCGCGGGTGTCAGTCTGACACGCCTCTGACAGAGGCTTCTTACCACGTGATCAGATTTGACCAATCATAGCTGATCATTGTGTGAACCAGGAAGTGGCGGTATACGGCATTCCTCGGTTCGCGCTGACAGGGAGAGCCGATCGGTGGCTCTCCCTGTCAGAGGAGAAGTCTGTGCTGATAATCAGCACATTGATTATCAGCACAGCCCCCATCAGCTGTGCCCATCACCTGCCAATCAGTGCCCAACAGCTGCCAGTCAGTGCCCTCTCAAAAAAATCTCTCAGTGCCCACCTCAGTGCTCATCACAGTGCCAGTCAGTGCCCAGCAGTAACATCTGTCAGTACCTCATCATCAGTGCTGCCCATCAGTGCTATCTATTAGTGTCCATCAGTGCCATCTGTCAGTGCCAATCAGTACCGCCTATCAGTGCCGCTGGTCAGTGCCCATTAGTGCCGCCTGTCAGTGCCCATCAGTTCCACCTGTCAGTGACCTTCAGTGCCGCCTGGCAGTGCCCATCAGTGCCACCTATCAGTGCCCATCAGTGCTGCATATCAATGCCGGCTATCAGTGCCTATCAGTGCCACCTATCAGTGCCCATCAATTATACATATCAGTGCCTCCTCATCAGTGCCCATCAGTACCACCTTATCAGTGCCAACTTAACAGAGCCCATCAGTGCCACCTCATCAGCGCCCGTCAGTGAAGGAGAAAACAAAATTTTATGACAGAAACTGAGAAAAACTTTTTTTTTTTTCAAAAATGTTGGTCTTTTTTAGTTTGTATAGCAAAAAATAAAAACCCTAGAGGTGATCAAATACCACCAAAGAAAGCTCTATTTTTGGGAAGAAAATGATAAAAATTTAGTTTGGTTACAGTGTTATATGACCGCGCAATTGTCATTCAAAGTGTGACAGCACTGAAAGCTGAAAATTGTCCTGGTCAGGAATGGGGTGAAAGTGCCCGGTATTGAGGTGGTTAAGCAGTTACAGCAACAGATTTGTTTCCTTTTTAGGCCTCATGCACATTGGACCTTTTTTCAGGTGTGGTTTTTGGCTTCAAACGTTTTTTTCCTTCAGCCAGTAAACTCCCCAGCATGTTATCCTATGTGTCCATGCTCACATAGGCTGTTATCAGCAGTTTTTGTCAGGGGCATTTTCTGGCTGGAAAAAAAAATGAACTAGTGAGTTTTGAGAGGAGTTTTTTAGCTGTAAATCAGCTCTAATGCCGCGTACACACGGTTGGGCTTTTCAGCAACAAAAGTCCGACAGCCTGTCCGACAGACTTTCGACGGACTTTTGGCGGACTTCTGATGGACTTTGTAACGAACGGACTTGCCTGCAAATGATCACACCAAAGTCCGATGGATTCGTACGTGATGATGTACACCGGAATAAAATAAGGAAGTTGATAGCCAGTAGCCAATAGCTGCCCTAGCGTTGGTTTTTGTCCATCGGACCAGCATACAGACGAGCGGATTTCTGGGTCCGGCAGAGTTACGACGTAAAGATTTGAAGCATGTTCCAAATCTAAAGTCTTTCAGATTTGCGACTGGAAAAGTCCGCTGCAGGTCCGGTGAAGCCCACACACGATAGGATTGTCCTCTGGATTTGGTCCGTCAGCATCCGTCGGACCAGTCTGGTCGAAAAGTGTGACCGTGTGTATGCTGCATAACTCTGAAAAAATGCTGAGAGCAGCTTTAAAAGCAGCTATTCGGTGTTTATCAGCGTTTTTGAGCTATAAGCTTTTATGGGTATATAGTTTTGCTAAAAAAAAAAGCTAAAACACGCTACAGCTAAAAAACGCTGAAAAACGCTAGTGCAAAAACGATGAAAAACTCACTCTACAGCTAACATTACTGGCTTTTTTTTTATAACATCCTGTGTGCATGAGGCCTTAGAATAAACATTTTACATAAATGATAAAACGTTGACCATTGTAAATGACCATAGTTTAAATGACCAATGTTTGTCTCTCTCTTCTAACTGCAACTTTTGCTGGACAGCTTACTCTGCTAAAGGAATGGTCAGATCAACAGGTGAAAATAAAAAATAAAAAAAAGGAAAGGAATGCACCCACCACTTCTAAGGAAAGATAAGCAGCAATATATTACATTTTTGTTTTTGGGTTTAATATCGCTTTAACTTGCTTATCTTAACTTGTCCCCCCTGATGGTAGCTGCTAAGTATTACAAAATACAGCTGTTTTTAGCAAGAGTCCCAGATGGTTCATTGGTGGTAGAGCTTGCTGCCTTTCTTGCTGCCTTTAGTTGCTGACAGTGACTTCCTCATATCTGGCTCACATTGAAGTGTGTTGCATTTGCATAAATTAAGCCAAGATTTTACAGTTTACTCAGAGACCCAAGAGGGTGGAAATCAGCATAATAGCTGCTATGTATTTGAAATATGAATCTTTATCTGACATGTTCTGTTTGGTACGGGTTCTTCCTTTTAAATAACTACACAAAGTCCTTACTTAAAAAAGAAAAACGTTTAAAGCCCTTAGTGTTGTGGAAAGTTAACTCTTTGCCTAAAGCATATGTGTAGGCCAATGTAAATAAATCCAGTGTAATTCATTTATGTTTTCTTATGCCGCGTACACACGAGCGGACTTCTCGGCAGACTGAACTCCGAAGGACTTTTCAACGGAGTTCCGACGAAACAGACTTGCCTACACATGATCCCACCAAAGTCCGATCGTTTAGAACGTGATGACGTACAACCGGACTAGAGAAGGTAGTTCAATAGCCAGTAGCCAATAGCTGCCCTTGCGTCGTTTTCGGTCCGTCAGACTAGCATACAGACAAATGTTTTTTTCGATAGGAATCGAGTCCGTCGGAAAGATTTGACATGTTCTATTTTCTAAGGTCCGTCAGATTTTTCAACAGAAAAGGTCCGATGAAGCCCACACACGATCGGAATGTCCGACGGATTTGTTCCGTCTGACCTTTTCTGCCGGAAAGTCCGGTCGCGTGTACACGGCATTAGAGATATAAAAATCCCAAATGTAGTTTAAATAAAACCTTGGTTATGTCAGATTTTTGCGTCTCAAAGCAGTACAATTATTTTGCATAGAAATTTGGCGTTTTATATTGCAGGCCTGTAATTATTAGCAATAACACAATTAAATCTGTCCAAACAAGAGTCTAGTAGATATCCCGGTATGATAAAGTTTGAAACACAAAATCATAAATTATAATATAATAAATAACTGTAAATAATTATAAAAAAATTAATATAATAATAAAATTAATTTCCCCACGATTCACTATCGCTCAATCCTGCAAGTGTTCTAATTTACTATCGCTGTTTTCTAGCTGGTCTAAAACCACTTTTGACGTAAAGGGACACTTTTTAGTTGCTATGGACAATCTCCAGTTTCCAGGCAGAAAGAAAAGTGTATATAATATAAAACTGCATGCAGGGCATTGGGCAAAGCACTGGGGACAAAAGGGATGTGAAATGATTTCATACAGTAATGTAATCTGTAAGATTACAGTGTACTGTATGTGTTATGAATTTTCTATCTTTTTGAATTTGCCGCTGGGCTCCACCCCCGTGCGTCGCGATGCTCGCAGAGAACGGAGCCCGGCACACAGAGGCATCGGGCGGAGGATAGAGCCCGCAGACACAGCGGGGGGACATCACAGGATCCTGGGGACAAGGTAAGTAACCTCTTCCTGGATCCTGCAATGCAATCCCGAGTGTGGCTCGGGGTTACCGCTAATGGTACTGAAATTTAACCCCGAGCCACACTCGGGAAAACTGCCAGGGAGATTAATATATTTCACAGTAAATTTGGAGCTGGCTGATAACCAACCTCTTCAGTCTGTTGCTGCTCATTTACTATCCATTTATAGGCTGGGGTGGTTTGGCCTGATAACATAGAGCCGATTATGCTACAAAAAGCTAAATACAATGCCTACATTTTAAATTTCTTTTCATATGTCTGTATTTCTCTGACATGTTTGTGAATGTCAATAGCCTTTTTTTTTTTAAGTTGCTGGGTATGCTAGGCTTCACTGGTTCTCAAAGTTCCTGCTTACTCTGAAACAGTATATTGTCTTAAAAATTCTTTCATCTTCTTCACCAGTGATTAGAATCAGCCTGAGCTGTTTCCATAAAGAAGTTGTAGCTGTAAATATTTCAGCAAATAACAGTAAGAAAATCACTGGCACATGCTTGGCTTTCCCTTACATTCTCCTCATAAAGTAAATGTTTTATGTAGTCTACTTGGTGTATCCACAGTCTGCCATAGTGAATTTGTTGGAAGGGTGGCTGTCCATCAACACAGCCATTATTTGAAAGTCTGTGTCAGGAGCTGAGAGAATAGACATTAAAAAAAACCATGTGATGTAGCATCTGGATTACCTATGTAAACAATGGAAATACAGTAAAGGGAATGTATATGTTATGGAACACGAAGATATAGGTCTCTGTGATCACAGGATAACATCTACAGGCTCTGTTTATGCTCTGCATACACCTACACCAATTTCACAAGTATCTCCAACCCCAGTAATTGCTGACACACTATCAGTATAGTTATAGAAGAGAAATAAATGTAATTTAGAGATTTGGAGGAGGCTAAGAGCATTAGAAGGTACTTTTTTGAGTAAAGAATACATACTTAAATAAAATTTTATTTCTGTAAACCAGAGTTTGGTGTCACTTTAAGGGCCTCTTCACACCTTTTTCATTTTGGATGGAATTCTGCAGGTCTCGGTCCTTTTGCAAATTGTTCATTGTTTGGTTCACCTGCCATAATATCTGGAACTTGGATAAATTCGATGATAATCTGTACCTCTCTTTGTGTGTTCCGTATACCCTATTCCCTTTTTATTTGTTCTTTAAATTATTTTCTCTTGTTTTTTTATCTTAGTCATTACTTTTTCATGGTGATACATAAACTTCCAGATCTATCCATTCTAGGTCTAAGGGCTCTTTCACATGGGGCGGATCAGTGATGATCCGCCCCGTGAACACCTGCTTGCTCAGCTGCGATCGTTCCGCCGATCCCCGCTGAGCAGGAAAATGACAGGTCCGTCGCTGCACACTGTGCAGCGATGGACCTGTCAGAGCGCCGCTCTCCCCTATGGGGGATCGGATGATGACGGACCATAGAGTCCGTCGTCACCCGATCCGATAATGGATGGAAAAGTAGGGTTTTCCTCCGTTACACTTTTCGGATCAGAGCGGGTCGGATGTCAGCGGACATGTCACCGCTGACATCCGACGCTCCATAGGGATACATGTATGTCCGTTTTTCATCCGAAAACAGAAGGATAAAAAACGGACATACGGATCCCCCGTGTGAAAGAGCCCTAAAAGTTCTTTCTACCCTGTTTGTAATTTATGCTACATTTGTCATTGTTTTTGATCCTCGTGTTATACATTGTTTCTCTGCTGGCAGTTGGCTTACTTTAGTTGTGCTTGGTTTAGGATGTAATCCACTTATTACAATAAGAGGGTGAGTCACAGTGTCAGAAGGCTGAGCAGACAAGTCAAAACTTGCTTTTGGTTGACTATTGATTTGAAGATTCCACTATAAAACACATCCATGTTTTTCAACCTTTTTTCAGTCAAGGCATCCTTTAAATTTATGCACAGTTTTGAGGCACTCCATTCTAAACTAATATTTTTACATATTGCAGCAACATCTGGTGCTAAAAGAGAGGAGCAGAGGAGGGGCAAGCTAGGAAGTCTTCAGGTGCCTGATATCCACCTTATCAACAAATAATTTCATTGGTTCTTAGATGCTGGCATCTGGCCCACACAGTGCTCAAGGTTCTAATGTTGCACAATAAAAACCTGTGGCTTTGTTTAACAAAAATGGAGACCCGATCCACCCACTTATTGACAATTTTTGGACGATTTGGGACAATTTTTAGGCATTTTGCCAAGGCACCCCTGAACAGGTAATTTTTCTCAGGAACTCACCCTCCCTGGCCAACTCCCCTCTCCCAACACTGCCGATCTTAGGGGAGAGAAGTAAAGTGGGGCCAAATAAAGGTGCAAGGCTTGGGAATGTGTAGCACACAGAGTACCGCACTCACATAACACACTGGGCTTGGGAGTGCTACTGTGAAGTGCTGAGGTGTGTGTATCACACAAAGCTCAAGGGATAGCACTTACCCCCCCCCCCCCCCCCAAAGTAACCATCTATTGCTCACCTCCGCATACCTCTTTGCTTACTTCTGCGCCCCCCATTCACAGCTCACCTCTGTACCCCCTGCCCACAGATCACCTCAGCAACTCTCGTCCACAGCTCACCTATGCCCCCCCCCATCCACAGTTCACCTCTTCCCCTGTCCACAACACACCTCTTTTACCTCCACCCACAGCTAAACTCTGCACTCCTGTTCACAGTTCACTTTAGCATCCCCCATCCACAACTCACTTTTGTATGCCCTGTCAACAACTCACCTCTGCATCCCCATCCATAACTTCTCCCCAACTACAGCTTATCTCTGCCCCTCCTAACTGGATGACTTTATTGCTACATGCAATAGTTCTCCTAAAAAAAGCCGCATAATAGCAAAACATGTTGAAAATGTAACATCATTGTAGCTGCGAAAATACCATTGTAGTTGCTATGACAAAAGAGATTGTGTTGGTGTTATGATTTTATTCTGTTTTTAAAGTGAATTATGAATAACATTTTAAAAATAAATATGAACATATTGTTGTCTTGGCACCTAAAAATCCCATATTATTTAAATGTATTTTCAGGATGTGGTTCATTATCTTAATTCATTTTCAACCCTTATTATATAACTGCCCAAAAGCTTGTATCAGTTTGGAACACTGTCATTGATACTTTGAATTTTAATGAATTTATGAGTGCTGCAACCACAGAATTTCATTATTTTATATGTATACATCCTTGAGCCCCTGAGGACGTCCTATGGGGATGAAACATGTTGACAAGAACTTCCCAGACACACATGCTGACATCATTAAAAATAAAATTAAGAAAAATAAATAAAATTGCGCTTGGAATAGTGGTGGGAATAACAATGAAGAAAATTGAAATGAATTCAAATAGTGTAAATAAATGATAAAAAATATATAAAAATATTGTTGAAATAAGAAATATATATATTAAAAGCTGCGGCTATAGGTGGGGCACACCAATATAAACATAAACCAAAAAAAACGCGCTAAAGATGTTAAACAGTAATGAAAGTATAAAGTCCAATTAAAGTCCAAAATAGATAACGTAGACTCCTCAATGTGATAATGTTGAAAGGTGATAATTCACTTAAGATACATCTGTGTGGTGAAATGCTGACCAGAACGTAAGACAAAATCAGACAGGTGGCTTAAACCCAGCCCGGGCCTTTAGAGAGCGATTCCAATATGACAAGGTCAGTCGCACTCGTGCAGCGAATCAGGTCCGCATAGGTTTATCCAAAAAAATATATGGCAAAAACATAGCGTAATACTGATATGATAATAAACAATAAAAACAAAAGAGGAAAAAGTGCAACCTCAAAAACAAAATCATAAATATCATAAGGACATCCTGTGTGCACAGCATACACAGGAATGTGAAATTGGTGACATGCAACATGCAATGAGTGGTGCTCTTAGATAAAATTATGAACCACCAAGTATATCTGCTTACCAAAAATCAGAGATAGGTGAACATACAACTACCACCAAAATGCAGAAATCGCACCAAGTGCGCAAACATATGAAGCAGCTTACCAGATGGTAAACTAGTGTACGCACACTCAACGCAATTGAAGGCTTGATATCTCAGCGTGACACAGGATTAGCTTATGTGAGCCTATTGGAGTTCCTGCTTACCAGAAGGTCAATTGGAAGAAAACCACAAGCAGAAATCCTGGCGGAATTGGCGTGATCCCGTCCTGGCAAACTCGTCACGAGCTCTGTACAATATATCAATGCTGTTTAAGCATCATTTCGCCCGCAGCCTTGGCACAAGGCACCTCAGTTTTTAGAAAGATTAACTTTCAGCATTCTGGGTCTTCCAACTCCATGAGAGGCTGAACATGGAGGTACCGACAGGCATCTCCCCCCAGGCTCTTCTTTGTGGACATTTACTGCTTGTGTTTGTTTTAGCTGACCCTGACAGAAATGTGTGGAGTCCAGAAAATGGCGTGATTGTGTAACCTTATACAAAGCACTGTTGGCTGTTATTTACTAAATGCAAAGACACTTTTCACTACAAGTGCACTTGCAACTGCCCTGAAACTGCACTTGTAGTGCAAAGTGGATTTGCCCTTAGGAAATAACCCCCATTTTCTCATCAAACAACAATTACATCACCCCAAAAGTGTTGTAGCGTTGAGACAATAATCCACACATTCTTGATGAACAATCTTTTTAATACCTGCACAATCACATGTGCATTTACCAAAGGTTTTTCTGACAAACCAACATGTTTATTGTATAACATATTTTGTGGTGTCATTATCCAAAATCAAAATGTGCATTTTATAGAAAACAGGCCTGTGTAAAACCAACAAGAAAGAAACAAATCTTGATCTTACAAAGTTCACATTTGGTAGAACTTGAAGGCAATATCAGACATGAGTATTTAGGAACTGTGTTTGATATTGCGTTCAGATGGGGGAAATCACCCCTGGAAAAGCCAAATTTGGAAGATGCACACAAATTTCCCAATGTCAACATGTGCTATCTGCCATCACGGGGGATCAAGGGACGTGTTTTGGGGGAGAAAGCCCTTCCTCATCGCTACTTTATAATTGAGGAAGGGGTTGCACCCCCAAAACGCGTCCATTGATCTCCCGTGATGGCAGATAGCACATGTTGGCACACTGTGTGCATCCTCCAAATTTGGCTTTGGGAAAAATCACAAAAACATTTAGCACATTGTAGCACACAAAAGAAGAAAGTGATTTGGAGGGGCTTTAAACTCGCCCCAAAACATCAATGATGTTTTTATATTTTGGAATAACATCATTGATGTTTTGCTTGATGTTTTCCAATTGTAAATTACACCCCATGATCTCCCCGATCAGGATCTGGGCACTTTCGGATGTGAAAGGATCTTCATCCACAACCTCACGATCACCTAAAAAGAAAGGAACCCCAAAATAAATTAGGTCAAAAAAAAAATGACCATCTCTTATCTGAGCCTGTAGTCGCAGACACTCACCTGTTGTGGTGACTACTTCCACCACATCTTCTTCCTCCTGCTCAGCTTGTGTTGGGGGGATTTCCCCTTCTTCCAGAGGGGGGGGGGGGGCTCTGGTCTCCTGGGATGAGGGGTGTCCTCCGAGTCTTTTCTCCCCTATGTAAAACAAAAATGGTATAATTAGCACACAGATATTTGATGGCAGAACTCTAAAGATGAAACATTGCTTGGAAGTGGGGTACAATTGTCTATTTTAGCAGAGTTCCAAGATGTAGCTTTTTTAGTGTCCTTTGTCAAGCTGCAATACTTTACCTGTTTAGTACAAGCTTCACAGATGTAGCCCCCCCTATAGTATACACTGGAGCACCTGTGTGGCCCCCCTAATAAAAATGGTGTTCTGGGGTCCCACACTAGTGCTCCAGTGTCCAGATGTGAAAACAGCTGCTGAGTGTCCTCTCCTTACACACAATCTAGTTTGCATTTCATTCTAGTAACAAAGCCATCTACACAACCCAATTCTTTGAAGACAAGTATAGGGCCTCAAAATGGTGGCCAAATGCATATGGGCTAAACAATGGTGTTTTATAGTCCGAAAAAAAAATGTGTGATCCGAACGAATAATGTGCCCATGAACATGAAAGTTGCCATTTTAAACTGTACAACAGTTCCTAAAAGCACATGGAGCAGCACGAACGTAAGAAACATAAAAAGAATAGGAACACAGCACAACTACTTACTTTTTTGCAGCACTCTCCGGATCTTTCTGTACTGCTCATGTTCTCGTAATTTGAGGTCTGACCACTGCTTCCTGAGCTGATCTTTCGATCGTCGTACCCCGAATTTCCGGTGCAGACTCCTGACCACTTTCCCCATGATCTTGGCCTTTCGGACATTGTGGTTGGGGTAAGGCCCATACTTTCCATCATAGTCGGCCTTCTTCAGGATGTCCACCATCTCCAACATCTCCCCAAAGGACATATTTGAGTCCTTTAATCTCCTTCTGGATCGGGACGTTTCAGGCTCCAGCCTTTCCTCCTCCTCCTCGTTGCTGTAAATAGCACGATCCTGCTGTCTATCCGCCATGTGCTCTTCCTCCACTGCGCCGAACGAAAAGGGGCGGGGAATAGAATAGAAAGAATGTCAGGGGCGGGCGGAGTTATACGCATGCGCAGTGTGTATAAATCGTAACGCGCGCGTCTTACGTACGATCTGTGAGTGGAGGAAGGAGCATCGGAGACGCCGATCGAGCTAACGAAGGTAGGATCTAAACTTGGGCCTATACTGCTTCGAAATGGAAGCCTATATTGTAACAAGATTAGGGGAGTTTGGCCTGACATTAGGGTTTGTCTTGTGTTGTGTCTTGCAGAGAAAATGGATGGGTTCAACGACCACAATTTCCTGCCCCTGTTCATAGACAAGTACAGGGAGCTGCCCTGTCTGTGGCAAGTGAGACACCCCCACTATAATCACAAACAGAAGAGGCAGGCAGCGCTGGAGAAACTGCTGGAGTTGGTGAAGCCGGTGGTCCCCACAACAACCATCCCTTATTTAAAAGCTAAAATTGGGGGCCTGAGGAGCACTTATCTTAGGGAGCGCAAGAAGGTCACAGATTCCCAGAGATCAGGAGCTGCAGCAGATGACGTTTATGTCCCCAGGCTCTGGTACTATGAGAGACTGCGATTTCTGTCAGACCACACTGAAGTCAGGGAATCCCTCTCTACTCTTCCTTCCACTCTTCCTTCCACCCCAGCTGAGGCTTCCGATGTCCAACCTGGGCCTTCCAGCCAGGAAGAAGTGGAGGAGCCCAGCTGGAGTCAGGTATAGCATTCTTCTACAGATTTCTGGGCAATAAAGAAATGATGTTTACTAGATGTTATTATTGATCACTAATTGCTGCTTGAAAGTGTTTTACATATCAATAGACAGTATTGGGCACCCAAAATTGGGACAAGAATGAAAAATGCTGGGCTCAGAAGGATAGTCTGTTATATTTGTTAACATTCAATTTGCAGCAGTCAGGAGGTGAAAATTGTGTGTAATTGATGAAAACAATACTAAAACTATGTCCCTTTTTCATACACAGGAAGACCTCAGCCAGGAGGAGGCTGTGGAATGTGGCAGTCAGGAGGAGGCGGGGATTATTAGTGTCAGCCAGGAGGAGGCGGGGATTAGTGGCAGCCAGGAGGAGGCGGGGCTAAGTGGCAGCCAAGAGAAGCCTGGGACAAGTCGCAGCCTGACTGAGTCTCAGGTTCCTCCCCTCTGCCTGCCATATAAAAGGGCCAGGAAGGCCACTCCCAGTCCTGTGCAGGATTCAGCATACAGGCTGATCCAGGAGGCTTCGGCGTCCCTCAGAGCCTTCCCCAGTCCTGAAGAGGCCTTTGCCTGCATGGCTGCCACCAAATTGCAGGGCATGCAGGAGGGTCAACGCAAGATCTCTGAGGACCTGATTTATAAAGTCCTTCGTAAGGGGGAGAGTGGGGAACTGACACCCAAGACGGATGTCATGGAGAGGGACGATCCTCCTCCTCCTCCTCCTGCTGCCACAACTCCACCACCACAGCCAAAGCCTGTAAGGAAGCGTGTAAGGAAGACCAAAGAGTGATTGCCCTGGGTTCAGTCTGGTCTGACAGAAGCTGCAGTCTCTCGTATGACCACAGCCTGGGGACACAGATGTCATCTGCTGCTTTCCGGATCTCTGGGACTTCTGGACCAGACTGCCCTCCCTTAGATAAAGACTCCTCAGGCCACCAATTTTGCTTTTAAATAATTGATGTCTGCCCTGGGGGTCCAAGGCTTCGCCCACTTCTGCAGTTTCTCCTGCGTTGCCTCCCTCTTTGTTTATAGTTGTGACCCCTTAATAAAATATTTTTAGGTAAATTCTACTCTCCTGTGTGTGTTTTCATCCAAAAAGGACAGTTTGTTGGTGACGATTCAGGTACATTTCTAAAGTACAATGTGAAATTAACAAGGGACAACAACACCAAACAATCTCCTCCTACAGATTAAATAGAACAACATATCAATGGTGTTGTGGGAACTTGTCACAAAAAACACACAAACATTTTCGGGAGTACAAATCAAAATCACCAACAAAAAAAAATAAATAAAAAGAGAAACACAAAAAAAGATTCTACATTAAAGTAAAAAAATAAAAAATATGTTGTCAGATGTGAGAAATCAAAATATATTGAGGGAATCCCGATAAATAGTAACGAAAAAAGTTTGTGAGAAGTGTGTGTGTGAATATGAGCATCAAAACGACTTAATTCTTGTCACATTATAAAGAAGAAGAGAGTGCGCTATATTAAACCATTTTTTACATTGCAGCGTGACGAAAGTGCTTTATCCATTACGAACGCTAAGTTTACCAGAACGAGCTGTCCCGTGTCGGAATTTCTTCTGAGCATGCGTGGCACTTTGTGCGTCGGAACAGGCCACACACGGTCGGAATTGACGCGATCGGATTTTGTGGTCGGAAAATTTTATCTCCTGCTGTCCAACTTTGTGTGTCGGAAAATCCGATGGAAAATGTCCGATGGAGCCCACACACGGTCGGAATTTCCGACAACACGCTCCGATCGGACATTTTCCATCGGAAAATCCGACCGTGTGTACGGGGCATTACTGCTCTTGGATGAGTTTTAATCAAAATCAAACTTGGTTGATCCACACTACTGAAGCATTTTTTTGGGGGGGGGGGGGGGGGTACTAGTGGCTTTGGATATGATGTTGGTGGTGGCTGAGGCCCATCCCCAATCTTGTATGGGGACTGTACCATACTCAAGTGAATATTGACCTCTAGGTTTTGAGGTCCATCATTTTGGTAAGCCATGACTTCATATTTCTAGGTGGTGGAAGATCTGGCACTTTATAAGAATCTCACTTGTTGAATTTTACATCAAGATTTGTGGTGGAATTTATACACAAGGAAAATTGTATTTTATTTTTATATTTCTAGTTACCGTATTTATCGGCGTATAACACGCACCGGCGTATAACACGCACCCCAATTTAGGAGGGAATTTTAAGGAAAAAAAACTTTTAGGAGGGAAGTTGAAGGGAAAAAAACTTACATTTAAATGCCCATCATTGCAGCCTTCTCAGTGCAGCCTTGTCAGTGCAGCCATGTCAGTGCAGCCATGTCAGTGCAGCCATGTCAGTGCAGCCATGTCAGTGCAGGCATGTCAGTGCAGCCTTGTCAGTGCAGCCATGTCAGTGCAGCCATGCAGCCTCGTCAGTGCAGCCTTCCCCAGTGCAGCCTTTCCCAGTGCATCCTCCCCCAGTGCATCCTCCCCCAGTGCAGCCTCCCCCAGTGCAGCCTTGCCCAGTGCAGCCTTGCCAAGTGCAGCCTTCGATCCCCTGTCTTCAAAATCGCCGACCGCGATTTGAAAATGGCGCCGCCGGCGCCGAAATACACAGAGCCGGTCCTCGGCTCTTTCCGGCGGCTCTCTTCCACTTTCGGCTCCACTCGTAGTCCCGAGCGGAGCTATCCGAACCTAGCCGAGTAGGTTCGGATAGCTCCGCTTGGGACTACGAGTGGAGCCGAAAATGAACGAGAGCCGCCGGAAAGAGCCGAGGACCGGCTCTGTGTATTTCGGCGCCGGCGGCGCCATTTTCAAATCGCGGTCGGCGATTTTTGAGTTGTGCAGTTCGGGATCGGCGTATAACATGCACCTGCGACTTTCCCCTGATTTTAAGGGGAAAAAAGTGCGTGTTATACGCCGATAAATGCAGTATGTAATACACAGTGTTGGAAGAGTTATTAACAGTATCGGTTTCCATGAGGTTTTATTTAAATGTTATTTAAATGTTCTAATATATGTATATACACACTGTATTACCAAAAGTATTGGGACACCTGCCTTTACACATTTTAATGGCATCTCAGTCTTAGTCCGTAGGGTTCAATATTGAGTTGGCCCACCCTTTGCAGCTATAACAGCTTCAACTCTTCTGGGAAGGCTGTCCACAAGGTTCAGGCAGAGCCCCCCTCCCCAAAGCACCCACCCCCCATGTTGAGAGCATGTGGCCTGGTATAGTTTGGGGGGGCGCTCGCTTGTCCCCCCTTTCCTGACCTGCCTGGGCTGCATGCTCGGATAAGGTTCTGGTATGGATTTGGGTGGGCCCCGCCCCATTTTTTTAAACTTTTGTTGGCGTGGGGGGTTTCTCCTCAAAATCCATACCAGACCGAAGGGTCTGATTGGTCTTGGGGGAGGACCCCACACCATTTTTTTTATTTGGCGTGGGGTTTCCCTTCAAGATACTTAGAGCACAACTCGTATGCCACAAGTCGGATCAGTTAAGATGATGATTCGATTAGGATGCAACGTCCATATAAATCAATGGGCTGAAATTGTAGCAAATTGTGGAAGTTGGACCAAAGTAGTATAGAAACCTTTTTAAGTCAGACTGAAACAAGTTGGACTAATTAAGATGGCTCTCATAGGAAACCATTGATTTTGACATGTCATGTGACTTGTGCTCTCGAAGGCGGAGCGTTTGTCAGACCAGTGTAAACTGGCCCTTAATCAGTTTTGGATTTATATAGATTTCTTTGTGGGTAGGCACCTGGGCATTTACTTCAAGCATAGAGTACCACGGCTACTATTTAAACTGTGTGTGTATAGATAGATAGATAGATAGATAGATAGATAGATAGATAGATAGATAGATAGATAGATAGATAGTGCCTTGAAAAAGTATTCATACCCCTTGAAATTGTCCACATTTTGTCATGTTACAACCAAAAACCTAAATGTATTTTATTGTGATTTTATATGATAGACCAGCAGTTCTCAACTCCAGTCCTCAAGGTGCCCCAACAGGTCATGTTTTCGGGCCTTCCATTATTTTGCACAGGTGATTTGACCAGTTTCACTGCCTTAGTGATTACCACAGCTGTTTCATCTGAGGAAAATCCTGACCTGTTAAGGTGCCTTGAGGACTGGAGTTGAGAAACCCTGTGATAGACCAACACAAATTTGTGAAGTGAAAGGAAAATGAAAAATTGTTTTCCAAATTTTTTGCAAATAAATATCTCAAAAGTGTGGCGGGCATTTGTATTCAGGCCCCTTTACTCTGATACCCCTAACTAAAATCTACTGAAACCAATTGCCTTCAGAGGTCACCTAATTAGTAAATAGAGTCCACTTGTGTGTAATTTAATCTCAATATTAATACAGCTGTGAAGCCCTCAGAGGTTTGTTAGAGAACCTTAGTGAACAAACAGCATTGTGAAGGTCAAGGAACATACCAGACAGGTCAGGGATACAGTTGTGGAGAAGTTGAAAGCAGGGTTAGGTTATAAAGAATTATCCAAAGCTTTGAACAACTCACGGAGCACTGTTCAATCCATCATCCAAAAATGGAAAGGGTTTGGCACAACTGCAAACCTACCAAGACATGGCCGTCCACCTAAAGTGAAAGGCAGGGCAAGGAGAGCATTAATCAGAGAAGCAGCCAAGAGGCCCATGGTAACGCTGGAGGAACTGCAGAGATCCACAGCTCAGGTGGGAGAATCTGTCCACAGGACAACTATTAGTCGTGCACTCCACAAATCTGGCCTTTATGGAAGAGTGGCAAGAAGAAAGCCATTGTTGAAAGTAAGCCATAAGAAGTCCCATTTGCAGTTTGTGAGAAGCCATGTGGGGGACACAGGAAATATGTGGAAAAAGGTGCTCTGGTCAGATGAGACCAAAATTTTATTTTTTGGCCTAAAAGAAAAACACTATGTGTGGCGGAAAACTAACACTGCACATCAGCCTGAACACACCATCCCCACCGTGAAACGTGGTGGCAGCATCATGTTGTGGGGATACTTTTCTTCAGCAGGGACAGGGAAGCTGGTCAGAGTTGATGAGAACAAGATGGAGCCAAATACAGAGCAATCTTATGCCCTGTACACGTGATCGGACATTCCGACAACAAAATCCTAGGATTTTTTCAGACGGATGTTGGCTCAAACTTGTCTTGCATACACACGGTCGCACAAAGTTGTCAGAAAATCTGATCGTTCTGAACGAGGTGACGTAAAACAAGTACGTCGGGACTATAAATGGGGCAGTAGCCAATAGCTTTTGTCTCTTAATTTATTCTGAGCATGCGTGGCACTTTGTGCGTCGGATTTGTGTACACGCGATTGGAATTTAACCGATCAGATTTTGTTGATGGAAAATTTTATAGCCTGCTCTCAAACTTTGTGTGTCGGAAATTCCAACGGAAAAAGTTAGATGGAGCCCACACACGATCGGAAATTTCCGACAACACAATCCGATCGCACTTTTTCCATCGGAAAATCCGACCGTGTGTACAGGGCATTAGAAGATAACCTGTTAGAGTCTGCAAAAGACTTGAAACTGGGGCAAAACTGTTCCATCAGGACAACGACCCTAAACATGCAGCCAGAGCTAAAATGGAATGGTTTAGATCAAAGCCTATTCCTGTGTTAGAATGGACCAAAGTCCAGACCTAAATCCAATTGAGAATCTGTGGCAAGACTTGAAAATTGCTGTTCACAGATGCTCTCCATCCAGTCTGACAGCTTGATCTATTTTGAAAAGAAGAATGGGCAAAAATGTCACTCTCTAGATGTGCAAAGCTGGTAGAGACATCCCCAAAAAGACTTGCATCTGTAATTGCAGCGAAAGGTGGTTCTACAAAGTATTGACTCAAGGGGGGTTGGGGGCTGAATACAAATGCACACCATTAATTAATTAATTGGTTAATAAACCATTTATTATTTTCCTTCCACTTCACAATTATGTGCCACTTTTTGTTGGTCTATCACAAAAAATACCAATAAATTAATTTAAGTTTTTGGTTGACAAAATGTGGAAAATTTCAAGTGATATGAATACTTTTTTAAGACGCTATGTGTATGTGTGTGTATATATATATATATATATATATATATATATATATATATATATATATATATATATATTGTAATATTGTAATATTGTAGAGAGAGAGATCAAAATTTGCACCTCAAGCTTTTTGGTTGCCTACATATTGCGGTCTTTGCTGACCCCTGGTGATCGTTGTTGAATTGTGTTACCTTGTTCAATTAAACTTGCGTTCTTTTGTTGGTTTTGACAGAATATAATTAAAAACAGGCCCTGCTTCTTACTTTAGTGCTAATACATTTTTTAAATGTTGACATCATTCGTGTACAATGGAATGGAAAGTAGAACTTCCATGAGATGTGTGCTGCTAGAAAAACAAAGCTATGGGTATTATTCTGTATTGTCAAACAGACAGGTGAATACAAGCTGCATATAACCGTGTTACCTAAACTTATACAAAGAATTAGAATTAATGTAGTCTACCACATACAGTGCTAAAATGTTCTCATTAAAGCTGACAACACATTACAAATCCGTATGAACAATAGTAATATGCAATTGTATCTCTATTATGCTAACAGCTACAGTATGTAATTCCTTCCTTTTCAGCTTTGACATATCTGTTTGAAGCTTCCATGTGAATTCAGATATAAAATATTTAAACATAATTCAGCTGTAAGAATTTGTAAGAGTAATATTTGTCCTGAAAGTTTTATGTGACAGCAGTCATACACTCTCTGATTGACTTTTGGCTTAAGCTTCAACTTTCAGCATTCCATGTTAAATCTGATTTTGAAATCGGGAGAAAGTTTTAATATGTAATTTGTCAGCTCATAATATGACAGCTTCTCTTTGTGTGTCACCAGCACAGCATGAAATCAAGGATTTTACTTTCTTCTTTTAAAATATAATTTATTCAGCTCTAAGTCCTATTCTGCTTCAAAGTTTAACTTATTCAGGCTAATACCTGAATTGTATCTCACAAAGTGACCCAGCGGGACAGTGGCATACTCTTAATATGTGCATTTTGTGCAGAGCACGTGGGCCCTATGGGAGATTGGGCCCTCTGTGCACTTACCATACTGTTCTATATGCTGCAGTCATGCCTGTCACTTGTGGCTGCAGTACAAATGAGAATAATTCCACGTATGCTGGCACTGCATGTGACAATATGCTGACCAGTGGCAGCTGGTGCTCAAAATGTTTGGGGGACGCAAACAAACTGAAACACTCTGAAAAAAAAACCCATCAATTGCAGCCTGACTGTGCCCATCAAACGCAGCCACTGTGCCTATCAATTGCAGCCACTATACCATCAAACGCAGCCAATGTGCCATCAAACACAGCCACTGTGCCCATCAAACGCTGCCACTGTGCCCATCAAATGCTGCCACTGTGCCCATCAAATGGTGCCACTGTGCTCATCAAATGCAGCCACTGTGCCATCAAATGCAGCCGCTGTGCCCATCAATTGCAGCCACTGTGCCCATCAATTGCTGCCACTGTGCCCATCAAATGCAGCCACTGTGCCCATCAAATGCAGCCACTGTGCCCATAAAATGCTGCCACTGTGCCATACAAATGCTGCCACTGTGCCCATCGAATGCTGCCACTGTGCCATCAAATTCTGCCACCGTGCCATCGAATGCCGCCACTGTGACCCCCCCTGCCCGCTCGCCGTCTGCCTGGCACTTACCCTGTCTCGGTGGGGTAGCGGGTGACGGCGGCGAGCAGTGTCCTCCATGCGTCTATTCCCGTCCTCTCCTCCCGATAGGCGCCCAATCACAACACCTGTCATTTCAGCCAATCAGGTGATGGGTAACAGACCCGAGCACCTGATTGGTGGAGAGGCGGTTCAATGTTAGGAAAGTGAATATTCATTCGCTGTTCTAACACACCTGGGTGAACTGCGAGTGCCTAGCATGGCACGTGATCTCTCAATAACACCCCTCCTGTCTTGGGGTGGCTACATTTATCCTCTGCTGTATCTATGAAGAAGCAATATAGCCTATCTTAGACAGCAGCATTGTCAATCAGTGAATTGGGTAGTGTTAGATGGACTAGTAGATTTAGATGGACTTTAAATTTAAATCCAAATTTAAATCCAAACTCCAGCTAACATATTTTAGTAAGTTACAGCAAACACGTTTTTCTTTTGGATAAAGGTTCATATAAAACAATAAAAGCTGACCATTTCATTGTAAGCACCTCTGTCAGTGGTACATGGTTTGTCTCAGCACTAAGGATCACCAGGTAATAAACTATGTTACAGGGGAAAAACAAATACCGCTGTGTTAATACACATTTAATCATATATGTCATTTTTTTATTTTGGCCATAGTTACATTTTAACATTGCCCCAGGCTCAAAATCCTGCCCAATAGAACAAAGGACACTAAAGAGGCACCCTTTAGGCAGTGGCATGTTAGAGGGTGAATTATATATTATGAGCCACACACACAGTAGGTAGAGAAATATTTGGTAGTGGATATTGTGCTTTCAGGTGAGAACTCTACAATCCTTTATGCAATTTTTTTTTATTCTATATTATGTTTTACCTAAAATCCAGTTGGCTGTTATGGACATAACAGATTTTCGTCTTAAAAAATTTAAAGTGAGACATCATGCTGCAAGAACAGTTTTAGCACTATTACTAGCATGCGTAGCATAAATACTGTATTATATTGTAAATACTGTGAACAATTTACTGGCATCTATACTGGTACATTTTAAATTGTGTACTGATCAGAACATTAGCATTTGTGTAGCAAATGGTTTTGGGGTTAGAGGCTTAGATGTGCCTTCTACTTTCTATAGGTCAAGTTACATGATTTAGTAAGTAAAAAGTAATTTTCCCTACAAACTGTTAAGTCCATTTCATCAATAGGTAAAGAGGACTGGCTGATTGGCTTTATTACCTTTCTTTTTTTTACTGATTTGCAACTCCGTTACTTTTGCAAATTACAGAAAATTACACAGTTCAGTCTACTATACTGTATACAGACCACCAGTTATAGTTTTAGATAAATCAGGAAAATGGGTATAAGGTCTGCTTTTAAATTGAGGTTATGTGGCATGATTTTACTATAGAGTGTTTGTTTTTAAGAGATGATGTGGGACACAAGCCTGATTACTACACCACTGTAAAGGTAACCAAGTAATCATCATCTAACAAGGATGATTTTGGCGGACTCTGGCCTTTCAGTACTTTCCATGTACGCACTGACCAAAAATATATAAAGTTTCATCCAATCAGAAGAGCAACTTTGAAAATCCAAACCACAGTTGGAAGACGAGCAGACATTGTTTTGATTGGCCATCTACTATCTGAGATATTCTTTCAACATAAACACATACTTAATTCTGAATAATATTTCTACAGACAAGCTTGTGTTATTAAAGTATTTCAATCTTCTTCATTAACCACTCCCTTGTAAAAGAGGTTATTTGTCTTGTGGTTCTGACATCAGTTCTCCTGTGGTTTTCATGCTATTCTTGGTTCAATATCACATTCCGAAACTTGTAACATTTGTACCTTTATCCATAAGAAGAATTCATCTATAAAATGACTGTGTAGAAAAGTGCCTGTGTTGTCTATAGAAGCAAGATCTAAGTGAACTTCTTAAAATCTGCTCCACTGACAATTCATTTAAAGTAGAAGTATGGCTAAAGCTGATTTAGCCCTACTCCTCCTGGGGATCACAGGAGTGTACTTCATTCTGCACTCCTGTGACCTGTTTTCAGCCATCAGCGGGCTAAAGCCCGCTGTCGGCTGACCTCACCAAGCCAGTCCAGGCTCTGGTAAGATTCTGACTTTACAGTTGAGATCCACCCAGATGCCTGGACCGGCAGCTGGCTTAGCCTGTGAGGGAGCTGCTGGGAGACTGAGCAATTGGCTCCCATCCCCTCCACAGCCTGGCTCTCCAGTGAGCGATTGAGGGGCAGAGCAGAGAGCCGGTGATTGACAGTCATCAGCTCTCTGCTCACTGGATACCGAGGACTAATCAATCAGTGGTTTTTGATCACTCAGTTCTCAGTGTAGAGCCGGCAGAGGACAGCTGCAGCTGGGAGATTTGTGCTTATTTTTTCCTAAAATTATTTATTCATTTCCCCTGTCATTCAGTTTGCTGCATGAAAAAATCCTCCAAAACTTGCCGATTTTTAGGCTTAGTAGTTGATGTACTAAAAGCAAATAAACTGTTCACTTTGCAAGGGAAGTTGAACTTTGCAAGGGAATTTTCCCTAGAGCTTAGTGAATGAGGTGAGTTCTGCTGACTTCCATTATACCATCATGGACAAACAAAAATGCTGTCTATTTTTTTTTTCCTTGCATGTAGTTGAGCTTTCTTTGCAAAGTGAACTTTACCACATTCCCTAACCTCTGGGGGAAATTCACTTGCAAGGTGTAACTTCCCTTGCAAAGTAACAGCCTATTTGCCTTTGGTAAAGCAAAGCCTATGTGTTTTGTATTATAATTGTGTCCCAAACACCCCATTTTTTTAATCCTAATACACATTTAGGGCCTGTGTTGATGGGCTTTTGCTAACTTTCAGAAAGGCTTCACTCATCGTACAAGTCAATACGAGTGCTAAAAGCAGGTCAACTGCGGGTCAGCTGGTGGAGGCGTGGCCGAGCTTCCAAAATGCATTCTGATTGCCTGCAACGTCCCTCGGTTTGACAGCTCTATTCGACTAGCTCAGTGATCTGATGTTGGTTCCCCGGCACCAACCCGGCGCCCTGTATCTCTTCCCATGGCGGCTCTGTATTCCCAGTGGCTGCAGTACGGACTGGGTTCTCCTTGGTGGCCCCATACCGAGCTTTACATGTCTGTTATCTTGGATGCTTGTAATAAACTGTGCTACAGTATTGGTGGCTTGGTGCCTCTTCTTCCCCATCCTTTTCTCTGTAGCGGTACTTAAAATGAATTCTGAAGGATCTCAGAAGCTTTTCAATTTTATGTCAAAAGCAAGCTGAATTTGCCCACTGAAATCAATTGTCACAGGCCTTAGAAGGTGTCCAGAGGACAATACTAAGGGAAAGAAATGTGTTTTGATACTGTTTGTTAAATTTTTTGGTCAATTAGCAGAATCAGTACTTTTTGCATTTTGGACCAGACGGGGAAGCTGATAATGACAAAAATTAAAGGGGTTGTAAACCTTCAGGGTTTTTCACCGTAATGCATTCTTTGCATTATGGTGAAAAACCTTTTATAATGCGGCTGCTCCCCAGAGCCCCCCTGTTACTTACCTGAGCCCGATTGTTCCAGCAACGGGGGAGAGCACAGCAGTGCCAGCCGCTGTCTCAGGTCCTCATTGGATAAATCGATAGCATCAGAAGCCACTGGCTCCCGCTGCTGTCAGTCAAATCCAGTGACACGGGACCCGGGGGCGGGGCTAAGTCCTGCTGTCTGTGTCAATGGATGCAGCAACAGAACTCGGAAGCACGGCGTCACGAGTGCCCCCATGGAATGTGGCTCTCTGTGGGGGCACTCAAGAAGAGGAGGAGTGCCACTGGGAGAAGAGAAGAGGAGAATCGGGGCCACTCTGTGCAAAATCACAGAGGAGCTAAGTATGGACATGTTAGTTATTTAAAAAACAAACAAACAAAAAAAACACTTTACAATCACTTTAAATCATTGAGTTAGAATTGTTTTATGGTGTAGCATCACCACAGGAGGGTGTAGCTAGGGGGCAGGAAGGCTTAGAAGGAGTAGTGTGGAAGGTTTGGGTAATATTTAACCACTGCCCGCTGGCTGTATGCATTTATGTGGCCTCTCAGCTGGTGGGTTTTAGTGCTGAGCGGCTACATATATACGTCCGTATGTAAACACTTTACTGTGCTGAGAGTGTGCTCCCAGCACAGTAACCTGCGGGAACCGCAAAGCTCCCAATGCATACTTGCAGTCAGGAGCTTTCTGATCATGTGACCGCTGTGATTGACAGTCAATCACAGCGGTCACATGATTGGAATCATATAGAAAAAGGAAATGCCGCTCCCAGGTGAGTGATGGAACCAGGTAAGTTGGGGAATGGACACCTTCCAGGGGTGCTTGCATCGGCTCTCCGGTCGTGCAATTTAGATAAGAAAGAATGAATGGCTGCACACCGAGGTAGTGATGAATTTCTTTATTGTAAAATCCATAACATGAATAACACCATAGGACAGGCAAACAGGTACAGGTAGACGTGTTTCACACAGTGACGCTGCGCTTATTTTTAATTTTTTTTAAAAGCCAGTGGCGTGTGAAGCATAAACGAAAACTCCACCTGGTGCCAAAAAAAGCGCACACACATAAAGAGTGACACAAAATGTGCAACGGGTGTATTATGGTCCTCCCTAGGAAGGACCTTACCCTGATCCCCCAGACGGAGACTGAGGTACTAACTATGGCCCGTCTGGCTGAAACCAGACAGACCCCGTTCTCTAGAGGGTCTGCTGAAACAGACCCACCCAAGTACTTGGTGGGGCTCCCCCTATTCATTACATGATTGGAATACCTGCCTCCGCCTCCTAGCATTTAGAACCTGTTAAAGGGCCAGGGGGCAGGAAGAGGGTAATACATTTAGGGAGATGACTTCCTTTGTTCTCTGCTCTTACTTTGACTATCATCAGTGCCATTGTTTCAGCTATCTTGGAGGACTACATGTTATGGTAAATAGGAGAGAGGTAGAGCTCTGGACCCCTATCTTTTTTGTTGTTGTCCAGACCCAGAAGGATGATTGAGCATTGTCACCCTGGAGCAGGAAGTGTGTTATAGGCAGAAAAACCAACTGGAAAAAAAAAGGAAAATAGGCCTGAAGCAAGAAAACTAATGTAGCTACCACATCTGAGAAGCGCAATATGTTACATTACTGAGCCTTAAAGTGATTGTAAGGCTTTGTTTTTTTTTATTTTTTTTTTAAAAAACAAACATGTCATACTTGCCTCCACTGTGCAGTTCGTTTTGCACAGAGTGGCCCCGATCCTCGACTTCTGGGGCCCCCCGGGCGGCGCTGGTAGCTCTTACCTGCATCATATAACCCCCTAGCAGAAGCGTTCTTCTGGGGGATTACCTTGCAGGCGCTTCCGAGTCCAGCATTCGGTGTCCATAGATGCCGAATGTAGGACTCGGCCCCGCCCCTCGGTGCCCACGTCATTGCATTTTATTGACAGCAACAGGAGCCAATGGCTGTACTGCTATCAATCTATCCAATCAAGAGCCCCGAGACAATGGAGAAAGGGGAAGAGCGCATCTCTGGCGGGGGAATACAGGAGTAATTAATACAGGATGCATTAAGGTGAAAAAACACAAGGGTTTAAAACCCTTTAATCTAGGGATGGCAAATAGTGAAAACCAGAGGTTTCACACAAATGTTTGTGGCCACCATTTATCCTAAAAAGAAATATAAATTGACTATATGTCATAAAGTCATATACACACAAGATAAACACATCTATTTTCCAGTTGATATTGTTAGGAAGTTTCTAGAACTTAGTGACAATCCTCCTAACAAGAACACATTTGTTGCCAGAGCATGTGAAGACATTCTGTTCCATTTCTTTGATATAAGTGGATGTTTTGTTAGTACGGCACAAAATAATATATTTTACTGCAGTACTTAGGGTTTTTGAAGTATCAATTCTTCTGCTTAAATTGCTCAGCTTTGTATTTCTCCCACCTGTTATTTTCTTACGCGTTTTTTTTTTAGCTTTCCTTTCTTAAGAAGAAGAAAAAAAAAAAGCAGAATCCACTGCTATTTGAGTTATGTGTTTCTAAGTTGCTTTCAGTAATATATATATATGTTTTGTGCTTTTTCAGTCCTAAAATAAATACTGTACTGTAACTCATGAGGCCTTGAGATACACAGTACAAAATGTTGCATACAATATAAAGCAGAATTTGAGTTAAATTAATAATAATAATAATAAACCTATTTAATAATACACCTATTATAAGCATTTGCTGCAATATCTGCCTTCAATCCAGGGCTATCCCCCACTTCTTTTTTAACCACTAGATGTCCTCAGTGTTTTGTGCGCAATGATGGGCAGCATCAATAAAGTGGTTGGAAAGTTAAATTTCTTTTCCCCTAAAATAAAATACATTATACTTACCTGCTCTGTGCAATGGTATTGCACACAGCGGCCCTAATCCTCTTCTTCTCCACGCCCCCCCCTCCCACTGGCACTCTAGGCTCCTCCTCCATCATGGGAAGCCGCTTCCTATGGTGGCACACGTGCAGGCTCACTCCCGAGTCAGGCTGTGTGCGTCCATTGACACACACAGTGCACCTTGGTCCTGCCCCTTAATCCCTCCTCACTGGATTTAACTGACATACAGTGGCAGGAGTCAGCTCCTGCTTCTCTCAGCCAAGCCTGTGAGAGAGCAGAGAAGGGAGAGAGCCACTGCATATGGGCATGGAGCTGGATCAAGAATGGGATGGTATTTGGAGGAGAGAGAAACAGCTGCTGAAAGTTTTTTTTACCTTAACTTCCCTGGTGGTTTTTCGGAGTGTGGCTAGGGGTTAAATTTCAGTACCATTAGCGGTAACCCCGAGCCACACTCGGGATTGCATTGCAGGATCCTGGTGCAGTGTATTTATCTTATCTCCAGGATCCTGCGATGTCCCCCTGCTGTGTCCTCGAGCTCTGTCCTCCTCCCGATGCTTCTGTGTGCCAGACTCCATTCCCTGTGAGCGTCGCGACACATGGGGGCGGAGCCTGGCCGCAAATTCAAAAAATTGATAATACATAACACATACAGTACACTGTAATCTTACAGATTACATTACTGTATAAAATCATTTCACATCCCTTTTGTCCCTAGTGCTTTGTCCAATGCCCTGCATGCCGTTTTATATTATATATACTGTTCTTTCTGTCTGGAAACTTGAGAATGTCCATGGCAACCAAAAAGTGTCCCTTTACGTTTATTATATTATTATTTTTTATAATTATTTATAGTTATATATTATAATTTATGATTTTGTGTTTCAAACTTTATCATACCCGGGATATCTACTAGACTCTTGTTTGGACAAATTTAAGTGTGTTATTGCTAAGAATTACAGGCCTACAATATAAAACAGACTAAACTCAAGGGAAGGGAAAGTGGGAACAAGTGACACCTGGGAGTGGTCAGATGATTAAATGACCAGTAGGTAGTATTTAAGTGTATAAACTGATGCTGTAACCATAATTGCATAAAAGAGAAAGAGAGCACCCGGTACTAGTGTCCGGGTAAGGGGTTACTATAGCAACAGTTGTTGGATATTTATTGTCAAGAATTGTTAACTGTATTGCCAAAAAATTGTATAAATCTCTTTATTAAATAATTAAAATACAATTAAGCATATTATGCAACAACCTTGAATTAGAATAAAAGTAGATTGAATTTAATTAGGTCCAATAGGGCCCAATTGCTACATGCATGTTTAGATAACAAGCCAGACAGAACAAACAAAAACAGTACATTAAACAAAAACAAATAACACACAACGAAGATCAACGTCCGGACGCTTAAGGATCTTGCTAATTGTTGACTGGTAATAAAATAATTAGTGATTTAATTTTATTGGTTAATGGGATATTAATGTCCCATATAAGCCGAAAATACCTGTTGACAGCAAGAAAGATCCTTTGGGGATGGATGGGGATGGATGGTGGGGGGAGGATTGTGTGGTGCTGACTACTGCTAATGTAAATACACCCTAGTACTTGGCTGCTAAATTCGAAAGCTGGACTAGTTAAATGAAAGCAGTAGAAGTCCACAAGATGGTGGCCTGTCCCATAGAGTGATATCAGATGAATTAAGGATGTTGGTATGCAAAGTGCAATTGAAAGGTGATAATCCACATAAATGATTTTAGGCAAAAGTCAATAGTAATGAAATAGTAAATGTAAGATAAACTCTTAAATGAGTGAAGATAAGGAACTTTACCGTTTGTTGCACTACTTGATTAAAGATTAATCCACTGGGTTCTGATCAAAGTTGATGGTGCATCAAGCTATCCTCTTCATGAGGAGGGGGGCGTTTATGGTAAGTACAGCTCTGAGTCCGGCATCAAAGGCTGGAGGGATAGCGGGAATTAAAGATGGTACACCGCAAACTCTACCTCCTTCTCAGACCAATGCTGTGGAAGCCGCCCGCTGACATAGATCTCCCGGCTTCAAGTATTTCGCCTGTGGGGCTTACATCCGCAGCAAATAGGTGGAAGTGATCAGTCCTTACAAATGCCAGGTCGGATGGATAGAACAGGCTAGCTCGATTTGCCGAGCGACTGCAGCTGCCTCCTCATCATTCCTCACATTGTCGGCCCACAGCGTTGTCTGTATGCATTAAAAAAAAAAGTAATTAACCTCCCTGGCGGTAATCCCGAGCGTGATTCGGGGTTGATTTTCTCTGCCAGGAGCGGTAACCCCGAGTCACGCTCGGGGTAATGTTGCAGAGCCTTCAGCGGAGTCCCCTTACCTTCTCCCGGTGATCCAGCGACATCCTCCGCTGTGATCGCCAGTGAGATCACCGGCGAGAGATCCGAACGGCATCTGACTTCCAAGTTCCTTTCCCTGCAAGCAGCAGCGGTGCATGGGAGCGGAACTGGGTGGGAAATTCAAAAGTGACACACACATAAAAGAGGTGATACATTGTAATCTGAGAGGATTACACTGTATCTTCTCAGATCTGACACAAAAATACAAAAATAGTGCCCCTTGCCTGCCATTTTCCTGTCATTTGTGCCCATAAAATTTTTGTAACATGGCATCAAAGCGCCACTTTACTAAAAAAGCGCTTTTGGACCAGTTGAGTGACAGCGACATGGAGTTGATCGCAGAACTGAGCGATAGTGAGTCGTGGGGAGATTTGTCGTCTGACACTGACACTGATCTATCAAGTGACAACGGTGATGATCCTGCACCTGACCTCAGCAATGTGCGCACATGGTGCCCAATTGACTGCGATACGGACCAGATAGCGCCCCCAAGATTCCCCTTCAGTGGATCACCTGGGATGAAGGTAGATGTTGAGAGTGACAACCCTCTGGCATACCTGCAATTATTGCTCACTAAGGAGGTAATTGAAAAAATTGTCACAGAGACAAATCGCTACCAAGAGCAGCAATCCGCTACGCTGCATGCCAGGTTTTCCAGAAGCAGAAGGTGGGAACCGGTGACCAAAGAGGACATCTGGCAGTTTCTGAGACTCGTCATTCTTCAGGGGGTGGTGGGGAAACCGCTCCAGAAATGGTACTGGACCACCAATAAGTTACTGGCCACTCCGTTTTTTGGCACCGTGATGTCAGAATACCGGTTTTCCCTCATCATGAAGTATTTCCACTTCACGAACAATGAAGAATTTGATGAGGCCACGCATCCTGCGCCCAAACTAAAAAAAATCTGGGAGGTATGCCAAATTATTGTGACCAATTTCCAGTGGACCTACGTGCCAGAAAGGGACGTCAGCATGGATGAAAGTTTGATGGCCTACAAAGGATGCCTAAGCTGGATAAAGTTTATTGCATCCAAAAGAGCTCGGTTTGGCATCAAATCCTACATGCTCCGCGAATCATTCACTGGGTACATCTGGAATTCGGTCATTTACACCGGTAAAGGCACGAAGTTCAACCCCAGGTACAGCGGCTATGGGATGGCCACATCATATGTCCTTACACTGCTGGAGCCTTTGCTGAACCAGGGATATTGTGTGACCATGGACAATTTCTACACGTCTCCGGAACTGTATGAGATTTTGCTACAAATTAAGACTGATGCGTATGGTACTGTTAGGCCTAACCGACGTGACATGCCATCTATGTTTGCCAAGAAAAAACTAAAAACTGGAGAAATGGTTGCCTGGCAGAAGGGTAAGATGATGGCAATGCGATGGCGAGACAAGAAGGACGTGTGTCTCATGAAAATAAAAGGAGAGTAGGAATAGGACCCAAGGTGTCCTTACCTTCAGTGAAGGAAAAGGAACAAACTGCGGTTTAACCTGATATAACTTTATTAGAACAATTAGTAGAAAAACATTTTAATCATTGAAAGGAAAGCATAAACAATAGGAGATTGCATGAGAATGTCTCATGAGTACTCTGCACAATACCTCCACTGCCATGGTCCACACAAAATGTGGGAAAGATGTGCTGAAGCCGCAGTCGTAATAGACTATAATAATACAATGGGAGGTGTTGACAGAGCCGATCAGGCAATGACATTTTATCTGGCTATGCGCAAACAGCAAAAAAAATATTATAAGAAGATTTTTAGGCATCTTCTGGAACAATGCCTTTGGAACGCATATATCCTGTACAGAGCAAAGAGTGACTAGCCTCTTGTTCATTCTGATTTTATCTGGAAGGTGGCTGAGCAGATTTCTGTCAACCACCAGACGCCATCAGTAGCTGTGAACAGACCAGGACGACGTGTTGTTGACGTTGCCAACCCAGAACGCCTGACTGGTCGTCACTTTATGGACTACATACCGCCAACCGCAAAAAAGGCAGCACCTACCAGGATGTGCGTAGTTTGCTGTTCAAAGAGAGATGGCAATGGAAAGAAAGTCCGAAAAGAAAGCAGGTTCCATTGTCCTGATTGTGACGTCGGACTTTGTGCTGTACCTTGTTTCAAAATTTATCACACTCAGGGTGTTTATTGAATTTTCTTTGTTTGACAAATTTCATTATTTTGTAATACATTATTGATGCCACTTACTTAATCAAACAATCATTTCACTGATTTCCTATAATTAGTTTCCACATGGTCACACCTAGGAGACTAAACTTCCCCACAATCCGCATTGAAGTGTCCCTTTGTGAACATCAAATAAAGAGTAAACAGTGCACCACACCTCACCACAGCTCATATCGGAGGAAAACCAACGGCCTCATTCATGCTAAAATGGAGCATTTATCATATGGGCATTGTGAATGAAGTAGACTTGGTTTGATTGCTACGGTGTACTGCTCTTTGCCTAATTAGGAAATGCACAAAAATGTTCATTGAAAGATATTCCTCAGTAGCTGCAAAAGATATATATGTGTATATATATATATATATATATATATATATATATATATATATATATATATATATATATATATTCACTTTGTGCGCACCAAAATGGCTTTGCAAAACCAGATATTACATTGTAAAAGTAACTGTAACATAATTACTGTGCTGCACATATTATACTGATTAGCCATAACTTTATGTTTACCTACCTAATTTTGAGTAGTTTCCCCTTTTGCCACCAAAACAGATCCTTTTGCTACCAAGACAGTCCTAACCTGTTCTGGAATGGACGTCATTAGACCACTGAAGGTATTCTGTGCTATCTAGCACCAAGCTGTTAGTAACAGATCCTGAGGGGTTAATTTACTAAAGGTAAAAGCAGTTGCTCCAGAGCTTAGTAAATCCAAAGGAACTCTGCTGAATTCCATCATCCAATCATGTGCAAGCAAAATGCAGTTTTTTTTTATTTTACTTGCATGTGATTGGGTATTCTTTGCAAAGTGAAGCTTTACCTCATTTACTAAGCTCTGGAGCAACTGCACTTTGCAAAGTGCACAGTCTATTTGCCTTTAGTAAATCAAGCCCTTTAAGTCCTGTAAATTGCGCGGTGGGGCCTACATGAATCTGTTTTTTTCCCACACATCCTACCGATGCTCAGTGGATTGAGATCTGGAGAGTCTGAAGTCCAAGTCAAGACCTCAAACTCATTGTGTTCCTCAAACCATTCTTGAACCATTTCTGCAGTGTGGCAAGGGACATTATCCTGCTGAAAGATGCCAATGCCATCAGGGAATACTGTTTCTGTGAAGGGGTGTACTTGGTCAGCAAAAATATTTAGGCAGGTGTCAAACAACATCCATATGAATGACAGGACCCAAGGTTTCCAGAAGAACATTACTCAAAGCATCACACTACCTCTGCTGGCTTGCCATCTTTCTATGCTGCATCCTGGTGCCATCTCTTCCCAAGGTAAACAATGTTCTCAGCCATCGACATGATGTAAAAAAAAAAACTGACATCAGACCAGGCCAACTTCTTCCATTGCTCCATGGACCAGCTCACGTGCCCAATGTAGGTGCTTTTAGCTGTGGACACGGATCAGCATGCTCCATACACAACAAACTGCAATGCCCATTTTTCCTGTTTTCACACACCAACTTGCTGCCTAATATATCCAACCCACTTTCAGATGCCATTTTAACGAGATAATCAATGTTATTCACTTAGTAGACATGTGCATTCGTTTTAGTCCGAATGCATTTTCGTCCGAATTTCAGGTATTTTCGTTATTGTTTTAACAAACGATAACGAAAGTGCAGAATCTGAAAAACGAAAGATCCGACATAAACAAATGCTTTATTTTCATTTTCGTTGCTACAACAGTTCGATATAGATAGGAGATTCGACATGATGATGACAATAACAATCTGTGTCCATCAAACCTGGTCGAATGTGTCTAACCTTAACTCTATTAGTCCAAGATTGTTCTACATAGAGAGAAAAGATTCGACATAGAGAGAAAAGATTCGACGTAGGGGAGAAAAGATTCGACGTAGGGGAGAAAAGATAAATAAAAATAATGATGATGATGAATGTTATTGGCTGATTGTAACCAAAGAGGAGGAGCAGTAAAATAGCTAGAACTAAGTACACACGTACTTTGGCTTATGGTGTCTGTTGAAAGTTCTAAGAAGATTCGGCGGAGCAGGTAAACTATACGGCGTCGTACAGTTTAGCTGCTCCGTCGAATCTTCTTTGAACATTCGATAGACACCATAAGCCTTCAATGACCGATTCGACCTTAATTTGGATTTTCGGAAGAATGCAATTTTTAGCGAAAAACAAAATATATAAAAACGAATTTCGGAGTAACTAAATAAATGTATTTTTTTCGTACGAAAACAAAATTCCGAAACAAAATATTTCAGTGTGCACATGTCTATTAAAAATGGGTATTGTTCAATATGTGTGATTTAAAGTGTAAGTTCATCGTTTCAGGAAAAAAAAAAAAAGAATTTCGGGAGTAACTAAATAAATTTATTTTTCGGACGAAAATGAAATTCCGAAACGAAATATTTCAGTGTGCACATGTCTATCACTTAGTGTTACTAAACCCAGTAATATGAAAATAGTTCATCTGCCCCCCCTGCAGTACCCACAGCTTAGAAATCTTATTTTTACATTAAAATACTACCACTGATCTGTATACAACAGTCACATGATACACTGCAGGGTCTGCCTGAGTGCTGAGTGTTCAGGTAGGAGGAGATTTCCACTATAGCCTGTGTCCTCATGCTGTTATGGGAGGCGGATCATCCATCAATCAAGATGTGACATACCACCCACTAGGTTCTTTTTTAGTTACTGGGCATAGAGAAGGAGAGAGGGACTGGGCTGTCATTTAGGATCTGTATACAAGCCCAAATGTGTGATGTCAATATCATGTGACCTGAAAAGCTCAACTTAACAAAGGACTTTTCTCTCCAGCAATAGAGACCAAACTGAGCATGTGCAGCTTTACTACCCTCACTCTGTCTTATCTGGCCTTGCCAAGAGAGACCCTGCAGGAGGGGGAGGGGGAGGATCTGTCCATACAGGATCAAAGAGCCTTTTCACACAATGCAGAGGATTAACCCCTTAACTTCCACAGTTAGTATAACAAGCATACTTTACTGCATATACAGACAGATTTTACTGTTGTGGGTTTAGTAACACTTCACCTGTCCTTGGTCATAAAGTCATGGCTGATAGGTGTATATGATCATATTAACCACTTAAACCCCAGAAGGTTTACCCTCCTTCCTGACCAGGCCATTTTTGAGATACTGCACTGCGCTACTTTAACTGACAATTACGCAGTCATGTGATGCTGTACCCAAATACTATTTATGTCCTTTTTTCCCACAAATAGAGCTTTCTTTTGGTGGTATTTGATCACCTCTGCGTTTATAATTTTTTTTGCTATAAACAAAAAAAAAGACTGACAGTTTTGAAGAAAAAACTATATGTTTTTACTTTTTGCTATAGAACATACCCAATATTTTTTTTTTTTCAAATCCAATTTCTTCATCAATTTGCTACTTTTTTTTGTAAAAAAATCCCAATAAGCGTATATTGATTGGTTTCTGCCAAGGTTATAGCTTCTACAAACTTTGGGATATTTAGAATTTTTTTTTTTTACTAGTAATGATGGCGATCAGCGATTTTTAGCGGGACTGCGACAAATTGGACACTAAGTGACGCCTTTTGGGGACGAGTGACACTAATACAGTGATCAGTGCTAAAAAAATGCACCCTCACTGTATTAGTGACACTGGCAGGGACATGGCGTCCACCAGTGGCGCGCGCGCCCAGACCCTGTGGACGAAATCACGTACAAGTACATGATTTTACGCAGGAGGGCCGCCCTGCTGCAGTATATCTGCGTGGGGCGGTCCTTAAGTGGTTAAATAATAATGTATTACCTATGATTGTCAAATCCATCGAGTGTCCATAATATAATATTTTCCTGATCCATCCTATTCTTATAAATGAAGAACATCTGACCTGGAGAAATAATAGCCCCAATGAAAGGTCACTTTCATTGTCACTAGCACATACTGAGGTTGATTTACTAAAATTGGAGAGTGCAACATTTGGTGCAGCTCCGCATAGAAACTAATCAGCTTCCAGGTTTTTTGTCAAAGCTTAATTGAACAAGCTGAAGTTAGAAGTGGATTGGTTTCTAGGCAGACCAGAACCAGATTTTGCACTCTCTTCAGTTTTAGTAAATAAACCCCACTGTGTGTTTAATAAATATATTGAACAGTGAGTAATATTACTATAGGTCTTCACAGTGCAGAAGAGTTTTAAGGGGTAGATAAGATATAGCCAGCAACATAGTAGTATATGAGATGTTGCATTCAAAATGTAAACTTTCTTGATGAGGAGCATTAGTACATCTGCATTAACAAGATAAACCACTGGTTAGTTTCTCATTGCATATATTCCTCTTTGATTTGTAAGTCTGCTCATATAATTCTGCGGTATTTAGCAGTAATTTATTTTTCAAAAGTCCTACACGAGACCACATTTTTCATTCTCTAAATCTCTCTGTCGCATACAAGTAATGGCTTTATTCCCTAATAAAATTTAAATCAATTTCTTTAGCCTCAGAACCAAAAAGATGGATTTATTCTCAACACTCGTCATACGCTATCAATCTGATTCCAAGAATAGCAACAGTAATAAAAAATTTGTGGAATGATAAAACCTTTACAGCGGGTTTATTTATGACCTGTTTAAGCATTTCAAAGGGTCAACTCACTAAGATGATGGTGTTACTTCAAATGCGTTTATTATCGTATCCTTCTGTATTTTTTCATCAGAGCAGTCCATTCTACAACTATGAAAAGTGTGTGTTGCTTTTGCATGAAATAGTCATTTAATTACAGAAAGCTTTTATTTTGAATTACTAATGTTCCACATAGACTGGCTCCGCACAACCTAATTGTTCCCACTAGCCTGAACGTTTTAAGAAGTGCAAACCTATTCGAAAGTTATTATGAATAGACTTTATGTACACAATTTAGGAATATTACATAACATTTGCATGGAAAAAAATTAGGTTGATCTGTGCAATAAAACCTATGTTGAATCCAACTCTTGATTATGATCATGTACAAGAGAACGCACAATAATGAAAATGAGGCTTGTGCTGTAATAAACACAAGGGACACAACAATTAGTTTTATAAATGAATGAATAAAATGTAAATGGATGAATAAACTCGCTCCAAGAAATTACTTCATATCAAAAGCTTCCCAAACACATCAGAAGCTTCTCTATCAAATCAGAAGCCTCCCAAACACATCAGAAGCCTCCCCATCACATCAGAAGCCACCCATCACATAAGAAGCCACCCATCACATAAGAAGCTTCTATATCACATCAGAAGCCTCCCCATCACATCAGAAGCTTCTCTATCAAATCAGAAGCTTCCCAAACACATCAGAAGCCCCCCATCACATCAGAAGCTTCCTACTCACATCAGAAGCCTCCCCATCACATCAGAAGCTTCCTAATCACATCAGAAGCCCCCCATTACATCAGAAGCCTCCCAATCACATAAGAAGCCTCCCCATCACATCAGAAGCCCCCCATCACATCAGAAGCTTCTTCATCAAATTAGAAGCCTCCCCATCACATCAGAAGCTTCCTCATCACATCAGAAGCCCCCATCACATCATAAGTCTCCCCATCACATCAGAAGCGTCCCCGTCACATCAGTAGCCTTCCCGTCACATTAGAAGCCTCACCATCACATCAGAAGCTTCCTCATCACATTAGAAGCTTCACCATCATATCAAAAGCTTCCTCATCACATCAGAAGCCCCTCCTCACATCAGAAGCTTCCTAATCACATCAGAAGCTTCCCCATCACATCAGAACCCCCCCCCATCACATCAGAAAGCCCCCATTATATCAAAAGCTTCCTCATGACATCATTAGGCCCTCATCACATCAGAGGCTTCCCATCACATCTGTATATAGGAACATAGTCATACTCTCATGCTGTCTGAGATGGACTATGGGATTTGTAGTACACAATACACATCGAGTGCATTGCTCGTTCCAAACAAATAGAAGTGTAGCGGTACCCCTATAGGGGCTGATGGTAGTTGTAGTCTGCCTGTCACCCTGCCCAGCCAGGCGAATGCCTTTTGCAGGCAGGGACCTCGGGCCCCTATAGTGTAGCAAAAATATAGGTAGATCCAATGCTAGCTGTTCACGTGGCTACTGCTCCCACTACCACCTTTTCAGGCCCTGCCAGCCCTCCTGGCTGCAGCTGCCTTTATCCACTGCCCATGCCACCACAGTTCATTCCACTGGCTCTGCACCCATCCCAGACTGCAATCTCACAGTCCTCTCAGACATGCCTCCCCAGTGCTCTCCCGACTGTGTGTCACTCACCAGCCCTCTTGGCTGCGACCTGTTGTTCCTCCCTGGAGACTTTGCCTGGCAGTGCTCTCCTGCTGTCCTCTACTTGCTCCCGTGCCCCCTGCCCAGAACACCTCCGTGTGTCCTGAGAAGGGTCCTGTCCGCACCTGAGCCCCAGGTCCAAGGTCACCCCCTCAGACTGGAGAACTTCTCCCGGGCCGCAACAGCCTAGCACTCCATCTCCAGCCTCCACCCAAACAACTCCTTCCCAGCTGGGCTGACCCTGAGTATTTAAGAAGGCCTGCCCCCTGCCAATCCAGGTTGGAGATTGGTCAGGGCTCCTTAGAATACTCCAGGCAGCTCCACCTCTCCTCTCGTCTTCCTTTCCAGAATATTCCAGCATGTTCTGGAAAGAAGTGGGAAGTCTCAGTGATGCTGCCTGTGAGTCAGCTCTGCCTTAGTCACTCAACCCTGACCCAGGAGAAAAACACAGGCTTGGCTGCCAGCCAAGCCTGACAATTTACCTACACAAAAATCCTATTCTCACATCTACAGAAGTGAAGGAGGGAAAAGGAGATGTTGGAGCGCTCATGGAGGACATTACAAAGAGGCAGAAAAACACAATAAGAAAGATTATCTTTACATTCTTTATATGTTAAATAGATTGCTTGCCTTTAAGTAGTGGATGTGTGTGATTTATTTTCCGAAGAATATGTATTTAATTTAGTGTCACTTTAACCACTTGCTGACCACCCTATAGCAGTTTTACAGCTACAGGGCAGCAGCTGTGCACCGGATCACATATATACACGTGATCCTTTACTTCTGCCTGCAGGGGGCGTGATCGTGCCACCAGCTGGCCGCTTCTGTTGTGATTATTCACAGCAGAAGCCGATCTGCGGGTCCCGGGCACTCGATGTCCGCTGGCACCTGCCAATCATTAGGCAGAGACTCAGAACAGAGCTCTGCCTATGTAAACAAGGCAAAATTCCATTCTAACTAGACATGTGCAGTTCATTTCGTTCCGATTTGAAATTCATACAAATTTTCATTTTCTGGGAATTCGGATGAATTTCGGAATTACAGTAGTACCAAATTTAAAATGAATCTGAAATAAAGAAAAAAAATCGGATGGAATTCAAATTCGAATTGAATAGTTTTCTAATCAATTTTCAAATAGTTTTCAAATTCGAAACATTTTCAAATTCGAATAGTTGTCAAACTTGGTGCTTTTAACCCCCGCTTGCGGCCGAAAAAGGGTCAAAACCGCCAGCAAAGTGCTGCTTTGGCTGCGCTGCCCATTGATTTCAATGGGCAGGGGCGCTTTAGGAGCGATGTATACACCACTCCTACAGCTCTGCAAAGATGCGGCTTGCAGGACTTTTGACCGTCCCCCTCGGGCTTTCACACTGGAGAGACAGGAGAGGCTCTTTACAGGCGCCATTTTTAGCGCTGTAGCGCCTGTAAAGCGCCTCAGTGTGAAAGTAGCCTAACAGAGACAGAGTGAGTGATAAAAACATGACAGAGGTGCTAACTCTTTGCCTTTCTATGGAGAACTCAAGCTGATCATACATGGAACACATTTTGGCCGATTCGGAATAAATCTGTTCTCTGGGTGGCCTTCTCAGCACCATCTGGCTTAACAAAAGTTGATTTTGTAATCGATTTTTATAGAAAGAGAGATGGGAATTCATTGAGGTTATTTGTATTCAGATTATCACAAATACAGGGAGTTCAGTAATGTACATAGAGGGACTGCACTCATATAATGTGTCGCACAGATGCATGCACAGATACTAGCTGTCCAATTACAATAGTCAGTGCTTCAGATTCATCCGTCTTTGCTGTTTAGCATGGATGAGGGATTCAAGTGATTTCTCTCATTCAGCCCACGGGACTGACAGGAGATATCTTAAAGCAGTATACGCCCATGTTCACATTGGGCCAATTTGGCATGCGATTTGACATGTCAAATCGCATGTCAAATCGGCGGCTATTGCCGGCAATGGCACTGTCCGAATCGGTGTGACGCCGACTTTGCAGGACCGCACCGATTCCCAGAAGTAGTTCCTGTACTACTTTTGGCGACTTTAGGGGGCTATTTGAATAGACATCTGGGCATGAACCCGCACAGATGTCTCTGAAATCGCCCCCAAAGTCAGACTGCATTATTGGTTTGGCTGAACTCGCACAATTTCTAACCCACATCAGTGTGAACCTGGGCTTAAACCCAAAAGAAAACATTTATTATATCACAACTTGTGATGTCTGCGTTCATTTTCTTTTTTTAGGTTTTCTCTCTGGTATTTTCATCTGGTGATCAAGGCATTAAAGCGGCTTTAAACCCCCCCACTTTGTGTTTTTTTTACCTACAGGTAAGCTTATAATAAAGCTTACCTGTAAGTAAAATTAATATCTCCTAAACCTGCACAGTTTAGGAAGTATTCACCCTGTATGCAGTCACTGACATCAGTGGCGCATGCGTTCAGAAGGTCCGGCTTACTGTGCCAGACTTCAGAGCTTCTTGACAGAACCAAGGGCTCCCTTACGCATGCACTGGAGTAACATCATCGCGACTCCGGCCACTCCCAGTAACGGAGCCCGCGATCCGGGAGGAAAGGACGGGAGAAGATGTCAGTCCTCTCAGCGGTGACTGGGTGCCGCTGGGAGGGCTTCGTTCTAAGGTGAGTATTTCATAATGTTGTATGCAATGCATACTAGCACATTATGCCTTTATCTTGCAGTGTTTTTTTCCTAGGTTTACAACCGCTTTAAGTATGTTAATTTTCAAACAGACAAGCTTTCTTCCAGATGTATCAGTTTACAGGGGGGAGACAAACCATTTACCACTGCTAGTACATTTAACACTACCCCCCCCGACTGACAATGCTGCTGTCTGCCGTGCCCCCTGTGCTCCTTCATCCAGAGTGGGGGCACTCTAATACAGGAGGCATGTTACTGGTCAGATCACCAGGTGAAAACAGATGGAAGAAAAAGAGAACAAATGCAGCCGCTGCATCTAATGATTGGTAAGCTGCAATGTATTACATTTTTAGTTCTGGGTTTAACACCACTTTAACCTGAATGGCCAACTTTAAAAAACAAAAAACATGGCTTTCCATATACTTTATTATGTTATGGTTTAGGATGGGCATATGATAGTAAATACAAGTGCAGATGAATCAGTATGAATAAGTAATACATTTTCCAAGAAACTATATATACTGTATATAAAATAAAATCATATTTGTTATTCAAAATATATAGCTGTTTAAAACAAAATAATATATATTTTTTCCATTATCTTTTCATCTTGCTGGCTGTTTTAGTATTTGCAGCGTTGCCATAAACAGGACACAAGATCGAGGTTTGAGCCTAGGTTCACATTGCTGCAGGTTAGAAAGCTGAACTCGAACGATTACAACCCGGCAATGCAGTCTGACTTCGGGGGGGCGATTTGACAGACTTCTGGGCGGGTTCATGCTCAGATGTCTCTACAAATCGCCCCCCGATGTCACCAAAAGTAGCACAGGAACTACTTTTGGGAATCGGTGCGGTGTTGCAGCGATTCGGACGGTGCCATTGTCGGCAATAGCCACCGATTTGGCATGCAGTTTGACATGTCAAATCGCATGCCAAATCTGACCACTGTGAATCTAGGCTGAAAAAATTAAGGTTCATCATTACAAATAATCTTTCATACCTTTCATAAATTATGCAATTTTCTTTCCCGTGGGCTGCAGGAAAGAAAATCACTTGATTCCTCCATCAATACAGTTAGCCCTGGTTCACACTGATGTGATGCTGGAAACGCAGCAATTTCTGTGTATTTCCTGCACCGCATTGCAATCGCACAATTATGGGGATGGGATGGGGGGGAGCCGTCCCTGCCAGGAGATTGTTGCTATAGCCACTGGCAATAATCGCATGTAAAAATCCAACATGTAAAAATCCAACATGTAAAAATCCCTGCTGAACAGAAGTTTTTTCGGCCGAATACTGTCAGACAGACAAAAGTTTATTTTTATCTTTTGATGCTTTCTTTAATTATTTTTCAAAAAGAAGAGAAACAGCGCAGCAATATGTAGGAGACCAGATACAAATCATTAATGTGGATCATCTCAATGCACAACAGCCAGGACAAATAGTTGTTCAAATAGTTGGATCTGCCATCAGATATAGTACACAAAGTAGCAATCAAAAAGTTTAATTGAATACAAATGGAGGACTTTTTTTCTCATTTTGGATGGGAGGGTTATAACCCCTGTCAGTTTTTTTTTTTGCTCTCTGTGTCTCATTGGGTAAATTTCCCTCTACTTCCTGTCCCATAGCCAAAACAGGAAGTGAGAGGAAATCCCTCCTAATTGAGGGTTGTCACCAAAACGGTGTCCCCATTGGAAGATTAACCCTTTATTACTGTTCTGGTGATGACCTAAAATTTTGTATTTTTCTGTGAAAATGGTAAACATGACAAATAAAGTAAACCTCCCTAGTGGGGACACAGACAGCAAAAAAAAAAAAATGACAAGGGTTCTAGTCCCTCTCTACTCCATCCAAAACATAAAGAAAACAAAAGTTTTGGCTTTTGGTATACTTTAATGTGAAAACAGATTGTATAAGTACTTAAAGAGGAACTGCAGTCTGCTCACATAATTTGAATTAAAAACATCTTTGTCATTCTGAAGCTTCCATACAACCACTTTGCATATTATTTTATACATACTGTGGTTCTGTACTTGCCAAATATGCTGCAGAAATCTCCCTCCACTGAGTCTGGCTGCATCCATTTTAACTGTGGGCAGCTGAAGCTGCTGCCTGTTCACTTCCTGGATTTACACAGACACACAGAGGCACACCTCCAGCTCTGCAGCCCTGCAGCTCTCATTGGCCCTCTTATGACTCACCCCCCTCCCTTCTTGGCAAACTCTCATGAGATTGAGAGAGAGCTGTGCATGATGTTATAAGCCTAGGCTTTTTACCAGACAAGAAACAGGAAGTGGGCTGTATAAGGTATTTACTGGCAGAAAAAAAATGTTTTGCTATCCAAAGTTAAAACGACAAGGGCAGAAGATTTAATAGATAGGGAAATTAAAAAATGATGGAAGTTCCACTTTAATAATGGTAACAAAAACGTCATTAGTGAAATAATCTAAAAGCATATCTCGGGGGAAAGTTAAAATCCAGTTGAGTTTTGTTTTTACTGCCCTTTCCCCCCAAGCTGCAAAGGCAGCATGAAAAATAACCCACTTAGTCCATGGCAGGCTAAATGTCGACAATTCAGGAGAATAAAATAGGAGGAGTGTTAAATTAGAGTAAGGACTTAAAAGAAATGGAGTTGCAGACAATGACTAAAGAAAGATACTAAATAGCATTGGACTGGTTTTAGGGGCTCCAGATTTGGTTAAAGTTACTTTGTCCATTATGTAAGACCCTCAACATCTGATCATTAATCATGATCCAATTTAGTTTGTGCTTTACTAAGTCCAGGGGGGGGGGGGGGGGCGCCAACACCAAGCTATAGCTATTCTAGCTACTAGAAATATATTTATGTGATCAGTCTACCACTTCCCCTTTGGGATCCAAGGGAACACAAGTCTATTTTTCCAACTTTAATTAAATACTCATACACAGTACACATGTGCATTTCCCATACCTGCAGGCATTCTTTCAATATTTTGTGGCACTGTGTGGTGTACAAACTGTTTATTTCTTGACAACAACCTTCATTTCAAGACTGTTCATCCAAGAAATTGGTTACTGGTCAGGAGTGTACATGAGACTTTTTAATCTATTGGTGGACTAGATTGTAGCATAATCAAGGATCTTGAATCCTCAAGAGTTCACATAGTTCAAAGAAATCTTTCAAAGGAAAAACTTGGAGTTTACATTAACCTCCCCAGTGGTATGATTATGTCAGATTTTTGATGCTGAAATTATTTTGCATGGAAATTTGGCGTTTTATATTGTAGGCCTGTAATTCTTAGGAATAACTCACTTAAATCTGTCCAAACCAGTCTAGTAGACATCCCGGGTGTGATAAAGTTTGAAACATGAAATCATAAATTATAATATAATAAATAACTATAAATAATTATAACAAATAATAATATAATAAACAATTATTCAATAATGTAATCAAATCAAAAACACTGAAATTTGCTCAGTTGCAGAATTGTCGCTGTCATTACTTTTCAGTGTTTGATGACGAATTTCCCCACAAATCACTATCACTCAATTCTGCAGGTGATTCTAATTTATTATCGCTGTTTTCTAGCTGCTCTAAAACCACTTTTGATGTAAAGATACGGTTTTGGTTGCTATGGACAATCTCCAGTTTCCAGGCAGAAAGAACAGTATTTATGAATGAATGATTGACTTGTATAGCGCTACCTATGCAAACTAAATCGTCTCAGGGCGCTTTTGCCGCCGGTGTCTATCTACGGTGTAGCATGATCCTTTGCCCCATGGGGTCCCGACACGCTTACAAACACATACACATACAACATACACATATTTGGACAATTTTTTCAACAGGATCTAATTAACCTATCAGCATGTCTTTGGAGTGTGGGAGGAAACCGGAGTACCCCGAGGAAACCCACGCAGGTACAGGGAGAACATGCAAACTCCAGGCAGATGGTATTGTGGTCGTGATTTGAACCAGCGACCCTATTGCTGCTAGGTGAAAGTGCTATCCATTACACCACTGCACTATCGCTAAATTCTGCAAGTGATTCTTATTATCGCTGTTTTCTAGCTGGTCTGAAACCACTTTTGATGTAAAGGGATGGTTTTGGTTGCAATGGACAATCTCCAGTTTCCAGGCAGAAAGAACAGTATTTATAATATTAAAGTGCATGCAGGACATTGGACAAAGTACTAGGGACAAAAGGGAGGTGAAATAAATTGATACAGTAATGTAATCTGTAAGATTATAGTGTACTGTATATGTATTGTGTTTTTTACTTTTTGAATTTGGCGCCGTTCTCCATCCCCGTGGGTCGCAACGCTCGTAGGGAACGGAACTCGGCTCTGCGATAGATCGAGCGGAGGATGGCTCGCACACAGAGCGGGGAGACATCGCAGGATCCTGGGGACAAGCTAAGTAACCTCTTCCTGGATCCTGCGATGCGATCCCGAGTGTGGCTCGGGGTTACCGCTTTTGATATTAAAAATCCACCCTGAGCCACACTCAGGAATACCATCAGGGAGGTTAAATTGTCAGCCCACTCAAATATCATATTGGGTACAGATATAGCCTGGTATGCTAAGTCAGCCTTTTTCAACCAGGGTGCCCAGGCACCTCAGCGTGCCTTCAGGTATCTTGAGGGGTGCCCTGGCAAAATGCCTAAAAATTGCCCAAAAATTATCTACAAGCCAGTCAGTGGATCGATCCTGCCTTCTATTTACACAAAACCACAGGTTTTCATTGTGCACCATTAAAACATTCTAGCCGTCGGCATCCTAACAACCAATGGTGTCATCAGATGATAAGGAGGACATTGGGGACCTGTACCACATCCCTTTCCCTTTCTCCGTCAGAGAGTCACATTAGCTGATTAGGTGAGAGAAACAGAAGCAGAAGAGAAACATTAGAATACTAGTCAGTACCAATGTGCAAAGGTGTTTGCTTTGGAAGAATAAATCAGCTCTAATGTTGGGTGTTCTACATGTATGGATGTTGGTGCATTATTTAGGTAAGTTTAGAAACATTGGGCTAAGCCATCCCCAACCCCAGATCTCCATTCCATAGTTTCCAACTCTGTTCCTTTTCACCTTGAGGTTTTCAATGTTTTCATCCACCTTTGTGAGTTCCAGCACACTATCTTGCATTGTCCTAAACATAAAAATAAATGAGAAATTTCAGGTAAAGTAGCCACATAATTGGTCACGGCAGGTGCAGACCCAATAACTCAAGTGTAGAAGTCTTACAAACAGTGTACAATGTTTATGTGATCAGTCTACCACTTCCCCTTCAGGAGCATTTGTCAAAAATTGAAATCTCAGTTTTAGATGGACTTATATTTTAATTTTTCTATCAACCATCCAAAAAGACAACTGGTCATTTCTCCTGATCAGTGAGTTTTACTCACTGAAAATTATAGCATGACCTTGAAAGCTATGTAGTATGTAATATATGGCATTGGTGCATCAGTGCTTGTTAGTAGTATAAAACTATACAATTACGGAGGTATTTAAGCATTGATTTGTCTGTCACATTAAATTATTACACCTTTCTGGTTTATTTTTACAATCGTCTTAGCATTCTAAGGCAACTGCTTTAAATAGCCACTTGGTGGCACTCTTTACTTCTAAAAGTCTTAAGTGCCGAACTTCAGAGGCTAGAAATTCAGTAAAAAGCACCTTTCATTGATGCGATAAAGCTAATAAGTTTGTGTGAATATATTTATTTTATAATGCAACATTTAAAAAATCTGTTCACACATACACTATATACAGATAAATATTGTCCATGTACAGTCTATCCGTCAGCATCATATAGTGTATAGCTTGTGTGAATGTATTATTTTACTTATTTAGTAAACAGAGTACAAAACCCTGGTGATTGTTATGAGTTATCCAAGCACAGACCTAGATCAAACCCTGGTAACTCTTTGATTGCTAACAGCAACTTACTAAAATATGAAAAAGAAGTAAAGGGGTCTAATGTATTAGAGGTCTATTTATCAAGCTTTTTTACACATCTTTTACATAGGATTTAATTAGAAAAATGTGTGTATCTTGGGTGAAAATTGTTAATTTTAGGAAAAATATCAATAGACCCTTTAGTGTTACAGATATCATTTTCTAAGCCAACGGGCTGATATGCATTAAAACAAAATGCATGTTTGAAATGCATGTTTAAACTCTTTATACATGCTCCTTAAAAGATCACAATGCACAAAATAATGGGGTATGTATTTGTATTTTGGCCAAAATACACTATATTACCAAAAGTATTGGGATGTCTGCTTTTTCACGCACATGAACTTTAATGGCATCCTAGTCTTAGTCTGTAAGGTTCAATATTGAGTTGGCTCACCCTTTGCAGCTATAAAAGATTCATCTCTTCTGGGAAGACCGTCCACAAGGTTTAAGAGTGTGTCTATGGGAATGTTTGACCATTCTTCCAGAAGCACATTTGTGAGGTCAGGCACTGATGTGGATGAGAAGGCCTGACTTGTAGTCTCCGCTTTAATTCATCCCAAAGGTGTTTTATCGGGTTGAGGTTGTGCAGACCAGTCAAGTTCCTCCACCCCAAACTCGCTCATCCAAGTCTTTATCAACCTGGTTTGTGCACTGGTGCGCAGCCATGCTGGAACAGGAAAGGGCTCTCCCCAAACTGTTCCCACAAAGTTGGGACTATGAAATTGTCCAAAATGTCTTGGTATGCTGACGCCTTAAGAGTTCCCTTCACTGGAACTAAGGGGCCAAGCCCAACCCCTGAAAAACAACCCCACACCATAATCCCCCCTCCACCAAATGATTTGGACCAGTGCACAAAGAAAGGTCCATAAAGACCTGAATGAGGTAAGTTGGGGTGGAGAAACTTGACTGGCCTGCACCTCAACCCAACAGAACACCTTTGGGATGAAGTAGAGCGGAGACTGCGAGCCAGGCCTTCTCGTCCAAATCAGTGCCTGGCCTCACAAATGCGCTTCTGGAAGAATGGTCAAACATTCTCATATATACAATTCTAAACCTTGTGGGCAGCCTTCAAAGAAGAGTTGAAGCTGTTATAGCTGCAAGGGGTGGGCCAACTCAATATTGAACCCTAAGACTGAAATGCCATTAAAGATCATGTGCATGTCCCAGTACATTTGGTAATATAGTGTATGTAAGTGCATTACTTGTGCCAAGAATCCTCATGTCTGGTGAACCCTACACTAACATTTTACAAAAAACTGGAGCTCTTTGTGGCAACCTGATTTTTTGTAAACAGCCAAGCAGTCAGTTACCTCTCAGTGTTTTGAGAGTTAAAAGAGATATCTGATTGTAAACACAGGTTTTTGCATCTTGTATTTCTATATGTGCTGACTTATTACATGGCCCTGGAATAGCAAAGCTACTTCTGACAATATAATACTATACAGCAGCCTTTCTCATCATTTTACCCCAGAAGAATTCATGATGGGTCTTATGGAATCCTTGCTAAAACCAATTTATTGGTGATCAGAGGGAAAATTACATTGTTGGTCAGTGGGAATAATACCCCACAATGGTGGTGGTCAGAATGCCATCCTAACTAAAAGATCATTGAGTTCATGCTGCCAGCTCTTCCAAGTGGCTTTGCCCCCCAAAAATGCATGCACCATCAAATAGGAGGTCAATCAGCCACAGATCAAGGATCCCCTAGCAAACCTCTGGAGGAATTTTAGGCTACCACAGAACCCTGGTTGAGAATAAATGTTAAAAAGTGCAGATATGGTACCAGAAATGTAGCTGCCTTGAGTTTTTTGGTTCAGATCTAATGTAGGGTCACTCATCAGAGATGGTCAGTGTGTCTGTCTGTTGTTCTAAAGCAGGGATCTCCAAACTTTTCAGGACAAGGGCCTCATCTTGTATGTTAAAAATATTTGTGGGCTGAAAAAATCTGTTTTTATAATAGAATTAATAAATATCAAACAAAGTAATATGTTCTACAGGGAGCTTTTCTTGTAATCAGCATGATGGGATTCAGAACAACATAAAAAGAACTTCAGTAAAATAAAACAAAGAAGTGGTAGTAAAGTCTTTTTATCTTGTACCTACAGGTTAGCTTATAATAAGGCTTACCTGTAGGTGCACTAAATATCTCCTAAATGTGCACAGTTTAGGAGATATTTTACTTTAGTAGCAGCCGGTGACATCATGGGGCACATGCTCACCGTACTCTGAAAGGACAGTGCCCTCTATTCAAAGCTCTTTGCCACGTATGCTTGGGAGTAATGTCACCATGGCCCGGCCATTCAAACGGAAGGAAGAACGAGTAACGATGGAAGCCCTGTCAATGGCAACAGCATACCGCTTGAGGGCTTCATTTTAAGTATGTCATAATTTGCTAGCAAATTATAACATTATCCTGCAGTGGTCCTATTTATTTTCATTTTTTTTACTACCGCTTAAACCTGAGCCATTAATGAAGGTCAAAGAAAAATTAATTCAATCTCCACCTTTCTCACTGGAGTTCCTTTTATATCCAAGTCCCCATCAGAATCCCCCCTCACATCAAGGCCACCATCACAGTCCACATCAGAGTCCTCCCTGATATCAGGGTCTCTATCAGAGTACCCTTTACATCAGCATCCCTCCTTACATCAGAATTTCCTGCTACCTTAGAGTCCCTTCTTACATCAGAGTCCCAGCGGCCCTAACAACCAATGATAGAGTCAATGACAGCACAGCACAGGGAACATGTTCAATCACAGCACAATCACAGAACACATTTACGCAGATCCAAGAGGATGGGGGCGATCCAGCCGTATTGTACAGTGCCTGGTCAACAAGGCATTCAGGAGGTAACGTGGGCTAACCAAAAATATTCTTCTAAGCTTTAATACTATACCAGACCACATCGTATGAGCCTGCTGCACTGTATGGAGCATGATTCTGCTACTGTATAGTAGACATTGTTCTAGCATTCGTTATCATAATCCAGCTAAATGTTATTATATTGTGTCATAGAATGTTTTTCCTTCTTACCTGGATTTAATGAGATTTTCTTAAGCTGTAACTCATGAACTAAGGCTAAATAATCAGAGCTTGCAAAAATCAGCACATGCTGGAAGGACTGCTAATCATTTCTAATATGGCATAGACACCCCGCTCCTATTTCAGGAAGGATCTGATTGCATTAAATTAACAGACACTTTTCCTTGTGATAAGCACATTCAGTGCCAAGTATGTGTCATATCTTACATTGTTTATTGTCCTGTTATACAGTTTGATACTTCCTTCCTTTCATTCACACAAAGCAATTCATATTTTTATATAAGCAAGGATCCATCAAAGGGCTACACAGGTTTCCAGTTTAACCAGTCATCCACTTCTTAGTTGCTGAGCACCGACTGTGAAATATTTGCCAGGATAATAAAACATAGAATAATCTTTTTTAATGCTGTGTTTTTCAATCATTCTAGGCATCTGGATCACTTCCATTTGTAAATACCAACCCATATTTGCATATACGTATTACCTTCATAGGTACCTGAACTATATACACATTCATCTTTGTTTCAATAACTCGTTACATGCTACATTTTTATGGTGAAAATATCCTAAATCAGTGTATGTTATTTAGTGTGTAGGAAAGTTATACAGTCCATAGACTATGGTATATATCTGAAAATCAATCCTGATGTACTGATGGACTATCTCATTTCTTGAGGCCTGAAAACACCAGGGCAGTACAAATACCCCCCAAATTACACCTTTTTGAGAAGTAGAAAGTCCAAGATATTTAGTAAGTGGCATGGAGAGTTTTTTGAAGTTGTCATTTTTTGGCACAATTTTTGGCAAAAGGAAGAAATTAAAAAAAGTTCACAATTTTTTTTTATATATACTGTCATCAGTAAAGTACAGCATTATAATATAACAGATGTGTCAGTGATCAGGGACACTGACTGACAACAGTATGTTAAAAAAAAATGTAATATATTTTTACATTTTTTTACTTTTTTTTTTTACACACTGTGATCAGAGCAATACAGTGTTTATCATTGTACTACTACTATAATACTACTCTGTAGGCTGGGCAGGAAGTGGTTACGTTCTTCATCGTACCTATTTTGATGTATGCTGGATTTCTGTATTTTGGCAACACACTGTAGTAGCCAGTGCTTTGGAATGTAACAAGGATTGAGTGTCTATGAGCTACATTGTGGTAACTATGAGCAAAGTCTGTCCTCCACCAGCATATGAAAGTATCTATTAGGGCTAGTCACTTGCTTAAAAACTTGGCTTTGGACACGCTTTGTTAAAGCTTTTTGAATGCCATTTAATGCCCCTGTCACTAAATAAAATGGTTAGCTTACAGTCCTGTTTACACCTGCTTTTGCTTGGTGCTTTGATGAGGCTTTGATGGGGCTTCAGTGGGGCTTCAAGTGAGCTTTGCCATAGACTTCTATGGAGGCTTTGAAGACGCTTTGAAGCACCACTAAAGCTACATGGGGTATAATTTTTGAAGCAAAGCCGAAGCAATGCAAAAGCAGGTGTAAACAGGACTGTAAGCTAACCATTTTATTTAGTGACAGGAGCTTTGACTAGCATTCAGAGAGCTTTAACAAAGCGTGTCTGAAGCCATGTTTTGAAGCAAGTGTAAACTAGCCGTTAATGTGTGTTGAAGCCGAAGCAAGTGTAAATGAGCCCTTAATGTTCATTGTGTGTTTGCTAAGTAATGTGTAAGTGTGATATATTACCTCTCACAGTGAAAAAAGTACTCCTCCTGCTATGCCTTTTCTTTCCTACCCTTTCTTGTATATTAAAGCTGAGGTTTTGTGATTTTTTAAAATCAGTACCAGAAATGGTACAAACATGAATAAAGAGTGCCCTCTGTGTTGGTAGCTGCTGTGTTCCTTGAAATATTCTGACCTCCTACAGATACCCACGCAACTGTTATATTGTGGTGCTGCAAGGGTTAATATGAGCGACTTCACCTGTCACATAAACATAAAACAAATTGGGACTTTAAACGAGGCATATTCAGTATGGCTAGTAATTTAATCAATTGTAAAAATTGTATAAGCTTTATTGTCTGAACAATAAATTACATAGCAAAATATTGTATAAATATACAAAACTTGGTAAACATACAAATAACATATATTGCAGACCATTATCATGAAGGAGAATCACGAACTGACAGTATATTGTATTATATGACATTGGACATCCTCCATGTTATATGTAACTTGAAAAAATGGTAATATGATTTTTTCAAGTTACATATAACATGCAGGATCATGTGCCATGTCATATAATACAATATGCAGTAATGTTGTGATTCTTCTTCATGATAATGGTCTGCAATATATGCCATGTGTATGTTTACTAAGTTTTGTATTCTTATATGATATTATGCTATGTCATTTATTGTTCAGACAATAAAACTTTTTTTACAATTGACTCAATTCCTAGCCATACTGAATATGCCTAATTTAAAGTCCCAATTTGTTTTATGTTTATATTATATAGGGATAGAGGCTTATAGGTCTATGCGTTTCATTTAAAGTCCCAAACTTCCCCTTCCCATCCCCCTCCCCCTTTATATATTATTCACCTGTCACAATCACTTGTCAAAAGTGACAACTATGTCCACCCTTTCCGCCTCCCAGCTCCATTCATAGAAGATGTACTATGTGGTCCCATAATAAAAAGCGTTCTATAATGGAGAATGGCAGGATAAATAAGATCCACCTTCTCCATTCATAGAGTGCTTTCATTGTGTAAATGATAGTACTGTATGACTTCTATGAATGGGGAAGGAGGTATGGAAAGGGCGAGCATAGTCAGCATTTTTGACAAGTGCCTGTTGTAGGTGAGGCTACTCATCCTAAACCCCACAGCACTGCAACATCCCCACTGTGTGTATATAGGGGGCCAGAGGATAGAAGGTTTTCAAGGAAGACACACAAGACATTCTAATTGCATGTAAGTATTGTCACTGGTACTGATTGAAAAAAAATAAAAAAAATCACTCAACTTCAGCTTTAAACAGCTTCAGCTTTTCAATTACAACAGAGGGGGATTCGGCTTGTGAATTGTTTTTAACCTAACAATTTAAATCCCTCTCTGCTCTCCTCCCTTCAAAATTCATGCCACATATGAGTGCCCTTCCACTATAGTGTCCTCCCACTGTGCACTCCTAACCTTCTCATTTCCCCACCACTCAGAATTCTGTACTTGTTCTGCTTAGTTCCCTTCCCATCTTCTGCTGTAACCCTCTATTTGCTCTCTCCACTTTACTTCAGTGCCAGAGATCCAGAGTTCGCCCCACCAGAACTAAGTCTTTCCAACACTACCTTCAGGGTGGAGAATGGGAGGAGATTGTTAAACTACTACTACCATTCATGTCACATACGCCACCAGTGCGCTCTCACCCTTAATACAGTGCCAGAGATTCCAGGCTCATGTTTTTGTCTCAGGAGTCTGGAACCTCTTCTGCTGCAGTCAAGATGGAGATACTGTAGGGTGGGGATCGATCTCCACTGCAATGCATGAATACAGGTTCATTTCTATGATTCATTGTATTTGACAAGCTTGGGGCTAAGCATAGATCTTAGTGACCGCCACAGACACTGGCAAGGAATGTCTTTTCTATTCAGGCTATGGTTGTTTTAGGAAAAAATTAATGGTGCATAGGACACACCTCCTGCCACACCCCCTTAAAGAAGAATTATACAAAAAACTATTAGTTAAACCCACAAGTGCTTTTTTTTAACCACAACTTTTCCTTTATACCGGCCTTTGAAATTTATAAATGCAGCAGTTTAGAAATTAGATGAATGGTTTAGCACTGGGAAACACTTTTTAAAAGAAAAATAGTGCATTTTATATACGACTATATAGATCATACCAAAATGAGGGACGAATGAGGAAGAAAGAGGGACAGAGGGACTTTGTTCCAAATCAGGGACAGTGCCTCAAAATCAGGGATAGTTGGGAGCTATGCTTTCAATACACATGAGCCCCATATAAGAGAAGACTAAAAAATGTTTGAAAGACTCAGGGATAAAAGTGAGAATAGCCTGACATCTTTTGATGAGACCTCTGTGGGCATCATAATATTACACAAGTGATTTCAGTGCTGTGCTTGGATTTCTGTGAAGACAATAAAAAAAAATTCTATGTCAAATATTGCCTTAAATTGAATTTGAGGTATCAGTGTTTTCATCCCATAAAAACAACCCAACTAGCCACTAAACAGAAACAACACAACATTTAACATGTGCTCACGGTGTATTCAAAAATGTGATTTTATGACTTCAACCTAGAGGTAGTAAATCATATATAGGAATATCTTACCTTTTAATATGTGATCAGTTGCCAACCTGGGTGCATCCTTCCAATCTGGATTTCATGCACTGTATTACTGATGACATTTCTGCAGCTCAGGAGTCTCCAAACTTTCTATAAAAAAGGCCAGTTTAAAAAAAATAATAAATGCACATCTTTTTACAGTTGAAAAAAAATGTGCATTTATTATTTTATTTACTTGAAAGCCTGCAAAGCATTGATCGTGGGTACCATGCAGGACTCCTGCAGACTTGTCTGTGTATCTGTCTGCTTGTACCTCATACACACTGACAGGAAGAGACAATGAACAACCAGAGCACCCAACAGTGCCATGGTAGTTCATTAAGAACTACAACCCGACAGCCGCAAAGGCTGTTGGTACTTGGATTTTCCCACTCACAGAACTCTGAGAATGAATTATGTGGCTGGGCGAGCGGAACACCAGGTGGGGGATAGAGAGGCTGCAGCTGCTGGAACTAGTTGCATGTTCCACCTTAAATACAGGTGGAACATGTAACATGTTCCAAAAGGTGAACTTATCCTTTAATGTCCATCAGACTTTGGGAGGGGGGGGCAGCAGGAGTACAAAATATAAAAAAACAAAAAAAATAAAAAAAATCATAGCACCTGTGGTCAGTAGGAGAAGGAATTATGGCCTCATCATTGGTATTGCTGGTAGGTCTCCGTCATTGGTATGAGTTAGGGGAATAGTGCCCAATCATTTATTAGTGGGAGGAATTATGCCCCATTGTTGGTATCAGTAGAAGGAATAGTGCCCCAAAGCTGGTGTCAGTGGGAGGAATTGTGCCCCACTGTTGGTGTCATTGCAAGGAATAGTGCCTCCTATCAGTGGAAGGAATAGTGCCTCCTATCAGTGGAAGGAATAGTGCCTCATATCAGTGGAAGGAATAGTGCCTCCTATCAGTGGAAGGAATAGTGCCTCATATCAGTGGGGGGAAGGAATAGTGCCTCCTATCAGTGGAAGGAATAGTACCTCATATCAGTGAGAAAAATAGTGCCCCAGGGACTGGACAAAGGCAATCAAAGGGTTGTATTCGGCCTGCAGGCTGTAGTTTGAAGACCACTGCTCTAGATGTATTTTTGGATACTTGTGGGAAAGGTGTTCACTGTTTCTTGACCAACTAAAGAATAATATTGCTAATTTATGGTGAAACATGGATAATCCCTATGTTAAAAAACACCACCTTTTTTGAAACTGCATACCTTAATAAGCAAACACACTTACTAATTGTGAGTGCAAGAATGTGTGCTTGGCACTTTAATTTATTCTCCCTCTTACTCAGATATTACCATGTCTTATATTCACATGTTAACATAAGCAAAAGACACATAAAAATTCTGATCGGTATGTGGCAGCGTTTAGGAATAAATGAAAACTGGCGTGAGTAAAAACAAGTTTATAAACTCGCCAATTTAGAAGATGAAAGCATCCAGCTGATGTAATGCAATGTCTTTTCCTTTGTAACAACTACACTAAATGACCTAGTTGTGTGTAATGTATATCTTTTTAATACTGTACAACAGTTTGGCTTATTTAAGGAAGAGTTAAGTGCTCTGTTCAAATGTTATGCAATTTATTTTATTAATGCCCATTCCCTTGTATGTCTCTTGTAAATAGGCCTCTCAGTTTTTCCAGAATGGAATTAAATGGGGCATGACAGAAAACTCAGTGACCTCAGTGAAATCCGCACCAATGGAGCAATTCTTCCTAAGCCCCCTTGCACTATTAAGTCAAAGAAAATGTTTTATTACAATGCATAGTGTAACCTTCACATTCACCCCAAGGTGATGTGCGCTGTATGCCTGGCTTCACAATGTGCAGAGGTTTCAAGAGCAGAGGGAAAGGTGGTGCTTTGGAATGTTTTTCATGGGAATTGTGGGTGATATGAGGTCATTCTGCTCTGCTGTGTGGTCATTTAATGAATGGACATTGACACTGCATTTGAGTTGGGGATTGCTTTTGAAGTCCATAGCCCCCTTCTAAATCATTTATTGGTAAATGAGTCAGTAAAGAGAGAGAACATGTGACACGGACAATAAACCTAAAGCATGGGAATGGTGTGCATTGTTTTACTTGACTCACGCATGGCTCCCTGTAGTACAATAGAAGCACCATTTCATTACGTTAGCATGCTATCAGTTCAGATGTCTTATTTGAGTGGTCTTTTAGATACACAATGTTGTGTTTCACTTGGTGTGTCAATACTGATTCTACAAATTTAAGTAGTCACATTTGCCATGTTTAGTCATATACCCACATATACCCATATCGCAGCATAAAAGGCCTACCTTTGAGTTTGTACTATTCCATTCACATTAAAAAAAGAATAAACAAAAATGCGCAAATTGCAAGAAAAGGAAAAAAAATGTGCAGAACCACACAAAACTGCTTATTCCTATTACTGTTTTGCTATGTATAGAGGCATTGCTTTTAAAAGTGTCAACTGCACTATTTTCTCCATTAGCTCATCCCCCACAGCTATTAACCTTTTGTATAACTTGACTCTCCCTCCTAGATTGTAAGCTCTAACGAGCAGGGCTCTGATTCCCTCCTGTATTGAATTGTATTGTAACTGTAGTGTCTGCCCTAATGTTGTAAAGCGCTGCGTAAACTGTCGGTGCTATATAAATCCTATATAATAATAATAATGATTTATAAAGTTTAGCCTAGATTATTGTATGTATAGCCAAATGTATGTTCGAAATATTGGTGTATTGTGATTAGCAGACGCAAAATACATTGATGGAGCTACTTTTTGAAAAGATTCCGAACTGGCTAAGTCTTACTGTGTGCCTTCATTACTCCTTATTGCTATTGTAGCTCAAAGGTTAAGGATAATAAAATCTTATTTAAAAAAGTAGAATATTGTTTTAAAGTGATAAAATACCAAAACTGAAAAAGCACAGGTAATAACCAATTTCATGTATAAATCTGTATTCCTTTTTAAGTGATTCAGACTTGCTTAGCTATGACACATTAAGGTTATGAAATTACCAGACGCTACAAAAAAAAAAAAAAAATAGTAAGAGGCCTATGGATGCAATAACCATTAGCTTTCTAACACAGAAGAATCTAGGCTTTATCCAAAATAATGTCTTCTGCCATGTGACCATTTTAGAAATCATTTGTGTTTTGTGGAGTCCCTCTTTAAATGCACTGCTAATTTATTAATAGCAGCTGCTATGTTATGCTAAAGTCATGTCTCCACCAATAGCATTCATTTCAAAATGAAAACTTTCTCTTATAGTGTCTTTACCCTTTTGCCTCTGCCTTCCTAAGTAGAAGTCTATGGGGCTAAACTGTGCTCACATTGTATCAAGAAGTCATTGAGGGATATAAACAATGTTGTTAGTCTCGGGGCACATTCTAGGTAATTATAGTGATTTGGGTGGGTAGAAGTGGTCAAGACCGACTTGAGGGGGTGGGGGCACAAGGAAACTTTGTGGGAAAGATTCTTTATACTTGGCTGTCGTGTTAAACAAGCAGCAGCCAGCATTCCTAAGACCTGTTTATCACAATAAGATTAGAACTGAAGTGAGAAGCAGACCATACTAAACAGTACATTAGTGTTACGGAGATTGTTCCCTTTCCACAGACTGGTCTGAGGATAGGAAGTCATTCTTCACACATCACTGCACCTGTTTGCTATGGTCTGTGTCTCGCAATAAATGTAATAAATGGACAAGGAAGGGTTCATTTTTGGTTGTAAACTCTCCCTGTTAGAGCAGAAGTAACGGCTATAAGGACTAGGGTCGTTTCTGGGGAGAAACTAAATGGAAGAATGGCAGGTGGCAAAAAATTGGAATGGCGCATTAAAAATTAGACATCTGCATTCGTTTTCATCCGAATGCATTTTCGTCCGAATTTCACGTATTTTCGTTATCGTTTTAACAAACGATAACGAAAGTGCAGAATCCGAAAAACGAAAGATCCGACATAAACAAATGCTTTATTTTCGTTTTCGTTGCTACAACAGTTCGATATAGATAGGAGATTCGACATGATGATGACAATAACAATCTGTGTCCATCAAACCTGTGGTCGAATGTGCCTAACCTTAACTCTATTAGTCCAAGATTATTCTACATAGAGAGAAAAGATTCGACATAGAGAGAAAAGATTTGACGTAGGGGAGAAAAGATTCGACGTAGGGGAGAAAAGATAAATAAAAATAATGATGATGATGAATGTTATTGGCTGATTGTAACCAAAGAGGAGGAGCAGTAAAATAGCTAGAACTAAGTACACACGTACTTTGGCTTATGGTGTCTGTTGAAAGTTCTAAGAAGATTCGACGGAGCAGGTAAACTATACGGCGTCGTACAGTTTAACTGCTCCGTCGAATCTTCTTTGAACATTCGACAGACACCATAAGCCTTCAATGACAGATTCAACCTTAATTTGGATTTTCGGACAAATGCAATTTTTAACGAAAAACGAAATAAATAAAAACTAATTTCGGGAGTAACTAAATAAATGTATTTTTCGTACGAAAACGAAATTCCGAAACGAAATATTTCAGTGTGCACATGTCTATTATAAATGGGTATTGTTCAATATGTGTGATTTAAAGTGTAAGTTCATCGTTTCAGGAGAAAAAAAAGTGAAGGAACACTGTACACTCTCCCCAACCCCCTGGTCCCACTGTACTTACCCCCATGGGTGATGACCTGTCAGTGCCCATGCAACCGGTGTAGTGGTCTGGGGTGTGAAATCCCCTCTATTCTCCCTCTTTCTTCTGGGACAGATCAGAGGAATTCTGATTGGTCATCGATGACACAGAGCATTACTCAGGTGGGCAGGGTGTGCAGTGTTAGTTCACCTTTTCATTTTTTTTCTAAAAAAGTTCACTAATCCTTTAATAGCTGTTATAACGAGCATGGCAAAATAGTTTTCTTATCAATAACATTATAGTAGTCTAAAAATGCAATTGGAGCTAGCTGCACTATGTAAGAGTTCCTTCCAGCAAATCTTTAATCCTCACTAGCTGCCTCTTGGGACCTACTTTTGCATGTCTATCGACAATATAGACATGAGCAGCACTGCCCGGGATCTTCAAGAAGGTAGATGCCTCAGCTTCGCCTGAATAATAATTGCTAAGCAGTGGAAGTTCAATGTTGTTACTGCGGCTGAGAGGTCTACACACCTGACAGCCAGTCTGTACCCAATCGTTGTGTGAATATTACTGAACTGGTGACTTACTAACTCTTTTGTGAGCTTGAAATAGAAAAATAGACACATTTGTGCATAAATGACATGAGGTGTAGGTAGTGTGTTGGGGCAAAAAGTTGGCATGACTACTTCACGCAAAATATTAAATGTAGCTCAAAAGAGCATGGTTGAATACAGTCTGGGCCTACATCATACATCACACACATATGCCGCAGCCCTTGTGCCCACAAAATAGCCCCTATTAACTGTACCACAAGTAAGAGACACACATAAACTTCATCGACAAAAACATTTTTAAAAATTGAGCTTCCATTAGTCATGCATGGACACACAATATAAACAGAGCTAAAGCTTTTTTGGAACCTGGCTTATAGCAGAACTTATTTACAGTGAGGGACTACATTGTGACTATTGTCATAAACACCTTTGTCAGATGTATGTAATCTACAGACAGCTTACAGACTACAGGAGTAACATCAATGCACATATTCACCAGCACACCATGGATCTTCAAATGCAGTCCAAAGCTTTTGTTACAGAGAGATCACATCACAAAAAAAAACAAGTGCGTGCAAAGTTTTGGAGCCATGCAGGACCCCTTTGTCAGGCCACATGCCTGACAAAGGGGACCTGCACAGCTCCAAAACATACACACCTATTTTTTGTGATGTGATCTCTCTGCAGTAAAAGCTTTGGACTGCATTTGAAGATCCATGGTGTGCTGGCGAATATGTGCATTGATCTGTGATCTATCCAGTGTCCAGCTGATAATCTCTACAGCACCCACTACAGATGAGCCTGTGATCCAGGAATGTGTGTGATGGGAATATAGACAAGACTACAGGAGTAACATAACACCCCTTTCATTGAGAGAAAAAATGCATCCGGTCAGTGGAAGAATATCCCCCAGCATCTGAGGTAAATGGGAAGAAGAATCCTCCTCCCAGTGTCAGTGAAATAAAGACACCCCTCCTCCATAATCAGTGGGAGGAGGAATAAATATTTCATTGTCGGTGTCAGTGAGAAGAAGAATCCCATTACTTTTTGGTGTAAGAGGAGATGGGGGATATTTCTATTATGGCGTCAGTGGAAGGCGGAATCTCCCCAGTGTTGGTGTCAGTGTCAGTGCGAGGAAGAATCCCTCCCACTTTTGGTTTAAGTGGGAGGAGGATTCCCCCCAGGGTCTATGTCAGTGAGAGGAAAAATCTCTCCCAATTTAGGTGTAAGTGGGAGGAGGAATACCCCAGCTTTGGTGTCAGTGGAAGGAGGAATCCTCCAGCTTCGGTGTCAGTGGAAGGAGGAATACCCCAGCTTTGGTGTCAGTGGAAGGAGGAATCCTCCAGCTTCGATGTCAGTGGAAGGAGGAATACCCCAGCTTGGGTGTCAGTGAAAGGAGGAATCCTCCAGCTTCAATGTCAGTGGAAGGAGGAATACCCCAGCTTTGATGTCAGTGGAAGGGGGAATCCTCCAGCTTCGGTGTCAGTGGAAGGAGGAATACCCCAGCTTCGGTGTCAGTGGAAGGAGGAATACCCCAGCTTCGGTGTCAGTGGGAGAGCGAATCCCCCAGTGTCGATGTCAGTGGGAGGAGAAATACCCTCAGTGTTGGTGCTAGTGGGAGGAGGAATTTGCCCTTGTTTTGGTGTTAATAAGAGAAAGAACCCCCCCCCCCTAGTTTTGGTCTAAGTGGGTGGGGGAATATTTCCATGTCAGTGTCAGTGGGAGGGGCATCCCACCAGTATAAGTGTCAGTGGAAGGAGGAACACTTCCAGCATCGGTGTGAAGAAGAGGAATTCCCATCAGATCAGTGTAACCAGCCCCTCTTCCCCTCTTGTCCTTCCCGAGTGGTTGTATGTGACATAATCTGGGGTGGACAAGATAGGAGGATGGGGTGGCAGGGAACAGCGTGCCACTGGAGGAGTTAGGAAAACTGGAGGAGTTCTGAAGCCAGAAGAAGAAGAAAGCCGGTACTGTAGTGTGCCCAGCTGTGTCCCTCATAATGTGCCCAACAGCCTGTCCCATGTAATGTGCCCTATCCCATGTAATGTGCCCTGCCCCATGTAATGTGCTCTGTCCCATGTAATGTGCCCTATCCCCTGTAATGTACTGTTCCATGTAATGTGCCCTGCCCATGCAATGGGCTCTGTCCCCTGCAATGTGCTCTATCCCATGTAATGTGCCCTGTCCCAAATAGCGTGTCCTGCTTCCACGGAATGTGCCCTGCTCCCAGGTAATGTGCCCTGCTCCCACGTTATATGCCCTGTGCCATGCAATGTCCCCTGTGCCATGCAATGTGCCCTGTCCCATGTAATGTCCCTTGTCCCATGCAATATGCCCTGTCCCATGCAATATGCCCTGTCCCATGCAATGTGCTCTGTCCCATGCAATGTACCCTGCCCCCACGTAATGTGCCCTGCTTCCCCCTCATGTAGTGTGCCCTCCTGAGCCCCTGTAATCTGCCCTGCTGCCCCCCACACACTGTTTATCTCAAGTTGCACCCAGAATGGATCATCTCTGCAGAAAAAGAAAGTGCAATTTTCACATTAAATAGGTCCGTTTTAATATTTATTATTTTATTTAATGATATTTCTACAAATTATTTTTGTTGTCAACAGCTCGCTGATCATACCAATGTTCCATGAGCTGTAGATGTGAACATTATTTCAGGGGTTCCTCGAGATCTCAAACTTTTTGCCAAGGGTTCCTCAAAGTTAAAAAGGTTGAGAAACTGTTTTAGATCAAATAAAGAGAATTCTAGTCTGATCTGTTCAACGGAATGCTCCTGCAGTCCAGACTAGGACCAGCAAAATGAAATAGACAATAATTTTAAAACACGAATATGTTAAATACCAGTGTTTAATATTTAGTGGAGTGTAAGGTAGTCTGGAAGTATATTTTTTCTCTCTAACAAAAGAAAGATAAACATGCAAACTGTATAGGTAAATTATTTTCCAAGATGTGTATGACATAATGAACTTTGGTTTCACTGCCTGTTCAAAATTTGCCTTATATGTTTTAATATTAACCTTGAAGGAAAAAGAGCGCTGGCTGGTTTCCTATGCATGTAACGAGGTCTGCAGCACGCGGGCTGTTTCCTGTAAAACAAGGCCTGTCTTTCTTATAGCTTTATTTTAAAATGCTGGCTTTCTCAAGCTTCCATGACATTAAAATATTTATAGATCCTTGTGTTATTTAGGCTCCCTATAACAGAAGTTCCTTGAGCCTTTCGGTGCTCACATAGCTAAGCAGGTGATTTTCTGGGCCTAGCTTCTATTACGCTGTTTACTTTCTCATTAGTGAAGAAATTTCAAACCCCTGGCAGTCTGATAGGAATCTTTGTTTGAGACTTTACATTCAGTACAATCCAAAGCAGTTGGTGTCACTTATGTTGGTTACTTGAGCAGTCTTTCGTGCTGCATTGCATGCATGGTTTTTCTCAATATATAACGGAAAAACACCCAAAAGAATGGCTTCTATAAAAAATAAATGATCTATGCCAACCGTGTTCACATAAGTCCATCTGCAGGTAAATATTAACCCCCTTCCCGCCAATCGCTGGCATGACCAGAAAATATCCAAATACCCATTTTTAGATGGGACTAGTCATGTGTAATCGGTTTAAGTGGGAGTAAACTCTCATGTATGATTTTTACCTATAGGTAATCCTATAAAAAGGCTTACCTATAGATACTGTAAATATCTCCTAAATGTGCACTGTTTAGGAGATATTCACTTTTGATGCAGCCGCTGACAACATCGCCGGCTCAGCCAGTCAGACAGCCAAAGCCCGCGACCCGTGAAAGAATTCCGGATGAAGAAGGAATCGCCTTCAGCGCTGACAGCGTGTCACTGGAGGGCTTTGTTTTCAGGTAAGTCTGGCATAATGTGCTAGTATGCGATGCATACTAGCACATTATGACTTAAACTGTTCGGTGCCCAATTTTGTTTTCCGTTGGATGTGGTTTACTACCGCTTTAAAGAGGGCACCAAATGTAAAATCCTTGCTACTTTTACTGTGTATACCAGCACTGACTGTTGTCTTTAACATTCTCTGCCTGCAGATAACTCTGCTTGGAAGTATTATTGAGTCCATTTAACATCCTGCCATTTCACTCAGCCCTGATGAAGGGGGATTGTGTGGCCCCCGAAACGCATTGGCTGTCTTTTGCTCTGCTTATTGTAACCAGTTGAACAATAGGAACTTTGGACTCCTAATGTCTCTTTGACCTATTACACTTGGATTTCTCAACTTGGGTGAATGTCCTCTCCTTGAGGATCCCCGTCCTTGTGATGAGCTGCCGAATACTGACCATTTGAACTCAATTTTTGATAACCTGTAAAAATCCACATTTAACACCCCTCTAGTACTACCTTTAGACATGGTCATGGTCACTCCAGTCCTGAGTCTTCTCTCTTCTTCCCTTTTCCTCCCTTTGCTACCTAAGTTGCTCATGGCTGCATACAATGCAGGGTTAATACCCCTGCATTGTGTGAAGGTTTTTCAAAAAGTTGCTGCACTTTTTTTTTATACGTTTCGCAGCCATCTTCACCACAGGGTGACATCTCTTATAATAAACTGCAACATCAACCGACTTGGCAGACAGGCTAGTTATATGACACTCTCAAACACAACCAATTACTACTCCTCCCATCCTCACCATTTCCAACTAAAATATAAAAGGCTACTGCAAGGGTATTTTTTGTTCCAGCCAGGAGTTCAGCTTCAACCCAGGACTTATTGTGTTAAACTATTCGTTTGAGGTCTGTAAGCTTGTTTTTTTTTTTTTTCATTCTTCACGATTTTGTTCTTCTTTGAAATGAAGGTTATCTAAAAAAAAAGTGTTATGTGCGTTATCGTGAATAAACAAACAGTATTTCAAAGAAAAATCTAAACTAAGACATTAGTTACATATTAAATACACACATCAATGGTTAATTAAAAAGAAAGTTTACCCTAGAAACAACATTATGAATTATCATGTTGTTTTACTCCTTATATATCTTGCATTAATTAGAAATTCATAGAAGAAGGAGAAATGCAAATTGTGTCCCAATGTCACAAGGTTACAAGGAAAGCTTCTGTGGAATGCTTAAATAAGGCAGAGCACAAAGCTTTAATCATTTCAACAAATGCCCCCCAAGAAAAACAGAGTAAACTGTAAACCAAACCAAAAAAGCGTACCAACAGATTAAACTATTGCTACGTTCTTTCAATTTTAAATGTTAAGAAAACTGAAGTAGATGTAAATCTAATTAAAAAATTTTGCAGTCATTAACAATATAATGTAATTCCAAAATCTTTAGCTTTCATTAAAATAATACCTGGTGATCATGCCATAAAGGTCCTTGTTTAGAATGTATTGTCTGTGCCTCCCAATAGCTTCTCTTGCATTGTCGCTGTCGCACAGGCTTCCAATAGAGGTTACAAGTGCTTGTTTTAACATATATTATGCAGACATGGTTCATTCTTGGAAGCATCAGGAAACTCACCCTGAGCAGTGGCGGCCCGTGATTGTAGGTGCATGGGTGCCGCCCCCCCTGACACCTCCACTGTCCTCCCAATCCATGCACTCGGCCCTTTTCAGGACGCCGGGTGCATTAATTACTATGGCGGGATAGGCAGGATGTTTGTATTTTGAAGCACCTGATTAGAGCCAGAGGGTCTATTAGGCTTCAAAATAGGGTGGGCTTGGGGTGCAGAACACTGCGTCTCGATCCCACCCTGTTGTGTGACGATAGCAAATTCATTTTCACTATGGTCACGCTACAGTTCCTCTCCGCCAATCAGGAGGCAGATCATGAGACCTGTTTCCCAATTGGCTAAAGTGCCAGGCGATTCTATTGGATGCCTAACGCTTTGGAAGAGGAGACACGCTGGAGCTGGAGGCACTGCTGAACACCACACCACACCACAACAGCCCGCACAGAACCAGTACGTGCCAGTGCTGCCGCTGCCTGCATGGAGGAGGAGGAGAGGAGAGCACACTGCTGTTGCCTGCATGGAGGAGCAGGAGAGAAGAGGACACCGCCACATTCTGCACTGAACCAGTACGTGCCGGACCTCCCAGGGGGGTGTGCTAGCAGCTGTCAGTGCTGCAAGCCCCCGGGTGCCCCTGATGCAAGGGGGGGATGCATCAGTGCTGCGCGGTGCCACAGCGGGGGAGGTGGTGGTTGTTTGCCACAGCCCCAAGAGAAAAGCCCACCAGCTGCCACTGACCCTGAGAAATGACATGGAGCCTTCACCAGACTGCATGCATGTATACAGAAAATAACTGCAAAGAGACTTCAGGTAATCAGCACTAAGATGCACCAAAGAATGGAAAAAAAGGAAATAACAAGTATTTTTTAAAAGAAAAACATAGCAGCAGTTTATGATACATAGACCAGAAAAACTTTTTAATTGTTCTGTTGTATTGTAAGACATTTTGCCTATCTTAAAGTGGTAGTAAACTCTGCAAATAATTGGTAGTGGTAGTAAACAAAAATTGTTGACAGGGTAGTCTTTTCTGTCATAAATGCTTCTGCCTGACTATTAGCTGTAATGTACACTGAGTTACGCATGTGCAGCTCAACGCGCGTTTATGGCGCCGCCCTGTGCCGTGGTGGTGTGATTCCTGTGCGCATATGAATGATGTCATCACAGCCCCACCATTTAAGCAGCGAATGGGTAAGGAAGATCAGGTGAAGGTGAAAGTGCATGTGACCAACAGGAGCGGGGACCGCTCACAGCTGAAGGGCCTTTTTTGGCAGATAAGCGGGGCTGCTGTTAGAAATCATGGGCCTGGTACAACCTTCCTGACGGAGCCCTTCCCAACCCCACCTACACTTCCCTACCCCCTAGGGTGCATTAAAACAGCAGCACTGACTTCATCCGCCTATGCCCTCAAAGTGAAAAAAGAAAATCCCTCTTCTGCTCCTACTGCCTGGGCCCCTCTGTTGATCTGATGGAGCCCAGGGAAATGCAATTAAAGCCCAGGTAAGCAAGTAGGAGTGAGAGTGTGATCTAGTAAAATCCATTCATTCATTTAGGCAGAATGGGCCCAATATAACAGGACCGATTGTACTGCCTTATCAGCGGCCCTTTGTGTAGGTCTGATATAAGGTGGTATACTGCTTTAACACTCCTATATCTACAACTAAAGCAGCTAACACCTAATATCAAAAAGTCTGTGCAATAATTACATAAAAAATGCAAAGCCTCTGATGAATGCCATAACCAGACATCCCAAGTCTCCTGCGAGCCACGGGAGTCTCATGCATTTGGCTGTGGGCTCCCGGACACCCGCAAGTGCAGGGCGATCTCTCGGCTGGTTCTGTGACTCAGCCACAGACAGACAGGAGCATCCCGAGTGGCCGAATGCAGGCATCCCAAGTCTCCCGCATTTCTGGAGCGGCTCCCGCACACCCGCAAGCGCCTCGCGATCTCCTCGGAATGATCGGTGCGGCGGGGAACAGCTGTGAACACCGATGTCCTTTGTATCGATTTTTGTCTGAGAGCTGCGGGAGGGAGAGAAGGAGAAGTGGCTGTCAACTAAAAATCTTTACATAGGAGATCAGTGTTAACAGCTGTCCCTCCCGCTCAGTTTATGAATGAACAGGAGCCTCTGTCATCTTTAGTGCTTTAGTGCAAAAAAAATATTAAAAAAATTATTGTAAAAAAATTGTGAAAAAATTCTAAAAAATGAAAAAGTGTAAAAAAATAAAATAAAACAACTACTGACACCACTGCCCTACCAACACTGTCCACTGCCCCAACCCCCTCCCCCCAAAAAGCATTGTGAAAAAAAAAAAAAAAAAAACAATTTAAATTGTAAAAAAATACATTATTAAAAATACAAAAACTATTGACGCCATCCACGGCCACATACCACCCACCCCCCACCCCCTTCCGCAGAAGCACTGTGAAAAAATATTGAAAAAGGGATTTAAAAAATATTTAGCCGCGGGCACGAAGCGCCACCTCCCTGAAATTAGTTTTTGCAGGTTGGTATGTCTGCATAACACATAAGGTTAACGACACATACCAGCAAGTGACATCATGTGATAGAGTGGGCTGATACAAGAAAGAAATACTAGCCCAGCTTTGCTATTTAAAACTGTCTTCTCCTGGTGGGAACGGTTTCCTCCGCCTGCCCCCCCTGCAGGGAGAAGACAATTGATGATTCCCCTAGCCCAGCTTTGCTATTTAAATCTGTCTTCTCCTGGTGTCAGCACTGTCTGTGTTGATGGGGGAATTGTGTGAATTTCTGTCCTGCAACCCGTGGCCTGTGGCCTGCCATGTATGGCCTGCCTAAGAGGCCTAGATGTCCTTATGTCAACATGGTCTGGAATCTGTCTGAATTATATTGTTCTTTGGTAATAGAAATAAACGGATCATGAAAACACAATTGCACAAATAATCTAAAGTGTGCTAATAAGAGTGGGTGTGCTGAACTCCGGGCGGAAGCTAAAAGACACCCTTGCAGTGGGGCTCCCTCCATGCTATAAGACCAGCTGTCATAGCCTCTTCTCTTGGGTGCTTTGATAGTTGCAGGCACTCTGGCATCCAGTAATTCTGTATTGTACATGAGGATGCCGAGGGACCACCTATAATCCAGAGCATCGGGGAGACTAATTGCGCACCAGTTGCTGGGGAGCGAGGGATTAAGTAAGTAAAAGTCTTTGTTACTGCTGCCCTTGGCATAAGCAAGCATTTAACCCTTGAAATGTGTGGGGAGCCCCACTGCCAGGGTGTTTTTTGTTTTCCTTTGAGCTTTAAAGTGGTTGCAAATCCCTTTTGAGTAGCTTCCTTGTTCTCAGTGGCAGTGATCTGCAGGCTCATTCAGCCACTTCAGTGTTATCACCTCAGTATACACATACTGAAACTGCTGAACTGGCCAACTTTCAGGTACGTGTGTACCACTGACTGTTTAACAGAACCCAGTCTAACAACTGGCTTATGTTGAACAGTCCTGTTGGAAAACCAACATTTGATTTGCGATTGCATCCAATGGCTGCAGCGCTCATCTGTGTATTCTGGCAGTGGGAGGAGTCTCTCCTGTCAAAATACAATAACTCATCAGGCGAGAGATCCTTGCATTAACATCAGTTGTGCTGATACAGGGATCTGTGAGTTTTTTCTTTCAACTCACTGGAAACGAGACATGCAAATACATTCTGTTTTATGAAGCCTCTGCTGTGTGTTGCGAGTAGTGAAAAACCTATTCCATCGGATTAAACTGTAGAGGAGATTATACTTGAGAGTTTGCAGTTTGTTCAGCTTTCTGTGGTAGTGCTACATTGTTTTTTTGAAGTTTAAATTTCTATATTGGCTCCCTGCATTTCATGAATTCCACACTCTTTATCTCTCTGTCTTTTATGTAATGTTTTGAGGAACTGCAACATGATTAAAAGGCAACAACGATATATTAAAAAATAAGCTCTTGATAACAATCTTAATAACGCTATATTAGCATATGAAAGAGGGGAAAAAGTGAAATTAAACAAAGTATTTTAGCTAATAAAAATATGCCTGGCCTGAGGGGACACACTTCACTGATTGTATTGAAATTGACAAGCATGCATTACATTTAATATGTCTCCAGTAAGCAGCAGGGTGCAATTAAATAAAGCAACAAAAATGGAGGGAGCCATTTGGTTTATTATGACTAAGGAAATATCCACGTCTCCAAGATTTATTTTGGATGGTTAAGAAAAAAAAGAGCAAATATGTTTCTTTCTTTTTTTTTTTTTTTCATATTAGAGAAAATATCCTTTCCTTGGTAAAGAAATGGTGAAAAGAATGTGACTAATGAAACTAACAACATCTGAAATGTGACACGTCTACAGTATATCCAGTATTCACACACCTTAGATATTTGACATACCAAAGAAAATATTCACAGTTAATTAGTTGTAATTTTCCCTTCAAGGAACAGTAAACTCTGTGAATGACTGTTTTATATGAAGGAATGTATTTCTTTGCGTAAATTATATTTTTATATACACATGCAATTTTGTTTCTGTATATGCACATGTGCATATGCAGTGCTGATTTTTTTTCTAGAAAATGAAATTGAGAGGTAATTTAACCATTGACAACTTTTTCTAGCTGACTTTTGTTCCAACTTAATCCTTGATACCGAACAACCAATAGCAGCTTATCAGCTGCTAAAGTGGCATTGAAACCGAATTATACATCGGTGGTGGGTGGCTTAGCAAAGCTTTGAGACAAAGCAGTTCTCAGCAACTCTATACAGCAAGCAGAGGGTGAGGGACGCTCCAGGCACATAGAAAATTCTTTGGGAAATAATCAAAGTACTTGCAGGAATCTTGTGGTGTCTGGTCCTAGATCTACTAAAGAACTGTGTACCATAAATAATTCTCATGTTTTCCTTTATTTTAGAACATTTTGTTTCCTAATGATGTTGTTAATCTTTTTTTTTTTTTTTTTGCATCTCAGTGCTGCTTCATTTACCCCTTTGTAGCCTGTAGATCTGGTATGAATTAAAGGGGGACCCAAAGCATTTTTTTTCAATGTGTGGGGTTCCACCCCAAATTCTATACCAGTGATGGTGAACCTTGGCACCAAAGAGATGTTTTGGAACTACATTTCCCATGATGTTCGATTACACTGCAGAGTGCATGAGCATCATGGGAAATGTAGTTGCAAAACATCTGGGGTGTCAAGGTTTGCCATCACTGTTCTATACAGGCTCTTTGGGCTGGATTCACTAAAACTGTTGCACTCAGAATCTGGTGCAGCTGTGCATGGTAGCCAATCAGCTTCTAACCTCAGCTTGTTCAATTAAACTTTGTAAACAATCCTCCGTTCACAAGGGCCAATTTGACATGTCAAATCGCATGCAAAATCTGAGTCTATTGCTGGCAACGGCACTGTCTAAATCGGTGCAAAGCCAGAAGCGAGACTGATTTTGCACACTTCAGCTTTAGTAAATAAACCCCTTTGGTCTAATATGTAAGCCCCATGCAAAAAAAAAAAAGCAAAGCTCCACACAAGACCCTATCAACCATTCAGGATGGCAGTCTGGGAAAAGGTTGGTTTTACTGTAGTAGGCTGTATACATCATACAGGCAGGTTAAGAGCATCATTCCAGGCAAGTTATTTAAAGGAATTTTGCATTTTTAACATGTCTCTTTAAGCATTAATAAACTTGCTTGTTCCCTGCCAAATAGTATTTTTAAAACGTATTTTTTTGCTGCTTTGGTGCACGTTCCCCAGAGCAGTGTTCCACTTTAAGGAGAGGATTATAGAATTTGCAGCAGGATTGATGGTTTTTCCTCAATGTTATTAGCTGACAGGGTCAAGAGTTGCCCATATATATGAAATTAAAGCTCAATACCAGCTGAAAAAAAGCAATTGTAATTTAATGCCTATGCACAGCTTTAGGGCTCTTTCACACGAGCGATCCGATCAATCTGCTGATCCTCGCTGAGCAGGCAGATGACAGGTCCGTCTCCGTTCACTGCGCAGAGACGGACCTGTCAGAGCCCTGCTCTCCTCTATGGGGAGATTGGATAAAAACATACCACTTGTCCATTTTGATCCGATCCAATCTCCCAGATGGAAGGAATATAGGGTCACCATCCGTCTGGATATCACGGACAGGATCAGATCGGATATTGGCGCATGTCAGTGGACATGTCACTGCTGACATCCGCTGCTCCATAGAGGTGAATGGCGTGTCCAATCAGGTCTGCTTGAAAAACTGACAGGCAGACCCGATCGGAAAGCCCATGTGAAAGGACCCTAAAGCCTCGTACACACGATCCAATTGTTGGCCAACAAAGCCTTAGACTTTTGTGCGAAGAGCGTGTGCCTGGATTTTGTCTTGAGCACCACCCTTTGGGCACCTTCTGCTAATATCGTGTTTGGAGAGCATTGATTCCGAGCATACGTGTTTGTATTTTGAACTTTTGTGTGATGGACTTGTGTACACACGATACGAAAATCTGACAACAGACCGTTGTCTGTCGAAAATTTACTAGCCTGCCATCCAACATTTGTTGGCGGAAAGTTGGCCAACAATTGTCTGATGGAGTGCACTAATGGTCGGATTTTAGGCAAACGGTCTGTCATCAGACGATGAAAATCCAATAGCGTGTACAAGGCTTTAGGCTTCGTATGCTCCTCTCAGCATGCATGCAACTAAAACTCCAGCCAAAATCTTTTTTTTTTTCTTTGAGTGTTGCAGGAAGTGGAGGAAGAGTTTTATTGCTGTCTATGCCCCCATTGAGAGTGTTTTATCATTACTTCCTGCCTCTGATCTTGTTACATAGTTACATAGTAGGTGAGGTTGAAAAAAGACACAAGTCCATCAAGTCCAACCTATGTGTGTGATTATGTGTCAGTATTACATTACATATCCCTGTATATTGCGGTCATTCAGGTGATTATCTAATAGTTTCTTGAAGCTATCAATGCTCCCCGCTGAGACCACTGCCTGTGGAAGGGAATTCCACATCCTTGCCGCTCTTACAGTAAAGAACCCTCTACGTAGTTTAAGGTTAAACCTATTTTCTTCTAATTGTAATGAGTGGCCACGAGTCTTATTAAACTCTCTTCTGCGAAAAAGTTTTATCCCTATTGTGGGGTCACCAGTACAGTATTTGTAAATTGAAATCATATCCCCTCTCAAGCGTCTCTTCTCCAGAGAGAATAAGTTCAGTGCTCGCAACCTTTCCTCATAACTAATATCCTCCAGACCCTTTATTAGCTTAGTTGCCATTCTTTGTACTCGCTCCATTTCCAGTACGTCCCTCCTGAGGACTGGTGCCCAGAACTGGACAGCATACTCCAGGTGCGGGCGGACCAGAGTCTTGTAGAGCGGGAGAATTATCGTTTTATCTCTGCAGTTGATCCCCCTTTTAATGCATGCCAATATTCTGTTTGCTTTATTAGTAGCAGCTTGGCATTGCATGCTATTGCTGAGCCTATCATCCACTAGGACCCCCAAGTCCTTTTCCATCCTAGATTCCCCCAGAGGTTCTCCCCCCAGTGTATAGATTGCATTCATATTTTTGCCACCCAAATGCATTATTTTACATTTTTCTACATTGAACCTCATTTGCCATGTAGTCGCCCACCCCATTAATTTGTTCAGGTCTTTTTGCAAGATTTCCACATCCTGCGGAGAAGTTATTGCCCTGCTTAGCTTAGTATCGTCTGCAAATACAGAGATTGAACTGTTTATCCCATCCTCCAGGTCGTTTATGAACAAATTAAATAGGATTGGTCCCAGCACAGAACCCTGGGGAACCCCACTACCCACCCCTGACCATTCTGAGTACTCCCCATTTATCACCACCCTCTGAACACGCCCTTGTAGCCAGTTTTCAATCCATGTACCCACCCTATGGTCCATGCCAACGCACCTTATTTTTTACAGTAAACGTTTATGGGGAACTGTGTCAAATGCTTTTGCAAAATCCAGATACACCACGTCTACGGGCCTTCCTTTATCTAGATGGCAACTCACCTCCTCATAGAAGGTTAATAGATTGGTTTGGCAAGAACGATTCTTCATGAATCCATGCTGATTACTGCTAATGATATCATTCTTATTACTAAAATAAACTTGTTGAGGACATCTGCTGTTTCTCGTCCAGTCACTTAATTTATTTATTACAGGTTCTTATATAGCTCCGTCAATTTATGCAGCACTGTATACCTATTTTACATTCACATCAGTCCCTGCCCTTAAGGAGCCTACAATCTAATACAATGTTTCTCAACCTTTTTTTCAGTCAAGGCACTCTTTAGAATTCTGTACAATCTCACCATGAGGTGCGTACAAGCACACGTACACTTTTTTGTGCTTTTCCGCACAATGCGTCTTTGAATGGGTTGCCCTATGCGCGTGAAACTACCAAAAAAGGTGCCAGCTCAAACGAATGGTACTAAGGTACCATGCATTTTAGCAGGAGTGAACACGTGCATTTAGCATGGGGGTGCTCTGAAGAGTTATTGGCACTCGCGTGTGTCTGCAAAAGGCAGCATGTTTTTGCGCAGTGTAGGAAAATTCTCAATTTCTCACTACTTCCTGCACCACACCTGATGTAAACAAGCCCTGAAATGTAGTATGTGAAGTAGAGATCTGTGGTAAGTATGTAGCGACAGCCAGTGAGCAGAATGTAGAGTCAGTCAGTGAGCAGTGAGAGTGATGAAGTCAGAGGAGAACGCCACAGACAGCCCCCGCTGACCTGTTCCTCTGTATCATCTGTGGAGGCAAGTGAGGGGAAACAGGTTTCTGGGTGGGCTCCCGCCGGCCGACTTAGCAATTGATGACATCATCGGTTGGCAAGATGCGGGCAGCAGCCTGCACAGCACAGAGATAAAAGATTTCAGGAGAGTTTAAAAAGCACAAGACTGGCACTGGCATACTAGGACCAATTTCGACAGGAGCCAATTAACCTACCAGCATGTCTTTGGAGTGTGGGTGAAAACCGGAGTACCCGGAGGAAACCCATGCAGGCACAGGGAGAACATGCAAACTCCAGGCAGGTAATGCCGTGGTTGGAATTCAAACCAATGACCCTAGTGCTGCTAGGTGGAAAGTCCAAAGTATCACTTGAACAGAAAGTAAGAAAACATCCACCTAGTGGAACTACAATAACCTGGCAGAGGTTTTAGCCCTTCCCTACCCAATACTAAATTTAAAAAACTCAACTTCAATACTAATGATTTATAATTAAACCTGTTAGGCTGACCACAAACAAGATGGATGAAGGAATTCCCCCGCTGGGACATTGTATTCTGACAACAGGATCCACCGCTGTTAAAATACACTAAGCAGCGGATGAAGCTGATTGGCTGCATCTACTGATCAAGGAAGGTTTTCCAACTTGTTCCTTCGACAGAACTTGATTAAACAAACGTCTGTCAAGCAGGGATAGGCAAAAACTGATCAAAATTCGTCAGGTCCCTGCTAAATTTGATGAATTTTGATCAGTATATTGCCAGTTTTAGGTAGGAGAAAAGGAGCTCTTCTAGATTATCTGTCCTATTAATCATGTGATGGGTTTTGTAAGATAGTTAAATTAGCCTCCAGACATTTCATCCTTTGAAGGCATGTATCCTGTTTCTCATTTGTGTTTATTGTCAACTAGTTAATTTTGTAAATTGAAAGCTAATGTGCTGCACAGGAGTCATGGTGCCAAATACAATTATGAATTCAGTCTCAGAGTATATTTGTGCGCAAATACCCAAAAACTCTGATCTCTGTTCCTCTTCCTGCGTAGACAGTGATAATCACCAGCAGAGACAGGAAGAGTTTGATCACAGCTGTGATGTGAAATGATTTTGTTGGGGAATGTTCAGAATGCAGTGTAGGAGACCTGTAATTTCTTTATAAAATAGATACATGGCTTCAAGTCCAAAATGTATTGTTTACCAGAAAAATAACTTTCTATATTCTACATGCACAATATGCTTTTATTTAGAAATATTTCTACATATGACATTAAGATTAAAGTAGAGCAACAGGTTTGCTATAAGCCCTCCATCTCCAGCTGTATACAGATCTGTCCTTCACTCCCCCACCTCTATGTTCAGTGTCTGTGGAGGTCTGAATTTAAGTGAACCTTTTGCTTTCCTAGCAGAGTACAGTCATTATAATTTTAAAGAAGAAACATCTCTGTATTTAAAGTAATAATCCTAGAAAACAATTAGACATCTCACTTGCCCAGCCAGATGCTATAGCTAAAGTATATCTAAATCACCAAAATCTCATATAGGGTTTAAAAAATGTTTCAAAAGTAATGTTCAATATTTTAATACCTGTGGTTTTCATTAAAATAATTCCTGGTAATACTTCCATGAAGGTCCTTGTTCAGGTATTCCTGCATTGTCACCTTGTCAAATCTAGCTCCAACTCTAGAACATAAACTCGAATAAATCACCAAATCTAACTCCATATCTTGTGAGACTAGCAGTCGGAGCCATAGAAAAAAAGGGGGGATTTTGGGGCTTTAAATGAGGCCCGATAGGTACCTCCATCCCTACATCAATTGCAAAAGAGGGAAATTGGGATTTTAAATGAAGCAGTTGGACTGCGGAGGTAAGGGTAAAAGTGTTTAATTCATAACAAATGTAATAAAGGAGTAATTCCATATATATACATGTAGGCACAAGGCATAAACATGATAATACAAGGGTATATAAATAAACACATAAATCAGAATAAATACGTAATAATCAATAGATGGTGTGTATAACAGCAATATGACCTGCGACTGCCGGAAGCGGCATGCCCGGCATCTATATTGGTATTCGCATGGTGTAAATACAAATGTACTAGATTCATATTGATAACATCATCAGGGCGTAGTGAATATTTCTGTAGCATCAAGTATAGCTCGACGCGTTTCGTGGGTGATTTCTCTCCACTCATCAGGAGCAGATGCGACAAATACCTGTAAAGTATACAAATGTAATAAATCACACTCTAAATAGAGAGGAATTGAAAAGTAATATTTGAAGTTGGCCAAGCACACTCACCAACCCCGGCAACAAATGCGACATGGGGCAAGCGGCACACGGTGGGCCAGAGACAAAGACCACACCACGGGAGCCGAGGCGGCGTGGTATACATAGATAGCATCGGGTGATGATGGAGTGCCTGGGTGTAGGGGATGTCTCCATGGGGCAAAAGTACTGATGTGCAAATCATCAAACAGAGATGTCTGTGAAAAACAAATGTGTGTATAATTTAGTATGGTAATATATTGGTATATAAATATACACCCAATTAGTCAGCATAAAGGTGATAGTATGGAGGAGTGATGGGTCAACAGTGTGACATATATATGTGTAATGAACTAACCTGTCTCTGAAAAATGACTGACAGTGATCTATTTGAGTGTAAGCATAGGGACTGGTGTATGGTGATAAAATAAAGATGAGTGAAAAAGTAAATTAAAAATTAATTAAAGTGAAATGAAAATGTGTAACCAGAACTGTGTGAATGGAGATGGTGGGAACCAAAGTAAGCCTAGACCTGAGGACACTTACCCAATTTCTGCTAACCATGCAACACCAAGCAACGACAGGAGTGTGCAGGGAGGAGGGGGAGGACCCACAAGGCGCATCGTGGCTCCCGTACTGTGGGAAAACCCCCAGCACCACCAACATGCCCAATGCCCCAAGGCGCAAAACCCTGCCAGAGCGGTGGGTGCGCATGATAGTGAAGAAATATAAAAGGTCACATATAAATGTAGGACCAATGCTGGAAATGCCATATATTGCTGTTATTAATACAAAAAAAAATTAAAACAAATTACATACACCGATATACATAGTATATTCCTGGCTATCCCAGATGTGCAGATCCCATACAGAGAGTGCAAACATCTGGGAATAGACCTCACACGTGGATAGCAGGGGAACACTGCTAGACCAACTATTCAATTGCTTCCATTCCTGTACGTCTGTAGAAAAAGAGGGGGGATTTTGGGACTTTAAATGCGGAGTCATAGGCACAATTTTGCAGGGCACTGCTTAGGTACAATTAACGTTTCTAGGTGTTGCCCCATAGCAGATCTTTTTGAGCGCAAGTCCACTTTAAGCCATTCACAGCTGACGACCGGGTGACTAATACTGTGTATTTAATGTTAGCTATATAAATTAATATTTGTGGCTATACATTTAGTGGATTCATCCTGTGCATGCAATAGTAGGGCACTCCTGCACAATTTCAATGCATTAAGTAAATGCCTAGTCAGCTATTATGAAATGGCTGCCATATCATTTTCGGGCCTTTTTAACAATAAAAGTGCCTCAGTGCCCAACATGGACCTGAGGCTACCTATCCAAAGGCTAATGGTCAGAATCACTGATTGTATACCTAACATCACATGTAATTATTTAAACCTTAGATAAAGGTTCAATATTTTTTTTCTGCCCATACAGTCCCTATATTTTCTAAAGCAGGGGTCTTCAAACTATGGCCCTCCAGTTGTTCAGGAACTACAATTCCCATCATGCCTAGTCATGTCTGTGAATGTCAGGGTTTTACAATGCCTCATGGGATGTGTAGTTCCAAAACAGCTGGAGGGCCATAGTTTGAGGATCCCTGTTCTAAAGTATTATTCTGGAAGGAAAAACAATATCATTACATAGCCACCCTCTCTCAAGATGAAGTGTCCTTGGTCTAAATCTAGTGGACAGCTAGGCTGTACTGAGTCTAAGCTCTGATAGTTACATGTGCTGTGTTTTTTGGGTTCCCCCTAATTTTAGAATACTGTTTGCTTTTGCCTTTTTTTAGAGTGTTCTTCAGGGGATTGCGTAAGGAGAAACAATGTTATGATTTGTAGATTTTTATTTCACTCTGGTGAAGGAGATATATAATTGGAATGACCTATTAAATGGGTCTTTGCCTTCTGGGCTCCTACCAGGAGAGGAGGTCCTTGTAGAAGAGACTTTGCCTCTAAGATCTGCTGCCTGGTGAAGGTGTTGCTCAAAGAAGGGCCCAAGCCTGGGCCTAAGGAAGATGTTGTGTTTTGGGGCCTGAAAGGATTTTTGCTGTTTTGCTGCAGGATACATATAGAGGGAGCGGAGCAACAAGATGTCTGTATCGAACATCTTAGGTGGAGCTTCTGTGCTGATGAGCGTGCTGGAGGGCTGGGTAGAACTTGCTGCCTGTGGACATTACAAGAAGTTCCCACTGCTCATCAAAGTATCTGTAGTTGATCCTAATAGGCCAGCTGTGAATTTTACTAGGTGATAAGTAGTAGTAGATAAGTCTACTACTAGAACTCTATTTTTGCCTGCTTTTTTGTGTATCCTGTGGCCTAACCCTCTTTCTTGGATTTATTATACTGAATAAACTTTTAAACATACGAAAGTGACCGGTGCCCATATTCCATTTACCCTACAAGAAATCAAGGCTCCCACCCTGAGAACTGAAATGCTAGACCAATGAGCATCCTGGGGGGTCCTCTTCAACTGCCCAGGGGTACAGAGGTGCTACACACATCTGTTTGTGTGGGGAGTCACAATAAAACCTAATATTCACATCTTACATATTCATAGATACATGCTTGAGCAAGTCTGAGAAATTATCAAATTACCTGATCATGATTGAGGTCTTATAGCTTGATCTTTAAGTGGAACTTTAAACTAGACATTTTTAACTTTGTATAACATAGGGAGCATCTGAATTCTCTCTCCAACTTTTATTTCTGTCGGTGTTCCTCTTCTGGGGGGGATTTCTCCCCCTTCCTGGCCTAGTGACTACACAAGATGTGAACAGAAACCTTCATTGTGGAGTCATAGACAAAAAAAGAAACTTAGTCAAAGTACTAACACTCAAGTCTTATTTTCTGGCCTGTACACTTAAGTCTTATTTTCTGGCTTGATTTGGGCTTTAAGGTATGGATAGATTGAGGTAATTGCTGGCTAATCTGGCTATTAATGGTTGGCTGATAGAATGTCACATCCTGCATTTTGGAGGCCCCTGAACCAGTTGACATTAGGTAGAGATTGAACTACTCAGGATTTCCAGCTAATAGCCAATATCCCTCCTGGATAACAATGGCACCAGACATATGTTCATATGGTGTAAACATGAATGCTCAGCTGATAAAAGCTTGTGAGTTAATGAAGTGATCATTCTTTAGAATAAGCCACTGGATCTGTGGGTTCCTTACAATGGTTGTAAACCTCAAGATCAATAAATACAAAAAACGTGCCAATTTAAATCCAAATTGCAGTACTTGTACCTTAATTTTTTGTCTCCTATACCTGTCACAGCCCTTAGAAATTCTACGATCCTTGGGCGTGTCTGCATGCTGGAGCTTGGGAGTCGTGACCTCACAGTACTCTCCTCCCATCTGTACACTCCTCTCAGCAATCACACTAGCATGGCTTAGCAGCTTTCCTCTGCCTCACTGGTGCTTTTGCTGATCTCCAGGCTAGCAGCAGAAAGCCCCATCAGCTGGCTACATCACCTCATGAATACCGACCAATTGGAGATCCATATGACTTCATATTGTCCAAATGCTCAGGCGTGGAGCAGCCAATCCTGGCTGAGCTGGTGGAGGTAGTGGGAGCAATCTGTGAGGAAATGCTGGGCTCACGCCCCCTTTTCTCATGCTCGAGCATGAGAGAATTATGTAGTCTGTCGGTAAAAGAGCGAGTGTGACGACACAAATTATTTTTTTTGTAGTGTTTTTAACACTGCGGGAAAGCATAGAGGATTTAAAATTGCCGGATGCTTCATTCTTAGCAAGACTTGGGGACAGATGGCTTCTGCTGCTTTACTGTACTAGGTAAACTGCCAATTATTTTTGATTTTTCAGATTTATAACCCCTTTTAAGTCTGTATGGCAGCTTAAATTTGTTGAAATAAATACATAGCCAAGCTTCAATGATTACTTGGTTTTCTAAGATTTAGTGTTCACTAGCAAGGCCTTAATCAAGGTTCTGTCATTGGACCTCTACTATTCTCGATCTATACGTTCCCCCCTGGGTCAGCTGATAGTCTCCCATGGCTTTCACTGCCATTTATATGCTGATGACACCCAAATCTATCTCTCTGCCCCTCAGTTCACCCCATCAATCTCCTCACACATCATTGATCTACTAACAGACATATCAGCCTGGATGTCAAACTACTTCCTCAAACTTAATCTATCTAAAACCGAGCTCATAATATTTCCTCCCCCACGTGCCCCCTCCCCTGACTTCTCTGTCAAGATCAATGGCACATCTATCAGTCTGTCCCCACATGCCAGGGTGCTAGGGGTAACCTTAGACTCTGAACTGTCCTTTCAGGCCCACATACAATCCCTGTCCAAATCATGCCACCATAGCCTCTGCAACATTTCCAGAATATGCCCCTTTTTAACTAATGACACCACCAAGCTTCTAGTTCACTCCCTGGTTATCTCTCGCCTTGACTACTGCAACTCCTTCCTCATTGGATTACCTTTACATAGACTATCCCCGCTTCAGTCCGTAATGAATGCCGCTGTAAGACTCATCCACTTTACCAACCATTCAGTGTCCTCCACCTCTCTCTGCCAATCCCTCCACTGGCTTCCACTCACCCAACAAATACAATTCAAAGTACTAACAATAATTTACAAAGCCATCCATAACTCTGCCCCCAGCTACATCACTAACCTAGTCCCAAAATACCAACCAAGCCGCTCTCTTTGTTCATCCCAAGACCTCCTGCTCTCTAGCTCCCTTGTCAGTTCCTCCCATGCTCGCTCCCAGGATTTCTCCAGAGCTTCAACCATCCTTTGGAACTCCCTACCCCAATCTGTCTGACTGTCCCCTAATCTATCCATCTTTCGGCAATCCCTGAAAACCCCAATCTGTCTGACTGTCCCCTAATCTATCCATCTTTCGGCAATCCCTGAAAACCCTTCTCTTCAAAGAAGCCTATCCTGCTTCTAACTAACACTGTTTTATTTCCTCCATCAGCTCATCCCCCCACAGCTATTACCTTTTGTATCAATTGACCCTTCCGTTTTAGATTGTAAGCTCTAACAAGCAGGGCCCTCTGATTCCTCTTGTACCAAATTGTAATGTAACTGTAATGTCTGCCCTCATGTTGTAAAGTGCTGCGAAAACTGTTGGCGCTATATAAAACCTGTATAATAATAATAATAATCAGGCAGTCACTCTTAACTATCGATAAGAATTACAGTAATATTTCACTGGACTGACTTCATTAAACTTAATTCTTATTGACTTCTGTGGGTATTTGCACTTGGCATATTAGCACTGCTGTTTGTACTACCTTATTACATAAGTCAAGTTATTTTAAAAGGGTGGCTTCTTTTTAGTTTGCCCTGATATTTGGTCAGGAAAGGGTGCTGGGTTTAAAATTTTATGCAATATGTGTCAAAGATTGCTAGTGGAAGCCGAGATCAGTAAACTTATTGTACAAAGACTCTACTATGTTTTGACTCACTAATCAGTCATAACAACTACGGTACAAGCAGAAACAGAATCCATTTATGCTCTTGATATAAATTGGTACATTATGAAATAAGACTTGTGTGGTTTTCTCCCACATTGGCTCAGTCCAGATATGCTGGCAGCAATTTGAAATAGTCCACTTGGGGACAGGAACAAGGCAAAACTGTGAGTTCTGTTTAGAGTCAAAAGCACATTGTCCAGCTTTTCTGATTAATTCCATTTGTGATTCATAACTGAATCATCTGGTCTGCTTTCAAAATTAATTTTTTTTTTTTTTACTGTTACTTTCAATTGAAGCATATAAATAGAAAATACTTGAATTTGGGATTGCTGTCCCTTGTTTATGTTTTGGACTGCATTAAATGCCTGACTTGTTTTGATGTATTCAATGCTGCAAACAGCTTGTGTACTTTTATTCATTCTTTGCATTCTGTAGTCAGTACACATGTGGTTATCACAACAGACTCACGTACACATTGAACTAAATGAATGCTCTCCATGTTTTGCTGAAATAGAAGTATTATGTATGGATATAATGAAATTGGGCATTTCTCAATGAATGATAAAAAGAATACAGTTCTATTCAATTAAGCGGTACTAAGTAGTTCCGAGCAGACCATTGTGCTCCAAATAACACATTGAATAATACCTCGCCCACCACTGCTACAGCACAGAATTTGTATTTCAAGTCTTCACTGTAGCCACATTTCTAATATCATGTCTGCAACTCTGTACAGTTTTATATTTGCTTGTGGTCTTACAATAATTGACCACTGAACGTGAAAGGAACATTTTGGAAAACTAGGGTTGTAGGCATCACCCTTCACTGGGTATGTTGGAATAATCACCTGTTCTTAAAATCAATAAATCAGCTTTTCTTTATTTGGTAATTATGGGGTGTGACTTGCATATGGAATGTGTAGTGGATAGTTTGCTTCTAGATTTTAAGCTTAATTAATTGTTTCAACCTATTTCCCACCATTAAGGGTAATTTGCTGGTATCAAGAGATTTATTATGTACATTTGAGATAACTTGCTCTAGGGTGATCATAAGAAAAATCCCAAAGTGCAACATTTTTTAAGCACATACAGTATGTGATTATGTCATCAAGGCAGCTGTGCTCATGGCATCCTCTCATGGTACAAATTTGATCAGCATACTGCAAAACTATCCTCACAATTCAAATCAGAGTGCTGGACACCCTCAGTCATGTTACCTTGGATGGTGCAGATATGTTTTATAGTGTGTGGGAACCAGCTTCAAAAGATAGTGCATTAAGGACATAGCCACTTACCTAAATCTTTTTTAGGGCTTTTCTTGCCCACTTTAAAAAAAAAATTTCAAAGACTCACATGATTTCCCTCTTAGGGTCCTTTCACACTGGGGCGGTTTGCAGGCGCTATTGCGCTAATAATAGCGCCTGCAAACCGACCCGAAACAGCCGCTGCCTTAATTCCAGTGTGAAAGCCCCGAGGGCTTTCACTCTGGAGCGATACGCTGACAGGACAGTAAAAAAAGTCCTGCCAGCAGCATCTTCGGAGCGGTGAAGGAGCGGAGTGTATACCGCTCCTTTACCGCTCCTGCCCTTTGAAATCAATGGGACGGCGCGGCTATACTGCCGGCAAAGCGCCTCTGCAGAGGCGCTTTGCGGTGGTTTTAACCCTTTCTCGGCCGCTAGCAGGGGGTAAAACCGCCCCCGCTAGCGGCCGCATACCGAAGCGGCGCTTTACCGCCGACAACGCCCCCGCCCCAGTGTGAAAGGGCTCTTAAGGATTTTCCAGTATTTCTGTGACACAAAATTAAATGCACATAAGTCTCCTGGCTTTTACTTGCAGCCATCCTGCTCTGGCTTTAAGTCTCAGGCCCTTGTCTGTCTCCTCCAGACAGAAAACTCAATGCATGAACCTAACAGCTCCCTGCTGTAGTGGCTACCACCTGCCTCTTAGGTGGAATCCTTCTAACTCCTGGTCAGAGACCTCCTCTGTCTGCTGGGTGATGGAGCCCAGAACCCTAGTCTTGTCTTTAATAAAAACACGGTACACACCTGCACTGTTAGTCCTGGTCCCAATATTGGAGACTTCATCCCTCCCAAGTCTCTAAAAAGTCTCCAGACTCCAGGTCCTAAACCTGGTTTTTCTGACTGCTGAGGAAACCGAAAAAACAGTTTCCTCTCAATGAAACACCCTGAAGCCCCACCTGTGTGGATGATAACCATGGGTGGCACAAAACTCTTTCCATGCCATGGCAGGGCACAGCACTGTCCAAGTGCTATATATACAGTGGGGACGGAAAGTATTCAGACCCCCTTAAATTTTTCACTCTTTGTTATATTGCAGCCATTTGCTAAAATCATTTAAGTTCATTTTTTTCCTCATTAATGTACACACAGCACCCCATATTGACAGAAAAACACAGAATTGTTGACATTTTTGCAGATTTATTAAAAAAGAAAAACTGAAATATCACATGTACAATAGACCATGATACACACATAGACATTGTGCAACAATAAAACATTAAAAGGCATAAAAACACAATCGTTGTCAGCTGACATTGTTAGCGAGAATTATAGTGGTTCTAAAGTCAGAAGTTTTTTTTTATCTTAATGCATTCTCTACATTAAGATAAAAAACCTTCTGTGTGCAGCAGCCCCCTAATACTTACCTGAGCCCTCTCTCTATCCAGCTATGTTGTACTAGAGTCTCGGCTTTCCGGGACTCTCCCTCATTGACTGAGACAGCAGTGGGGTGTTATTGGTTCCCACTGCTGTCAGACAAAGTCAGTGAGCCAATGAGAAGATAAAGGGGGCGGAGCTGAGCTGTGGCTCTGTGTCTAAATTGGGGCACTCGGCAGGAGGAAAGGGCCAGTGAGGGTCCCGAGAAGAGGAGAATCTGGGCTGTTCTGTGCAAAACCACTGCGTAGAACAGGTAAGTATAACATATTTGTTATTTTTAACTGAAAGAAAGCAAGACTTCAGTATTACTTTAAGACTGAGTTTCTCCAGGAGTCCCACACATTATTAAAGTATTACTAAAGGCTTCAATTTTAACATGTTATACTTACCTTCTCTATGCAATGGCATTGCACAGAGCATCCTCGATCCTCCTCATCTTGGGTCCCCGGACGGAGCTCCTGGCTCCTCCTCCCCCGCCTTGCTATGGGGGCACTTGTGTGTGCTCGCTCCCAAGCCTTACTCTGTATGTTCATAAGACAAAAAAAACAGGGCTCAGCACTGCTCACTGGTCCCTCCTCACTGCCTGTGATTGACAGCAGTGGGAGCCAATGGCTGTGTCTCAGCCAATGAGGAGGCAGAGAGCCAGGGCAGCAGCAGCTCTTGTGCACATCGCTGGATCAGGAAAGGGCTTAGGCATGTATTTAGGGGGCTGCAGGGAAAGCAGCATACTGAAAGTTTTTATATATTAAATTATTTGGTTACCCAAAATGATTCGTCGGTGTAGAGTGGGTGGTGGTGGGGGGGGGGGGGAGTTAAGTGCATTCACCTTAAAGCAATCATCTTTTGGGCCATAAATAGTTTCCCTATTTGTATTAGTATTTGTATTAAGTATACCCATAATTCCCACATCTAAAATACCAAAGAGAAAAGTCAGGGGTAAAAAGTAGGGGCAAAGCAATTAATGTTAAACATATCTGTCAGCCAAGACCAACAATGAGATAACAAACCCATTTTATGCAGTTTCGTCAGTGTTAGATATGTTTGGTGAAAGATATACTGTATTGTTGGATGAGTATATTAATAACTGCTGGAGCTATTCAGATATCATCCTCATCTTCAGCTGTCAGAGATGGCATTAGTTTTTAGCACCAGTGGAGGTGCGTCCATAGAGGGCGCAGGAGCGCCGCCCCCTCTCTCCTGCACCTGTCAATCTCAAATAGATAGATTCATGCACCGGACATCTGAATTACAGAGGTGGGGGTGTATTTGGAAGTGCCTGATTAGAGCCGTTGGCTCTAATAGGCGTCCTGATTAGAGCCGTGGGCTCTAATAGGCTTCCAAATTGGTAAACAGTGGGTGCACTGCTGTGCGTTCGCTGCTTACATAGTGCTGTGTTAGGGAAGCAAATTGCTTCCCTAACACAGACCCGCCTCTCAGCCAGTCAGGTGCACCGGGTTTGATTGGCTGAAGCGACAGGCGCGGAAGAAGGACTGGAGAAGACATCGAGGACTCGGAGGGAGCGCGGAGGACAGCGCTGACCGGAGACAGGTAAGTGCCGGGCGGGGGGGGGGCGCACTGGCAGCAATTGATGGGGCAAACTGGTGTCAATTGATGGGGCAAACTGGTGTCAATTGATAGGGCAAACTGGTGGCAATTGATGGGGCAAACTGGTGGCAATTGATGGTTACAGTAGCTGTGTTTGGTGGCACAGTGGCGGCAATTTATGGGTGCAGTGGCTGTGTTTGATGGGCACAGTGTCTGCGCTTGATGGGCACGGTGTCTGCGCTTGATGGGCACAGTGTCTGCGCTTGATGGGCACAGTGTCTGCGCTTGATGGGCACGGTGTCTGCGCTTGATGGGCACAATGTCTGCGCTTGATGGGCACAGTGACTGCGTTTGAGGGCACCGTAGTAGCGTTTATAGGGCACAGTGGTGGCAATTTATGGGTACAGTGACTGCATTTGATGGCACAGTGTCTTCATTTGATGGCACAGTGGTTGCGTTTGATGGGCACAGTGGCGGCAATTGATGGGCACACTAGCTGCGTTTGATGGGCACAGTGAGGCTGCAATTGATGTTTTGTTTTTGTTTTTTCAGTTTGTTTGCACCCCCTTAAAAATTTTGAGCACCAGCCGCCACTGTTTAGCACCCGTGGACATTTGCCTAGTTTGGTGTGAAGCAATATAGAGTACAAGACAGCCTCTTAGTCCCTTAAAATGTAATAATCCTGGTCAGGGGTTAATGGGTAATTTGAATGTCTAAATCTTGTATCACAGTTTTTTAATAGGATATATTTTAAACACTCATAATTGTTACTATAAATCTTATCTTTTGCTGACCATGTAATAGAAATGGAATGAGAATAATGTGAGAACAGCAAGTCTTGTATACGTAAAAAGGGATTATACTGTACAGCTTGCAGTTTTTATCTTTGAAAAGAAGAGGACTTTTTAGCAGACATTTTAACTTATTTATTGCCCATATAATACTACATATTCTTTATTTTATACATTTATAAGACGTTTAATGCTTATTGTGGTTTTCAGTACTGCTGTCTTGCGAATCAAACAAAAATATGTTTTTGGTACAAAAAGTACCTGATAGCAGCAAGGCTGATAGTATGGTAATAATATCCCCATGTATTTAATGAAATTTGATGGCTACAAACATGACACTCTATAATCAGGTTTTACCAACATCTTACCCATGACGTCCTTTTTTATTAAGCAAGTTATGGACACATTCCTGCCCCCTCTGCCTGTGTCATAAGTGCTTTCAAATGTCTAGCATTTCCCGGACATCCTTTGGATGCTCCAGCTCTTATAATAAATTACATATGGAAAAAGGTCTTCTTAACAACAGACTATTCTGATATTGACAACTGATTTACTGGTGCACAGTGCTGTTCACACGGTGAACTCTTCTTCCTTTCTTGAAAAATGCCATGTGGACATTGCATTATAACTGTTTACTGACCCAGTACTAATTTAAGGTTGTTGAACAGATCTCCAGACTGACGCATTGTTAGTTTGTTGTCTTCAAGAGTCTTTTCTATGGTCTAAAGAGTGTTTATTTAGAAACACTTGCACTTGGCACAATCCATTGTCCCTTTCTTCGATTTGTAGATCTTGGAAATAATGTAATCATAATAAAGGCACAATGAAATATTGGCTAATCGGTCTGATAAGGTAATAATTTAAACATTTTAAAAGAAAAGTATTATAAGTATTTATTTATAAGTATTTTCATTGTGATCTGTTTTAGCAAAGATTCATGTTCCCAACCATTTGGTGACTACTGTCCCTTTGTGCCTTGCTTCTGCTTGGCCTTTTTTGACAGTGCTCAGACCATACGCCGCACACTGCATCAAATTGGTCTGCATGGCTGTCGTCCCAAAAGGAAGATGATACACAAGAAAGCCCGTAAACAGTTTTCTGAAGACAAGCAGACTAAGGACATAGATTACTGGAACCATGTCCTGTGGTCTGATGAGACCAAGATAAACGTATTTGGTTCAGATGGTGTCAAGCGTGTGTAGCGGCAACCAGGTGAGGAGTACAAAGACAAGTGTGTCTTGCCTACAGTCAAGCATGGTGGTGGGAATGTCATGGTCTCGGGCTGCATGAGTGCTTCCGGCACTGGGGAGCTACAGTTCATTGAGGGAACCATGAATTCCAACATGTACTTGGACATACTGAAGCAGAGCATGAGAGTATTCCAACATAACAACCCCAAACACACCTCCAGGACGACCACTGCCTTGCAAAACAAGCTGAGGGTAAAGGTGATGGATTGGCCAAGCATGTCTCCAGAGCTAATCCCTTTTGAGCATCCATGGGGCATCCTCAAACAGAAGGTGGAGGAGCGCAAGGTCTCTAACATCCACCAGCTCCGTGATGTCATCATGGAGGAGTGGAAGAGGACTCCAGTGGCAACCTGTGAAGCTCTGGTAAACTCCATGCCCAAGAGGGTTAAGGCAGTGCTGGAAAATAATGGTGGCCACACAAAATTGACACTTTGGGCCCAATTTGGACATTTTCACTTAGGGGTGTCAACGGTTTAGACATTAATGGCTGTGCGTTGAGTTATTTTGAGGGGACAGCAAATTTACAATGTTATACAAGCTGTACACTTACTACTTTACATTGTAGCAAAGTGTAATTTCTTCAGTGTTGTCACATGAAAAGATGGAATAAAATATTTACACAAATGTGAGGGGTGTACTCACTTTTGTGAGATACTGTATATATACACACATATACAGAGAGAGAGAGACTGTATATATACTGTATATAAAACTGGGTCCTAGCTTTCTCTCAACAAACGACATTGTCCCCCAGGAGCAGGTTTGTATTATAGAGATTTCTAGATTTTTACTAATGAACTGCGCAAGAATTTGGCAAAGTATTTCACTGGTGTGGGCTAATATGTATAATGTGCATAGTTTCCACTTTACATGAAGTCTGGCCCCAACATTCCTAAATTAAATGGCCCAAGTTACTAAATAGTTACATGAGGCAAAACAGATTACAGGAAAAATATAGCAAATATTGTAAACGCTGAATGAAAGAGCGCTATGTAATTTTTACAGATATATGATAACAGTTCCACACTTTCAGAAAATACATAATATATGTTTCCTTTGGTGAATCATAAAATATATCTTTTAACTAAAAAGAGTTATCCTTATATGCCTTTTTTCCAAATTTAAACTGTCTCTGCTCTTGCCTTTTGTGAACATTACCTACGTGTTATAACAATAGACTGTTCATTCACTAACCTTTATTCAGGCATGGACATACCATAAGTAGTGGTGATATTGCTGGGACTCCAAAGTAAGATCTAACCTTGAGACTCTCATTTTGCTATTGTTATTTCACCTACTGACAATTCTGCTCCTCGTCCAACCTCTTATTTGAACAGGAACATGTTGCCACCACTTTAAAATAAATTCCAGGCATGGTATATTTTACATAGTCGCATTGGCCCAGCTTCGACCAATGTGACCTATAGTTGTTCCTAATCCATTATATTCTCTGATCATTCTATGATCATTGAAAGATCCCTGCACTCCACACCCTGCACAACAGTCTCTAACAAGAGAGCTTTTTATAAGCACTGTGAAAATTTTTTGTGGCTAAAAAAGAATTCTGGATATGGTATATTCTTACATAGTTACATTGGTCCATCTTGGACCAATGTAGCTATGTACAGTATATACCATACCTGGTCAATGTCCCTGGAAGCTGGAAAATACTGCAGTAGCTTGCTTTTGAGTCCCATGCTAAGTGGGCGGCCTGATGCATTGTGAATACCAGAGGTCAGGTACCATACAGAGGATGCTTCCCAGATTTTGAATTAATACAAAGTGTTCTATGATTGGACAAAGGGGAGAGTGTGACATCACTACTCTGCCTCATCACCTTTTGCAAAGCATTCTCTGAATGGTCCATGTACTGAGCAACCAATCTAGCTGGCAGTAACCACCCCCCCCCCACTGTAAGGGTTACATTTTCATTATGTCAAATGGTTACGGGAACAGACAGGTTGACTTAACCTGTTTTCCACTCTGGTCGGCTCCACCTCTGCCCTCATCTCTCGTCGGTGTCATCATGTATATATTAACCCTGTTTTGTATGTGGTGGATGGAAGCGAGTGACCAGGGTGGAACACTAGAAAGGAGGCTGCAGGGGACAAGTCGCACAGCCGGAGGCACCCTGCTGAAGTGCAGATCAAGGTAATATTTTGCCTTATTCTGACACCCCTGGGGGAAAGGGATGGCTGCAAGGGTACATTATTTTAATTTTCTGGAGTTTCATATTTTCTTCTATGATGTTTTGGATTATGCTGATTTTGGAGACACTCATAATGCCCTTCAAACCTCTAATTAATTAATTAATTTGCTCAGATCTTTTGCAAGGTTTTAACTTCTCCACAGGATGTGGAAACCTTGCAAAAAGATCTGAACAAATTAATGTGGTGGGCAACTACATGGCAGATGAGGTTCAATGTAGAAAAATGTAAAATAATGCATTTGGGTGGCAAAATATGCATGCAATCTATACACTGGGGGGAGAACCTCTGGGGGAATCTAGGATGGAAAAGGACCTGGGGGTCCTAGTAGATGATAGGCTCAGCAATGGCATGCAATGCCAATCTGCTGCTAACAAAGCAAACAGAATATTGGCATGCATTAAAAAGGGGATCAACTCCAGAGATAAAACGATAATTCTCCCACTCTACAAGACTCTGGTCCGGCCGCACCTAGAGTATGCTGTCCAGTTCTGGGCACCAGTCCTCAGGAAGGATGTACTGGAAATGGACGAGTACAAAGAAGGGCAACAAAGCTAATAAAGGGTCTGGAGGATCTTAGTTATGAGGAAAGGTTGTGAGCACTGAACTTCTCTCTGGAGAAGAGACGCTTGAGAGGGGATATGATTTCAATATACAAATACCGTACTGGTGACCCCACAATAGGAATAAAACTTTTTTGCAGAAGAGAGTTTAACAAGACTCATGGCCACTCATTAAAATTAGAAGAAAAGAGGTTTAACCTTAAACTACGTAGAGGGTTCTTTACTGTAAGAGTGGCAAGGATGTGGAATTCCCTTCCACAGGCGGTGGTCTCAGCGGGGAGCATCGATAGTTTCAAGAATCTATTAGATAAGCACCTAAATGAACGCAACATACAGGGATATACAATGTAATACTGACATATAATCACACATAGGTTGGACTTGATAGACTTGTCTTTTTTTAACCTCGCCTACTATGTAACTATGTAATGCCGCGTACACACGATCGGAAATGCAAAACTCTGATGAGAGCTTTTTGTCGGAAAATGCGACCGTGTGTATACTCCATCGGTCTTTTTCTGGCGGAATTCCAGCCAGCAAAAGATTGAGAGCATGTTCTCTATTTTTTGGTCGGGAAAAGTTCCTATTTGAAAATGCGTTCGTCTGTATGCAATTCGGACGTGCAAAAAATCACTCATGCTCGGAAACAATTCAACACATGCTCGGAAGCATTGAACTTCATTTTCTCGGCTTGCCGTAGTGTTGTATGTCACCGCGTTCTTGACGGTCGAACGTTCAGAGAACTTTTGTGTGACCGTGTGTATGCAAGGCAAGCTTGAGCGGAATTCCGTTGGAAAAACCGTCCAAGTTTTTTCTGATGGAAATTCTGATCGTGTGTACGTGGCATAACAGTAGATAATTCAAACACAGATTGTATAGGGAAGGTCCTGAAAGAACAATGGGAGGGGTTATTATAGCAGGAATTAGGCCTGTTTAACTACACAGTAGAAGACAGAATGTAATAAAAGATATCTTTTCTAGGTCACAAACCTGAATCAAATTTAATCCGTGCTTGAAATGAACAGTTAGTATCTGAAACGGAATATCCTGGGGCGGGGTTTGAAAATGGCAGATTAGGGAGGAACGCGCGCTCGTAAAGCTCCGACCTTCTACCCGACCACCCAGCTATTGATGCAGCCTTCATAGCCCATAAACTACGTAAAACCAGCTACTGAAGCAGCGCTTACCTGGGGGATGAAGAAGAAGGAGAAAGCGCTACAGAATTAGGGGGCACAGCCGGAGATAGAGCACTTCTTCCCCCGCACAAGAGCCGCAGTGTCTAGGAGACAGACAACGGAGTCACGTGATACGGCAGCAGGCGGGGAGAGACACAACAAGCAGGTATACGAGCAGACCATCAAGGAGACTGGTGAGACGCTGGAGCGGGCTCTGCCTATCCCACTAGCTCAATTGGGTATGGATCAGGGAACACAGAGTGAGATTGTAGGGGGGATTACTTGATCCCCCAGGAGCTCCAAGGAAAGACTCTTCTGCCCCCCCAGAGATCTGCACTATTTCAGGCACTACCCACTCGAGCAGATATGGAGACTATGGTGACACGCTTTGAAGAAACGCTCCGGCAGGAGATAAAGCTGGTTCAAACAGAGGTAAAGCACCTATCTGACAGACTGAAGTGTGAGGAGGATTCAGTGGTTTCCCTAGAAAAGCATGTCCAACATCTGGAACAGGTACAAAATATACAAATCTCCCATGTTTCTAGTATGCAGTTACAGCTGGAGGAACTTGAGGATCGTAGCCGCCGCCAGAATTTGCGGTTCAGGGGGATCCCTGAAGGCATAGGATGGGATGCACTGCAGACTACGGTCCTAAAAATATGTCAAAAATTAGCTTTACGTGCCCCAACCCCGCCCCCAGGATTTTGAATTTGAGAGAGTCCATAGAGTCTCGGGCCCCCCTTCAGTAAATGTGAACAGACCAAGGGATGTCATATGCCGCTTCCATCGCTTTGCGCATAAAGAGCTAATTAGCCGTAAGGCATGGGAAGCAGGAAACATAGAGCAAGATGGAGATATTGTGAAAGTACTACCGGATCTATCACGAGCCACCCTGCAGGGAAGGGCAATGTTGCGCCCACTCTTAGATAAAATTAGATAAATTACTGGGGGGGTCATACCGGTGGGGTTACCCAATTTCGCTGACTATAAAGAAAAACTCTGACTTTCATCTTGCGGCACCTGGCAGAGCTCCCAGATTTATTTTCCTTCCTAGGGGTGGAGGCCTTTGAGACCCCGAACTGGCTGCAACCAATAATAGGACACCTGAGAAATAAGGACTCATTAGGGGGAAGAGGACCTAAAGCCCTAGAGGGGGATAGGGAAGCAAGATAGCACCCCCCTAAATCATAGAGAAGATAGAGGGCGAGATACCCCTCCCTCGAATGGATTTTCTTCATCTCTTTTTTTTTTGTGTGTTTTTGTTATTTTATCCCCCCTCTCTCTCTTTGGGAATGAGTAGGCGCCCCCAGAGGAATAGAGGTGACAGTTTATAACCACCAGGGATGGACGGGATGACTCTGGACTTTTTCTCCCCCCCAGCCTTGTATGGGGGGTTCCCCTCCTTTTTTTTTGTTTTTTTTTGTTTTTGTCTTTTTTCTCTCACAGTTGCTGTGATGATATTTGTTTTTTTGAGCACTAAAAGGATAGGAAGGAGGGAAGAGAGAGGGAAGGAGGAGGAAGGAAGGGGAAAAGAAAGGAAAAGGGGGAAAAAAAAGGAAAATGTATAGAAAGAATAATAATGAATTTGGTATTTTGCACTCTGGGTTTGATTCACAATCAGAAGGATACACACGTATTGGTGCCTCAAGTTGAAAGGGCACCCATGAAAAGGCACTTTTTATTTTTTTTATTTTTTTTTTGTGGGGGGGAGGATCCAGAGTATGAGATTATTTAGTTTAGATTATTAAGTTACATAATGTAGATGTACCTGGAGTGATGAAGGGTGATTGGGGGAGGTGGAGGGGAGGGGAGAGAAAACGACGGCATGATAAGATAATAAATAATAAATTACTGAAACCACAGAAGAAAATAGGTTTCCAGGGGTCCTTTTCCCTTCTGTTTTTCCTTTTTTTTTCTTTTATATATAATCCCCTAAACCATTAAAGCATGTGGGGTGTTCATATTTAATGCATATTTTGGCACAAGTGAGACATTCACATATGAATGGATGGCTTTTCAAGGGGTAAGAGAAGGAGAAAATAGCTTATCTAAATAGAACACAGACACAATGGGGGATTATGGACAGCAAGATGGGGTGGTGGATTGGGGATTGTGGAAAGGAGGCGAGGGGAGAGGTAACTTGGAAGGGATGGGGGAGGAGGGAGGGGGAAAATAGTAACAATATTAAAAAAAAAGAAAAAGGGGAAGGGAAAGGGAAAAAAAAGGGAAAAATGAGATGATCTGTGTGTGTGTGTGTGTGTGTGGGGGGGGGTGGGGGTGGAGGGAAGGTGGGCTTATCATTTTACACTATTTTTAGTTAAGCACATACACATGCTGAGCAGGATGTAGAAGAAGCCAGGTAGAGGAGATAGAGACTTTAACAAGGAAATAAAAGCTCAGAATCAAATATCAAAGTCTAGAGGGGCATCCATTTTGATTTCCAACCGGATACCCTGGTCTCTTATGGATAAACGGGTGGATGTAAATGTACGCTTCTTATTCTTGAAGGGACATATTGGGGGTGTGAAGGTTACGCTGGCCACTGTGTATGTACCGAATATGCACCAAGATGCTTTTATAAGTAAAACCTTGACTAAATTAGCAGAATTTGCACAACATCTGAGGAGACAAATGACCAATCTCCTCTGATATAAAGCGAAAGCAGCAATACAGTCAGGTAAGAAAGTAATGTATGAACTGGGAGATAAATGTAGGGGAAAATGATCCTGGGCGGGGATTTCAATACACCATTGGACCCTAGTGTAGATACATCATCAGGGGTCTCTTCCATTCCAGGTGGCACCAGGAGGAGTATTGTGCGTTGCAGGAGATGCAGTTAGTGGATACATGGTGGGAGAGCCACAGGCAGGAGAGAGAGATGTTTTTTTCCAACCCGCATAAACTGTACTCCCACATAGATCTTTTCCTGGTGCCACACTATTTATTAGCCTTGGTATGTGAAGTGTCTTTAGGAAACATAACATGGTCAGATCATGTGCCCGTGATGGTCCAGATCTCCCTGTCAGGCTCGGCTCCCTCCCCGGAGTGGCGTCTGAATGAAAGTTTGCTGCAGATCTCCGAGGTCCGAGAAGATGTAGCAAAAGAATTGGAAGCATATATTAGGACAAATGACACCCTGGGGAGTGACCCGAGCATGATATGGGAGGCACATAAGGTAGTAATGAGAGGTGTGTTAATCAAACATGGTTCCCGACTAAAGAAAACACGTGAGGCGCAGATAGTAAAACTGGCAGAAGAAATTCAGATCTTGGAGTCACAACATAAGAAATCAAAGACATCGCTTTTAGGGAAGGAGCTGGCACATCTGAGGAGACAAATGACCAATCTCCTCTGATATAAAGCGAAAGCAGCAATACAGTCAGGTAAGAAAGTAATGTATGAACTGGGAGATAAATGTAGTAAAGTGTTGGCAGGGAAGCTTAAAGAGAAGGGAAGGACAGCATATGTACCCCATATAAAGGGTGAGAATGAACAGTTGATCTCTCTACCTAAAGACATAGTTAAGAGATTTAGAGAGTATTATTCTTTGCTCTATAATCTGACATCAACACCCGCGCCTAGGAGCGCTATGGAGGAATATCTCTCCTCAGCACGTCTCCTTCGGTTGTCATCTCCAGACCGTAATAGCTTGGAAGCCCCCATATCGATTGAGGAATTAAGTGCAGTGTTAAAAACATTCAAACGTGGGAAGGCACCAGGCCCAGATGGATTTACAATCCAAACTATAAAAACTTTTTTCCCATTATTAGGCAGATATATGACAAAGGCATTCAATGAGATTGGGCGGTCGGCCGCTCTCCCTCCGGATGCACCTATGGCGCACATATCGGTAATTCCGAAGGAAGGAAAAGACCCTGTGGAGTGTGGGAGCTACCGCCCAATCTCATTGTTGAATGTAGACTTAAAGCTCTTCACCAAACTGCTTGCCTTGCGTCTTCAACCGTTATTGAACCAGTTGGTACATTTGGACCAGGTTGTGTTTATCCCCACACGTGAAGCGAGGAATAACACCATTAAGGTACTCAACCTGGTCCATTATGCTAATAAGATAAAAATCCCCTCCATCTTTCTGAGTACCGACGCAGAAAAAGCGTTTGATAGGGTGAGTTGGTATTTCATGTTCGAGGTGCTGAGGCATATGGGGCTGGGAGAGCATATGTTACGTTGGATTGCCGGGGTATATTCCTCCCCCCAGGCCCGGGTTAAAATTAATGGGGTGTACTCAGAGGCGATTAAAATTTCAAACGGAACACGGCAGGGATGCCCACTTTCCCCTATGTTGTCCGCCTTATCTTTAGAGCCACTACTTAATAAAATTAGGCAAAACCCAGATATCCAGGGACTCCAAATAGGAGACCGTAATGATAAAATTTCAGCTTACGCAGATGATCTGCTGTACCCTCTGTCTAGTCCACACGTTTCATTACCAAATCTGATGAAGGAAGTTGAAGGATATGGAGCACTAGCAAATTTAAAAATCAATTACGCAAAATCAGAGGCGATGGGCGTGGCTCTCCCCTTAGTGATACAGCAAACCATACAGCCAAATTTTAACTTTAAATGGGTAAGGACAGCATTAAAATATCTGGGCACATACATTCCGGAAAGAATAGAGAAGATCTTTGAAGTAAATTTCACTCCGTTATATAAGACAGTTCGTTCTCTACTAGATAAATGGCAACATGGACTCCACTCATGGTTTGTGTCAGGACACCTTGAGGCTAGGTGACAGATGCACTCTGTAGGAGTCAGAAGTGCACCGCTAGGTAGTGGACCCTAGGACTGACTGCTGCGGATTGAACCCTGGGAGGTTCAAAAAGCAGGTCTACTGGATCACTCACACAGATCCCACTGGGAGCTAGAGCATAGATTCCCCAGGGCGCGGAGTCTAAGAGCCAGCAGGTGTTCACCAGAGCCTCTAGTGGTGAGGATGGACTGCGCTGCAGTCTGGCTCCAGGTCGTGGCCCCCAGGGTCTCACAGCTCACGCTCACGGTAGACTAAAGGAGAAGAGGAAGGAGGCAGCAGGCTGGAACAACAAGGAAAGTAAGGGACAAGCCAAGGTCGGGACCACAAGCAGACAAGGACAACAGAGTTCACGCCAAGGTTCAGGATCACAGGCAAACAGGGATGGTCGGGGACAAGCCAAAGGTCAGGGTCACGAGCAGACAGGAATAGTTAAGAACAGGCCAAAGACGGTAACTGGAATCAGACGTTGGAAACACAGCAAGTACACATGAAAGCTAACACACAATGGTTGATCAGCACTGCTGGCTTGCAGTGCACAGGTTAATATAGGGTTCCCTGATAGGAGCTGGGGTGGATCCATGCTAGAGGAGAGTAACAAAAGCAGTCAGGTGAGGGTCAGCTGGTCTCTAGAGATGAGCACATGGAGACAGGTAAGCTGACAGAAACTCTATTGCATAACCATGACAGTTTGGCCGTTGCAACATTATCAAAATGAGTATTTTTTTCAAGCCTTACCGACAGACATTCCAACTGCCTTTTTCCGCCAAGTTGATACGCTCTTTACTAAATTTATATGGGCAAATAAGCGACCAAGGATTAGTAGGAGTCGTATGACTATACCGAAACAATATGGAGGCCTGGCAGTCAAAGACATAGCTAAATATTATGAGGCAGTACATGTCGGTAGGGTTATTGACTGGTGTAGACATACAGAATTTAAATTGTGGACAGAATTGGAACAAGAATTTAGTGCGGTACCCCTGCGTAGAGCGATTTGGTACTATGAAGCACTACTGGTCTCCCTTAAAAAACACCCTCTTATAGGCCCGACACTGCGAATAGGCTTTAAAATTTGTCAGAATCCCAAACATTCCTCAATATACTCCCCACTGTTTCCAGTATTGGGAAATCCAAGTTTTGGGCCTGGGATGGAGAAAGGGGCATTCCAGGGAATTCGGGAGAGGGGCTATACTCAGGTATCACACTTTTTGCATTCTGACGCATGGCCTACAGTTGCCTCACTGACACAACTAGGGGGCCGTTTCGAAATACATTTTTGGCAGGCACTACAACTTTGTCATTTTTTTGAGTCATTGGGACCAGCGATAAATTATAGATGAGAACTGACAAGGTTTGAACTATATTGTGAAGAGAAGGAGCCCCTGGCCCGAACAATATCTAAGATATATACGATGTTAATTGCCCCTCCAGATAACTTTGAGATGCCAGGAATTGGAAAGTGGGAAAGAGACCTTAATAGGACTTTTACGCCAGTTCAACGTCAGAGGATAACATATCTTTCGCTGAATTCATCAGTCTGTACTCGAACTCAGGAACTAAACTATAAGCTACTGACGAGGTGATATTACACCCCAAGGAGGCTTTGTAGGTTTTTCCCTGAAGCTTCAGATCAATGTTGGAGATGCAACAGGGGATGGGGGACTTTATTTCACATATTTTGGACGTGTCCTAAGATTAGGCAATTTTGGTTAGAAGTACAAAGGATTGCCCAAAAATTTACAACTTGCCCACTTTTGGACGATCCTGCCTTTTTCCCGTTGCATCTCTCACAAACACCACTACAGACATATAAAAATTCGGTCTTGCGTCATTTGGTTAACGAGGCCAAGGCGTGTATCGCCCAATGCTGGAAAGACCCCAGGTAACCATCGATTACAGTATGGCTCAATAGAGTAAAAAATGTGGGGGCCATAGAAGACCTGGTGCTCTTGGCCTAGGATAGAAAAGAGCAATATATTAAAACTTGGACAATTTGGAACCTATTTGTATATTCTGAAGAAGGAAAGAGATTGTTGGGGTATATTATAGAGTAATGAGTCCGCCCTGTCTTGGAAGCATACAATAATATGGAGGTTCCCTACCCTCCATGAGGAGAGGGGAGTAAGGAGGGATGGGTAAAGAAGGGGGAAGGAGGAGGGTTTTTTTTTTTTCTTGAGTTTGCAGTTTGCTTTAGGGGTGGGGAATTTTTTTTTTTAAATAATAAAATTAAAGGGAGAGTTATACCCTGCTGTCTAGGAGAGGTAGAAAAAGAGAACAAAAGGTGAAGAGGTTATGTAGGGAAGGTGACAGGGGTGCTTAATGTTTAATATGTATATTTCAAAAGTCATATGCAGAGAAATATGTATATTGTACTTTAATTGGGTGATGACAAGAAATGAATTATGTGATTATGCAATTTATAGCATGTAATGTATTATTCGCTCCTCCCTGAGGTATAAATAAAGAATATTTAAAAAAGAAAAATCACAGAAGGGGGCAGAATCCACCAGGCGGAAAGGCAGAAGTTGACAAGCTAACATTTAGATGCTGGGCATGTACTGTCAAACAAATTTTAAACACCTGTCTGACAGGTGCAAAGCATTGACATTTTTGACAGCAAGGCCAATTCTTGCTTTCATCAAGAGTACCTCTATAGGGTTATGGTGTGAAGGTGCCACCGACACCCAAAGAAAAAAATTTCCGCACCTGCTACTTCTATCCAAAGTCTGTGGTAGAGACACGAGAATTTATCCAAAAAATCTCTAATCTTGTTCCCAGTGCACTACATTGTGGCCTCATCATACAGACCTGTTCCGCAAGCCGTTGCTTACAAAATAAATAAAGCTTGCAGGCCACAATGTCATTTTTTGGGCTTTATAAGTACAATTATTGCTGCAGCAGCTTCTATACACAGTACAGATCTGCCACTTTACAGGTGAACTAAGGGGACCCCCCAGGCACTACAATGAATGGAATTTTTCATTTTTATGCTTTCACTGTAAGCATCAATAAATCTCTGCTCATTTAAAAATGAAGCTTTTTACAAACTTTTTTTTTCATTGATACATGTCCCCCAGGGCAATACCCAGACTCTCATAACCAATGTATGCCCAATTACTTGCATATAAGCCTTCAAAATGGGCACTTTTAATTTTTCACGTTCGGGTCCCATAGACTTCAATTGGGTGTGTTATTCGGTTCCAAACTTTTGCGATGTTCGAAAGTTCTGGTGCGAACCAAACAGGGGGTTGTTCGGGTCATCTCTACTGTTTGGCAATTGCTTTAAGAAGGAAGGGATAAGTCATTTCCCAGATATGACTCTTACTACTAAACCTGCCTTGAAGCTGTCATTATAATGTGTAGTTTTCATTATGCCTGAATTATACACTGATTTATATGGCCATTAGTTCATTCATTCTTGGCAAGTTTCTTATGTTAATCATGAGCTGAGTTAAAATATGAATCATTTCCAACGTATTAGTCTACATTTTTCAACAAACACTTAAATGGGGCACCATAATGTGCTAATTAAGAAAGTGACTGTTCTTGTGTTTATGGATAATGGTAATAATGACTAACCCCTCTGTCACTGTAAAGCTGGTGAGACATTTCCCATTTCTCCAGCTTCTCTTGAAACCCAGGATCAATGCAGTCTCAGAACCAGAGCAGCCGCCTGAAATTCTAATCTGTGATAACGGGGCTTCAGGGATCCAGCACTTGGCTGACGTTACACCATATAATAAAAAAAGTGGATATGTCATTTTATATGAACAAGGGGTTTCCTCTCCATTGTCTTGTAAGTGTGTTTAATAAATGCAATAGGCTCTTGGCCTAGACGGAAGGCATTATAAATCTGAGTGTTCAATGAGGTTTTATAGTGCAATGTACTCTAGTTAACTTTTTTACTCAGTAAAGATACATGCAGCGGTGCATTCTCAATGCAGTCTCATTTTATCTTGGTAACTATACATGCCAGTAAGACATTTGTCTCCAATCTCATTCACCTCACAGCTATTCAGAAAGGTCATCTGGGAGACTGTTCGCATGATACTGTTGTTTCTTTGACTACCTTTGTGAGACCCTACTTCATTATAACATCCAAGATATCAAGCAGAAGCTTTTTAGTTGATGTAACAACGAAAATGTTTAACATTATTCAAAAAAAAAAAAGAAAAAAAAGGTGGTCCTTGTTCAACATAATTTACCAAAGTAGTGCAAAGTGAAATGATTACATTTAGTGTGCTGTACTAGGGATGAGTATAATTGAAAGTGTTAATTTCTTTGAAATGTTGCCATATAATGCTGCCCAGTGCCTGTTCACTTTAAATAGGCCTTTAATGAGCTTCAAGGTATAATATATCATACCTGCACTATTTATGGCCCCCTTAGCCGCACAGCAACACACAGTACATTTACATCTGTTCTTATTCACATGGGCAAAGAGAGCAATACACAATGAAAAATTAATGTATCTTCCTAGGAGTGACAGGTGTTTGTACAAATCAATGATGGGCTGTGACTGCATACTGGTAACTGCACAACCAATCATTTGCTGTTGTACAGGGCAGATGTGGGCCCCTAGCTGCGGATAGTTAATATCCTGGGACGCTCATCTATCTCTGTTGATAAGCAAGCAATTGGATGTTCGGTGACCAGCATGTACTTTACATGCAACGTGACCACCACAGCCAGAAGCATAATCACCCTATCTCTCACGCCTGTAAAAGCTGCAGCCTGTCATTGAGTTGTACAGGCTGCTATATGCAAATACCTGCAACTCCTAGGTGCAGAGATATGCACATTTTCACGGCTCTCTGTGTCCCTGTGAATGAGCCCTTATGGTAGTGTATCTCTATCTTTTGTCAGATGAGGCATCCTTTAAAATTATTCTCAATCTCAGGGCATCCCATTACACCCCATTTGAAAATTTAAAAAGCTAAATAGCTAATAGTTTTACTTAAAGGGGTTGTAAAGTTATTTTTTTTTTTTTTTTTAAATAACAAACATGTTATACTTACCTTCACTGTGCAGCTCCTTCTGCACAGAGTGGCCCCGAACCTGGTCTTCTGGGGTCCCTCGGCGGCTGTTTCAGCTCCTCCCCGCAAGCATTTACCACCTTCATGCGAGCTCCCTCGCACGGTGGTGAGTGCTTGCGGGTGCGCTCCCGTGATACAGCCGGCGGCTATAGCCGCTCGCTGTATCACTCGGCCCCGCCCCCGGCGCGCCGCGTCATCGGATGTGATTGACAGCAGCGCGAGCCAATGGCTGCGCTGCTTTCAATCCATCCACTGCAGCCAATCAGCGACCAGGCTGAGCTGCAATGAAGCTGACGAGGACGAGGAGCGAAGATTCGAGGTGTCAGGTAAGTAAAACGGGGGGGCTGGGGGCGGCGGTACTGTCAAAAGTTTTTTCACCTTAATGCATAGAAAGCATTAAGGTGAAAAAATTTTTACCTTTACAACCCCTTTAAGGCAGCAGCATCCTCATATGGGGTATACCCAATATTAGAGTTTTTTTTTTTTCTCTTATCCCCTTAGTTTCTTTTCCTCATTCAGCCAGTGGAACCCCAGTGTTGACGGAGAGAGGTAGGGAAGGGGCAAACAAAGATGTATTCAGGCTGGCAGCTGGTCCACACAGTGCATTAGTCCTGTGGTGGTGTGCAGCCAATTTCTCTTTATCCTGGTCCGCACGGTGCCCAAGGTTGTACTGCAAAATAAAAACACGTGGCTTTGTCTAACAAAAAGAAAGGTAGGCTTCATCGACCCCCTGACTTGTTGAAAAGTTTTGGGCAATTTGGGGCAATTTTTAGACATTTTGCCAAGGCACCCCTAAAGAATCCAGAAGGCACCCCAAAGTGCCACCACACCCTGTTTGAAAAAGGTTGCCTTATGTTGCGCCTGCAAGCAGGTGTTTGATTTTTCCACTGTATATGTTCATTGAGGTGTAGTTCAAAATGACTGCGTGCAGTGGCGTACATCATAACCATTCTTAACAAATGCATAACTGTAAAGGGAACCTAAATGTACATTAGGCAGGGTTTCATATATTGTACCAACAATATAAACTTTAAAACAGCAAATAAGTTATGATGTGTAAATAGATCACAACTAAAAAAGATTTTGTATGGATTGACATGAGAATGAATTTACTTTACTGATTTAGCACTAACACTTTGCAGCTCTTTAGAAAGAATGCACCAAATTGTTAGATTGTTAAAAATATACTGAGAGATATTTACTAAAACTGGTGCACACAGACTTTGGTGCAGCTGTACCTAGTAACCAATCAGCTTCCAGGTTCAATCCTTTGTTCACACTGAACACGGCTTTGAAATTGTGCGACTTCATCTAAACTCACACAATTTCAAAGCCTTCGGGGGGGGGGGGCTTAAAAAACATCTGTGTGGGTTCATGCACAGATATCTATCTAAGTTTCCCCCGAAGTCACCAAAAGTAGTGCAGGAACTACTTTTGGAAATCAGTGGGGCTTATTGTCAAAGCTTAATCGAACAAGCTGAAGTTAGAAGCTGATTGGCTACCATACACAGCTGCACCAGATTTAGCACTCTCCTGTTTTAGTAAATCAACCCCGGTTTCGGGGTGCACCAGTTTTAGTAAATCTCCCCCTCTGTAACACTGTGTTTTTTTTATTAATTCCTGAGTTATTCCAATAGAAAATACAATTGTACAGTGTGATAATGTTATAATTTTTAACTTTCAAAATATGAGGATTTACACTAAAACAGCAATTAGCTGGTTTTATTTAACTATTAGAACTAGTGGTAAACCAAACATGCTTGGACATAGTTTTACATCACAAGCAGGAATTGAACCCCTGCAGGATAAACTTTCCATTTAAAGATCAGCATACCTTACCTTACTGAAGCATATTCTATGTAACTTCTGGTCTCTCCTTCCAATATGAAAGAACTAAAGGCAAAACTTTTTTTTCTTCATTTTGGATAGAGTAAGAGAGGGTTTTAACCTCTGTCACTTCCTGTCCTATAGCCACAACAGGAAATGAGAAGAAATCCCTGGTAGTCACCAGAACTAGTGTCCCCATTGGAAGATTTCCCCCTCTAATTCTGTTCTGGTGTCCACTCAAAATTTGGTATTTTCTTTCACGTTTATGAGTACAAATTACGAGGGTGAATCTGCCTAACAGGGGCACAGACAGCAATAAATATGTACTAGATGTTCTAATCCCTCTTCACTCTCCGGAAATAGGCAAGCATGAATTTAATTGGTGGACTGTGAGAAACTTGTGACAAAAATACTTTTTTTTTTGCCAAAAGCAACAAGACTTTTTGTATGGGAGAGATACAAATAAACCTGCAGTGGATATACAGTATTTGTAAATTCTATTCCCGCATCTCTAACAAGGGTGCTTAGGTCACTGCATTACTGACAATAGGAGATGATATGTTATGGTGCAGTATAGCTATATGTAGACAAAAAATGTATATGCTGGGCGAACTGCCAGTATTCCCTGTGTGCATCTTAATACGTATGTTTTATTTTGGACTGGAGTGGATTGATAAATCAGAAGACTTGCATTTCATAATCCGCTATTTAAATCCACTAAAAAAGAAAAATTACCCCTAACATTCTCCATACTGACTTTTGAAAAACACTTGCAGCTGAGAGTAAATTCATAATCTATACATAAGTACTCCATTTCATTGCTTGTTATTACACAGTTATGATGCTCAACTTAACATAATGCATAAAATGTATATAAATAGCTTCTGCAATAACGAATTGTTTAACAAGAGATCTGCATTCTGTCTTTATGAGAACACTTACTCCTTAAAAAAAAAATAATGTATCTGTACAAATTAGGGCATCTGAAAACATTTTCTTGAATTGACCTATTATTAAATTAAAGCAGAAAGGAAAAACCTATTATTAAAAAAGAAGTAAGGGTTTGTTTATTTTTTCTTTTTATTCATACTTACCTAGTCTGGACCGACATCAGCAGAGAGCGGACTTCAGCCCACTCTCTGCTGAAAACGGGTCACAGGAGTGCAAAACGAACTGCACTCCTGTGATCCATAGGAGAAGTACAGCCAAAGAAGCTTTGGCTGTACTTCTCCTTTAAATTAAAGTAGAAAGACAACCCGTGTAGGTGTTTTTTTTTTTTGGCCATCTGTGCCATTGCTGAGATTTTGCTTTGTTTCCTGTCCCTTAACCAAAACAGGAAGTGAGAGGTAATCATTCCAAAGTGAGGGAATCCCCGGTTGTCACTAGGGTCACTAAAACTAGTGTCTGCATTGAAAGATTTCCCCTTTTTAACTGTTCTGATGACAACCCAGTATTTGGGATATTTGTCTACTCCTTGCCCCTTCCTCCTGTCGAGTGCCCCCACAGCAAGCAGCTTGCTATGGGGGCACCCAAGCTGAGCTGCAGCTCCCTGTGTCCATTCAGACACAGAGCTGCCATTCGGTCCTGCCCCCTCTCTCTCCTGATTGGTTAACTGACTTTGATTGACAGCAGTGGGAGCCAATGGCGCAGCTGCTGTGTCTTGGCCAATCAGAAGGGAGAGTCTCGGATGGATTGGACATCTCTGGAAAAACATGAGGCTCAGTTAAGTACAGGGTCAGGGTTAGGTTATAAAAAAATATCCCAAGCTTTGAACATCTCACAAAGCACTGTTCATTCCATTAGCCAAAAATGGAGAGTATGGCACAAGTACAAACCTACCAAGACATGGCCGTCCACCTAAACTGACAGGCCGGGTAAGGAGAGCATTAATCAGAGAAGCAGCAAAGAGGACCATGGTAATGGGAGCTTTAGAGATCCACAGCTCAGGTGGGAGAATCTGTCCACAGGACAACTATTAGTTGTGCACTCTACAAATCTGGCCTTTATGGAAGAGTGGCAAGGAGAATTGTTGAAAGAAAGCCATAAGAAGTCCCATTTGCAGTTTGCGTGAAGCCATGTGTGGGGACACAGCAAACATGTGGAAGAAGGTGCTCTGGTCAGCTGAGGTCAAAATTGAAATTTTTGGCCTAAAAGCAAAACGCTATGTGTGGCAGAAAACTAACACTGGACATTACCCTGAACACACTATCCCCACCGTGAAACATGGTGGTGGCAGCATCATGTTGTGGGGATGCTTTTCTTCAGCAGGGACAAAGAAGCTGGACAGAGTTGATGAGAAGATGGATGGAGCCAAATACAGAGCAATCTTAGAAGAAAACCTGTTAGAGACTGCAAAAGACTTGAGACTGGGGCAGAGGTTCACCTTCCAGGGGGAAAACGACCTTAAATATAGAGCCAGAGCTACAATGGAATAGTTTAGATCAAAGCATATTCATGTGTTAGAATGACCCAGTCAAAGTCCAAACCTAAATCCAAGTGAGAATCTGTGGCAAGACTTGAAAATTGCTGTTCACAGTTACTCTCCATCCAATCTGACAGAGGTTGAGCTATTTTGCAAAAAAGAATAGGCACAAATTTCACTCTCTAGATGTGAAAAGCTGGTAGAGACATACCCAAAAAGACTTGCAGCTGTAATTGCGGCGAAAGGCGGTTCTACAAAGTATTGACCTAGGGGGGCTGAATACAAATGCACGCCACATTTTTCAGATATTTATTTGTAAAAAAATAATCATTTTCCTTCTACTTCACAAGTATGTGCCACTTTGTGTTGGTCTATCACATCAAATCCCAATAAAATACATTTACGTTTTTGGTTGTAACTTGAAAAAACTGAAACATTTCAAGGGGTATGAATACTTTTTGAAGGCACTGTATTAGGGGGTGCTGGGGAGGCTGCTGCACACCAAAGGCTTTTTTTATCTTAATGCATAGAATGCATTAAGATAAAAAACCTTCTGCCTTTACAACTCCTTTAAGTATGATCTCTATAACTGATTCAGTTGTTACAAGATAGCTGTAATTTTGTATCTCAGTAGAATTGGCCATCAGTGACTTAATCCAAATGACATCTTGCAGATTCGTAGAAAGTTTTATTCAAAAACATGTGCAAATCTAGACATAAGAGTATCAGATAGGCCAAAAAATCATAGAATGTCATGCTCCAGCAATTACATGTGCTCAGAACAGAAACTAAAGACACATTATAAAGAGGGTGGGACTACCTATACATAGCATCTCCTAGCTACAGAGTGAGGAAGGGACAAAATGTTTTAAAATCAAACAAACAACAATGCATGTGTAACGTGATAGCAAAAAAACCTGACAGGTGTTCTAATATCTCTTTACGCTATCCAAAAAAATAAAAACAAATTTTGCCTTTAGTTGCCCTTTAAAAATTCCTTTTAAACAGTGGGGCATATATTCACTTTACCAAATCACAAATTTCATGAATTTGAATGAAAAAACCTTTTTGATTAATAAAAAATGTTCAAGAGCTCCTAACTGATAGAAAGTTTAAGCACTGATCACCCAACCTTGGCTTCCAGGTATATTATGTATATATCACAAGGAATTTTTTTATGAATGTATATAAATACAAATGTGAATAGAGATCATATTTTTAAAACATTGAAACACATTGATAAGATAATTTATGCAAGGGAAAAGAATTTACATAATTGACTGATTTCCTGTAAGTTTAAAAAAAAAAATCTGACAGGATTCCTAGTACCTTAAAAAAAAAAAAAAAAAAAAAAAAAAAAAAGTTTGCCTTTAGTTATACTTTGGGAACATTTTCAGAAGAAACTTGATTTTACCAGAAATGCACACTCCCTGGGCAGTCCATGTTCGGTATGAAGATTAGCAATATTATTGGAAGAGAAAAATTGAAATAATTTGGACATGAAATATGAACAAAGCATATTCCTGTATAGTGTGTACTTGTCTCAATTAAGAGCTCTAAGTATAATTTCTCTCTGCTGCTTTGATCTTCTGCTATCAGCAGGAATTACTCCTGACAAGTTTTCCTGACACTGAGAGAAATAAGGTGACAGGGGAGAGACTTCCAGCAGATTGGCAGCCTCAGCTCTGTTCCTGTGAGTCGTGTAAAGGGGGGTGTTACCTCTTCCTTCCAATCAGCTCTCAGAGCTCTCCTCACTGAGCTCTGCAGAGTGTAACTTCAGCTCCCCGCCCCCTTTTTTCTGAACTCTCAGACAAGCTGTATAAATTCAGCATTTTGAAGAGGTGTAGAGAAGAGAATCCTGCAGATAAACAGTAACAACTCATATAGGAGGATTTGTTTCATCTCTGTGTATTACCTGAAGCCTGTCACTTCACTGGGTTTATGTAAGCGTTTAAAACCACTTTAAGGGTTAGTCATTTAGCTACATATGCATTATCTGCTTGAATTTAGCTGAAAATGGGATTTCATATGAACATTTCTAGTACAGTAACTCATTTTTAGCTGATGCCGTATTTTAAAATGACAGTACAGTAGTCTGTCCAAAAACCCTGTTTTTATTTGCTATCACTTTGTATCTATTTATCAGCATATAAACAGAACACGGCTTGCAATACATTGTTTAGTTACTTTTTGGATTGTTTGGATCTCCCAGTAATATAATCTCATATTTCTCCTAACATCCCTTTGAACTTGAACACCCCCTTAAGCCTCTAAATAAATACTATTTAATTGTCTGCACTTTAATGTAGCATCTGTTTTATGTAGCCAGGACATAAAAAGCAGCAAATGGGGTAAAAGGGTTTCAGAAATGCACATGCCATCCAGCTGTTTTACAGAAAAACAAGAGGTGTAGTTAAGATTATATAGCGATCAAGCAGATGCTTTAGTTAAAGGGACTTAGCAGGGAACACAGATAATACATAAGTAAATATACATTTTCCAAAATTACGTAAACACAAATCTATGTTTTAAAGCTTCACATTTGGTAATGAATTGATGAAAGTAATCAAACAGAACTATTTTTCAACTTTTCATTTCCTGACTACTTGAGGTCCACTTGTTTTTGCTACATATGGAGAAAAGTCTCTCTTTCCTTTTAATCATCTGTAATGTGAGGCTGCTCATTCTTCCTTGGAAAATAAGTGTGCCTGACAGAAATACTGTTCATCATTGTTTGTTATGAAGCACCAGTACTAGTTTAGGCTTCATAACCTCTGCTACAGTACTTTTCACCTATTAGCATCTACCACTCTATGATGCTTCACAAGCTTCTACTTGGGTGCCCCAGGAACTTGTGGTGAATTTTAGAACTAGATAGCCTCACAGAGGAGCACTGTGGCTAGTGGGTGAACCAGCAATCTAGAGAATGGTCAGGACAGACAAAAATACTGGGGTTGATTTACTAAAACTGGAGAGTGCAAAATGTGGTGCAGCTCTGCATAGAAACCAATCAGCCTTCAGTTTTTTTTTTTGTCAAAGCGTAAATGAACAAGCTGAATTTAGCAGCTGATTGGGTACCATGCACTGCTGCACCAGATTTTGCGCTCTCCACTTTTAGTAAATCAACCCCACTGCATCAAGCCAGAGGGTTGTCATAACCTAACCGGGTCAGAACAAGTCAGACTTGGATGGTGTCAAAGGACGATACAGCAGCTTATTCATGAGTGTAGATAGAGGTGGCTGTGGAGTTTACCAGAGCTAAGAATCAAAGAGTGAAAAGCAAACACATGGTCAGGAGTCATATGGCAGGCAGAGTACAAAGGAGGCCAGAATAAATTAGGTCAACAACAAAGACAAAGACAAAAAAACTGGAGGCTGATTGGTTTCTATGCAGAGCTGCACCACATTTTGCACTCTCCAGTTTTAGTAATTCAACCCCATTATTTTTGTCTGTCCTGACCATTCTCTAGATTGCTGGTTCACCCACTAGCCACAGTGCTCCTCTGTGAAGCTATCTAGTTCTAAAATTCACCACAAGTTCCTGGGGCACCCAAGTAGAAGCTTGTGAAGCATCATGGAGTGGTAGATGCTAATAGGTGAAAAGCAGTAGAGGTTATGAAGCCTAAACTTGTGGGCTGACAAACTATCTGATGGGCAACCTGAGAGTGGGACAAGTTCTTAAAACAGAGCTTAGACAATAAGGTAATGTGGGAAAATTTTGCTATTCCAAACCAGCTGATCTGAAAGCATAAAAGAAACATTGGTGCATGTGTCTGGAGTGCGGGAGACCTAATGGAGGTTACTGAAAAGAAACAGAAAATAGCATGAAGCACAACAGAGGAAACCAGCATCCAGCGCCTGAGACATTTTAGACTACTTTTTTCTTCTATTGATGTAGACATTATTAGCAGACTGACATATTAATGGGTAAAACATTTTGACATTTTAACTAAAATAGGTTATCTATGCAAAATAAAATGTTTTCACCTTTGCTCTGTGCCAGCAATGCCTGTTTTGTACTAGAGCCCACTTAACTTTTAATTCTCTCTGGTCCAAACACCTTTGATAGCCAGCAAAGCCATCTTTGGTTGCTTCACTCTGGAAATGCTCCTAGGACTGAAGGGTAACTGCTGCATAAGACCTCTTTAAAGCTAAACTCCAGGAAAACAGCTAAAGCACAACTGAAATGCATAAATGGGAGCTGTTTTACTGGCAAGTTTTGTATTCCATTCCTAGGATGTACAGCATAGCTAAGCTGGTAACCTGATTTCTCTTTACTACAGCTAAAGCAATATTAAAACCATGTTTATTTTGTTTAAAAATAACAAACATGTTATATATGCCTGCTCTGTGCTGTGGTTTTGCACAGAGCAGCCCTGATCCTCCTTTTCTCGGGTCCCTCGCCAGCGCTTCTGACCCTTCCCTCCTGCCTAGAACCCCTACAGCAAACAGCTTGCTATGGGGGCACCCAAGCCAAGCCGCTGCTTTGCCGCTGCATTCATTCAGACACAAAGCTGCTCCCCGCCCCCCCCCCACATTGGCTCACTGACTTTGATTGGCTCCCGCTGCTGTCTCAGCCAATGAGGAGGGAGAGTCCCAGACAGCCAATGCTCTTGTGCAACATCGTTGGATTGAGACCGGGCTCAGGGCTGAGGGGTCTTCTGCACACAAAAGTTTTTTTTTTTTTTTTTTATTGTAATGCATAAAATGCATTAAGATAAAAACTTTCTGCCTTTAAAACCACTTTAAGCAACACACATGGGTAACCTTGCTGCCCCTAATCTCTAATTAGACAGTGAAAAAATAGCAACAGATTGGTAACGTCATATTTCTGCTCTCTCATCGTGTCAGCATGGAAATGCAGTAAACCTGATTGGTCCCAAGTGCTGCTGATCAGGAAATGACATGTCAAATTCAGGTATTTACAAAATGTATTTCAAGATTTTATAATAAATCATTACTGAATTCATTGGTATTTTGGTAATAATTTCCCTTAAGTTTAATAAAGTATTCTGAATCTGTATCTGAACTGGAATGTTTATATATCTGTCTGGCATTCAGCATATACAATAGAGTTTGACAAAGTATGTCTGGTCTCAGTACTAGGTCCAGATTTCACACAATACCTATTCTTACCCTGAAAGCTAAAGAACATGTGTTAGTATTAAATGGCCATTCCACGGCATGTATGCATAACCAAACTATAATGTTATGTTCCATGCTGTTATAGGAGACCTCTCATCTATGATGCTGAAGGCGAGATATTTTCTCAATATACTAACAATCATCAAACACCCAACGCCAAGGTTTTTTTCTTTACGTTTGAACAGCAAAAAGTACCATTCTTAATTTAAAGAGAAATTTACTTGCATGTAGTCTTGCTTTAGTGGTTGATGCCAAATCCTACCACCTCGCTCTATGGTTTTCTAGGTTGATGAGGGAGGCTTAGGAGCTGAGAGCGACAGGACTAACATCAACTTTTTTAGGAAAGTGTTGAGATTTGCATGACATTTTAGCTGTATGTGTGTCTGGAAAAGCAATTTTAGTGAAGGTACCCTCTGCTCATGTATTGTTTGATCATATGCAGAGTTTAAATTTCTAAGATTATACCGGGTTTATTTAAAAACCACTCTATCACTTAAAAAAAAACAAAGTGTCTGTTGCAAATAAAAGACTAATGCTTAAAGTGGTTGTAAAGGCATGCAGCTCTCCCCCATTCCACCCTCATACTTACCGTGAGCCCGATCTTGATACAGCAATGTGCACATGGGGTGAGGCTCTCTGGGCTCTCTCCCTCCTCATTGGTTCAGACACAGCAGCGGGAGCCACAGGATACAGGCTCCTGCTGCTGTCAGTCAAAGCCAGTGAGGAGGGAGCAGAGGCAGGGCCAAGCCCCGCTCTGTGGGGTTGATTTACTAAAGGCAAAAAACTGTGTACTTTGCAGAGGGCAGTTGCCCTCTGCAAGTGCAATTGCTCCAGAGCTTAGTAAATGAGGTAAGGCTTCACTTTGCAAAGAGTACCCAATCCCCTGCAGGGAAAATTAAAAAAACTGCATTTTTGCTTGCACATGATTGGATGATAGGAGTCAGCAGCGCTTCTGCTCATTTACCAAGCTCTGGAGCAACTGCTCTTGAAGAGGGCAACTGCACAGTCTTTTTCCCTTTAGTAAATCAACCCCTGTGTGTCTTATGGGCAAACAGAGCAGGGCTCGGGAGTGAGCACGCACAAGTACCCCCATAGCAAGCAGCTTGCTATGGGGGCACTTGGTGGGGGGAAGGAGCCACCTGTTCTGCAGATCTTCATTCTCTAAAGCTACTAAAAATTTTGTGTGTGTGTGTCAAATAACTTGTCTCCCGCTGAGTGCTTTGGATCCTTGTGACAATTAGTCCTGTATTGATATAGTAGCAAAGCATACTACAGTGTTCAGAGGGGCACAAGGCAGCTGAAACACCTGGAAGTGTGTTATCATAAAGATTTTCTAGCAAGTGTAGTTCTGAAAATCTGTGATGTAACACTGGGACAGGTATTCACACTTTCCTTTACAGGTAATGCAAAATGAGTCACTTTGAGAAGAGCTTTACTTGAGTGTTTACATTTAAAATTGTAGAAGTGTACACCATTTTTCTTATTTTGTAAGACTCAATGGTGCACAGACCTATTTAGGGATGCTTGCATGCTTTTTTGTGGAACTTTGGTTATATAAAGGTTTTCATGGAATGTTTCTGCTATCGTGAAATATATCAGCTCCACCACAGTGATTACAGATCAGAGCAATATAGGTCCCCTCTGACATTTGACTGATGTTTGTTATTATAAAAAGGAGAACCAAAAGCTGTTTTGCACATATGTATACATTTTTTGGACTGAGATAGCCTGTGAACTGTGATGTGGTACTTTTACTTTGGACTGTGAAGAAAAAAAGGTAGTCCCTAGACATTTTCCACCCTCCAAACTTGATGATTGGTATCTAAGCCCCTACAATTCATTGATAAAGCCCATAATCGGACCAAACCTAACCCCCTATCATCCTCTCTCACCCATTCAGGGTTTTTTGTATTTTTTAAACCCTCTAAAACAGTATTTTACGTACCTACGTCTTTGTCCCTTGCCGGCTCTGTTTCCGGGTGCAGGGGACCAGTAATCCAGTGATGCAGATGTTCTTTCAACCACTGGTCTCCCCCAGGCCCCTCCCAGGGATAAAATGCTATCAGTGCAGGCTCCACTTCTGGATCTTGAGAGAACCCCACCATTAGATAGCTAATAGGAAGTGTCCTCATCACACAGGCAGTGGCTGACACACCTTCAATTTTCACGTCGAAGGATGTTAGGCAGTGGGGTACCAACAGGGCCACCTACTTTCTGAATTTTGGCTCTTTCATCATTAACTGGCTGAAATTCAATCAGTGTACACCCAGTTGTACACAAAAAAAATGCTACACTGTCACTGGATCCTTGCTGCAGTTAATTATAGAGGAGTCAATTTAATGTCAACCATGAATTGACGTTAGCACATGTGTAATGTTTGGCATGATAGCATTAGTTGCCCATTGTTAGGTTTCTCTTGTTGCAAGGATTTTCTCTAATACTGTTATGCCTTTGAATTATGACTTCAATATACTGAATGTCAAAAAAATTACAAGTAGCTTGAAGTTTTGTATCTATTGTTACATACAGTATAAAGTCATATTAAAAAAGCATTAAACCATATATTTATGACAACTATTTTCAGTGTTCCTCTTTTTTATTTGATTTGAATAGCAGGGCACATTTGTAATAAACTGATTGTTATATATGAATATTTTAAAACCTTTCACCATGCTTGTTTATAAGCATGCCTTTTCCCACCTCCCAGTGGTTTCCCTTTTGGCTGTAGTCTTTGTTGTTGATTTATGTACATCAATACCTTCAACTAAATGTTCCAATGTCACAGAAATTTTATTCACCTCTTGCCATGCATTTATAAAGTCATAACAAAACAATTCGGCAGAATGATATTTTGAAATACTTATGGTTATAGTCTGATGTATACAAAATTTTTACAGGAAAAATAACAAGATGTTCCTGTCATTGAGAATTTCCTCTGGCAGTAAACTCTTTTCTAATTATGTAAATTTAGCACTTTTATGTTATTTCTTTAGTAGCGATCTGGTTTTATTTAAATTTAGATTTGCAAATATGTCTACCTGTTCTTATTTTGTGATTTACAAATATGAATTAAATCTACTTTTGATATTAGAAAGATGGGACGTTGTCCTATTATTTAAATGGACGTTTGGACAATAAATATCCAGAGTCTGCCACAAAACAATTAAAATCCATAGCAAGTGCTAATGCAACTCCACTGTATTATATAATAATTCCACGTATTGGATAATTATCACTGCTGTAATGCACAGCCCAGTGCGATGTTCTTCCTAAAGTAAGTCTAACATTGACGTGGGCAATTTAAATTTAGTATATTATGAAAATTGTACACGTAATCCAATGTCAGAACAACTAAAGAATCCTAACATACAGAAAGCAGAAACTATGTAAATATCTGGACAATTCTTTCATAGGTGAGCTTTGCCCCACCCTCTGCTGCCTTCCATGCCTTCATACAGTTTAGTTAAATGGTCTATTCTTTTTTTTTTATGACCAGTATCATATGAGAAGAGGTGGGGCTTTTTTTAACCACTTCAGCCTCGGAAGATTTTACCCCCTTAATGACCAGTCCATTTTTTGCACTGTGTTATTTTAACTGACGATTGTGCGGTCGTGCAATGTTGTACCCAAACAAAATTGATGTCCTTTTTTCCCACAAATAGAGCTTTCTTTTGGTGGTATTTGATCACCTCTGTGGTTTTAATTTTCTTGCGCTACAAACAAAAAAAGAGCAACAGTTAAAAAAAAAATATGTAAAAAAACACATTTCTTCATCAATTAAGGCCAATTTGTATTCTGCTACATATTTTTGGTAAAAAATCCCAATTAACATATATAAATCGGTTTGCGCAAAAGTTATCACGTCTACAAACTATGGGGTAGATTTATGGAATTTTTATTTTTACTACTAATGGCGGCGATTAGCAATTTTTAGCGGGAATGCAACATTGCGGTGGACAAATTGGACACTAACTGACACGTTTTGGGGACCAGTGACACAAATACAGTGATAGGTGCTAAAAATGCACTATTACTGTAAATGACACTGGCAGGGAAGGGGTTAACATCAGGGGCAATCAAAGAGTTAAGTGTGTTCCCTGTGTGTGCTTTCTTACTATGTGGGGGATGCAATGACTACAGGAAGAGAGATGTCTGTGTTCCTGATTAGCAGGAACACAAGACCTCTCTCTCCCTGTCTGACAGAACGACAGTCTGGCTTGTTTACATAGGCAAGCCGCTGTTCTGTCATTCCTCCGAACGATCGCGGATGGCCAGCGGCCATCGCGGCTGGCGGACCCGCTGATTGGCTCCCGCTGTGTCTCCGGGAGTGGGTCTCCAGCGGCGTGCACGCGTGCCCCAGACCCGTAGGTCGTGAACAATGTACAGGTACATTGTTTCGCGCAGCCGAGCCACCCTACTGCAGTATATGTGCGGTAAGCGGTCCGGAACTAGTTAAAGCAATAGTTAAGATCTGACTAAAACTCTATATCGACTGATACATATGTGATGTCACTGCCCTGCCTCTCAAAATTTTTCAGAGAGTGCTTTGCATTTCTTAAAAAAATACAAAGCATTCTGTGATTGGCACCCCTGCCGAGCAGCCGACTGCCCGTGTTCAGAATGCAGCAGGCAGCTGCTCAGTATGGGACTCAGAGCAAGTGAGTAGCTGTGTCTACTTCAGTGATTTTCAGCTTCCAGGGGCATCGGCCAGGTATGGTATATACATAGTTACATTGGTCCGAGTTGGACCAATGTAACTATGTAAAAGGTATCCATACCTGGAATTCCTCTTTAATTATAAGGGCATCTGCTCTTGCAGTTTCTCTTAGACACCCAATAAAGTTCCACAAATACCAGTAGAGCCTGCCAGTGAAATTCAATTAGCCAAATCTATGTATATACACTATTTGCATTAAACAAAAAATGCATTTAACCACTTCAGCCCCGAAAGGATTTGCCCCCTTCCTGACCAGGCCATTTTTTGCGATTCGGCACTGCGTCGCTTTAACTGACAATTGCGCGATTGTGCGACGTTGTACCCAAACAAAATTGATGACCTTTTTTCCCCACAAATAGAGCTTTTTTTGGTGGTATTTGATCACATCTGCGGATTTTTATTTTTTGCGTTATAAACAAAAAAATTGGGACAATTTTGAAAAAAACCTCAATATAAGTTTTGGCTATAATAAATATCCCAAATAAAAAAAAAATGTTTCCTTAGTTTAGGCCGATATGTATTCTTCTACATATTTATGGTAAAAAAAAATCGCAATAAGCATATATTGATTGGTTTGCGCAAAAGTTATAGCGTCTCCAAAATAGGGGATAGATTTATGTAATTATTATTATTATTTTTTATTTACTAGTAATGGCGGCCATCTGTGATTTTTATCGGGAACGAGATATTGCGGCGGTCAGATCGGACACTTTTAACACTATTTTGGAACCATTGACAATTATACAGCGATCAGAGTTAAAAATAGCCATTGATTACTGTATAAATGTCATTGGTAGGGAAGGGGTTAACATCCCTGAGCAAACCATTTCTCACTCTGTCACGAGCGATCGCGGGTGCCCGGCAGTCATCGCACCCGCCGGGCACGTGCATCAGCTCCGGGGACATGCGTCTGCTGTCACGTCTTAAAGGAGCGACATACAGCTACGGTGACTTGCCCAGTCGAACCAACCTGGCGCAGTATAACTGCAACGACTGGACGGCTAGTGGTTAATAATGCATTTATAAATACAGAATGCCATTTTCTGTGTCTCAGTTTTATCTATCTATAGTTGAGCTTTAAAGGTTTTGTTAACCCATGTATACAACTATGCCAGCCCCTCTATTAGAGGCTGGCACAGCACACTGTGTCACTAGTTTTACAAAACAAGCGCTGTAAATACCTATCAGCTGTCTTCAGGCCGGTGACGTGACTCACGGCCACTTTCCAGCTCTAATGAATGGCTTCTGAGGGAGGGGCCCAAATCTCCCTCTGACATCAGCCGGGGAGATCATGTGACCGCTTGTCTCCTCCACAGAAGCCACCCATCGGAGCTGGAAAGCAGCCGTGAGTCATGTGACTGGCCTGAAGACAGCTGATATTAGGTATTTACCGAGCTGATTTTTTTTTAAACTAATGATCTAGTGTGCTATGCCAGCCTCTATTAGAGAGGCTGGCAGTTAAAATTGTAAGAATTTAATTTACAAGCTATGGTGGCGGGGGGGGGGGCAGAGACAGACACAGAGGCAGATGACAGGGAGGAAGGAGGGGTGTGAGGGGGAGAGAGGAGAGCAGAAGTGTATGGTGGAGGAACACACTTAGACCATGGTGATCAGGGCGGAGCTACCCTGGTTATCATGGTCTATCTAGAGAGGGCATACAGGAAGTGCAATATTTAAGTTTTTTTTTTTTACAGTTTAGAGGGGGGCAGATTACACAGCAGAAGCACTCTGCTGTGTAATCTGCTTTAAGGGACCAAAATCTAGATTTTTTTTTTTGGGGGGGGGGGGGTTAACAAACACTTTAACCACATGTGAGTGGAATCAGAGAATTATCTATTCTTCATATAAAAAACAAAAAGTGCACAGACAAAAGGCACTTCACAAGTGCACAGAATAGACTTATTTCCCAGCAGCAATTTTCCATACCAAAAAAATATATCTATACTAAAAGCTAGTGCAATAAACTTATACCAGCTTTTAATTAGGGACACCTAGAGTTGCCTACATGTGTTATCTTTCAAGTGTCCTTGGAGAGCCAATTAATTATAAAGTGAATTTTGTTGATGAAATTGGAGTTTCTCCCCCTCCTGCACCTCACTATTTGACAGAGAGACCACTCATCACAATAAGAATGCCTTTTAACACTGCTCAACTATTTACATACCATGTTGAGTAAATGAAGGTCTGTTCTGCCTTCCCTTAGTCTCCTGTATCTCACTGTTAATTCTCTTATGTGAAGAGCTATATTACTGTCCAATAGTAAGTCACTTGAGGCCAGCAAAACTTCAACTTCACAAATTGAAGGTGAAATTTCCACCAGGTATCTGAGCTCCTAGGAACATGAATGTACCTTTTATCTTTTAGTTTTTTTGTAGTTCAATGCTTGAGTTGGCTTTCTACTTTAGGTAAACATTAAAAACGGCATCTAAAAATTCAAATGAAGGCAGATATCTCAGTTTTACACATTCTCAAATATGAACGACACCTACTTCTGTCAAAGTGCCTCTGAAAGTCTGATCAGTACCAGCACAAGGACATATTAGAAAGATGACTAAATTGAGATCAAAACATTTATAAAGTTCCAGTAATGGCTCAATCACTTGAAGAGAAAGAAGAAAGCATGCTTAGGAGACTTATAGATTTCTTAGAAGGGCATTCTTAAGCTTGATGAGTTTTAACATTTCTGAAAATTTACACATTTGTAAACCGATTTGCATATATAATTTTCACAAACTCTGGTTTACATTTTAATTTTACATAAAAGCATTTGTTGTAGCATTTGTGCAAGGCAGGCCTTTTGCAAAGCATGCTGGGCTTTCAATAATAAAAAAAAAAAAAAGCCTTGCACTACTTGCTGACTGTTGCTATCTGAAAAAAAATACAAACTGCATCTGCTAGAAAAGAAGAGGTGTATTCTCCATGTATCAGGTCTATATACAACACAGGGTTTTCAGGCTATTCACAGTATAGCAGTGAATTTGTGTGGTAGCAGGTTTTTACTCTGTAGATTTCTATCTGCATACAGTAAATATTTAATATTTTCTTGGAAAAAAAGAAATAAATATTTTATATACACATTATACATTTTTGTTAAACCCTACAAAGTAAGCACAGCATTGAAATCACACAAGCTAATGTATAATGAGTTTTATATATGCTAAAAACTAGTAACATGCAAAATGAAGTTAAAAGCGGTGCTCCAGCCGTGTTTTTTTTTTTTTAAGTCAACAGCTACAAACACTGTAGCTGCTGACTTTTAATAAGGACACTTAATAAGGACCTGTCTAGCAAGCCCGCGATCTCGGCCCCCCGAGGCCCATCCATCCGTCGGATCGGCTGCCGGCGCCTCCATCTTAACGAAGGGAAACAGGCAGTGGAGCCTTGCGGCTTCACTGCCAGTTTCCTACTGCGCATGCGCGAGTCGTGCGGCGCTTTGTGAATGGCCCCATTGTTTTCTTGGACACATGTCCCAGAATGCAACGGGGCCACTCACCGAAGAGGAGGAAGCGCCGCAGAATAGGAAATGGCAGATTAGGAAGACTGCCTAGCAACAGGGGTTTCAGGTAAGTTACATTTTTTTTTTTTTAAATTTTTATTTTTTTAAGAATATTAATGCACGTTTTTATTTTAGGGTGGCCCTCCACTTTAAGTTGAAGAATAGCTAATGCTAAATGCACTAAACATACAATTTGTCATGCACTTTTGCTTGTAAGCAAAGCAAACTATAGCCTCGTACACACGATCGGATTTTCCGCAGACAAAACCTCAGACTTTTGTCCAAAGGTATGTGCCTGGATTTTGTCTTGCATACAAACGGCAAGGAATTGTCGGCCGATTTTTCAGCTCTTTAGCGCCACCCTTTGGGCTCCTTCTGCTAATTTCGTGTTAGTAGAAGTTTGGTGAGTGTTGATTTGCGCTTTTCATTTTTCGCTTTTCATTTAGCGCTTTTCAGTTTGCGATTTTCATTTCGTGCTTTTCAGTTTGTTTCTGAACGGCCGTTTGTCAACCAGACATGTTTCAGAATCGGAGGAGATAACGTGTTATTTATTATTGGCCTTGGAGTTATTGCTTTGACTCAAGTCCAGTCCAGGAACAGGAGGAAGAGGATTTCCTGGACCAAAAATTGGTTGCTTTATTAATCGTGACAAATTATGTCATATATCTTTGCTGCGGGAGCTCCAGGAGAATAATCCAGATTATTTTCATAATTATCTCCGGATGACGGACCCCTGCTTTCACCAACTCTTGGCATTGCTGACCTCCTATATTAAGAAGCAGGACACATGCATGAGGCTTTTATTTTATTTTTTGGTTGAATAATAATGATTTGATTTGTTATATTTTCTATATTTTTGGATGCATAGAATGCACTTTTTGGTTAATTTCTATTGGCAGATAGCATGTCTAATTGTATTTGTTTTCTTTTTTTAATACACATTCAAAAAATTGTGTAGAATAATCCTTGGCAATGTGTTTTTCTTCAAATGACAGTTTGGAAGTAGGCAGTTACATTTAAAAAAATACAATGTAAAATTAACAAGGGACACCAACATGTGTCTTTGATCTTAAAAACTACGGGATAATGGTGTTGTGGTAACTCCCCCACCCCCCCCCAAAAAAAGCATAATATATTATTATTGATATCACTAGAAAAAAAAGCCTTTGAAAATTTGTTTGCAATAACTCCATCAGTATCACCAGCAAACCAGCTTCATTATTATCCCATTATAGAAAAAGAGAATTCGAGAGTTCATAATTTGCCACGTCACGAATGTTAATCCTCCATTACGAATGCTAGTTTACAAGACCGACCGCTTCTGGCTCGTCCTTGCTTCCGAGCGTGTTTGTACTTTAGACTTTGGACTTTTGTCCGACGGACTTGTGTACACACGCTCGGAAAATCCGATAACAGACATTTGTCCGCGGAAAATTTTAAAACCTGCCATCCAACATTTGTCCACAGAAAATCCAACAACAATTGTCTGATGGAGCGTACAAATGGTCGGATTTTCCGCCAACTGCTCGTGTGTATGTGCCAAGGGAACCAGGAGAATAATGCCAAGGGACCCTTGAAAATCTTAGCTTCTCTGTGCATGTACGGGGAAAATTTTCCAGTTCTGGTGGTATGGGAAATGAAATAGGTAAGCACTCTCTCTCTTATTTTGCACATACCCTTATTTAAGACAGTTTTATTTCACCACAGGGTTGCTTTAAAGAGGTTTCTTCTGGTAATAGTTTAGGACAACTATGAATATATACTAAGAATTATGTATTTAAGATCATGATAATGTTTTAGTAATGACAAATCTAACAAAGCAAACACTAAGCACAGTCATTTCACGTATGGTATCACACTCACTTGTAACCTTTAAATATATACTACTTTGTTATGCCAAATTGTAACCTAGTTTGAATTATTTAATGATAATCTCAATGATAACTAAAAAATATAGAGGCCAAATGTGAATTGGCAAAAAATATATTTTATCTGTAAATTCACATTGGCAAACTAGTGATGTTCATTTCTAGTAAGTGAAGCAAGTATATACTCATTAAATGTATTAGCCAGTCTGATGAATGCAAATGATCACCAGTGTTCTTTCAGCTTCTGGTGGGAACATTAGCAGTTTTATGTTCCCTCTGCTTTATAAATCCCACAAGAAGCTAACACTTGTGCTTTTCCATTAGTGACATCTGCAGCAGCTGTTTTACACAGACCTCTTACACTGCCAGTTTACTCAGTGCTTAACATATCTCTTAGGTCAAGGGTGAAGAAGATGGTTCTGAAAACGTATCTGTTTCTAAAAATTAAGGTTTCATCCACTGTGAAGAGTATGATATACACCTTAAAACCATTCACTTTTCAAATTTTTTGAAATTTCTAAAATTCTATGGGGATAAGCTGAGTTAAAGCATAGGCTCACCTTTAAGTGCACTTTACGAGTTCACCTCTGCCCTCCACAGCAGGTTTCCTTATGTAACCACATTCCTTAGAAGTTGCGAATAGGTATTTTCACACTTATAAGTGTGCCCAGGTATTTGGTATACTCTTTAATAGAGTTATAGATAACATCTTCATTGTAAATGTCTGTAATTACTAAAAGATAAATAGCAAATGCAAAAAGGTTAAAGAAACTTGCTCTTTTTTATTTCTTTTTTGTAGGACAAACTGTAGGTATCATTAGTGGACATTTGTGCTACTGGTCACCATGATGGAGATTCCTGCTATCTATTTATGCATACATGAAGAACCCTGTACATATGTCATTCATGCATTAGCTGAGTAGATGTACTGTCTCTGTTATAGAGCTGCCCGATAAGATGGATAGAGGGTTGGAGAACCCAGTCCCCACCCTCTTTCCCAGTCCCCAGGCAAAACATTTTGAGAATCCTGGCCCCCAATGAGAAACTTGAAAATAAACTTTAAAAGCCACCCTTTATGTCCATGTCACTTAGACAAAGGGGTAATTTGTGTATTGAAAGCTTTGGCTGTTTACTGTGACCATTATTGATTAGGTAAAGAGGTTTCTCAAGCTCTCTGTGGAATGGTAACCTTTTCTAAATGTTTGCTTGTACAGTGCATTGTTATTCACAGCACACAAATCTCTAGTAGGCTGCAGAGGGCTTGTGTGGGATGGTGTCCTATACTGTAAGTAACAACACCAAGGATACAATACTATAGCAGAAGACAATTATTTTTCACATCCCTCCCTCCACACCGACCTTCTGTTGGCAAAAATATTTTTCTTTCTCATTCATTAAAGGGACACAGTTTTCAAAGGATATTGGGTTATACTGTGACCTACAGTAACCAGTTACCCAGTAACCCCATACCTCAGTACTTTGCTAGTGACCTGGGAGGATGGACGCCCTTTCTCTACTGAAAACCGCTTAACTATTTTTGCTAGCCATTTTTCATGCTTTTAAAATTATTTTTCTCTTCGATCAAGATTTCCCTGTACACTGCTTGAGCTGGCCCTTTTACCCAGCTATCTGGATTGGTGTATCCTCAGCAATAGTTTTAGTAGCTGTACCCAGACCAGACTGGACTTGACAACTGTGGCTCATATAGAATGTGACATTAAGGCATTCAGCTCACTCACAGTGTACTGTGTTCGTTAGCCGTTGAGTTCTTTCCTGTCAGGGCTTGGACCTGATCCTGGGAACTCTGCTGTGTCTGGCGATGACTCTTCTCGCTGAGCTACACGAGATGCTGGACAGTGCCCTGCCTGATCCATTAGACAACCCTGCCGTGACTTTTGCTGAACCCTGAACTTCTTGCTCCTCCCATTAACTTCCTGATTTAAGCCATGCCTCTGCACTTCCTGTTTGCCAGATTATTGTACTCTCTTCAGCTAGTATCTCGCTCTCGTCTTTCCTGCTGCCGTCCATATTGTGCTACCACTCGATATCGACCCTTGGCTTGTTTTACTGACTATGTTTCTGTTCAATCCTTACTTGCTTATCCGCTTTCAAGACCCTGGCTTGCTCATCTCCTGGTGGGACGATCCTGAGGAATGCGACCTGGTACTACTAACATGCAGCAAAATCCATCTCCACCATCAGGAGCTCTGGTGAACACTGGTTAGTACTTAGACTCCACACCTCAGATGAGTCGGGTCATCCACAAAATTACTGCCTGTTTACCTATCCTGCTGGTCAGTGGTAGTCCCACTACTGCTATAGCAACTGGTCTTCAAGCCTAACCCTGATCATGACAGTTTCAGGTGCAGAGGCATGACAGCCTGGTGTGCACTGGAGGATTTACCTATCAGACTGTGAGTTTTTTAAGCTGTACAAATGCCTCTTGTATGGGCTCTGATCTATGTGCTGAAGTAAGCAGGACCTTGTTGTTTTGTTGGCTCCTCTCAGCTTTCTCTGATTCTGACATCAGCCTGCTTTTGCTTCTGTCAGTTTGGCTTCCACCTGGTTGGTTGCCCATTTGATCCAGACTGATCCTGGTACTGGACCTAAACCTAGATTTGACTTTGCATCCTCCTTTTTCCGTGTAACTTGAGTTGGCATGCTCCATTGGCCTTTTGTTCCTTAAATTAATGGCACTCAAGCATCAAAAAATGTGTTTGCCATACGCACCTGTGTATCAGGGTGGCAACATAAGAATATTCAAAACTGTAACAGAAAGGAGCACACTCAAGCATAGCCAGGGTATGTCTTCACTTAGCCTGCACTGTACAGTGCTCTGACACTTGACATTTCCTAGGATAATCACTATAATATGTTATTTACATGAATGCTTAAAAGTTGTCAAATCTACACTAACATTAAGTTTGATACTTTGACATCTTTGTTCCTGTTTTTGCACAAGTTAAAATAATTGGCAAACATAGTGTGTGATAGATATAACCATCGTCAAATGTGCCATTGTACTGTAAGCAAGAATGAGATTTCTAATGCTGCTCAGAATACATTACAATTGTTCTAGGTGATGGTAAATTTGATACTTGTCATCATCACAGCTATTTCTGAAAGTGTCCCAGAAACTAGTATTTGGCAGCATTGGGTTCAGTTATATTACAATGCCAAAAGATTGAACAAGTTTAGGTCACATTGCACATGACGTGCGTCATTCTGTTCAAAAGGTTTCACTGTTACTGTGTAGCATTTTTGGAATGCTTTTTTTTAAGTGGTTCTATTTTTTCTATATTAGTTATTCATTTTAGAGATTATTTTATGTCAGTTTTTTTTAGCATAGACCTTGGACGATTCAAATGTAGACATAGATATGTAATTGTTAATAATATAATGCATGTATTAATAGGCTTTTCTACATTTCTACAGAACGCCAATATGCTTGAATGTCTTTTTCATAACCTCCCCTGCATTACTGTTGCATTACTGTTTTTTTTTTTTTTCCTATTAATATGCTCCACAGCACCTTAAAAAGCAGTCATAAATGGTGACTCTCATCAAGCGCTCTGTGGTGTTATCACATCACCCTATAAAAAGGTGCCTCTTATCTTGACTCCATTGTTCCTGTAGTCATTTACACAGCTATTTTGTGAATAGAGTTAATGCTACTCGGTGGCTTACATTGCCTCTATTTATGTCCATGGTGAAGAGGACCAGTGGGTGTGTGCAAGACAGCTAGGCCACTGTTGCTGATGTGGTATGACTTTGGGCATCACACAGACTGGAAGTGTAATGCCCTGTACACACGATCGGATTTTCCAATGGAAAAAGTGCGATCGGATTGTGTTGTCAGAAATTCCGATCGTGTGTGGGCTCCATCGGACTTTTTCGTTGGAATTTCTGACACACAAAGTTTGAGAGCAAGATATAAAATTTTCCGATAACAAAATCCAATCATTTAAATTCCGATCGTGTGTACACAAATCCGATGCACAAAGTGCCACGCATGCTCAGAATAAATTAAGAGACGAAAGCTATTGGCTACTGCCCCGTTTATAGTCCCGACGTACGTGTTTTACGTCACCACGTTCAGAGTGATCGGATTTTCCGACAACTTTGTGCAACCGTGTGTATGCAAGACAAGTTTGGCACAAAATCCGTCGGAAAAAATCTGACGGGTTTTGTGGTCGGAATGTCCGATCTTGTGTACAGGGCATAAAAGGGAGGGTGAAGGAGCAGAGAAGCAGACATACCTGTAAAAGAACTACATTATTGGACTTCAAATAAGTGAACAGAAGTGGCTGCACAGTTGTATGAATGAGTTGTATGAATTGCATGTTATTGTGATAACTTTTACTAATATTCTTAAAATTTGATATTGAATAAAATATGTATTTTTATCTCATATGATCATGTTGTAAACTGATTTTGGCACCTTTAATGTCCCACTCTTTGTGTACCTATATTTGCTTATAATTGGGATGTGGTGCTTATTTCGGCCTTTCACTGCCCAAAACCTGCAAATAAGTGAACAGGTGAGGCTGGAGTTATGCTTTAAAAATGTTTGCTTTAACCACTTCAGCCCCAGAAGATTTGGCTGCTGAATGACCAGGCCATTTTTTGCGATTCGGCACTGCATTGCTTTAACTGACAATTACGCGGTCCTGCGATGCTGCACCCAGACAAAATTGACGTTCTTTCTTTTCCACAAATATAGCTTTCTTTTGGTGGTATTTGATCGATGATTATTTTTTGCACTATAAACGTAAAAAGCTATTTTTTTCTCAGTTTAGGCTGATATGTATTCTTCTACATATTTTTTGTTAAAAAAAAAATTGCAATAAGCGTATATTGATTGGTTTGCGCAAAATTTATAGCGTCTACAAAATAGGGGATAGATTTATAGCATTTTTATTATTTTTTTATTTTTTTTACTAATAATGGCGGTGATCTGCGATTTTCATCAGGACTGTGCCATTATGGCGGACACATCGGACACTTTTGACACATTTTTGGGACCATTGGCATTTATATAGCGATGAGTACTATAAAAATGTACTGATTATTGTAAAAATGTCACTGGCAGGGAAAGGGGTTAACACTAGGGGGCGATCAATGGGGTTAATTGTGTTCCCTGCTATGTGTTTCTAACTGAAGGGGGAGGGGACTGACTAGAGGAAGTGACGGATCGTTGTTCCTAGCTAATAGGAACACACGATCTGTTACTCCTCTTAGAACAGAACAGGGATTTGTGTGTTTACACACACACTTCCCTGTTCTGCCACTCGTACTCGCGATCGCTCGTGGCAAGCGGTCATCGTGACCATCGGCCGCGAGCATCGGCACCCCCGCAGTGCAGCGCGCACCTGTTATCCCGATCCCGTGAGCCGACGTATAGCTACGACGGTTTGCGGGATCGTGCTGACCTGCTGCAGTAAAATGACGGTGGCTGGTCGGCAAGCGGCTAAAAGAATCTACATTTTTTCTTATGATAACTTACTAATGCTGTGCAGAGTTTGATCACCTGAGGAAAGATAATGGAATGACTGTAAGTGGTAGTACATCTTATTTTGCCATTTTAAAGCTTTGCTAAATTAGTCTTGAGCACATTGTTGATTTATGAAATAAGCTTTGTAATTTAGGTGACCTTATTTTGCTTTAGCAAGCCAGCCATTTCAATAAATGTCTATCACAAATGAGTATCACTTCAACCAGCACATTATTTTACTTCTAATTTCAATTTGTTATTCTCTCACTTATGTCTTTATACATCCAGTCATTTGAAAAGGTCCATCTGTTCTAATAGTTTTGCTTTCATAAGTGTTCTTAATGGGACACATTATGCATTGGTCATGAGTTTATATCTGCTAATAAGGTTGATATATTCAGCTACTAATATTTGATATTTGAGCCAAAATCAATAAACTAAAGTAAATTTGTCACAAACTTTGCTTATTCGGGGTATATGAAAAAAATTAATAAACACAAGTTACCTTCAGTAAAAACAGCTTGTCAAGTTACTAGTCGGAAGTTATATGTATATTTAGAATTTTCTTGTAAATGTTTACCTTGGCCTCATCCTAGTTTCCTAGGGCTTAATGGGCTTGCTGGGATAATGAGAAGGATCAGGTAAGAGACTTTTACAGAAAACACTTAGATTTACGTTGAAATTCCAACTCCTGGCAAATAAAAAATCATCCATTGCAGTGGGGTTGTGCCTACACTGCAAGGATTAACTGCTCATTTATGTCTAGGGGAACAATTAAAGGAGATTTCATTACCTGATCCTCTGCTTCTCCAGCTGAAGCTAGACTGGTCCTTGCAGCTTCTGCACCCTCATGTTTCACTGGTCTAGGGTCCTGGCATCATGAAGACCAGAGCAGGACTTTGCCCTACACTGGACATGAGAACACCAAAGGACAGTCCACCAGAAGATCACAGGGGAGCACTGCCTGATGGGGGAGCAAAGGATAAGTAAAACTTATTGAAGTAAGCAGGATCTTGTTGTTTTGTTGGCTCCTCTCGGCTTTCTCTGGTTCTGACATCAGCATATATCAGTTTGGTTTCTTGGTGCCCCATTTGACCCAGACTGATCTTGGTGCCTGACCTCGACCTAGCCTTGATGTTGCATTCTTCTTTTTCCGTGTAACTTGGGTTGGAATGCTCCATTGACCTTTTGTCTTTTAAATTAATGGCTCTCAAGCATCAACAAATGTGTTTGCCATATGCAACTGTGCATTAGGAAGGCTACATAAGAATATTCAAGTCTGTAAATCTCTTTCTCCTCTTCTCTAGATAAAATTTACAAATTTTCAATTTACCCTTGTAGTGTTGATGCAGTCCCACTGAATCGCCTATAAAGAATCCAGTGAAGTACCTTGGATGTACTTGATACACCCTGGTTTCTCTTCACCTGGCAGGTTTTGAAAGCTGTCAGAAATAGGTTTGACTCTCATAAAACTGTTACAATATGGGACTTGCCGACACTGCCAATACTGAAAAATAGCTGTTGATCATACTAGAAATGCAATCAGCTCATTTCCCCCTGTAGGGGGTACTTGCCACCAGCGGGCCTCTTCTGCTGTAATCCTTCACCTGCGGGTGCCAAGCACTCGATGTCCTCCGGCACCCGGCAATCATCGGTAAACAACACAGAACTGTGATCTGCCTATGTAAACAAGGCAGATCGCCATTCTAGCAGGGGGAGGAATGGATTATATGTTCCTGCAAAGCAGGGACTAGAATCAAGTTTTCTTCCCCTAGTAAAAACAGCACACAATGTACACATAAACACTGGCTAGGTACACAATTAACCCTTTGATTTCACTAGATGTTTAACTTCTTCACAGCCAGTGTCAGTACAGTGACCGTGCATATTTTTAGCACTGATCACTGTATTAGTGTCACTGGTTCCCGCAAAGTGTCAGTGTCCGATTGCCTGCCGCAACATCACAGTCCTGCTATAAGTCACTGATCACCTCCATTACTAGTATAAAAAAAAATTATGAACATATCCCATAGCTTAAAGACGCTATACCATTCGCGTAAAACATTCAATATACGCTTATTGGGATTTTTTTTACCAACAACATGTAGTGGAATACATATTGGCCTGAATTTATGAAGAAATTTGATTTTTGGAATTTTTTATTGGATATGTTTTATAGCAGAAAGTGAAAAATATTTGTATTTTCAATTTTTTTTTTGTTTATAGCACAAAAAATAAAAAAACGCAGTGGTGATCAAATACCACCAAAAGAAAGCTCTATTTGTGGAAAGAAAGGATATCAAATGTTGTTTGTGTACAGCGTTGCATGACCGCGCAATTGTCAGTTAAATTAAAGTAGTGCTGTATCGCAAATCGGAAATCTTTTGCTTGGTTAACCTCCTGTAGTAAACTGACCACACAGTGCCTCTGCTGCACTGAAATCCCAAGCAGTGTTATCAACCTTGCCTGAGTTCTCCAGAATTTAACTAAAAAGCACATCACCTTTTCCTCATCTTTATAGCATCAGAGGGGGGTGTTTTCTATCAGGGAATAACTGGACAGGGCTGACCATGCCATTTGGGATTCCTGTGTTACAGGGACCAAATCCGCCTCCTGTTCTGATTGGCTGGGAGGAGAAGCCGAAGGACAATAGCGAATAATGATTCGCTAGTGTCACAAGTAGGTGGGTTTGGGGCACAGTTCTCTGCGCCTCAAGCCCAACCTTTTTCAAGCTAATTCGAGCCTCCAGCTCTAATCATGTGGCTAGGAAAAAAAACCTCATAGAAACCTATGAGTCCAGCTCTCCGCATGCATCCCCGCATGCAACCTAGGGGGGTGGCGCACCTGCGCCCCTTATAGACTGACTGGATGTATAAAGACATAAGTGAGAGAATAACAAATTGAAATTAGAAGTAAAATAATGTGAAAAATACTCATTTGTGATAGACATTTATTGAAATGGCTGGCTTGCTGAAGCAAAATAAGGTCACTTAAATTACAAAGCTTATTTCATAAATCAACAATGTGCTCAAGACTAATTTAGCAAAGCTTTAAAATGGCAAAATAAGATGTCCTACCACTTACAGTCATTCCATTATCTTTCCTCAGGTGATCAAACTCTGCACAGCATTAGTAAGTTATAATAAGAAGAAATGTAGATTCTTTTAACCGCTTGCCGACCAGCCACCGTCATTTTACTGCAGCAGGTCAGCACGATCTCGCGAACCATCGTAGCTATACGTCGGCTCGTGGGATGGGGATAGCAGGCCCGCGCTGCACTGCGGGAGTGCTGATGCTCGTGGCCGATGGTCGCGATGACCGCTGGCCACGAGCGATTGCGAGCATGAGAGGCAGAATAGGGAAGTGTGTGTAAACACACAAATCCCTGTTCTGTTCTGAGAGGTGTAACAGATCGTGTGTTCCTATTAGCTAGGAACCACGATCTGTCACTTCCTCTAGTCAGTCCCCTCCCCCTTCAAATAAAAACACATAGCAGGGACCACAGTTAACCCCTTGATCGCCCCCCTAGTGTTAACCCCTTCCCTGCCAGTGACATTTTTACAACAATCAGTGCATTTTTATAGCACTGATCGCTGTATAAATGCCAATGGTCCCAAAAATGTGTCAAAAGTGTCCGAAAATCGCAGATCGCTGCCATTGTTAGTAAAAAAAATTTAAAAAAAATTAAAAAGTTATAAATCTATCCCCTATTTTGTAGACGCTATAACTTTTGCGCAGACCAATCAATATACGCTTATTGCGATTTTTTTTATACCAACAACATGTAGTGGAATACATATTGGCCTGAATTTATGAAGACATTTGATTTTTGAATTTTTTTTATTGTATATGTTTTATAGCAGAAAGTGAAAAATATTTGTATTTTCAATTTTTTTTTGTTTATAGTGCAAAAAATAAAAAACGCAGTGGTGATCAAATACCACCAAAAGAAAGCTCTATTTGTGGAAAGGAAGGATATCAAATGTTGTTTGTGTACAGCGTTGTATGACCGCAGAATTGTCAGTTAAATTAAAGTAGTGCTGTATCGCAAATCGGAAATCTTATGAGTGGGTAACCTCCTGTAGTAAACTGACCACACAGTGCCTCTGCTGCACTGAAATCCTAAGTAGTGTTATCAGCCTTGCCTGAGTTCTCCAGAATTTAACTAAAAAGCACATCACCCTTTCCTCATCTTTATAGCATCAGAGGGGGGTGTTTTCTATCAGGCAGTAACTGGACAGGGCTGACCATGCTATTTTTGATTCCTGTGTTACAGAGACAATGTTGTTAGCCTAAACAATATTTCTGGCAGAATAACAGTTATTTTTTCTGTAAGGCCCCTTTCACACTGGGGGCGGTAGGGGGCATCGGCGGTAAAACAGCGCTATATTTAGCGCTGTTTTACCACGGTATTCGGCCGCTAGCGGTGCGGTTTTAACCCCCCGCTGGCGGCCGAAAAAGGGTTAAAACCCCTCGTATAGCGCGGCTATAGCCGCGGTATTACCGCGGTATAGCCGCGCTGTCCCATTGATTTCAAAGGGCAGGAGCGGTTTAGGAGCGGTGAATACACTGCTCCTTCACCGCTCCAAAGAAGCGGCTGACAGGAGATTTTTTCTTCTCCTGCCAGCGCACCGCTTCAGTGTGAAAGCCCTCGGGCTTTCACACTGAACAAACAGCGGAGGCTGTTTTGGGGCGGTTTGCAGGCGCTATTTTTAGCGCAATAACGCCTGCAAACCGCCCCAGTGTGAAAGGGGTCTAAATGCAATGTCAAAACATGGGGAAGCATGCATGCATTGCGGAGATTTACTTATTTTTATTTTATTTTGTCCTGACATGCAGTACACTTTAAGTTGTCTAAATCTGTGTGTCCACTGATCATTGTGTTCATGCACTTTTCACTTGCTTATGCATTGTTTATCATAAGCTAAATTTGAGTTCCCCAGCTTTGTAATAAAGAAACAAGAAAATAACCAACAGTTGTTATAACTTATTAGAGAGAACTTTATAGTTAGTTCAAGTTAAAGTACTGTTTTCTCTTACAAAACACAACACTTGGCGGGGATGTTGGGTTTGTATGAGGTCAAAGAAAGGCAGTATATTACACTGATAAAATAAAACAAATAAAATACAATGTAACACTGATATTCCTAAATATTTGTCCCCAAATATACAACAAAGCACATAGGATGGCTCATGCTTGGTATGAATTCTTGCAGCAGTAATTCATTTCTCTTTTTTTTTTTTGAGCTGTTATAACATATTACTTTCCAAGTAATGCAAAAGATCTTGATCCAGAATAATGCTTTTAATTGCTTTTGAACTTTGCGTATGTAAAGATTTTTTTTTTTTTTTCAATTTCGAGTGGAATGTAGAAGGTTTAGAACCTCTATCAGGTTTTTAGCTGTCTTTGTCCCCACTGTGGTGATTCCCTTTCTATAATCGCCTTGGTGACTGTTGCTTCCGGTACAGAAGGTTATGGAAAACGACAAAAAGTTGTCACAGGAAGAGGAGGTGAGGGGAAACCTTCTAATGGGTAAACATGTTCTGGTGACCATTGTCTATGAAGTGAGATCTCCATGATCTCCATGATTTGCAGAACGATATCTCTGTAATGGCTGGATCTAGAGATCTTTATCAGCATAATTTAAATAACAGGACAATATTCACAGTCTAATGCATGTACTGTACCTGCATATATGTTGGTCCAATACTAAAAAAAAAAAAAAAAAATGAAGGGCAAGGTCTTCTTCTTCTTGGATACTACTCCAATGGCGACTGGTGCTAAACTTTTTTTTTGGGGGGGAGCAAATAAACCCCCCCAGGTCCGCACTCAGCCCTCCACAGTCCCCCCACACTCAGCCCCTCCACAACTTCCTTGGCTTCTCCTCCCGGCCAACCTTTTTTAAGCCAATTGGAGCCTCTGGCTCTAATCATGTGGCTAGGAAAAAAAAAAAACTCATAGAAACCTATGAGTCCAGCTCCCCACATGCAAACTAGGGGGGGGCAGCGCTCCTGCGCCCCTTTTATAGACCGGCCGCTCCTGTACTACTCATCGGGTCCATTGACGGGTCCCTTATGTCCAAGACTCAGGTGAAGACTCCAAGATGAAGACTGGTGGCATGCCTAAGCTCAAGGCCAGTGCAGCATAAAGGCAGATTAGGCACCTTCCATGGGGCACCAGAATAGGAAAGTAAAATCCAAACCCCCAGCCATGTAGAGCTCCCTGTCCTCTCAACCTGCTTTGCAGATTCCCCACACTGCATCCTTAGCTGGCCTCTCTCTCTTGCCCCCTGGAGCAAAGCTCAGTCCAGTGTCCCCCAGCAAAAGTCCCAGGACCCCTAAAATAACCTCCCTCACTGTGTGCAGAGCCCTCCAGTGCACACCATGAACTTCCCACACACTGATGGATACTGTAGGCTTGTCTCCCCACCCTCCTTTAACACAGAGATCTGCCCCAGTCTGGAGAGCTCATGGATTGGAGGATGTGGCCTCCTCTCTCTGTCCATGCTGCTGCTAAAGAGGGAGCCTGGGTGGCCATGAATGAGTGCTTGGAGGACAGCTGGGGTCATCAAGTCCTGCCACCTGTGACAGCGGATAGCCCCATCTCCAGCACAGTGCCGACTTCCTCACTAACAACCAGGCGCACACAAGGTGGTTGCATAGCCAGACCATCCTGGCTGGGATCCAGTACCCACACTCCATCAACCTCACTCTACAGCTCAGTGAGTGAAACGACCCCATCTTTTCCATAACCCACCCCATCTTCCCTAGAGACAGGGACCCTAGATCATAATCTTCAGATCATGCTGGCCTGCAGAGATGGTACCAGCCTCCATATGGTGCCAAGATAGGGAAAGGGGTGGTAAAATCCAAATGTGTGCAGCAATACAAGCACTGGGTGGCTGAAGTGGATGGGGTGGTCTAGCAGTACCAGCATGAGTTGGCAGGAGAACGGTGGTGCGGGGGGTGGGCTAGTAGAACCAGAACATGCACCTTTGCCTTTGTAGACAAAAATCCTTGCACCAGCCCTACCTAAACTGTAGTGATGTAATACCAGTCTTTATCCCTGGAAGAGAAGCTGCAGAGACCATGGCAGACTCAAGTTAAAACGAGCTTTGGAGGTTTTTTCTGTATCCTGAATGGGTGGGAGCACGGAGAATGATAAGGATTTGGGATATGCCTTATAAAAATATCAAGGCTGCGTACTTAAATCTCATTCTGGCATACTGGCTTTATCTCTCAAGTTGCAGTGCTGCACCTCTAATCTAGTCCCTTGACCCTGTATGTCATTACAGTATGTGGTATGGACTCTGTTCTTTTGACCAGAGATGGTAGATGGTCTTTCAATTACTTATCTCCTTTTGTTGAAGATCAAAGCAGGTCTTTGGAGTATATCTGTGGGATGGGTTGCAAATGTATATCCCTTACATTATAAACTCATGCAGATCCCTGTATAATACATATTGGATCACTCTCAATGGGACATCTTTATATAAACAAAATAATCTTGAATGTGTAATTCATAGAGCAGGAGCTTAGACTTAATAAGAATTTTTGTGTGTAATAATAACCAACTATAGTAATATTTATATTTTGAAATAGAATGAAATAGTTAAAACTGATACAGGCTGTCTCTGTTTACTGCCTACAGTGCAGTCATCCTGAATGTTTTGCAGAGGTAACTTCTGGTATGTCAATAGTACACATACACATTGTGTTTGATTGGTTAATATGTTATTTCTGGAGATACCATAAATGTGCACTAGTATGTACTAAGCAGGTGTTACACTAGACTAGTTACTTGTATAGACAAGGCTGAGTAAGCTCATCGTAAAACCTGAGATGGCCCAAACTGCCATGGAAAGTCTGTCTTGTTTTACCCTCAGATTTTATGGAGTGTAGAATATCTTTTAGGCTCACAGCAATCATGAAAGAACATGCTGGGACACGTAGTACTTCCTAAACCATTCACTGTCACGGATGTCAGTTTAACTAAAATCGAGAAGTTTCTCTGAGCAGAAAATTATTATAATTTGAAAATATGGCACTATTTTAAGATTAATGGTACAATTTTATTTTTATTGTGACATACTATATAGAGAAAAAAGTATTTCACCTAGTTTGTATAGTGTATTATGTGCTACAGTATATCAGAATTCGGTATAAAATAGGTATTGCTGCTAATTTACATCTTCTATGTGTTATTTGTATGCATTTCATGGTAAGAAAAAGTATTGGTTTACAAACTGTGTGGCCCTTTGCAGGTAATAAAAACTTAGGCAAAATTATTTTGTTTTTGTGTGTTTAATTTATGATCATATATTTTTCTATGTGATTTTGTTAAAGCAGACCTTGCAGTAAATCATTTCTAATAATTTTTTCACTACAATTTTGTTTTCTTTTTTTACTGTAAAGCTGCTTTTTGTGATGGGATAGGGAGATCTAATGTAGCAATGCAAAAGTAAACTGCAGACTAAATTCTAAATTTTGGGCCCCCAGGAGATTTTTAGCATTATGTGTAAGTATGCACATTATATTTGTACATTATGGAATATTTACCCAGCACAGTGATTTCTTCCAGTGCTGCAATGTCAGTGGTCCCCTCCGTTCCGGATAGCTGGAAAGGATTGAGCAGCTGGCTGGAATGGATCACAGTGTTTCTCCAGGAGCAAAGGAACCAAGAAGCTCCATGCTGACCAGCATGGACTGTGGCACAGGAAGTGATGTCACCGGCGTCTGATTGGACCTAGGCAGGGCTGGAATCTTGTCAATCAGGGCTGCAGTGGTGAAAGGCTACGTGCTCGGAGCTGGCTTCTCCTTCTATTAGAAGATACGGCAGAAGGAAGAGGGCACCGAACTTCCGGCTCAGTTTGCTGCCATGAACTAATTAATTATTCAATTGAATTCATTATTTAAACCACAGGGCTACCTATGTCAGGGTTATATACATAATTAAGCACTTCAGGTCCATTCTTTAGCAGTTTTACTGCTACAGGGTGGCACCTGTGCACCAGATCACGTACAGTATATATATACATGATCCAAAACTTCAAGGTAGGGGGCACGCCTCCGGGAAGCTCCCTTCTGCTGTGAGTATACACAGATCGGCGGGTGCAGGACACTCAATGTCCTCTGGCACCCGCTGATCATCAGGCAGACACACAGAACTGTGATCCACCTATGTAAACAAGGCAGATCACCATTCTGACAGAAGGGAAGGGATGGAGTTTATGTCTCTGCAAAGCAGGGAATAAATTCCATCTCTTCCTCTAGTAAAAGCACCTCACACAGTATAGTAAAACACTGGATAGGCACACAGTTAACCATTTGATCGAACCTGATAATAACCCCTTTCCCAGCCAGTGTCATTAGTACAGTGACAGTGCATATCTTTAGCACTGATCACTGTATTAGTGTCACTGGTCCCCAAAAAGTGTCAAACGAGTCAGTGTCAGAAGGTCTGCCGCAATATCGCAGTCCCATTATAAGTTGCTGATCGCCGCCATTACTAATAAAAAAATAATTAAATAAATAAAAATATCCTGTGATTTGTAGATGCTATAACTTTTGCACAAACCAATCAATATACGCTTATTGGGATTTTTTTTTACCAAAAATATATAGCAAAATACATAAATTTGATTTTTTTCAATTTTTTTATTGGAAAGTTTTCAAAATTGTCGGTCTTTTTTGTTTATATCGCAAAAATATCATTTTATTTAGGTACAGCGTTGCATTGCTGCGCAATTGTCAGTTAAAATAAAGCAGTGCTAAATCGCAAATAATGGCCTGGTCATAAAGGGGGTAAATCTTCTGGAGATGAAGTGATTAAATAAGGCAGAGCCAGATTAAGAATACATAGGACACTAGGTATAAGGAAGTAATTTGAGGCCCCAATATGAGCGTCAGTGTAAATAGATAAATTTAAATAGGTGTTCAAGTCAGTGCAAAGCAAAATGCTCCTATAAGAACCCATTTTTTCAGGGGCACACAACAAAAAAAAAATCAATCATATTTAAAGGAGAAGTATAGCCAAACTATTTTGACTATACTTCTCATATGGATCGCAGGAGTGCACTAAATTCTGCACACCTGTGACCGTTTTTTAGTCGACAGTGGTCTAAAGCCTTCTGTCGTCTGACGTCACGCAGCCAGCCCAGGCTCTGGAAAGATCCTGACTTTACAGTTGGGATCCATCGAGTCACTGGGAGACTGAGCCCCCTGCTCCCGCCCCCTACACAGCCCAGCTCTCCAGTGAGCGCTGGAGGGGCAGAGCAGAGAGTCACTGTATTTGTTTTATGTATATACTTACAGAAAGAAGACAAATACATTGTTTAAAAAATGATAAGAAAATTAGAAAAAAAAAAATTATGTTTTTGTCCACTTTTTTGTTAAAAAAGTGTTCAAATTAAAAGCCTATTATGACCTTAAAACATTGTAAATGGCTTCAATTCTTAAAATGGCTGCAATTCTAGATACAATAGAGATTCCATGAGATATGGATCGCATTGGTAGAACACTACATCCCTAAAGACTTTGGTCCCTTCAGGCCTTTGAAGTGCCCCCCGCAGTGGTGATTGCAAGGATTCACTCCCTGGCTTCCCCCCACTCCTTACCCCTAATAATGCCCCTAATAATGCCTTCCCCATCGACATCTTGCTCCCTTTTCTCCTTTTCTATCTTAACTATTCTTTCAACCTGCTGTTCATTGTACTATCAACCATAATCTCCCCTGAATATGGCTCTTGTCAGGTGGTCACACACTCAGTAACTCTCCATTAGAACGGCAAAGCTGAGCACAACCTTATTTTCATGACACTACTACTTACCCACATAGCTATTTCGTTTTTAGGTGCTAATGAAGACCTCTGTTAAACCCAATCACTGATGAAGAAAAATGATGTACTTATATGTTAATGCCACTTATACAACTAAGTTGTGCTGACTGTAAGGGAGGGTTTTGATCCCATCTCATAACAATTTACTGTTCAACTTATCATACAGTGTTACAAATTCTCATATTCTAATAAAACTATAAATCCTCAATAAAAAAAAATTTGAAACAGAAAACCATTGTAAAGATAATTTAGGTGTTCAAATCAGTCTTATGCCAAGTACACACGATCAGAAATTCCGTCAGAAAAAACTTGGATGTTTTTTTCCGACGGAATTCTGCTCAAGCTTGCCTTGCATACACACGGTCACACAAAAGTTCTCTTAACTTTCGACCGTCAAGAACGCGGTGACGTACAACACTACGATGAGCTGAGAAAATGAAGTTCAATGCTTCTGAGCATGCGTCAAATTGTTTCCGAGCATGCATGATTTTTTGAGCGTCCGAATTGCATACATACGAACGCATTTTCGAATAGGAACTTTTTCCGACCGAAAAATAGGGAACCTGCTCTCAATCTTTTGCTGGCTGGAATTCTGCCAGCAAAAGTCCGATGGAGCATACACATGGAATTTCTGACCAAAAACTCACATCTGACTTTTGCTGGTGGAATTTCTGATCGTGTGTAGGGGGCAATAGAGTTATTGTCAAATTGTCTTTACAGATTGATGTTTTTCTTGGCATCTTCACATAAATGATCTCTGGTTATGACGGGGTTTACCATTTGCTGGCAGCCACCTTATTTCCAGCACACTTTCCCCAACTGAGTGCCATTGAGATGGCTATCATCAAGTAGTTACATGTTTCAAGAGCAATGAGAAATATTCACCCCTGTAGCCCTTTCCTTTGGGTTAGTAGGCCCAATAATAGTAATAGCTTTCATGATGCATGGGACATTGGAAAAAAATACAGTAACTGCTGGCGCACGGAACTGTGTTCGTGGCTAGAGGTGGTCTCTATAGTACGGTACATAGGTAGGTAAGAGACGTAGTCCATAAATGTTACTACTGAAAATGAAATGTCCATGTGGTAAAATAGAATAATGGCGGCAGACATCCTCAGAGAAAGCCAGCTCTGTGGAATAAGCAAACTGGGGAAAAAATAAGGAAGCGCCACCTGAGTGTAATATTAGTAAAACAATTTATTAGCAAAGTTTAAAGGCACTCACAAGATGTCAGTTTAAAATATGCTCATCTGATAATGTAGTGTCCTCCAGGTCTCTTATGGCATCCATGTACTATATCCACAGCTGCTGGATGGGGAGAAGTCTGCAGCCTGTCCTGTGGCCACCAGAAAGTCCAATGGAACCAGTGTGGAACGCATTGAAATGACATCACCAGAAGTGGAGGGAGTCGCTCTGGAACATTGTAATGGATAGGCTACACGCTCAGAGCATCAGCTCCTTCTACAGGCCTGTAGAAGGAGCTGATGCTCCGAGCGTGTAGTCTATCCATTACAGTGGATGCTATTGCTATTAAATTGTTTTACTAATAGTACACTCAGGTGGTGCTTCCTACTTTTCCCCCTTTATGCATGGGACATTGACCTGCCTACAGATCATTTATATTTTGAAACCCATTTAAATCTCCCACTTATGTTCCTATTGTTAAGTGTCCTTATCTTAACTTATATTTGTTTGCACCTGTCATCATGTGTCTTCTCCGTTTTTAAACATACAGTATATTACCAAAATTATTGGGACGCCTGCCTTGACACGTACATGAACTTTAATGGCATTGCAGTCTTTGTCCGTAGGGTTAAAATATTGAGTTGGTCCACCCTTTGCAGCTATAACAGCTCCAACTCTTCTGGGAAGGCTGTCCACAAGGTTTAGTAATGTGTCTATGGGAATGTTTGACCATTTTTCCAGAAGCGCATTTCTGAGGTCAGGCACTGATGTTGGACGAGAAGGTCTGGCTTGCAGTTTCTGCTCCAATTCATCTCAACGCTGTTCTGTTGGGTTAAGGTCAGGACTCTGTGCAGGCCAGTCAAGTTCCTCCACACCAACTCGCTCCTCCATGTCTTTATGGACCTTGCTTTATGCACTGGTCCAAATCATTTGGTGGAGGGGGAATTATGGCGTGGAGCTGTTTTTCAGGGGTTGGGCTTGCCCCCTTAGTTTCAGTGAAAGGAACTCCTAAGGCATCAGAATACCAAGACATTTTGGACAATTCCATGCTACCAACTTTGTGGGAACAGTTTGGGGATGACCCTTTGCTGTTCTAACATGACTGCGCACCAGTGCTGCACAAAGCAAGGTCCATAAAGTCATGGATGAGCAAGTTTGGGGTGGAGAAACTTGACTGGCCTGCACAGAGTCCCGTTCTCAACCTGATAGAGCACCTTTGGAATGGATTATAGCAGAGACTGTGAGCCAGGCCTTCTCATCCACATCAGTGCTTGACCTCACAAATGCGCTTCTGGAAGAATGGAAGAACATTCCCATAGACACACTCCTAAACCTTGTGGATTGCCTTTCCAGAAGAGTTGAAGCTGTTATAGCTGCAAAGGGGTGGGCCAACTCAATATTGAACGCTACGGACTAAGACTGGGATACCAATAAAGTTCATGGGTGTGTAAAGGCAGGTGCCCCAATACTTTCGGTAATATAGGGTATATACCTTCTCTGTGATGTCCTGCGCTTTGTGCTTCTGTGATCCTCTATCCAGCTAATATTATATTATACAGGATTTATATAGCGCTAATAGTTTGCACAGCACTTTAGAACATGAGCGCAGACAGTACAGTTACAATACAATTCAATACAGGAGGAAACAGAGGGCCCTGCTCGTTAGAGCTTACAATTTGAAAAAAAAAGGATCAAGTGATACAAAAGGTAATAACTGTGGGGGATGAGCTAATGGAGAAAATAAAAGTACAGTTGTTAGGTGAAGGCTGGATAGGTTTCTCTAAAGAGAAGGGTTTTCAGGGGTCACCTTAAAGTGGACAGAGCAGGAGATAGTTGGACAGATCGAGGTAGGGAGTTCCAGAGGATGGGAGGAGTTCACAAGGGAGCAGGGGGTCTTGGGAGGAATGAAAATAACAATTTAGTTGGTAATTTGAGACTAGGTTAGTGATGTAGATGAGGGCAGAGTTGCAGGTACCTTTGTAAGTTATTAGTATTTTGAATTGTATTTGTTGGGTGAGCAGAAGCCAGTGGAGGAATGGGCAGAGGGGTAGCAGACACTAAACAATTGACAAGGTGGTTTAGGCTGGCAGCAGCATCCATGATGGACTGCAGGGAGGGTAGCCTATGTCAAGGTAACCCAATGAGGAGTCAGTTGTATTAGTCTAGGAAAGATAACCAGGGAGTGGATTAGAAGCTTTGTAGAGTCATTGCTTTAAGGCCCGTACACAATCCGAAAATTGGCCGAAAAATACCGCTTTCAACGCGATCTTACGATAATCGGATCGTTAGTACAGAGCTTTTGAGAGCAGATCATGACAATTCAAATGATATTAGATCGGACAAGCATAAAAATTTGCCTCGTACGATACCAGATCGTACGATTTTCGTTTAGTCAGTACAGTTGTCTTCCGAAAATACAATACAAATACATTACAACACATGACATCACTTCCGATTTTTTTTTTTCTGTCGTACGAGAATTTTCGTGACTATAGTAACCTTTTCAATTTCTACTTGCGACTATTAAGCGAAAAAAGTTGTACGATCTGTCGTACGATATTTGGATCGTGTGTACGGGCCATTAGCCCTGATTCACACCTATAAAAAATGCATAGGTGTGAATCAGACCTTAGAAGGGACTTCTTTATCTCCTTTATATCCTTTTTTTAGTGCATTTGGGAGCCAACCATACATCACAGCACACTCTTGCAGTTCAAAGTAGCCCTAACATATTCTCAGTGTGATGATTTTTGGAATTTCCTATTGGCTGCATGTTATAAAGACTCTAGATTTTGTGAACTGTAAAACATGCAGAGTCTGTACATTGCCACACAGAGAACATTTTCAGACTCCCTCATTGGCTGAAACAAGGTAAACTAAAATCAACTGCAGGGGGCAGATTTATATTTGGCAAGCCTCCCATACACACACCAGGCCCTAGGCTTGTGCTTAGGTCGACTAGTGGGTAATGCAGCTCTGAATAAAAATCATAAACTATATTGCAGAGAGGCATAAGGGAAAAAGGAAAGCATGCAAGATGAAATAAAAGGATCATGATCCAATTGATATATAAGGATTTTTCTGTCGGGGGATCCTGGTATACTTGCTAAATTATGAAATTCCAATAAAAACATGAGTTTTAAAGGATAAGTCCACCCTAAAGCCCCGTACACACGATCTGACTTTCTGGGAAATGTTGGATGACAGGCTGTTGGCGGACAATCTGACCATGTGTATGCTCCATCAGACAATTGTTGTCAGACATTCCGCCAGCAAATGTTGGCTAGCATGTTTTCAAATTTTCCGCCAACAAATGTGTGTTGTCCGACTTTCCGATCGTGTGTACACAAGTCCGTCGGACAAAAGTCCAAAGTACAAACACGCATGCTCGGAAGCAGAAGCGGTCAGTCTTGTAAACTAGCGTTTGTAATGGAGAATTAACATTCGTGATGTGGCAAATTATGAAATCTCCAAATGCAGCACACAATTCTCTTCTTCTTTAATGGGATAATAATGAAGCTCCTTTGCTGGTGATACTGATGGAGTTGTTGCAAATGAATTTTCAAAGGCTTTTTTTTTCTAGTGATATCAAGAATAATATTATTATTTTTTTTTTTTTGTGCAGGTTACCACAACACCATTATCCCGTAGTTTTTAAGAACAAAGATACAACTATGTTGGTGTCCCTTGTTAATTTTGCATTGTATTTTTTAAAATGTAACTGCCTACTCCCAAACTGTTATTTGAAGTAAAACACATAACCAAGTATTATTCTTCACAATTTTTTTTATTGTGCATTAAAAAAATAAAATAAAATTAGGCATGCTATCTGCCAATAGAACTTAACCAAAAAGTACATTCTATGCATCCAAAAATATAGAAAATATACCAGATCAAATCATTATTCAACCAAAAAAATAATGTCAAAGCAATAACTCCAAGGCCAATAATAAATAACACGCAAAAAGAAAAGAAAAGTGCAAATCCACACTCACCAAACTTCTACTAACATGAAATTAGCAGAAGGAGCCCAAAGGGTGGCGCTAAAGAGCTGAAAAACAATGTAATACGTCTAGTACATCACTACGTTCGTAATTGTTGGCCAACATTTGTGTGACCCTGTGTATGCAAGACAAGTTGGAGCCAACGCCCTTTGGGCAAAATTCCATGGTTTTGTTGGCGGAAAGTCCGATCGTGTGTACAAGGCATTACACTAAAATATCTACATCTACAGACATCCACGATCTAACACTAACCTATCTAACCCTGTAAAGAAGAAATCAGTATACATACCTTTTGAAGCCGTTCTGGTCCAGTCTCCAGCAGAAGAAGCTCTGCAGAGGACACAGCCGACAATGGCTGGGAAATGAATGGGGAGTGACGTCACCCATAGAGTTACTATGGGGCTTCCATTGTCAGATGTGTCCCCTGCACCCGCCCCTACAGCAAAGCCGCAGCTCATCATGGGTTTGTGTCGGATCAGCTTCAGAAAAGGTATGTATACTGATTTCTTCTTTACAGGGTTAGATAGGTTAGTGTTAGATCGTCGATGTCTGTAGATATTTTAGTGTTGGGGTGCACTTATCCTTTAAGGCTGTCATTTCAAAAAAGGATAGTTTGTGTAAGTCATATACAACTGTACTATATAACTATATTTTTCAGTTGTTCATGATATATTCGGTGGGCAATTTACTTTCATAGTTCCTATTTGAACCAGTAGAACTATACTATGGGTAACTCCCAGCGTGTATATTTTTCATCTAACGCCAGTTCTTTAAAAACAATATATTTTCTGCGTCTGTAAAGGAAACATGTTTGTAAAATAATACGAAGCAACATGATGATTTTGTTCTGTTTTTCTTGTACTCGAGATGCAAACTGAAGAAATCTGTAGGAAAGCATTTTATCCCACAAAGATTTGTATCCTTGCCAGTACTGATAGGTGTAGCCGTGTTTTTATAGCTGCAAGAGGCATGGAGAACATTGTGAATTTGTTTCTATAAAACCTTGGGCAAACCTTGGACTGGTTTTAGGTATGAGAATCTGATATTTGAAAAACAGATGTATTATTTTTCAAAATTCAAAATAGACAGATATGCTACTGAGGGTGCCTGAAGAAAAAGAACCATATCTCTAGGCATTCAGCTTGGAGTATGAATCATTTATACAGAGTTTCAAAAGTTCTTAGGTGATATGTATTAGAAAATTGATTTGTAACAGCTACTTACTGTAGCTTCCTTGTTCCAGGAGCATATCTTCTAGGGCACCTAGCCACACACTGACACATAAAGTTTAACCTAATGTGCTGCAACCACAGCCAGTCAGGCTTGCCGTGTCACTTGGCCTTTCTGTTAAAGGCCAGGGCATGCTGTGGTCAGACACCAGTGCAACTTTTGTCCACATTGTCGCCAAGTCCCCAAAGCATGTTCCAACTTAAATGTGTGCTTTTTTAGTTACTTAGCCTTTCAGGGTCTCCTATACAGTCTGGTCAAAGCAGTCTATAGCTGCTACCCCAGGTACCCTTCAGCTTTCTCTCCTTGCCACTGATGTTGCTTTACAGAAAACTATTAGAGGGCTAAATGACCATTGCATAGTTGGACTTTTCAATGGTGGCTATGGGCAATTTTGAAGTTGTACAATGAATGGAGGAAAGTACGAGACACTATAGACCATTACACAATAGGTGGCCCGGTATTTATCACTTGTGTCCTGTTGAGGAGATTTTACTTTCTGTCTTAACAATAAGAAACCTCTCAAAATTTAGGGAAAATCCTCTTCTTCACAGTTGACAGTAGAGTGGATATACCCATTGGAAGAATTCCCTTCAGCTGATGTTTCCATGACAACCATAAAATGTTGGATTTTTTTTTCACTGTCAAGGTGGCCCCCAGGACCAATAGAAAGGGTCACGCTCCTCCTCAAAAAAAACAAAAAGATGATCCAAACCTTATACTTCCACTAAAAAAGTATTTGGCTAGAGATACACTTACTAGATGTACAAGATTTATTGCAGTTGGGTCATAATAATCTTCGGCACAATAATTAAAGCTGATAGACAAATGAAAAAGCTTAGTTAAACTGAGTTAAATGGACATTACAAAAATCATCAGACTTTTTTTTTTTTTTTTGTCATAAAACTAACATCTTGATATTAGCTTTCTATAATCCCTGTGCAACAGCACTTGCTCTGAGAATGAAGTGGGTTTTTTGGCAGTTTTATTTACAGTAGAGGAGAGCCCATGAATGACCCAAGCAATGTGCTGGGCATTTAGTCGACCTGGCAGGTTTAGGTAGATGCATGCTAGTCTCCATGATCCATTGATGTCAGGGAAGAAGACCTTAACACACTAAAAACACTAAAAGAGCCAAAGATGGTTGAACACAGTACTAAACATCAGTTTCTACTTAATTTTGCATGTATTTCGAATGTATACTTTATCACATACAGTATAACGGTAAATTATATATACCAGATAAAGTAATTTTATTGTTTACCCATGTCGCATCAGCATTGTTATGCAAAACTTAATGGAAGGCTCAGACGTCTGGAGATGTGACTTATTTTGCTCAATGCTCCTCCAGCTGTTATGAACATATCTCCTACCATGTGAAGCTTTTTCAGGTTGTCATTTCAGTAATATTTCCAGAAGTAATGACACTATTATACCTAACACAAGGAGGCAAAAGTCACAATGCAGCCAGAATTTCTGGGAAAAACATGATGAATTTGGATTTGTTGAACACTATAAAATCTGCTACATTAAGGTATCTTGAGAGGGCTTTCTGATGGGAGCAGGGCAGCTTAGGTAATAGCCGTGGAGTATAGGCAGAGTGCACATAAAGATTGATCAGTTATAAAGTTTGATGTTTTTTTTTTAACTAAAATTAAGCAAATATAAGGATTTCATATTAGGGTTTACAAACCCTTTAAAGTGAAAGTGTATTTAAAACCAAAGCTTTTTCATTTTTGTAGCCAATGGGAAAAAATGGAGTTCAAATAGAACCACAAAACCTTTAAAGAAACAGTACACTTTATTGTGTATTCTATTGCTCGTTAGTTTTTAACATATGAAAATAAAATCTTAAAAGACATTAAAATAAACAAATTATGAAATTCCTAAACTGCTCAGCCTTATTTGTGCTTTCCTGATTTATGTAAGACAGTGGTGGTCAACTTTCTTTAAAAGGAGGGCTTCAAAAGCCGCCCCGTTATCACCAAAGGGCCGCACATAAAATTAAGTGATTATTCACTGTCAGGGACGGCAGGCACACACCAGGATATAGTCAATATCTATGTACATGATATAAGAGATGGTCAGAGAATGTGGACATGATACAGGAGATGGTCAGAGGCTGCAGACATGATACACAATATAGTCAGAGACTGCAGACATGATACAAGAGATGTTCAGAGAATGCAGGCATGATAAAGGAGAGGGACAAAGGTTATGCACATAATACAGGAGATGGTCAGAGACTGTGGGCATTATACAAGAGATGGTCAGAGACTGCAGACATGATATCAGAGATGTTTAGCGACAACATGCTGTAGGAGTTGGACATGCTTCTGGAGACACATTACATGAGACTAGAAATCACTACTATAGCAGGGCTATAGAGAAACATATAGTTACATAGTTGGTAAGATTGAATAAAGACACTAGTCGATCCAGTTCAACCTGTGTGGGTGTGTGTGTTCACGTCGATAATCAATTCCCATATCCCTGTATCCTTTGTTCACTAAGATGCATGTCCAAGATTTTTTTTAAACTATCAATACTTCCCGCTGACACCACTGATTATGGAAGAGAGTTCCACATCCTTACTGCCCTGACAGTGAAAAAATCCCCTATGCAGCTTAAGGTTAAACTGCTTCTCTTCCAATTTCATTGAGTGGTCCTGTGTCTTCTTACACTCCCTGAGACTGAATAGTTATCTTCTTACACTAGGATCACCATTGAGCTACTTGTATATCAATATCATATCTTCTCTCAAGTGTCTCTTCTTCAGGGAGAATACGTTTAGTGCATGTAATAGTTCCTCATAACTGAGGTCCTCCAGACCCCTTATTCATTTTTTTGCCCTTCTCTGGACTCTCTCTAGCTCCAGCACATCTTTCCTGAGGATTGGTGACCAGAACAGGACAGAATACTTTCGATGTGGCCGAAACAGGGTTTTGAAAAGTGGCAGGATTATTGTTTTATCTCTAGAGTAAATCCCCTTTTTAATGCATGCTAAAAGTCTGCTTGCTTTGCTTGCTGCAGCTTGACAGTGCATGCTATTCCTCCTTATATCTTCTATTACTAGGACCCCCAGATCTTTCTCTATCCTGGATTCCCCCAGATGATCTCCCCCTAACGAGTAAGTTGCATTAATTATTTTAGCCCCCAAGTGCATTACTATACGTTTTTCAACATTAAACCTCATTTGCCATATAGTTGCCCACACCACAATTTTATTCATAGATCAGTGTCTGCAGGGGCCCCAAGAGCTGCACACAAAGTGCCAAAGGATCACATGAAGCCCTTAGGCTGTAGGTTAGGCACCAGGGATCTAGGATATGGAAGTAATAGCTCCATTCCCTAATTTCTCTACTGGACTGAGATGTAATAGGGTTCAAAAACTTATCAGGCTTTCCTCTCCTACTTAGGGGCATAAGGAAACCGCTACCCTGTTGCAGCTGTGACATACAGTTATCCCTCTGGAGTATTTTCTATAGGAATATATGGCTCATGACAAAATGCTGACTTTTTAACTAGGTCCTTTGATGTCACAACATCATGAGAAAGGGCAGTTATATGCCCACTGGACTTTTGGAAACAGTAAGACCTATTGAGATATGACCAATTCCACAAAAAATGGAAAACCAGTTTTGGATACATATCTTTTATTATGCTCTTACTTTGCTTTCCATAGACATAAATAAGGCAACAAAGTGCAGCCAAAACTAGTCTTTTAGTTTAGGATGAATACTGGAGGCTAAATTGTACCCCAACATCTTAAACCTTTTTCAGAATCTCAGCAGCCAGATCTGCCAATTTAATTACTATTGAAGATATTTTCTTCTTGCTCAACTTGAGGCCAAGTTGGTTTGTCATATCCCTTACTAGGGTCTTTATATGCATAACTGATGACCGATTACAGCTCTAAGTATTAAAACCAGTTGAGAGCAAGGCACAGCAGGAATATCTTGTTACTATATTCTCCAGGAGGTGTAAAAAGTCAGCAGGTGTTTCAAGCATTCTGTTTTCTCCCAAAAATTAGAAAAAACAAGGTTTGGTTATTTACCTTTAAAACCACTTTGAGGGAAAAAAAGACTATTCATGAAATTAGAAAAAAACTTGGGTTATGCCATTATTAATCACTGACACTCAGATGAAAGTTGAAATGAAAGAATGTCCTTTAGACTGGAACAAAATAATGGAATTCCTTAATAGTAAAGGGGTAACACAGTTTGAATGTGTAATAATGTGCATTTATACGAATAATGTTTTCTTAAAGACCATGTGTCTCACGCTTTTTTTACTTATGGTGTTTTAAGTCTTTATGATAAATCACATTAAAAAAAAACATTCTTCACGGTTTTGAAAATCAAATTTATAAGGATTGCTGGAAAACTACTTAAAATGAACTTGTGTCTCATGAAAAGTTGAGTAATATATAAATATGAACTTTTAAATTGACTAGCTCTTCAGATGTAACACAGGCATTTTATAACTTAAATCATTTTTGAAGTTCAGCTTTTTTATCCTCTTTTGCTAACTTAAGACTGTTTCCTGCGGAAATTACTGTGCCAGCAAACGTATTTCCATGGTGCTGTTTCTTAATGCCTTTGTGAAATTGTTCCTATGTAAAAGTATCGTTGATCTTATAATGCTGTTATAGTAATTACATCAAAGTTGTTGACACTGTAATTAAAAGTTGAAAAAGACAGACCTTCTGTTTAGAGGCAAGAAGTCAATTTGACAGTCAAAACCTTATACCACTCTGTACCACGTTGCTCTGGGTTAACCAATTTAGACAGTCTTATAACATATTTATTGGTATACACTATACAACAAATGGAGAACACACTGGCTTCAATAACACTTTATTAAAAATGGTGTGTTTTACTCAAAGATGCTTGATCAAAACACATATAATACAAAAACCTCAAACCCATTCAGCAACACATAGTGACCGCTTCAAACATACATTCAAGGGTCCACCCCCCTCCTTGCCAGCTACCAGCATACATAGTTAGCCTTTAGATATCGCTCTCCTTGATAATCTAGTATCACTAAGGCACCCCCTCTAATTAGTGTATTGTTGCCTTATGAGGAGTTTATGAGTAATCTCCATTAGCAACTGAGAATATTTGTATATAGATGTATATATAGTTTTGAATAACAAATAATAGTAGTGTGTAGGTGATATTGTTTCAGTAAAGGGTTAACTTAGCTAGATGTAAATATATGACAGGCTGTGCCTCAGAAGAGCTAATTCGTTTAACAGTTACTTGTAGTATGCGAGAAGGATGTGCTGTGGAGACGTTGTGCTGTGTACCTAGCTTAATATTCAAAGGGCCGAGAAGAGATACCATCTGAAGTGTGTATTCGTCACAGGGCCGAATTCATTAGCTCGATAAAGGCCTTTGTATTCCTCTGTGCTAATCAACCATTTATCCAGTTCAAAGGGGTGTTTGAAAGGATGAGAATATTTCTTTCATCTGTTCAGAAAAGGAGGTTTTGCCCTGGCTAATGCCATGCATAGTTAAGTGCCCCATTCAAGAGAAGGTGATGACCTCTACCGTAATTCCTCTTCAAACAAATTATCACTAACTCATTACCCCAAGAGGAGGAAGTTGCCCAAACTAGGAGATACCCCCGGAGGGAGTAGAGGGCTAACAGAATACCCAATCAGAGTGGCCCTATTTAAGTCAATGAGAGATGGGTCTATAAGAGTAGTCCCAAAGAGAGTGGTTAGAGAGATGAAAACTGACCTGGGCCCAGGACCATTAATATAGGTAATCATCAGAGCATCTCCCAGCACTTAAAGGTATACCTGCTTGTCATATGTTTGTTTGTTTACTATTTGTATTGTGATGAATATACTCGGTATTCTTGTATTTTAACCTAATATTTCCTCCCTTGTTTAAGACTATAGATATTGTCTGTGTATTAGGTAGACTTTTAACGATACTCTAATAAATGTTATTATATTAAAGCTTCCACTTCTGGTCAAAAGAACTCATTTAACCAACCTCATATATTATGGTTAATAAATCATAAATATACATTTATAAAGGTTAACAGTAAGTATATATATATAGTTACACTAAAAAGGTACTACAAGTCGAAAGGAGATAAGAACAATATAATAGATGTGAAAGATAATTTAGCAATATTCGATAGTATTGAAATTGCAGATATATCAGCCCTAAAACATTTGGAGGTGAGATAATGCATACTAATTTTAGGTTCAAAAATATCTTTAACCCACTGTGGGTAAATAGCAATTTATTTTATTCCTTTGAGGGACACAGGGATGACAGACATTAAGAGGTGTGTGGGTTATGCTGCTGATTTTAGGTGATTGACACTGGCAAACAAAAAATAAAAAAGGCAAAAGCCTTCCACTATTACCCTGTCCCCAACCATCATGCTTAATTTGTTTGCTTCTGTCCTAGTTGGCTGGACACTTTTTCTTCAATACTGTATAGCCCTTTTAAATGTATTTTTCACATCTATCAACATTATTGACACTTTGTAGATGTTCATTCTCTTCAATCAAGACATCTCTAAGCCGCTTTAGCTAGTCTGCACACAGCAGACTGGCTGATCTTCAGAGCAGCCTTGAAGGCCATACATGGATCCTGGAGGACTGATCATAACTTTGCCTAAGCCACTCCCCAGTCACTCAGTGTATTCTTTTTGGAACATTTTAAAGGTCCAGGACGGTGACTCTTTTGCTGGGGAGTAATGTTCATGGAATAAGGGGGCCAAGAGATACTGGAATGTAACTTTGGGCACCAGGCTCTGCTTGGTGCTTTTTACATTTTTCCCAGATCAGTTAGCTGCAGAGTGCTCTCCAGATCAGAGCTGAGGTATACCCTTGAGTATAACCCTGTTTCTGTTATTTCTTTGTGTATGATGTAGAGGTCGACCGATATATCGGCCGGCCGATATTTGGCTTTTTTTACTTAATCGGCATCGGCTGATTGTGCTGATAAAAAAGCCGATTATAACTTCAGCGGGACTTGCAAATGACTTCTGTAATAGAAGTCAATGCAAGTTTCCTGAAGTTATCTGTGGAGAGGATTCTCTCCTCCCTGGGTAGCCTGCCAAGACTGATAAGAAGATACATTGTATCTCTTCAGGTTCTTTTATCAATGAGCTGAACTCCCTGTGGAGGAGTTCTCAGTTTAACCATTTAAAGACTAAATCTTTTCTGACACTTGTTGCTTACAAGTAAAAATCCTGTATTTTCTGCTAGAAAATCACTTAGAACCCCCAAACATTATATATTTATATTTTTTTTAGCAGAGACCCTAGGGAATAAAATAGCGGTTGTTGCAATATTTTATGTCACACGGTATTTGCGCAGCGGTCTTTCAAATGCAATTTTTAAAAAAAAAATACACTAATGAAATAAAAAAAAAAAATAAGCAGTAAAGTTAGCCCATTTTTTTCGTCTAAAAGTTTTGATTACCTGTTTTTGTGTATTTAATATTTAAGATATAGTTATTTTTTTTTAAATCTAAATTATACATACAAGTGAACTGATTGGAGGTTTGTTTTGTTTAATAAATGTTTAAATGTAAAAAATTTTCTGTATCACTTATTACTTAAGGTTGTACCCACACTGGAGCGGGCAGGCGTTGACGGTAAAACGCTGTTAGTTTTAGCGGCGCTTTACCGTCATTTTAGCGGCGCTATTCGGCTGCTAGCGGGGCGCTTATAACCCAGCTAGCGGCTGAGGAAGGGGTTAAATGCGCCCATGAAGCGCTACTGCCGAAACGATTTGCAGGCGCTTTGGCAGTGGTGCACATTCATTTCAATGGGCAGGAGTGGTGGTATACACCGCTCCAAAGATGCTGCTTGCAGGACTTTTTTTTAACATCCTGCCATCGCATCGCCTCAGTGTGAAAGCACTGAGACTGCAGGGGAGCTGTTTTACAGGCACTTTACAGGCGCTATTTTTAGCCCAAAAGCGCCTGAAAAACGCCCCAGTGTGAAAGGGGTCTAACTGTTAGATTTTATGAGATGAAGGGAAAAAAAAAGGAAAAAAAAAAATCGGCCTAATAAATCGGCCCAAAAAAATCGGCATCATATATCGGCCATCGGCCACCGCGATTTCTAAATATCGGCATCGGCCAGAGAAAAACCCATATCGGTCGACCTCTAGTATGATGTGTATAACTTTTTATATGGTATTTCTGCTGTAAGCTCTACATTTTGAAATTTCATTACGTGAATGTACTGTGCAAGCTAAATCAGAGTGTTTTCCAATTAGAGCAGTGATACTAACTGTGTCACCCAGTTTCTGACTCTGTGATGCAGAAACATTGCTGTGTAATATTTGTACTATTACCTTTGCATAGGTGATTTTCAGACTTTTCAGTACAGGTCTGTTGGTTGCAGTGTGCTACCCAGTATTAGAACAGTGGTACTGCTGCCAATGTATACCAGTCTCTAATACTATCCTGACTTGTTTTACTCAGGAAATCACTAAAGCTGGCCATAGATTGATTGAAATTCTGCTGGTTCAGTGTGCTACCCAGTATTAGAACAGTGGTACTGCTGCCAGTGTATACCAGTCTCTAATACTATCCTGACTCGTTTTGCTCAGGAAATCACTAAAGCTGGCCATAGATTGATTGAAATTCTGCTGGTTCAGCAGGCACTGGACAAATTTCATCAATCTATGACTATTTCCATTCATTAGAAGTTGATCAAATGATTGACCCATGAACAGGCTTGTTGGAAAATTTGTGTCCGATCAGCACAACGGCCAATTGGTTACAGCGTTGAACAACGTTTTCTGGCAGAGGAGGAGCTGCTGTGGTAAAAACTGAAAAATGCAAAATGTAGCGCTGACTATTGTACCCAAATGATGAACACTGTGTATGTGAATAAATGAATAAATTGTGTCCATCTGCAAACAAAACAATAAGCCAAAAAACATATGTGATATAAACCTCAGATGAGAATGTAATCAAATAAATAGTGTCCAAAAATATGAACAAAAAGTCCAAGTCCATTGAAGTTTATATCACATATATTTTTTGGCTTATTGTTTTGTTTGCAGATGGACTTTTGCACAATTTATTCATTTATTCACATAAACGATGTTCATCATTTGTGTACACTTGTCAGCGCTACATTTCGCATTTTTCTGTATTTACATGTTTGTCCCATTTGCATGTAGCTGCTTTTCGCCTTTTCTTCTTTGTTTGAGGTTTAGCGCAGTAATCATTTTCTATTCCACAGGCGCTGTGGTAAGACTACTATAACACAGCGGGGAGTATTCCTCCATCCACCTTGATTTTGTAGATGGGGGAATTTTGTTCAGTCTTTTTCAATCAGCCCACTGGCTGATCCTAAAAAAACTGATCAATTTATGGCCAGCTTTAGGTACTATGTTATTTAGTCTGAGTACTATGCTCTACAAAGAAACAGAATCCTTAGCATTATGAGTTCAGTATACCCAGTCTCTGTTTTTCTGTATGAAAATAACTCAGGAATTGAGGAAGGCATCTCAGTATGTTGGAAAAATTATATAAAAGGTACTGTATATATACACACTAAACTTCTAAGGTGCAATACCAGATGTGAACTATGACAAACTAAAATAACCTTTTATTAGTAACATCTTAAAATCATTAATAAAAACTGAGGGAAAAAAAAGATCCATTAAATCATCTATATCAGTATTGCACTACATTGCATATTATACCTTATAGTAACCTCAAAAAACACTGCTCAGCTAACTACAGTATCCTTAAGACCTTACACAAAGTTGTTTTCATTTTTTTAGGGGCTAATTCTTGCAGTGGGATGTGGATAACTTTCAGCACATTTCTCAGATTGTAGATTTGCTTCATAAGGATATTTAGGAGGTGTGTCTATAATGCTATATAAAAAAATTACATTAAAATTTTACATTCATGACACACATAATTTACAAACTTATCATACGTCATACATTTTATACATTTATTTATTATAGATATGTAAACTCCATGCAGATAGTGTCATGGTTGAGATTTGAACCAATGGCTCTGGTTTTGCAAGTCACTCTGCTACCCCTGGAAGGTTTGTAAGTTTTATATTGGATGTGCTATACTACTAAAATAACGTACATACTGTATGTTGAACAAAACATCCAACTCACTCACACAAATAATTTTGGAAAAATTAAACTCTCTATATCTGATTTGACAGAAAACCGCAGGGGATAAAAAGACTTCTACAAATGTATAAAGTGAATCTATACAGTATATAACATAGAGTTTACCTTTTTTTTCTAAAGTATAGCTTCCCCATATACCAATATACCATTAATGTAGCTCTGTTGCAGAAAAGAAAAATCCATGTCTTCCTGGTATCTGTCTTGCAGGACACCAGAGCCATTGAGGAAGTTCTTCATTAAAGCATGTCCTGCTCTTTTTATCCAGGAGACTTCTCTTGCCCACCTCTTTCACTACCTTAGTTCAGCTCAGTGCTGCAGAGCTTTCTAAAACCAGTAACGAGGTAAAACACACCCTATTCTGTAAAGCAATAAGGCAGTGCATGATTTAAGGCTGCAATCAACTAGGTAAGTGAGAGATAAGCACATCTGGATGGCATTGGATTTCTGCTTCAAAAGGTACAGGTTGCATTTAGTATGATACAACTAAGTGGGGCACATATGCTATGCACAGCTATGAACAGCTAGTATAGAATACATGCAAAAAGATCAAACTCTATACCTATAAATTAATGTTCAAGGAGCACAGAGTAATTTGACAAGTGTCTTACCATTATAATGGGAGGTCCAATACTCCTCTCTATTCAAAGAAAAGGATCTCTAAGAGCACCACACCTATAAAATCTCTAGGAGCACCACAGCTCCCCTTCATTCGTCCACTGCACTGTCACATATACCTCGAATGGTGTGTTGGTGGACCCTGTACATGCTCATCAGGCTAAGACACATAATGCATCTAGCTGGCCTCTCAGTTGGAACCTGCCCACAAACCTGTCTGACATTCACCATGGGTGGAATCCCTGCATCATTCAGCCCCATCTGATAGAAGCCCACCCCAACCACAGCTGCCATGACAATAGGGGAAGACAAAGAGCAAAAAGAGACAGTGATACATGACCAACATATGGGAATATGCATGTCCTCAGGATCCACATCTACATTATCCCCCCATTATAAAAGTAAATAATGTGAGTGGTTGGCAATAATATATATATATCTAATATAGTATATTTTTACTCACAAAACATATATTTATTCACACACCCATAAGTTTAGGAACACTTTAGAATAATATAACTATAGAAACAATAGAAATGAATAGAATAGAAACATGCTTAGGCTTGCCTGTAGGTAAAGGTTTTGCAGCCACTTTAATGCAAGAACCAGCATATACCCACATACCACAGTATCCTGTCATACATTTGTACATGTGGTAACAACCGTGATATAAACTTTTGGGCATTCAGCAAAATGATCTTGGGGGACTGACTACATATCCCAAATTGATATGTACCTTTATCGGATCATAGGTCACCTCTGTTCTTGTCCTGATAATAACTCTGTGTGAGCCTATACCAGATTGAAACAGATTTTCTAAGTACTAACTCGGGACTCTCTCTCACATATTTATTCACTGCATTATCAATTGTAAGTACCAATATTTATTCAAAATTTCCCAGATTTGTTGGAGATGAGCATAATGGTGAAAGGAACCAAACAAATCCAGTGACTCCTGGGTGGGTCATGGCCAATGATCCATCTTCCTGCACTTCAATAATCCAAAACAGAATGTTGTGTTCACTTGAACTCATAGTGAATTTAAGATTAAATTTAAAATGTTTTTTTTTTCCCAATAGCCACATGAATTCACTAAGTTCACCTGCAGTATCAGTCAAGATGGCAAACATGTCATCTATGTACCCATCCATAACTACTACATTGCCTTCTTTATCTATTGGCTTAATAACTATACTGGGGTTCTTTTGTAGACTGGAAATAACTTTATTTTGTTGATAATTTTTGCTTAAAAAGTCATTAATTCCTTTTGATAATCCCTCAATCTCTTTAGTAACTTGTTGCACATACACCCATATGTTAGTTATAGTTTGAATTGCTGGAATTGCCCTCAACATTTATATATTACACGTGGAACGAATTCAATGCCCGTGCCTTAAAGACCTTATGATGCATTCTGTTGTAATTTTAACCGATTCCCGACCAGCGTACGCCGATGTACGTTGGCAGAATGGCACGGCTGGGCAAATGGGCGTACCTGTACGTCCCTTTAAATTTGCCCTCGGCCGGGAGCTCCGTGAGTCGGGTCGTGAGTCCCGCGGACTCGATCGCCGTGGGGATGCCCACGATTGCCTCATGGAGAGGAAGAATGGGGAGATGCTAATATAAAAAAGCATCTCCCCGTTCTGCCTAGTGAGAGTGTCACTGATCTCTGCTCCCTGTAATCGGGAGCAGAGATCAGTGATGTGTCACACGTAGCCACGCCCCCCCACAGTTAGAATCACTCCCCAGGACATACTTAACTCTTACACTGCCCCCTAGTGGTTAACCCCTTCACTGCCAGTGTCATTTACACAGGAATCAGTGCATTTGTATAGCACTGATTATGTATAAAAAAAAATGGTCCCAAAAATGTCCGATGTGTCTGCCATAATGTCGCAGTCATAATAAAAATCGCTGATCGCTGCCATTACTAATAAAAAAAAAAAAAATATTAAAAAATGCCATAAAACTATCCCCTATTTTGTAAACGCTATAACTTTTGCGCAAACTAATCAATAAACACTTATTGCAAATTTTTTTTACCAAAAATATGTAGAAGAATACATATCGGCCTAAAGTGAGGAAAAAAATTATATTTATTATAGCAAAATGTAAAAAATAATGCGTTTTTTCAAAATTGTCGCTCTTTTTTTGTTTATAGCGCAAAAAATAATAACTGCAGGGGTGATCAAATACCACCAAAAGAAAGCTCTATTTGTGGGAAAAAAGGACATTAATTTTGTTTGGATGCCATGTCGCACGACCGCGCAATTGTCAGTTAAAGCGACGCAGTGCCGAATCACAAAAAGTGCTCTGGTCTTTGGCCAGCAAAAGGGTCTGGGGCTTAAGTGGTTAAAAAAGTTGTGTTTTTGAGTCCCCAGTAACATAGTTTTATTATCTGTTGATTCTACGACAAAGTCTGTTATTTTTCAAATTCCTTAAACAGACCAAGCTGTGCAGTAAAAGTAGCAGCTAGGGGGTCAAAACAAACCATTCAACACTGAGAGGGGTGCTTACATTGGTTACTTTCATTAATTTATGTAAAACCTTTATCTGAAAAGGGGAAAAACACTATTTCTGTAACTGCTTAAAAGGTGTAATCTGAATTTAGGCTTCAATTTGTTAGTCACTTATGTAAAGTCCATCTAAATCTACTAGTCCATCTAACACTACCCTCTCCAGACAATGCTGCTGTCTCCATTGTCCCTTCATAGATAGAGGAGCCCTCCTAAAATAGAAAGTGTATTACTGGCTGGATCACAAGGAGAAAAAAAAACTTAAAACAGAAAACTAATGCAATCACCACATCTATGGAATGGTAAGCCACTTAATATCAAAATATTGTTCTTAGGTTTAGGTATGCACTTTAACTCCACACATTATCTATTTCAATATGGTCACAGTATGGAACCTTTCCTGTTAATTCAGCATGCAACCTCCAGTATTCTCTTCTAACAGCTGGATAAGATCTATCAAAGAATAAAAATCACTAATGAAGAAATCCTTCCAATAATCAGTGGTTTCACTAAATTGTATAGAGGAATTATAGTCTTAATAATGGAGAACCTTTGAAGTGAAATTATGACTCAAGAAAACACATTTAGAACCTTTATTATCTCAAACTAAAACACATTTTGGATCAATGTATTATTTTAGTAGCCTGGTAGCAAGTGTATATTTTCTGAGCCGAGTATGTTGAAATGGCTTAATACGCCCCCCCTTGCACATAAGGTTATAAGGTTGACTGACATTGTCATGTGTTCTTCACTAGCTTAGCCCACCCAATATATAAGAAATAATAAATAGTGTTTAGGAATACAAATATAACATGGTACTGCTATTGATTATGGGATAAAGTAATTACTATTCACATAGTATATTCCTGAACAATGTGTTCTAAAATTATTCTTGTTTGATTGACCTACCAGCAATTTATTTTTCACTTTGATAATTTATTAAATTAGTAACATAACATTTTACATTTTGACTTATTTTTTTACTTGATACTTGCATGGAAAAGTTGAATGAGAACTTCAAGTGCTACTAGTTCTGATTGCCAATGAAAATATAGTGTGACTAATAAAGTTAATCTTTTGATTAGGATAGAACACTGTTGGTTAGACAAGTCACAAATCGTTAGTATGTATTTTCATAGCCTCAAATATATTAAGGTGACTACTTGCCAGCAGTCATAACTTAATGTGTTCATTTTATTTCAAATAATTGAATTATTGTTACAGATTCTAGATTGAGATTCCGAACAGTTTAAATGATAAATAGAATGAATGCCATTAACGTTTTTGGGTAAACAGACAATGTTTACCCTTTAAGAAAGGAGTATCCATCCAGCCTTTAACCACCAGAAACATTTTTGGAAGGCAATGTGCTTTCAGTCTGTGGTGGTTCTTGGACTGTTATTCAAACCTCTGTTTCTGCCAGGGGTTTCTTAAAAGTGGATTTTGCTGAGAAATGTACTTTTGGACTTGTACAGAACCATCAAATTGATGTTGACTTATATTGTGTAACCCAATAATACATCAACTTGCCTTAAGTTGTCATACAACACACAGGCAGATAATGTTTTGTAGCGCTCACAAACAAAAAATAGTCATGTCATCATAAAACATGAGCTGAATAGGTCTGACCACTCATGCATCTACTATTAAGTTCAAAGTTATCATAAACTACAAAGGTTAGTGGAAAACTTAAGTATTCCATAAAAAGTTTCTCTTCACAAGGGGCTTCCATATTTGGCCCCAAATACACGCACTGTGCTGAAAACATCTTATGATTAATGTCCACACTGTGTTCTAATATGTATAAATGTCTGATTTCCACTGCATATGTGATGACTGAGATGCTGATTGAAATGCTTAAAGTAGATGTAAACCCAATTACTAACATCTCATATAAGCTTCAATATGAAAATGGAATTTCAAAAGTTGTTTCCAGTCTCTCCAAAGTTGCTGTTTTCATTAAAATAATATCTGATGATCTTTCAATGAAAGTAGTTTTTCAGACACTTTCTGTTGTGTTGACACCCTGCCCTGTCACATGCACCTCTAGAGGAGACTACACCTGGCCATGCTGATATACTTTTTGTACACACAGTTCACCAATACCACTGTCATAAAGTTGCTAGAAGTGACGTGCAACCAATGCTGGAGCAAACACATATAGAAGGAAGTGACTAAAATAGGCTGGATGTGATCAGCAACACTGAGATACAAAACAGAATAAAAAAAGATGACGTCAGTATGTCATAGGTGGTGGAGGAGATCTATATTGCACCTTTCACTTCAGTGTGGAACCTCACTATATATCACTGTGGACTTTTACTCACTATTGGATTTTTTGAAAGCTTATTTTTTACAATATGGATTCAATGTTTCCACTTATGGATTGATTTTTATTTTCACTATCTATGGACCTTCGTTATTTGGATTTACATTTTTTTTGTCACATCTGTTTTATATATCTAGCATTTGTACTTGCACATTTGATGCACAATTCAGATATGTGCTGGTAGATGCACCTTAGCTTTATTTTTGGTCATCTATTTCTGTCATCAATTTGTGTTATGGGTTGTTTTCCCACATAATACATGCCCACCAGCAGGTCACATGATCACTGTTGACATCTGAGCGATTCACAGACCTGCTGGTGGGTGTATAGAGCAGGAGTGGCTAAAGGGGAAGCCACTGTCAGCTGCTCTGTACACACCAAGCAGAACGTCCGTGAATCGGTTGGGAATCATCAGCAATCATGTGACCTGCATTTAAGCAGCCAAAAAATGTATAAGAGGCATATATGTTTTTTAATCTAATCATGGATTCATTAAAGGCTTATATTTAAATATTCAAAAATATTTAACAACCAACCTTTACACCGTCCTCCCCTATTATTTTTATCATTATTACTTTTGTAATAAAAAACTGTTATTGCATTTTATTAAACAATTATGCAAACCACTTGTACTCTAAAATCTATTTTAAATATGATTAAAGTCAACTGAGTCATATTAACCAGCAAGGCTCTTGTTGTTTGACGACTAATAGAAGTGATAGCATTCCATTGTAATGCATTCATTGTAGCACCTCCCTATTTTAATACATCCACTTTACAGGCAGAGAAGTACCTTTGTGTCGCTACACCAGGAAATTCATTTTATTTTTTATTGCCAAAAAATGCAGTTTATTGAACTTGATATGCAAACTCCAATATTTAATTTAGCAGCTGTATCCAATAAGATATTATCACCATGTATTGCATAAGCATTTTAAATATCCTATATTCAAAGCAATTACAGTGCCAACAAGAATTTGAACTTTTCCCAAGTTTTCAGAAACCTGGTTCCAATTCTCGTCAAATCTGTATTTGGTATATGATGGAGATTATATTGCCAAATCTAACAGAATACAGTATATTGCAACTTTTGTAAGAGTTTTGTGACCTTTAAAGCAAGTTTTACCTTCCTTCAGATGTTGGTTGACATTGATTGCAGCCAGTGTGAAATGTACCGTAGGACAGCTGAGGGATTCAGTATAAATGATTAGTTGTCATTTCTGGAACATTTTTACACTCTTTCAACATATTCAAGATTTATTTATTGACGTACATTAGATCATATGCTTCCCTGTAGCTAATTAACTGATAGATTTGAAAGGTCATGAAATTCGGATGAAGAATTTAATGCACACTAGCAAAATGTTCACTGTTGTTTATAGACATATTGTTGGAGTATGGGGACTTATTTGGAAAGAGAAGGAAAGAATTTTTATTATATATATTCAAAGTAACAACTTTGGGTGATCTGAACAGCACAGATACATCCTGACAAAGATCTGCAGTGCTGACCGAAACTCAATCAACTGCTGTTTTGTGTGTGCTTACACATTTAATATCACGCCATAAAATATTTTTTTTAACATGGTTACAACGTTAAGGCTACCCATAGACATGAGATGACATATGCCTGATTTTCTGCAGCTGGATCAGGTTGCAGTCCTTTGGCTACAAGTACTAGTTGACACTGATGGCTGTCATTCCTCAGGGAAAATCCTGACATGTTAGAAAACCTTGCTTGATCATTATTGTCACCCCTGGGTTAGCTATTACCATTTGTATCTGGCTGCTCGTTTTCTCTTTTCTGTGTCTTAGAAAAAACAATCCATAAATGTTTGGCTTAGCTGAGTGTTCCACATAGAAAGAATTAGGTGAAAAATGGTAATAGGCATTTTAAAATTGATGCTCTGAAAAAGCCTTCATCTTTGCAAATATTGCAGTAGAAATTAAATAACAATCAGCACATTAACAAATCATTGCAAATGTAGCACAGTGCTCTATACTTTTTATTTAGCGATGTCAAATTTACAAATTAGGGCAACATGTGTGATTCCCTGCTGTGCTCATGCTGCCGAGACTGGAGGGAACTAATGTAGCAACACTATGACTGCATATCTTTACAGTAAATCTTCACATACCGATTGTCTTTCCCACCCTTCACACAAAACTAAGGTAACAGAATTTTACTTTACCTGAACTCTGGAAGCTGTGCCCAAAATAAGGCAAGCAGAGGGAAAAGAAATAGCAATGGTTTAGTCTGCACACATTTGCAGATGCATGCGTAAGCTACAGAGCCTTGTCAAGGCACCCTGCTATCTGTGGTACCTAATACTAACTTATAAGTGTCCCCATTCTGATGGATAGGTGAGAGCAGGTGGACTGAAGGGGAGCCACCCCTTCTTAAAGGTACAGGATCACACTGAACACCCAGCATATAGCACAATGCCTGCAAAGGTGTCAGTTGCCTGACCATAAAACACAACAGTGATACAAAAAGGGTACGCCACTTGCCCCCATCTATAGCTGGATATCACAGCAAGAAACATTGGAAGGCTAACAACAGGTATAAACAAGGTCAAGGATAAATCCAAGAAAAAAAACAAGCTTAACTTACCAACCAGCTCGCAGACAACCAAGTCTGCGGGCTGCTCGGTAAGTTAAACTTGTTTTTTTCCTTGGATTTATACTTGGCCTTGTTTATAACTGTTAGCCTTCCAATGCTTCTTGCTGTGATAGCCAGCTATAGATGGGTACAAGTGGCGTACCCTTTTTGTATCACGAAAATGAAATAGCCACTAGTATTGCCAGTAATCGCCCTGCTGCTAATCATTTCCCATCAATGATCTACCATGCTTTGTTCTGAACTTTATCTCTGAGTGGAGGCACTCTTCTTGGTATAGGCAGGGCTTTGCTTCCTTATTACAGAGCCTTCAGCAAGGAGAACAGTGAGCAGCATCATAGGGACATCATCATATCTCTTTCCAAATCTGCTGAGGCTCGTAGCCAGAGATAGTATAGTGCCTTAGATCTAACTCTGCAGATATACAACGTGTCTAGGCACTCTCACATATCGAGAAGTTCATTGCTAATTTTCAGGAAGAATTACACTTTTCATAAACTTTTCAGGGTATTGCTTAGGCACAATTAACATTTCTAAATGTTCCCTTTAACATTGCAAATCATTAATTTAAAATCCACTTTAACCACTAGCCGACCAGCCATCGTCATTATACTGCGGCAGGCTTTCCCGCAAATTGCCGTAGCTGTACATCGGCCCCGTGAACAGCTATAGCAGGCGCGCGCACCACACAGCGGGGGGCCCGATGTTCGTGGCCGGTAGTCGCGATGACCGACGACCACGTGCGATCGCGGGCACGAGAGCCAGAACGGGGACGTGTGCGTACACATACATCCCTGCTCCAACAGGAGAGACAGATCGTCTGTTCCTACTAAGTAGGAACAACGATCTGGCTCCTTCTCTAGTCAGTCACATCCCCCCACAGTTAGAAACACACACAAGGGAACACATTTAACCCCTTGATCGCCCCCTAGTGTTAACTCCTTCCCTACCAGTGACATTTACACAGTAATCAGTGCATTTTTAAACATACATTCCTGTTCCGACAGGAGAGGAGAGACAGATCGTCTGTTCCTACTAAGTGGGAACAATGATCTGGCTCCTTCTCTAGTCAGTCACATCCCCCCACAGTTAGAAACACACACAAGGGAACACATTTAACCCCTTGATCGCCCCCTAGTGTTAACCCCTTCCCTACCAGTGACATTTACATAGTAATCAGTGCATTTTTATAGCACTGATCGCTTTTAAAATGTCAGTAGTTCCAAAAATGTGTCAAAAGTGTCCGATCTGTCCGCTGTAATGTCGCAGTCCTGCTAAAAATTGCAGATCACCGCCATTACTAGTAAAAAAAAATAAAATAATAAAAATGCCATAAATCTATTCTCTATTTTGTAGACACTATAACTTTTGCGCAAATCAATCAATATACGCTTCTTGCGGGGTTTATTTACCAAAAATATGTAGAAGAAGATAAGTTGCCTAACCTGATGAAGAAGTTTCTTTTTTTACATTTTTTTTGGATATTTATCATAGCAAAAAGTATAAAATATTGGTTTTTTTTTCAAAATTGTGTCTCTTTTTTTGTTTATAGTGCAAAAAATTAAAACCGCGGAGGTGATCAAATACCACCAAAAGAAAGCTCTATTTATGGGAATGAAAGGACTTCAATTTTGTTTTGGTATAGCATTGCATGACCGTGCAATTGTCAGTTAAAGCGACGTAGTGCCATATCACAAAAAATGGCCTGGTCATTAAGGGGGCCAATCCTTCCGGGGCTGAAGTGGTTAAATATTGAGTGAAATAAAGTCAGTGATATCTAGTTTTTGTAAAGGCAAACAAACATCTTTATGAGGGCTTAGAACAGTTGAAAGGTATGTATGGAGACACACACACACACACAGTTATATGTGTTAGCATCCCTATAGCATGAAGGTGAGTAAGCTAATCAATAAAAAAAAAAAAAAAAATCAAAAATCAAAAGGATCTTTAGTTGTTCCCATTTTAAACTAACGCTGCGTACACATGATCAGACATTCCGACAACAAAGTCCATGGATTTTTTTCCGATGGATGTTGGCTCAAACTTGTCTACACATGGTCACACAAATCTTGTCGGAAATTCCAAACGTCAAGAACGCGGTGACGTACAACACGTACGATGAGCCGAGAAAAATGAAGTTCAATAGCCAGTGCGGCTCTTCTGCTTGATTCAGAGCATGCGTGAAACTTTGTGCGTCGGAATTGTGTACACACGATTGGAATTTACGACAACGGATTTTGTTGTCAGAAAATTTGAGATTCGGATTCTCAAATTTTGTGTGATGGAAATTCCAATGGAAAATGTCCGATGGAGCCTACACACTGTCGGAATTTCCGACAACAAGCTCCCATCGAACATTTTCTTTTTTTTTTTGCTACTTCAGCGATTTCATTGAGAGGTATTAAATCACCATAAATAGCTCATTTTTATCCCATCTCATTAACGTCACATCATAGTAGCATGGTCTTTACTTTTTTAAATTTTACAGTTTATAAGAATCTTTATTTATTCTTAACAGAAATAAAAAAACCCACAACCAAAGCTAACCCATGCTACAAAAAGTCTCTTCCCTGCCCCTCCTCTCCCCCACACCCCCCCCTCCTGCAGTGGCATTTCCAATAAATCATGCATTCATTACAAAAACTTCTCGGCAAATCTCCCTGTTTTTTTTAAGGATATCCACTTCGCCCACTTATCTCTGTCCGAATCTGCTTCTATCTCTGGCCTAATATCTTCAACCTCACCCACCTCTAGAATATAGCTTTCATTAACCCTTATTAACCTCGAATCTCGAATGTTTGGGCCCTCAACCTCTTGCCATTTTTTTGGAATTAGGCTTTTTGCCGAGTTCAAGAGTACCGGGGTTAGCGAAATATTGTACTTTCTAGTGTGGCCTTCTGTCCCATGGAACAGACACACCCAGGGGTCCTTCTTGATCACAATCCCCGTTATCTCCTGTATGGTCTTTAGCACATCCTGCCAGAATTTTTTGATAATTGGGCATTCCCACCAGAGGTGGGCCATCGTTCCTCTGGCGGAGCACCCTCTCCAACAATTTCCGGATGTTTCCGGTTGAAGCTTATTTATTTTATCTGGTGTCATGTACCCTCTGGCTAAACATTTATAATTTGATTCTATCGTTCTCGTGTCCACTGCTGATTTATGTGTCATGTTGAGAATGGCCTCCCATGTCACTCCGCTAGATACCGATCCCAATTCAGATTCCCATTTATTGAAATATAACGGTTTCACTGCCTCTCCTTCCTCCCGCATAATTTTGTATAATTCTGTTGTTTTCCTTATTACTCTATTCTTCAAGAACAATTTCTCCAAAGACCTAAGGTTCTGCTTATCTCTAATAGAACCAGGGAGGCTTTTAATAGAACGTACCAGCTGGTTATATCACCACGCGTCCAATTTCATTTGGTCCTTGAGCAGGGCTAACTCCTGAAAAGTGAGGATTTTACCATTTTTCATAATGTCGATCAATTGTGTATCATTGTTTTTTATCCAATTCCCTCCCACTTCCCTCACCCTTTGCTGAAAAAACTCATTGTCTTTTAAATAAATAAATGGCGAATTAAACTCCCATGCATTGTGTTTGTGTAGCTGATCCCATATCTTAAAAGTGTAATGTGTTATTGTGTGTGTGTTAGGACCTAACTTCCTAAAGTGTGGAGGATTCCAAATTAATTGGTGCAACTTTGCATTACTCATAACTTTTTCTAAGTTTACCCATCTTTTATCTATTAAATCTTTTCCCCAATCTATCACCCGTGATAATACTATCGCTCTGTGATATTTTTTAAAGTCTGGAAGTGCCAGACAACCCTGTGCTTTCTCCCTGCTCAGGACCTTATAAGCTATCCGTGGCTTCTTATTTTTCCATATGAATCTAGTAATAATATTATTCAATACCCTAAAATAGGTCTGCGCTAGCGGGATTGGGAGTAGCTGCATTTTATACAGGATCTTCAGAGCTAAGGTCATTTTAACAGTATTAATACGTCCGATCCAAGAGATCGGGAGATGAATACTTTTTTTAGTTTCCTGCTTAATCTCGTCGAGGAGTGGGATGTAATTTAAGAGGTACATTTTCCTTAAGGAATTTGCTAGTATGACTCCCAGATAACTGAATTTTTTGCTCCACGGAAAATGAAATATTTCCTTAAGTTTAGTTGCTTCTTGTCTGTCAATGTTAGTGTTAGAACTACTGACTTACTAAGGTTGACCTTATAATTTGATAGCTCTCCATATCTCCTCAGGGTAACAAGTAAATTGGGAATCAAGATCCTCGGTTTGACAATATAAAACAATACATCGTCAGCAAAAGCCGAAAGCTTGTGTTCGTCTCTCCCCGCCATACATCCGGATATATCCGGATTTTTTCGGATCAAGGCCAATAAAGGTTCCAGGGTCAAGACAAACAACAGGGGGGACAGAGGGCAGCCCTGCCTGGTCCCGTTTTCCATCTTGATCTCCGTCGATGGTGTACCATTCACCCTAACAAATGCCGAGGGAGAATTATACAATGCTTTAATCCAGTTCAACATGGTACCCCCCAAACCGACTGCCCTCAGCGTCCTAAACATGAACATTTTCAATTGGAAATACTGTGTGTATGGGGCATTAGACTCCTGTTCTTGTAAAAAGTAGGTATGAAAAGCCCATTTGCATTTTCATTCTGAGTCACACTGTCCTTGAATAATTGGAATTTTTATAGAAATTAATTATAATATCTAGAACATTGGATAATATTTAGTAAATGGGATTCTCAAGTCCAAAGTATCCTTTTCCATTTTGCTGGAGGTGGGGCTTGCAATGGTAAGTTGTTCAAAACCACCCCCAAATCCCACACCGTCTTTGGGACATCAATGGTGTGAAAGATTCTATTGGGATGCCATGGTGGTAAAGGGCATCTGCCCGGGAGGCAGGAACCACATGCTCCCCCCCCCCCCCAGTTATTGCGATATCAGCCTAATGGGCTTAGTCACAAGGCTTTCATTGTTACATGGTCCCTACACAAACACAAGTAATAAAAATCTAATAAAAGTTGAATGATGATCTATGCAGACCTCATTTGGACAGAAAACAATCATAGGCCTATAGAATGAATCCACGGGACTGATTAGCTCATCTTTATGCTCATCTGATATGCTCAGAAAATCCTCCAAGGTTCTGTGTTGGTGCTACTAATGGTGCAAGATATATAGTCACAATAAAATAATCCCCAATAAAGTCTAATATTTGTTAAATTGCTCCCATATTTGTCAGCTGAGATAACTCATCATACGACCTGTATATCTGAACCAGAATGATGCATACATTCCATCATATGGTTCATTTCAACACTTCACTTTCCTGTCTTCAGTACAACATCTTGCCACCAGACAACACACAAAACAGGCATTTTGTAGTAGTTACATAAGGGTACAAATATGCACAACATAAAAACAATTTTATTTTCCTATATTTGGTCAGCATGTATTGCTTTGCTTCAAGATGTGGCTTTTTTTTTAATTATAGTGATTCATGAGTGCAGATGTAGGAATATGGTGTTGTCCTTTAATTAGTTTGTTTGAGTTTATGTAAAAAAAAAAAAAATCACTGGTATTTTTTCTTTTAGAAATCAGAAGAGCATTGTGAATTTGTATAGAATGCTTTATACTATAGCACAGTGTTTCTCAACTCCAGTCCTCAAGGCACCCAACAGGTCATATTTTCAGGCTTATCATTATTTTGCACAGGTGATTTGACCAGTTTCACTGCCTTAGTAATTACCACAGCCATTTCATCTGATGGAAATCCTGAAAACATGACCTATTGGGGCTCCTTGAGGACTGGTGTTGAGAAACACTGCTATACCATATAGGGGTTGATTTACAAAAGGCAAATCCACTTTGCACTGCAAGTGCACTTGGAAGTGCACTTGGAAGTGCAGTCGCTTTAGCTCTGAGGGGTAGATCTGAAATGAGGGGAAGCTCTGTTGATTTTATCATCCAATCATTTACAAGCAAAAATGCTGTTTTTTTTTTATTTTCCTTGCATGTCCCCCTCAGATCTACAGAGACTGCACTTCCAAGTGCACATCCAGTGCAAAGTGGATTTGCCTTTAGTAAATCAACCCCATTGTGTGGATAGGCCTGTTTCTGGCAAATCAAGCAGTTATTTTATATATGGCTATGCTAAGATGAAGGCAGATATCCCTGGCTGATAGCTTTTGGTGGAATAGTTGACTACTAGCTGTGTTGGGTTTTCACTTTAGATTTTTGCTGTACCAGTATTCGTTTTTTTTTTTTTTTTTTGCACAGATATGCATGCTTGGCTGGAAACCATCTAATTGTTATGAACAAATTTAAAGGAAATCTGTCATGAGAGAAACATGGATGTTGCCATTGCTGTCAGTCTGCTACTCCTAGTTGCCTGGCTTACTTTGTGCAAGAACCTGTTCACACCAGGTGCAGTGGGATAGTGTAGGGCATTCAAGGCAAATTGTCTTGTTTCCTACCTGGTCAGTTCATGGCATGCAATACTATTTTTTAGCTCTGCTTATAGGTTACATTTAATGTAATATATACTGTACATCAGCATTGCTCTTTGCATTGCCTCACTGATAAAAGTTAATTTGTAATTCAAGAAATTGAGCTGCCATTGTTAATTCGTTTTTTAAACATGCAGGTTTCAAGACTGCTATCCTGATCATGACCTCATGACTTAAGCCTCGTACACACGATCAGATTTTCTGACGGGAATTGTGTGTTGACAGACTGTTGGCCTAAAATCCAACCGTTTGTACGCTCCATCGGACAATTGTTGTCGGATTTTCCGCGGACAAATGTTGGATGGCAGGCTTCAAAATTTTCCATGGACTGATGTCTATTGTCAGATTTTCCGAGCGTGTGTACACAAGTCCGTCGGACAAAAGTCCAAAGTACAAACATACATGCTCGGAAGCAAGGATGAGCCGGAAGCGGTCGGTCTTGTAAAATAGCGTTCATAATGGAGAATTAACATTCTTGACTCAGCAAATTATAAAATCTCGAAATGTAGCGTACATTCTCTTCTTCTTTAATGGGATAATATTGAAGCTGCTTTCCTGGTGATACTGATGGAGTTCTGGCAAACATATTTTAAAAGGCTTTTATTTTCTAGTGATATCAAGAATAATAGTATTATGCTTGTTTTTTTTTTTTTTTTTTTGGGCAAGTTACTACAACACCATTATCCTTTAGTGTTTAAGATCAAAGATACAACTATGTTGGTGTCCCTTGTTAATTTTACATTGTATTTTTTTAAATGTGACTGCCTACTCCCAAACTGTAATTTGAAGTAAAACACATAGCCAAGTATTATTCTCCACAATTTTTTTATTGTGCATTAAAAAAAGAAAACACATAAAATTAGACATGCTATCTGCCAATAGAACCTAACCAAAAAGTGCATTCTATGCATCCAAAAATATAGAAAATATTCCAAATCAAATCATTATTCAACCAAAAAATAAAATAGAAGCCTCATGCATGTGTCCTGCTTCTTAATATAGGGGGTCAACAATGCCAAGAAAGCAAAGTTGGTGAAAGCAGGGGTCTGTCATCTGGAAATAATACGGACTATTCTCCTGGAGCTCCCGCAGCAAAGGCATATGACATAATTGGTCACGATTAATAAAGCAACCAATTTTTGGTCCAAGAACTCCTCCTTCTCCTGTTCCTGGACTGGGGTGAAAGCAATAACTCCAAGGCCAATAATAAATAACATGTTATCTCCTCTGATTCTGCAACATGTCTGGTTGACGAACAGCCGTTCAAAAAATAACTGAAAAGCGCAAAATGAAAAGCACAAATCAACAGTCACAAAACTTCTACTAACACAAAATTAGCAGAAGGAGCCCAAAGGGTGGCGCCTGACAATTGAACTTCCTCTTTAACTGCTTCCCTACCCGGCCATAGACAAATGATGTCCACAGATGGGATCTCCCATCCTGGGTGGATGTCATATGACGGCCTCGGGTTCCTGGCCGCCTAGGGGGCGCGCGCGCGTGCCCGCCGCATTGCTCGGGACCCGGTGCGTGTGCCCGGCGGCCGCGATGTCCGCCGGGCACCCGCGATTGCCCGTTAACCAGGCCGGACTGTGGATCTGTGTGTGTGTAAATACACAGATCCACGTCCTGTCAGTTCAGAGGAGAGCGATCTGTGTTCAGCGGAACACTGATCAGTCTCCTCCCCTTGTGTCCCTCCTCCCCCTACAGTTAGCAGCATTCCCTAGGAAACACATTTAACCCCTCCCCGCCCCCTAGTGGTTAACCCCTTCACTGCCTGTCACATTTACACAGTAATCAAAGCAATTTTATAGCATTGATCGCTGTATAAATGTGAATGGTCCCAAAAATGTGTCAAAAGTGTCCGATGTGTCTGCCATAATGTCACAGTCACGAAAAAAAAAATCTCTGATCGCCGCTATTACTAGTAAAAAAAATAAATAAATAATTTTAAAAAAAAATGCCATAAATCTATCCCGTATTTTTTAGACGCTATAACTTTTGCGCAAACCAATCAATATACGCTTATTGCGATTTTTTTTTACCAAAAATATGTAGAAGAATACGTATCGGCCGAAACTGAGGAAAAAATTTGTTTTGTTTTTTTTTAAATTGGGATATTTATTATAGGAAAAAGTAAAAAATATTGTTTTTTTTCAAAATTGTCGCTCTTCTTTTGTTTATAGCGCAAAAAATAAAAAAACGCAGAGGTGATCAAATACCACTAAAAGAAAGCTCTATTTGTGGGGAAAAAAGGACGTCAATTTTGTTTGGGTACAACGTCGCATGACCGCGCAATTGTCGTCTAAAGTGCGACAGCGCTGAAAACGAAAAATTGGTCTGGGAAGGAAGGGGGTGAAAATGCCCGATATTGAACCGGTTAAAGGCTCGTAATACGTCTAGTACATTACTACGTTCATGTTTGTTGGCTGACAATTGTGTGTATGCAAGACAAAATCCAGGCACACACCCTTCGGACAAAAGTCTGACACTTTGTCTGTGGAAAATCTGATTGTGTGTATGAGGCTTTAGTGAATACCTGATCAAAGACAATTAGTGATGGCAGCTTCCATATCTCTACCCTCCCAATACATGTTTTAAGCAAATATGGAGACTGCCATTGCTGAGCTCCTGAAAATGCTAATTATTTGACTTTTTCTCTTAAGTCTCTGAGATGTTGACCCAGAGTGAATATTTAGATCCAGAAAATCCTAATCTGCCTACTAATCCTATTTTCTATATCAGTGGATGTAGCAAACACTGGCACCAATGGATCAGCTTGACTGTCAGGAGACTAGTATTTTTGAAAGAAGAGGTCAGCAATAGCAGCTCCCATAATACCTTAGTGCAGACTTTGACAGGTCAAGTGACCAGTTCTTCTCCCAGCCTTTTTTATTCATTCATTTTAATTACTTAATTAATTTTCACTTGCCTAAACACATTTGTAAAGCATACCACTTTGGATGGTATGGATGCACTAAAGTCATAATGCTGGTTTATAAATGCACTACAAGACTAGTGGAGTATTTTCCAGCCTGAAATGCTAGTGGTGGCAACAAAGTGCTTGGTAGTGTGATTGTAAAGTCTCACTTTTTTTGTTTTAAAAATAACAAACATGTTATACTTACCTGCTCTGTTGCAGTGGATTTGCACAGAGCAGCCTGGATCCTCCTCTTCTCAGGTCCCTCTTCCGTGCTCCTGGCCCCTCCCTCCTGTTGAGTGCCCCCACAGCAAGCAGCTTGCTATGGGGGCATCCGACTCGATTCACAGCTCCCTATGTCCAATCAGACACAGAGTCTTGGCCTAGCCCCGCCACCTCTCCCCCCTGACTAGCTAGATGACTTGGATTGACAGCTGCGGCAGCCAATATGTCTCAATCAGGAGGGAGAATCTCAGATGGCTGAGACACTCGTGGACATCGCTGGACAGTGAGGGACCTCAGGTAATTGTTAGGGGGGCTGCTGCACACAGAAGGCTTTTTATCTTAATGCATACAATGCATTAAGATAAAAAAAACCTTCTGCCTTTACAACCCCTTTAAATTTGTGGTGTGTGTGCTGGTAATTTTGAAATATACTTCTACTGCTCACTGTTCAGGCTCTGTGTGTGGGTGGTAAGTCAGCAAGTAGTGAGTGAGCAACTCTCTAGTCTCTTGAGGCTAAGCATGTGCCCAGTGAACAGGATCAGTATCTCACCTAGAAACAGCTCTGTAGTCAAAGCTCTGAGCGAGGAAACATGTCTTATATTGCCTAGACCAAATTGATGAGGCTTACCATAGGAATATGCTCAAACACCCTTAAGTGTGAACATTAAAACTAAAATGTTGGGATCAGTTGATGGAATTGCTTTACATAGCCATAAAACTGCATTATTACAAATGTTTTTTAATGGGGTGATTATTAAAAAGGTGGTGACTTTTTTGGGCTAGAAATGTAAAAGTTTCAAATGTAATGAAATTATTTTTTCTCTTTTATCAGATATGGTTTCACTTAGTCTGAAATTATTTGTAGTGAATGTATTGCATATTGGATGGCTATTTAAAATAAGTGAGATGTGCCGACCATTTCTGCATTTAAAAACACACATTTTTTTCAAAATGAAAGGACATGAGAGCTTGAAATTAAAAAAAAAAAAATACTGATAATGTCTTTTACTTTTCTTTTTGGCAAATCCTTATGGCTGAAACACTCTGCTCTTTTTATGTCACCTAGCTTTATCAAAGACCAGAATCAAAACTAAAAACAATTTAGTGTAGTGTTTACTACTGTATATGGCATGATAATCTCAATACATTGCCAATTCCAGGTTTTACAGCAACATTATGAGAAGTCTTCTGAAATAGACCATTATTTTGTACCATAGAGAATTAATAACTGATTTGCATTGTCCCATACCAACTAATCAGACTTTAGCTTTTAGCAGATTAGCGAAAGTATCTTAAAGAAAATGTAGTAACTGCACAGGTGAAAAATAATCATGAATCAAAAAAAAAAAGCAACTGGCAATCACACAACAGAACATTTGTATAAAAACATGTTAAACAACAAAAGATTGCCGCGCTAGTGTCTAGTGAATAAAACTTGATAATACATCCAGAAAAGTGTCCATATAAGTGTTCAAACACTCCTCTTGTTTCCTAGAATGAAGGATAACAGAGACACCCAAAGTGCACCTTCCACCATGAAGTATAAAAGATGTGCCCTTACCAGATAGCTAGACTCCATGTTATAGGAGCCTAACAAAGCATGGATTCACACACCCCGTTAAGAATCCAAATCGGGTGTGTGAATCCGTGCTTTGGTTAGGCTCCTATAACGTGGAGTCTATTCAATCCGGTAAGGGCACATCTTTTATACTTCACAGTGGAAGGTGCACTTTGGGTACACAGTTATTATCCAGTTTTATTCATTAGACACTAGCGCAGCAATCTTTTGTTGTTTTACATAGTGAAAGTATCTTACCTGCAGCACTGTTACAGGTTGACAACCCTAATTCACTGCCTCACAATTAGCAGCAGCTACCTGATAGACAGCTCAACATTCAACTAAAGATGTGCACACAGCAGGCTAACAGCACTGCTGCTAATTGAGAAGAAGTGGCTTAAAGCTGTCAACCAATATGTGCTGTTACTAGTAGGAACACCATGTAAGAAACTTTTCAATATATTCACAAAAGGTTTTTATAATTTAATTATACCTAATATTTTACAGGGCCCTGGAAAGCAGGAAGGACAATGGTATTAATTCCAGATACTAGGTGGATGCAGCCCTCCTCAGACAGGGTAATCCAATAGATACTACAAAAAGCAAAGGGACCGGAAGGCGCACGCACCTTGTGCATTACCGAATGAGGTTTTTATTCAATGTAAAAGCAGATAAAAACGGATACTCACAAAGTTGCAACATGCCACACGCAAATGTAAGCATCAAAGGGGTGTACAGATGATGCGTTCGAGGGAGCACCCCTTTCCTCAGAGCTTGGCTCAAGACATGACATTGTCATGACATTGTGTGGCTTGTTGCAACTTTGTGAGTATCCATTTTTATCTGCTTTTACATTGAATAAAAACCTCATTTGGTAATGCACGTGCGCCTTCCTGTCCCTTTGTTTTGTGTATTATGATATATATCTTGAATTGCTCAACCAATATTTATTATGCCATTATTTTGACAGTGTTTCTTTATTGTGAGTTACTTATGATACAACAGGGTTGTACTGCTGTCTACAGGATATTGTACACTAGCAAACACAACTGTTATGCCCTGTACACACGATCGCACATTCCGACAACAAAATCCATCTGATTTTTTTCCGACGGATGTTGGCTCAGACTTGTCTTGCATACACACGGTCACACAAAGTTGGTTGGAAATTCCGAACGTCAAGAATGCTGTGACGTACAACACGTACAACGAGCCGAGAAAAATGAAGTCTGCTTGATTCTGAGCATGCGTGGCACTTTGTGCGTCGGAATTTACGCGAACAGATTTTGTTGTCGGAAAATTTTAGAGCCAGCTCTCAAACTTTGTGTGTCGGAAATTCCGATGGAAAAAGTCCGATGGAGCCTACACACGGTCGGAATTTCCGACGACAAGCTCCCATCGCACTTTTTCCGTTGGAAAGTCCGACCGTGTGCACGGGGCATTAGTCAGCCATTTATAACCTCTCTCACTCCCATCACTGGATGAACACCTTCTTTCTCTAAGAGTGTGTTCTCCAAAACAGCTGGTGTACTGGGTGACTGGCCTAGTTGGGCAAAATTATTTTCTCTTCCCATGTGTTTTCCCCAAGGTTGTCTTGAGGCCTAAGGCTTAGCTTCTCCCGATTTCTGCCCTTCACTTTAACCAGGGCATTATGTATCTTTCTGCCTGGCCTGCACCAGTATATCCCAAGAGGATATTTTGCCATTGTTGGTTGTGGTGTGAGCTAGTCACATTATCTTTTAGTTATGGCTTTCCCCAAGGGACTGGCTCCTTATTCATCATTCCCAAGGGTCCACGGACTGGACATTCTGCCTCTTACTCCATTATTACTAGGCTATAGCTTATCTGCCTATAGGCTACAGGCTTAAAGGAGAAGTATGGCCAACAAAGTTTCCCTTTTCTGTCACAGGAGTACAATTACTTTTTTGTCCTGTGAGCCAGAGTCAGCTGATAACTGCTATTATTCTTTATCAGCTGAGTGGGCAGAATGGGAAGAATCCCCATAATATTGTCAGGACTCACCGGTCTGCCTGATTCACAGATAACTTTGCCTTTCAAAGTGCACTCTCTCCCTAGCCAAGTTCTCCAATGAGAGCAGAGAGCCTCAGTGCTGAAATGGTTCATCAGCTCTCAATCTTTGAGCTGGTGTGGGACAGCTGTGGTGCCTCTTGCACTAGACAGAAAAAAAACACAGCTTTTACAGGCATTTACCAATTATTTTTCAGCCTGTAAATGCACCTGTGTGTCTGTCTACAGGGATTTTAGATGATAAGCATGTACAATAATTTCACCGCCGCGTTCAGGAGAGGAGTGTTTGGGCAGAAAAAATGCACGTAAATGTCTTTAGCTGCATGCGTGCATTTGTGTGTTAATGTAATCTAATAGCCAAAATAAACTCACATTCTGACCAATAGAATACATTAACGCTAAATGTACATAAACATGTGTGAACACGCATAAACGCAGCTTAAACCCCATTTTTTTAAGCAGCTTTTCACCTATAAGGAGAAAAGTAATTTAAAGGAGCTTAGCAAGCGCTCAGTGTGCATGAGGCTAGATGCTGCAGCATGGAGGTGAATATGTATGTTTGTTTTTTAAACTCAAACTTCTCCTTTTAAGGACAAGGTTTCACCTGTTCCTGTCAAGGCCACACTCCACTAGATCAGTGAGTGCCTGTTGGGACTTTCAGCATCAGGCATCTGTTACTCAGATTTGCAAGGCTGCAACCTGGTCATCTGTTCACATGTTTACTAAATTCTTCCAGGTGGGATGTTCAGACCTCTTTTGATTCCAGCTTCGGACATAAAGTCCTTCAGGCAGCTCTTTTAGCTGCAGACTACCCCATTTGTACACTGCTGTTTTGGAGGGCTTGTTAGCATTTTGTTTGCTGTGTTGCACATCTTTCAGTAGAATTGCTTTCGGATGTCCCTCTTGTTTTAGAATTAACCTTACGTCCCCCAATGAATGATAAGTAAACCAGGATTTTTGTACTTAAAAATCCTTTTCTTACAGTTCATTAGGGGGTCACAGGTCAGACTCCTCTGCCTTTAGGATGCACTCCTACTATTGCTTTTTCACAAAACTGGAGAATGATAGAAGTGGGAGGGGTTATATTTGACTTACTACCAGCTGTTTGCTAGTGTCAAATCATCTGTAGGCAGCAGTGTAACCCTCTTGTATCAGAATTAACCCTGTGTTCCCTAATGCACTCCAAGAAAAGGATTTTATGGTACTTATGCAAACCCTGTTTTTGGATGCAAAATGCAACAAAACACAACAAGAAAAAGCAAAACAAAAGAAAACATGAAGCAAAAACAAGTCTTAGGTAAAGGCATAACAATGAAAATCTGGAATTTTTTATTTTAACGTTAGTCCACAGAAAAAAAAAACAACCAAAGAAAGATAAATATGGTAATGCTACTATCATTGTAAACCACACATTATACCAAGTTTTCATGTCTTGCTAAGGCTAGACAGGGAATGTTAAATAGACATGCATGTATTTTTTGCACCTGTATTTGTGCTTAGACATGTGTCCGGGTGCTTCCATGGCAGCATATGTATGCTGCCATTGATAGGCATGAAACATAAGGGAAAAGGGAAAAAAGGGGGAGGCACACTAATTACCACCTGTACACGGTCAAATACATAAAATGACCAGTGTTTAATCCTTCACCTGTTTGGGTATTGTTGCTGTAACCACAAGCATATGAGTAATGGGGGGGGGGGGGAGTTAGGCCCTATAGAGGCAGGCTAAAAAGGGGTTACTGTTAGCAACAAGTCAATCATAAGGATTATGCAAAAATAACAACTATTCGTATAACAATAGTAAAATTCATGAAATTCATTTATAAGGTGCAGTATTAAGAACCAAAATGATTGCGGTAAAACATGAATCAGATACAGCAGACAAAACACACATACAGGACAAACATAAAACACACAAGTGCAGCTGGCCAAGTCCGAGCATGTTGCCATAGTCCAAAATGTAGTTAAATTTAAATTAAATAGTTGGGATCCAATGTGTTCCCTGTATTGCCAAAAATGTAAATGGTCAGCAGTGGGCTAAAGCAACTAAGGAGTAGGAAGAGGGAGGCCATTGATAGGCACCAGGAAAGGAAAATTACGGAAAGGTAAGTATTCAATTTTCCATTATATTGGCAATGATATTATATTGGCAATGGTTGATTCCTAAAATAACAGCAAAATTGCATAATTTGCTGTCAAATATATTATTATTTGGTTAGTAGTTTTTGTGGACTTATGATCAACTCAGAGACATTGTGGCACAATGATTATTTATGACCAAGATATTATTGTTTTAAAGGGTTCAAGTGCCACAGTACCATTTTTCGGTCCTTCCATCTTTTTTGACTTTTGTACAATATCTTACAAACTTTGGGTTTTAGATACATCAAATAGAATCATTCTATCTAATTAAATATTCTAAAAACCTCTGCCTTATAATATTTTTTGCAGCAGTTCTCACTTAGAAACTGACCCTATATGAGCATTTAAATAACTATTACTGTTAAACAGTGGCTTAATTCAGATATTCCCATATTTCTGCCTAAATTTGGGAAATATGTTTAGCTAAAGTTTTTTATTTTAGTTGACATTTATTTAATACAATTATGCAATGGGTCAGCATATGCTGTCTTGAGTAGGGATGAGTTTCGAGTTCGAGTCGAACTCATGTTCGACTCGAACATTGGCTGTTCGCAAGTTCGCCGAACAGCGAACAATTTGGGGTGTTTGCGGCAAATTCTAATGCCGCAGAACACCCTTTAAAAGTCTATGGGAGAAATCAAAAGTGCTAATTTTAAAGGCTTATATGCAAGTTATTGTCATAAAGTGTTTGGGGACCCGGGTCCTGCCCCAGGGGACATGGATCAATGCAAAAAAAAGTTTTAAAAACGGCCGTTTTTTCAGGAGCAGTGATTTTAATAATGCTTAAAGTCAAACAATAAAAGTGTAATATCCCTTTAAATTTTGTACCTGGGGGGTGTTTATAGTATGCCTGTAAAGGGGCGCATGTTTCCCGTGTTTAGAACAGTCTGACAGCAAAATGACATTTCGAAGAAAAAATTCCATTTAAAACTACCCGCGGCTATTGCATTGCCGACAATACACATAGAAGTTCATTGATAAAAGCATGGGAATTCAACACAGGGAAACCCCGAACCAAAATTTAAAAAAAAAAAATGACGTGGGAGTCCCCCTAAATTCCATACCAGGCCCTTCAGGTCTGGTATGGATATTAAGGGGAACCCCGGCCAAAATTTAAAAAAAAAATGACGTGGGGTTCCCCCTAAATTCCATACCAGACCCTTCAGGTCTGGTATGGATTTTAAGGGGAACCCCGCGCCAAAAAAAAAAAACGGCGTGGGGTCCCCCCAAAAATCCATACCAGACCTTTATCCGAGCATGCAACCTGGCAGAGGGGGGACGAGAGTGTGCCCCCCCTCCTGAACCGTACCAGGCCACATGCCCTCAACATTGGGAGGGTGCTTTGGGGTAGCCCCCCAAAACACCTTGTCCCCATGTTGATGAGGACAAGGGCCTCATCCCCACAACCCCGGCCGGTGGTTGTGGGGGTCTGCGGGCGGGGGGCTTATCGGAATCTGGAAGCTCCCTTTAACAAGGGAACCCCCAGATCCCGGCCCCCCCCTTGTGAAATGGTAAGGGGGTACTTACCCCTACCATTTCACTAAAAAACTGACAAAAATGTTAAAAATGACAAGAGACAGTTTTTGACAATTCCTTTATTTAAATGCTTCTTCTTTCTATCTTCCTTCATCTTCTTCTGGTTCTTCTGGCTCTTCTGGTTCTTCCCCCGGCGTTCTCGTCCAGCATCTCCTCCGCCGCGTCTTCTATCTTCTTCTCTTCGGGCCGCTCCGCACCCATGGCATGGAGGGAGGCTCCCGCTCTTCTCTTCATCTTCTTCTTCATCCTCACCTCTCTTTTTCCTTTTTCTCTTCTTCTCTTCTTCATTTTCTTCTCCGGGCGCTCCGCATCCATGCTGGCATGGAGGGAGGCTCCCACTGTGTGACGGCGTCTCCTCGTCTGACGGTTCTTAAATAACGGGGGGCGGGGCCACCCGGTGACCCCACCCCCTCTGACACACGGAACATGATGGGACTTCCCTGTGGCATTCCCCGTGACGTCACAGGGAAGTCCCGTCAAGTCACCGTGCGTCAGAGAGGGGCGGGGCCCCATTATTTAAGAACCGTCAGACGTGGAGACTCCGTCACACAGCGGGAGCCGCCCTCCATGCCAGCATGGATGCGGAGCAGCCCGGAGAAGAAAATGAAGAAGAGAAGAAGGAAGAAGAGAAGAGGATGAAGAAGAAGATGAAGAGAAGAGCGGGAGCCTCCCCCCATGCCATGGGTGCGGAGCGGCCAGAGGAGAAGAAGATAGAAGACGCCGCGGAGGAGATGCTGGACGAGAACGCCGGAGGAAGAACCAGAAGAGCCAGAAGAACCAGAAGAAGAAGATGAAGGAAGATAGAAGAAAGAAGAAGCATTTAAATAAAGGAATTGTCAAAAACTGTCTCTTGTCATTTTTAACATTTTTGACAGTTTTTTAGTGAAATGGTAGGGTTAAGTACCCCCTTACCATTTCACACAGGGGGGGGGCGGGATCTGGGGGTCCCCTTGTTAAAGGGGGCTTCCAGATTCCGATAAGCCCCCCGCCCGCAGACCCCCACAACCACCGGCCAGGGTTGTGGGGATGAGGCCCTTGTCCTCATCAACATGGGGACAAGGTGTTTTGGGGGGCTACCCCAAAGCACCCTCCCAATGTTGAGGGCATGTGGCCTGGTACGGTTCAGGAGGGGGGGGGCTGCACTCTCGTCCCCCCCTCTTTTCCTGCGGCCTGCCATGTTGCGTGCTCGGATAAGGGTCTGGTATGAATTTCTGGGGGGACCCCACGCCGTTTTTTTTTTTTTTTGGCGCGGGGTTCCCCTTAAAATCCATACCAGACCTGAAGGGTCTGGTATGGAATTTAGGGGGAACCCCACGTCATTTTTTTTTTAAATTTTGGCCGGGGTTCCCCTTAATATCCATACCAGACCTGAAGGGCCTGGTATGGAATTTAGGGGGACTCCCACGTCATTTTTTTTTTTTAATTTTGGTTCGGGGTTTCCCTGTGTTGAATTCCCATGCCATTTTTATCAATGAACTTCTATGTGTATTGTCGGCAATGCAATAGCCGCGGGTAGTTTCAAATGGAATTTTTCCTTCGAAATGTCATTTTGCTCTCAGACTGTTCTAAACACGGGAAACATGCGCCCCTTTACAGGCATACTATAGACACCCCCAGCTACAAAATTTAAAGGGATATTACACTTTTATTGTTTGACTTTAAGCATTATTAAAATCACTGCTCCTGAAAAAACGGACGTTTTTAAAACTTTTTTTTGCATTGATCCATGTCCCCTGGGGCAGGACCCGGGTCCCCAAACACTTTTTATGACAATAACTTGCATATAAGCCTTTAAAATTAGCACTTTTGATTATTCATGTTCGTGTCCCATAGACTTTAACGGTGTTCGCGTGTTCGAGCAAACTTTTTTTCTGTTCGCATGTTCTGGTGCGAACCGAACAGGGGGGTGTTCGGCTCATCCCTAGTTTTGAGATGCTTCTTTGTATCTCTTCTGTTGACATTAACAGCATGGTGGCTATGTGTTGAGCTTTTGTGCCTTGCAGCTTTGTGTTCTGAGTTCAAGTCTTGTCCAGGACATAGTATGGAGTTTATTATTTTTTATGTATGCTTGTTCCATGTGCTTAAGTTTTGCCCCACAATCTAAAAGTTGCGTGTGCCTTCCTCCCAAAACTGGGTTTTGTGTAAAAATCACTGTGTAATGGACATTAGCTTGCAAGCTCCTTCAAGGGTCAGGGACTGTTGTAAATCTTTTTGTGTTGGTACTAGAAAAAGAAATAAATGCATATTAAAATGTATTATATGTTTGCTCTGCTTAGTTTTTCATATGTGTCTTTTGGGATAAATCTTTCCAAGATTGTGGCAAGAAAAAATGGAAACTATGAAACAAAAATAGTTCATTAAATTGTAACTGTCCTCTTCTGCTTGTGTTGTGAGGCATAAAAAAGAAAATTTAGTTATGTGGCCACTCATGTTCATGGATGCTTTCCAAAAGCCAATTGTCTAGGTGACTAATTGCTGACTTCAGAATTGAGTTAAATACCCCCTACTCTCCTAAAACACATTGACCATTGAAAATCTAATGCTACTTGAACTTGTCAGGAGTGATTTCTTTACTTTAATGTGATTTTGGACTTGGACGCCAAGTCTTCTGATCTTACATGTTTCTACTAGAGTGTGGATATGCTGTGGGCTTTAAAAATGTTAAACGTGTCAGCATGACAGGGATTAGTATGGTAAAACATTTGTTAAAAACTTTATAAAATATAAATGTGTGTAGCATTGATTTAAAGTAGAAAGTAATCTAGAAACGCTCTCATCAATGGCTGCATGTTTTTAGTATAGGCTGACCATTACAATGAGGAGAATAGCGCCTCTTAGTGTAAAATCTTTAAGATCATTTATTTCACATAGAAAGGGGCAACTTACATTTTCAGTAAGATAGAAGTTCACATGGACTGGTCGGCGTGTAGATGGAACAACGCCTGGGGTCTGCTAGCTGAACCCTGCAATGTAGCAGGGGGAACTGCCAATCGCCTTTTTTATGGATGGCTTCCAAGCAGGGCTCTCATGGAGTGCAGCGTGGACTGCATTTCCGGCGTCAACGCCACCGGAAGTCGGGAGTGAACAACACATTTCGGAGCAAGTGCAATGTGGATCTTTAGCATGCGTGCTCTTTTCTCAAGTTGCTCGGGGATGTGAAAGAGCCTTGGTAATATACCGCGAATATTCATGAAGTAATTAATAAAACGTGATATAAAATCCTGTAACTATACAATCTGATTAAAAAACAAGGACATAAAAGAAAGGACAATAACTGATATAGAGTAAATCTACAATATTATGCAATAATTAATAATGATGACCTGTGATCGCTTCGTTGGAACTGCATGTACCAGCATGTCAAAACACATGAAATTGGAATTTTTATCTGAATGCATTGAGCATATATGTTTAAAGCCTTTTCAGGAATCCATATGAACTGATCAGAACAAAAGGATATTGATAAATAATAGTAGTACTAAATTAATAGATACAAGATAAATAAAAATGAATACAGGATGCTGCTAACTGTATTTTTTAATAGTACTTACAGTGGTGGAAGAAACCATAGTGGATCCCATGAATTTTTAAGATTTGTATATTAACAGTACCCCTGAAATTAATAAAGATACATTAATGGATCATCATTTACTATGCTGAAGTAATTGCAAAATATAAATAGATTCAATTAGATATATGAAAAACAGAAAGTTTTTCGAAGTAATAAATTGTATAATGGTGTTAATTTCTAGATCTTCGCTCAAACCACTGGGAGACAAAATGTATATATCCAAAATGTCTCATGTTGACATAACTTGGAAAAATGTTCCCCCTCTGAAAAGTCTCTAGGGATAGCCTTAATAATACCAACCTGTAATCCTACAGTGGATTTGTTATGGACCTCAAGAAAATGGCATGGTATGCTGTGTTTATCACAGCCATCTTCTATTAAGCAGAGATGTTTCGCTGAAGTGTTGTCTGAGAGGTCTGATGGTACATCCTACATACAACAAATGCAGTGGCAGGTAAGGCAATAAACTACATAATCAGTAGAACAATTCAAGAAGTTACCTATATTACAGTGAGGGAAAAAATGTATTTAATCCCCTGCTGATTTTGTACGTTTGCCCCCTAACAAAGAAATGATCAGTCTATAATTTTAATGGTAGTTTTATTTTAACAGTGAGAGACAGAATAACAACAACAACAATCCACAAAAATGCATTTCAAAAGATCTACCATTAAAATTATAGACTGATCATTTCTTTATCAGTGGGCAAATGTACAAAATCAGCAGGGGATCAAATACTTTTTCCTTCACTGTATATGTCTTTCCTTTATTAGTAAAGTGTTTTTTGCCTGTGTTTTACAGAATCGCAGGTTTTAAATAGTGCCTTCTGGCAATGATACATGTCTTTTATTGGGAACAAACACAGCAAATGTTCATTTTTTTTAGATTTGGTCATCTGTAATTTGCTGGGTGCTGCTTTCTTATTTGAGTATAGGGGCCTTACTGTAGGTGATTTTAGGTTTACCCAAGATAACAGGTTTAAGATGATGATCCCAATGTTTATATAGGATTTGCTCCATTTTCCGGTATTGATCATGGTACCTAGTTATAAACCTGACTGGTTGATTGTTATCTTAAACATACTACACTTAGAGGTGCTTTTCTGTTCTTTCTTTCCTTTTGGAACATAGTCAGCTTCTACTCTCTGAAGATCCTGCCTTAAGTGAACTTTTTCCCCATACCCTTGCTTTTGCAGACAGCCCCCATGGACTCTTTTGTTTGCCAATTTACTTAATGGACTGTCTAAAAGACTATTTTAAACAACCTGTTGTGCCCTCTAGGTGCCTGCACTACCTCTTATTTATTACTGACCATTACAATCAACAACTTATTATTGTTATACAGGATTTTTATAGTGCCAACAATTTGCGCAGAGCTTTTCAAAAAGGGAGACAGCACAGTTGCAATGCAACTCAGAACAAGAGGGTTCAGAGGACCCTGCACACGAGACCTTACAATTTAAAGGAATAGTGAAGTGATAGAAAAGCTAGCAGCTGTGTGGGGGTAAAAATTGGGGTATAAGTAAACAGGCAGCTGAATGCTGTTTATTACTACTGTATTTATTGCTTTTTGCACCCAGGAAGGTGTGAATTACCAATAATGATTTGGGTAGCATTGTAATCACCCTTTGAGTCTCCAACCATAGGTTTTGTCATATATAAGATAGTTTTGAGGTGGGAACAGGTACTTATACAAAGTTTGAGGCTTCTGGGAAGGTACATAACGGGGGAGATTTACTAAAACTAGAGTGTGCAAAATCTGGTGCAGCTCTGCTTAGAAACCAATCAGCTTCCAGGTTTATTTTCAAAGCTTAATTGAACAAGGTAAAGTTAGAAGCTGATTGGCTATCATGCACAGCTGCACCCGATCCTCAGTGCTCCAGTTTTAGTAATTCTCCCCCAACCTCAATCAACGAAAAAAAAACCTGACAGCTCTAGTAGGAGCTGCTGTACTAACCTTTTGAAGTTAGTACAGCGATCTCCCCTGCTGAGCTGTTGTGTTCTGACAGGAGGACTGCCCCCCCTCCAGAACACTCTGATTAGTGCTGTCTGCCATTGGGTGAGAGCACTGGTCGAGGATCGGCTGGCTGCTGGTTTCCAGCATGCTCGTCTGACATACACACGGGCCGAATGTCGGCTGTTTTTTTTAAACTAGCAATGTCTCTTGACGTTTGACCCGTGTGTACTTTAGGCTGGGCTTATACTGCTGCACTATAGTGACAAGTGCGAGTGAACATTCTGCTTGTTGGTGCACTGCATTTTCATTTCCCCCTAAAGGCACCCCAACGCACCTTACCAACACATGTACATTTTACAATGCATGGCAACACACTGTTGTGCATTGTGGTTTGCTGCTTTACACAAAATAGTAATTGCACCCTATATGGGACCTTTTGGTACGTTAGGCAGCCCATTAAAAGGAAATAGGAAAAGGAACATTAACATACACTAATATGCAAGATCATTTGAAAGTTTGGGCACACAACAGATGCATGAACCCAGCTTTATAAATCTTTAAACGGCAGTATTACTGGAATACGGGGGTTATAATCAAATCACAGCCAACCTCAGCAAACCCTGAACACAAATATTGCAACTCTTTAAAGGCTAAGTTCACCAATTAAAAAAAAAAAGTGCACAGGTAAAAAAATGTGCATTTATTATATTTTTTATAGGCGCTTGCAGAGTATTACACCTGTGATCAGCACCCAAGATCTGGCTTGTTCACATACAGAAGCTGGCCATGGATTCGTCATTTGTGGTGGGGCACCATCACCAGCTAGCAGGTCAACAGAGTCAACATCGTTGGGCAGCCCTCATGATGATTGATGTGGATCTACATCACTGCATGACCAGACTGAACTTGTATTTACATTTATTTGTGGGACATTGGTTATTTAAAATAAAAACACTTTTTTTCAAGGGGTGCTTCTTTTCTTTTTTTATATTTTTATTGGGTTTTTTGAAAGAACAAAAAGCAGAAACAGATACAGAATAAAGAGGAAATGTGTGCTTATAAATCACATTATACAAATAGCAATTACATGGGAAGAAACCTAAGGCAATAGAACACTGCATATATAGACCAAGAAGAGAATTGTAATATGCAGAGGTCTAAAAAAAAAAGTAATACAATAAAATACTTTGCCTCCGTAGAGGGAACAAGGTAAAAGGCAAAAAATATATAAGTACTTGTTGGCATCAGGTAGGACATCTTCAGGGTGGGGGAGAGAGAAGAGGGGAGACTGGTATGGCTTTCTCAGGTAATTTCAGTCTGCCGAGAGACTTGGCAAGCTTTGCCTTGATGTACCATTCCGTAAATTTAAACGGTTTCATAAGAAGATGGATTTCCGAGCTCGAAAGAGAATGTTCCATGAATAGCTTCCAATGACTGAAAAAACGTTTGGTAGGTCCAAAATTATGGGCAATGGTATCTAGTTTTTCAATGTATAGGAGATTTTTCAGCTCCTATAGCTTTTTAGCTCCTTTTTTAACTGTGATAATAGAGGGAGTGGAAGAGGATGTCCAGGCTTTCAGGATAGTCCAACAAGCTGTCATCTATATAATTTTCAAAATGTTTCTTGTAAATGAGTAAGAAGATGTGCAGTGTATCCCATACATTCACATAGGGGGTTGTGGTCATTTACTTTTAGATTAGAGAAGCATGACATGGTGTACTCACCCCTCCTCTCATCTCATTTATTCACAGAGTGCCTTGTATTCAGTGAAAAGAATGCAAGACATTTTGTAAATGGATGAGGTGGTGAGTGAGTGACCCACTATCATAACTGTACTAGAGCTGGAACTGTATGTCTGAGTGGCCTAAGCTCACAGCTGATGTTGGTATCCAGTAGGATAAAACTAACATTTTTCGCATCACCTGGTGTCATCCGGACATAGTACTTTTTTTCCCTAGAGATCCACTTTAACACTAGGTACTTGGCAATGAAAAAAAAATAATATGCAGAGTGTAAGAACATTTTGTTGTCAGAAACAGTTACACAAATATAATATTTTATATTATTTACTGTATATATCTAATGTGTTACAAATATATTACTTCCTGTAGTTTTAATTAACAAACTGACAAAAAAAGAAAAAGAAAAAATGGAAACAAAAAAATCTGTCATAGATCCTAATTAATATCCTGATGACATAACTTTGACCCTGTTTATGTGGCTTTACACGTTATTTGTTCAGTCTATGGGAGAGCAGTTTTATTTTGTGTACTCTTTGTATTTTTTACAGCATCCTTTTCCCATTGCAAAAATAAACTGATTGCTCTATTAGGAGGTGTTAAGGATCAGATTTCCATCATGAGAAGTACAGCAGACCAGATGCATACATAAAGACTGTTTGCAGAATCTGTTGGTTTGGAAAGTAAATGTTTTCTGTACCTTTCTTTCATAATTTACATACATATTTATATGTATGAATTTGACCTCCCATAAAACAATATACACTACAGCACAGAATTCCAGGTATGGCTTGGACCAATTTGAGTATGCATATACCATACCTTTGGAAAATCCTCTAGAAGCTGGAAATTACTGTACTAGACGCCGGCACTTCAGTGGTCTTCACTAACTTCCAGGTCTTGTTCCGAACAGGTGCCCTGCTGGATTATGAAAACAGGAGTTTGGCTGCTTGGTATGGGAGCCATTTAGACAATGCTTTGAATTTTGAATTTTCTCAATGAATGCAAAGCATACCCTGGATGAGGCTGTGTTCACAAAGCTGCAGGGCAGCCGCTCAGCACTGGACCCAGATGCTAGTGGAGATCACTGGAGTAGCAGTTTCTACTTCAGTGATTTCCAGCTTCTAGAGGGATCCTGAAGGTATGGTGTATGTATAGATACATTGGGCCAAAATGGACCACTGTAACTATGTAAAAAATGCCATACTCTAAATTCTTCTTTAATTCTAAGTGCAACTGTATTTACAGTTTTCTCTTATTCGCCCTGCAATGCCCAACAAATACCTATTGAACTTGTCAGTTAAAGTGTTACTAAACCCAGTACCTACATTCACTCTATCTGTTCTCCCATAGTACACAGAACATGGAAATGCAATTATTTTAGTAAATATAAACTGCTTAATACTTTTCTCATTGGCTGTATATAGCAGTCTTGTAACTTCTATCAATGTCTGGTTAAAGCTTGTGGGAGAAGTTTTCATATTGCACTGGCTGTCCTATTAGGATGCAGGACCCCTGACCCTCTGTCTGGATAGTGCTGATTGTCCCTCTGCTGATCACATGCACTCCCCCAAGAAAAAAAAAACAACTCTATAGCAATACACACCAAACTTTGCATGCGCAGCCTCACTCCAGTAACTCTGTCTTAACTAGACATGTTTTGGAGTCAGTGGAAGAAGGGAGGTTTTGTGCATACGGGATCAAACAGCCTTTTTACACAGTGCAGAGGATTAACCCCTTAGGATCTACAGTGAGTATAACAAGCATGCCTTACTGCATATACAAACGGATTGATTTTACTGTTGTGGGTTTAGTAACATGTTAAGTTCACCTCATGCAGCTTCCTATAATGTTGTGGCAACAATGCTACACTGCTCCTAAATTCAGAGCAGAGTTGCCACTCTAACGTAGGCTGTGCCTACTTGCACTACAATGGGATGATAGTTGCAGTGGTGTGGCCTTTGCCACTGCTAATTTATAAGCCTGTAGCTTGTTATTTTTCGGAGTCGCCCCAGTTTTATTACCTGTTGATCCTGGCAATACAGTTGTGCTCATAAGTTTACATACACTGGCAGAATGTATGATTTCTTGGCCATTTTCAGAGAATATTAATGATAACACAAAAACTTTTCTTTCACTCATGGTTAGTGTTTGGCTGAAGCTATTTATTATCAATCAACTGTGTTTACTCTTTTTAAATCATAATGACAGCAGAAACTACCCAAATGACCTGATCAAAACTTTACATACCCTGGTGATTTTGGCCTGATAACATGCTTACAAGTTGACACAAAGGGGTTTGAATGGCTAATAAAGGTAACCATCCTCACCTGTGATCTGTTTGTTTGTAATTAGTGCGTGTGTATAAAAGGTCAATGAGTTTCTGGACTCCTGACAGACCCTTGCATTTTTATCCAGTGCTGCACTGCCGTTTCTGGATTCTGAGTCATGGGGAAAGCAAAAGAATTGTCAAAGGATCTGCGGGAAAAGGTGGTTGAACTGTATAAAACCAGAAAGGCATATAAAAAGATATCCAAGGAATTGAGAATGCCAATCAGCAGCGTTCAAACTCTAATCAAGAAGTGGAAAATGAGGGGTTCTGTTGAAACCAAACCACGGTCAGGTAGACCAACTAAAAGTTCAGTCACAACTGCCAGGAAAATTGTTCAGGATGCAAAGAAAAACCCACAAATAACTTCAGGTGAAATACAGGTCTCTCTGAGAACATGTGGTGTGGCTGTTTCAAGATGCACAATAAGGAGGCACTTGAAGAAAGATGGGCTGCATGGTCAAGTCGCCAGAAGAAAGCCATTACTATGCAAATGCCAGAAAGTATCCCGCTTACAATACGCCAAACAACACAGAGACAAGCCTCAAACCTGCCACAGTCATTTGGAATGATGAGACCAAAATTGAGCTTTTTGGCCACAACCATAAATGCTACATTTGGAGAGGAGTCAACAGGGCCTATGATGAAAGGTACGGAGGTGGATCGCTGATGTTCTGGGGATGTGTGAACTACAAAGGCACAGGAAATTTGGTCAAAATTGATGGCAAGATGAATGCAGTATGTTATCAAAAAATACTGGAGGAACATTTGCATTCATCAGCCAGGAAGCTGCGCATGGGACATACCTGGACATTCCAACATGACAATGATCCAAAACACAAGGCCAAGTCGACCTGTCATGGTCTACAGCAGAATAAAGTGAAAGTTCTGGAGTGGCCATCTCAGTCTCCTGACCTCAATATCATTGAGCCACTCTGGGGAGATCTCAAAAGTGCAGTTCATGCAAGACAGCCCAATAATGTACAGGAACTGGAGGCTTTTTGCCAAGAGGAATGGGCAGCTTTACCATCTGAGAAGATAAAGACACACAAATACCAAAAAAAGACTTCAAGCTGTCATTGATACACGGTACTAAGAACTGGGGTATGTAAACTTTTGATCAGGGTCATTTGGGTAGTTTCTGCTGTCATTAAGATTTAAAAAGAGTAAACACAGTTGATTGATAATGCATGGCTTCAGCCAAACATTAACCATGAGTGAAAGAAAAGTTTTTGTGTTATCATTCATATTCTCTGAAAAATGGCCAAGAAAGCATAAATTCAGCCAGGGTATGTACTTAAGATCTGCTATTTTCCAGATCCTTTACCAGGCTAAGCTGATTAAGAAAAGTGGCAGTTACATTGGTTAGGACAAACCAAACACTGTTGGGGGTGCTTAGAATGGTTGACTTGTATTTATATGGCTTAAAGCTGCAGGCAGAAATTTCATATAATTTTTGGAAAGGTCTTTACTCACTTTCAACCATTAACTTCTTCTTTCTATACAATTGTCCTCCTACTGATGAATCTCAAGTTGAATATTTCAGAATTATGTCTTGGTCTTCATTATTTTCAATTTTGTATGACTGGTGGTTGCTAAGCCTGGTCACCAGTCATCTAACATCCCTTCATCATGTAGTTTGGGAATCTCAGACTCCTAGTCTGACCTGCCCACTATCATAGCATTGTTTAACTGACAGACCAGGAGATTTCTGGTCCGTCACACCCATCCAGTAATGGGCAGGTAATCCAAATGGCACATTAAAGATCGCTCACTTTCTGGCCCAATTCCTTCACATTCATGCCCATTGCTGGCTTCAATTCCCACTGCATGTGACTGCTCAAAAAGTGCTAGGCTTTTACTTGTTTGTGCTTAGGGGTTGATTTACAAATAGAAAATAACTTAGTGAATGAGGGAAGGCTCTGCTAACTTTTATCACTCAATCATGTGCAAGCAAAAATACAGATTTTTTTTTTTTTTATAATTTTCCTTTCACATGATTGGGTATCCTTTACAAAATTAAATTTGACCACAATCACTAAGTTCTGAAGTTCAACATCCCTTGCAAAGTGAACAGCCTATTTACCTCAACCCCTTTAAAGTCCATTTAAAACTACATTTCCAGCTAATACTGTCCAGCTCACAGAGTGACAACAGCAGGTAAGAAACCTTTTGTAAAAGCAAAAAGTGCTGTGCTAATGCTAAAGATGGACTATAGCATAGATGTCTTTTAGATGTTGCCTGCAGTTCCACTTTAAGCAAATATAGTTTATGCCTGCCTATGTGACAGACAAAAGGTCTTATTTGCAAATCTGGTGATTGTTCTGGTAAAGGAAACACAAAATAATTATATAAATATTTCCTGCCCAGTACTTTCTGGGCAGGAAATAAAAGACACAAATGAAGCAGAATTTGGTAAAAATGTACTATTTTGTTTACGATGCTTGTGCATCACATAGTAACTGGATTTGGTACTTCAGACCCACAGCACTGCTCCAGACTAATTTTTGCACTTTATCTATAGATACACAGGGTTCTTGTTCAGAAAAGCCCATTGTTACTCATCATTGAAAATAAGGCCAGCCATACGCGGTTCAAATCTCGGCCGGGATTCAGGAACCGACTGAGATTTGATCTGTTAATGGGCAGACTGAATGTACCAAGTTGATCGATCAATCAACTTGGGCACAACCAGCCTGCCAGATTCTTCTGTGATTATCGCTAGCGGCTGCTATAGTCTTCTCCCAGTGGGGATGGGTTTCTCTGCCCCCTGCTGATAGAAGACAATGGCCCGGCAGGAGGGATTCACACATCAACACTGTGTTTTAGGCTCCTTGTATGACCAGCCTGAAAGATAAATGGGAGCCGCATATCAATCTCAGTTTTTCAGGATTCTTTAATTCAAAACTTCCATGGAATATCTGCAACCATGATCACTCCACCCAGGAAACGTCACCTCAACACATTTAAGCACAAATGGTTTGCTCACAAGGATCATGTCATTCATAGTGAAATGCTTTAAGGAGGTGGTGATTCCTGGATGGAATGATCATGGCAGCTATTTCACGGATTTTTTGAATTCTAGAATCCAGAAAAGCTCTCATTCATCTTTTTTATGGATTTGGTAATTGTTTATACTGTCAGACAGGTGTCTCTAGTTACTTAAATATAATGTGTTTCATTATTTGCACGCCAAAGTGAGCGCACTGAAAAAAATTAAATGAAAACAAAATGTCCATATCTTAATTGTTTATTGAAATTGTCTAACTGCATCCAATTTCTGTTCTTTTCACAAAAAAATTATTTGTTATGTTTCATTATCTTTTATTGCACTGTATTATTTGACCATGGGACATTGTCTAACAATTTACTAAATATTGAGTATCACAGAAACAAAAGAAAAACAACGCTGCTAAAATTCAGTTTTTGTGGGCATAGATTATCATTTTGGATTCACTTATCACTTTTTTCTTGTTTTACATAAAAATGTCATAATTCTTTCTCTCTGGATGGCAGAGGTGGCATAAGTTCTTATATTAGTAGTTTCCTGTTTTTAGTCCTTTTGTTTGGAACACAGTTCTAGTAAGGGTTTATGGTGTATGGTGATGTACACAAGCATTTCCAGCCTTATATTAGACATTTCTTCTAGAAAGAACAATCCTTTTACTCTTGACTGCATGTATAATTGTACCTAATGGGAGGGGAGGTTTTAGGCATAGAAATGTTCAGGGAGGAGTAGACCACATACACGTCTACAAGGTTTGGTGATACACAACGGGCTTTAATCACTTTAAAGTTAGTGAAAATAATGTGAACCCATCCTCAGACAGGAATTTGCTGTGTTGAATGATTTTAACTGAGCATATCGTGTAAATGCAGAAAAAAAGTGTGTTTACTTAGGACAAGTAGAAAAGACTAACAAATGAGCCTGGCCTTGTGACCTTTGTTTAACTTTTACTTTTTATATGGCTAATGATTTGTTGCAGGTTTTTACAGATGCCTACTTTTTAACAACTTGTAATGTAAATCAAATATTTATTTGCGAGTACGAAAGTTACGCTGTGTCATCCAATCAATTAAACATGGTTCACATCAGATGATAATTCAGTTGTATTCAAACCTAATAAATTGTACAAAAAACATGAGTAACATTTTATTAAAGCGGTATTAAACCCAAAACCATAAAAAAATGAAGTTCTTGCAGTGTACTAGTCCTAAAATATGGTAGATGCATTTGTCTTTTTTTTATTACTTTATTTTCACCTGGTGATCATTTCCTGTCTTACACCTTTTAATGATCTCTAATATATTGGGACGTGGCATTTACTATCAATACACCGTATCCACAGTGCCACTCTGTGGTAAAACAAACTCTTTTAGAGTCTGGGGAGAGGGTAGTGTTAAACTAGCAGATTTCAATGGGCTTGGCTAACAAATTAAAGCCAAGCTCCAGCTAATACTTTTTAAGAAGTTTCAGCACCAGTTTTTTTCCCCTTTGGGATAAGGATTTTACATAAATAAAAGCTGACCATGGTTAGCACTCTTGTTAGTGTTAAATGGTTTGTCTCAACTCTCGTACTGCCACTTTTGCTCGACAGCTTGGTCTGTTAAAAGAAACTGAAAAATAACAGAATTATTGGCCAGATCAACAGGTGAAATTAAATAACAGGGAAGGGAAAAAGGAATAGAAAATGAAACTAATGCTGCCATCACATCTACTGTAAGGATTGGTAAGATGAAATATATAAATGTTGTTTTGAATTTAATACTGATTTAATGTTCCATTCAGTTAATTTAATGCTTTCTAGTTTAACTTTAGCAAATGTGGTGTTTGCATTCCCTTTTGGCATCACCTTATATTTGCGTTTTTTTCAAATATATTCACCCAAAGTGACATTTTCCAGGTACACTCCTTTGGAACTGAAACGTGCATATTTTTCATGATTTGTGAATATGATAATAATATGATTCAGTGCAATCCAACAGTTTCTTGTCCCTTCGATCTGCTATAAAGCAGTCATGAGGTCCTTGGTATGTTGAAAACTCCTACAAGTGGACCCACTTTGTACTACATATGATCCATTGTCAGCATGAGAATAGAATACAAAAGAGCCAACACATTTCAGGGCTTTTTATATTCCTCAATATTAGGATTCTTTTTTTAAATTTTTGCCCTTGTTGTTATCCTTTTAATGTTGATCTGTGATTACATGTCACTGAAACATGATATGAAGAACATCTCTTTTGGGGCTCCTGTGTTGAGGGAAGTGGTTTAGTAATCTGGCTCTACGTAACTGCCAACCAAATGAGAAGTAAATTGTATGCAGCCATTCTCTTTAAGGCGCCTTTCACACGGACGGCTATTCTGCCGCAGTTAAAAGCATGTTTTTTTTCCTGTGGAGTTCAAGACCCCGGGCAGCTGCATTTGCACAGTGCGCTGTTATCCGCAGCTGACACAGTGCACTGCGAATACCTGTGGTTATGTGCGGATAGCTGCGCTAAATCGCCCCTGGACGCAGTCAATTCTATTTTTTCTATCCGCACAGAACCGCATGTATCTAATTCGCAGCTAAACGCACTGTGTGAATGGGGCCATAGGAAAGCATTGTGTGCTTTTAGCTGCGGTAGAAAATGAGAAAATCCGCAGCTAAAAGCACCATTCTATCCGTCCGTGTGAAAGGGGCCTAAAGCATGAGGAGAGGACTGAGATGTGTGCCGGTTGATATAAGTTGACTTATATAAGGATAGACCACTATTTTCCTGTCTGCCATTGTTCCTTAAACGACTGCTTGTCTATTGTATGAGTTAAAGGCAGTTTATTATTTAGAAAAATGTATGTGATGTCAATGAACAATATGAGCTATTTGGACAGTTTGAGTGGAAGAAATGTTGGTAAAGAAACCAATTAGAGCTTATCAGCAATTCAAACAGGTGTGCACAGCCTATTGCATTAGGTGGTGCACCCCAAAGCTCAAACACACATGCTTTTCTGTGCAGCTTCCGCTGCACTGGACAGTGAAGCAGCTTCCTGTTCATTAACAAAACGAAGCATAGTAAACACAGCATAAGGAAGGGGCCAGTAAATGCCATATTGACTAACCCTTTCCCCTGCTCTCCACCCAGAAACATCTCCCGCAGCAGCTGAGAGAAGAGAAGCCAGCAGCACTGAGGGGGTGGGGTGGGGCACACAGGAAAGCCTAGGCAGTAGGGAAAATCTGCTCCACACAGAGTGACTAGGGTGTGCCCAGGCACACCTGGCACACCCCGTGCGCATGCCTATGCCAGTAAGTCATAGCATCAGATAAATGTAATCATAGTTTTTTCTGATAGCTACATATAGTAATTAGTTGCTATTAGTGACTGTATAACATCAGTGGAAGTCAAAATGTGATGTAATTGTTATAAACGGTGCTTTCTAAATAGGGTTTAACATTTGACCTAGAATGCTCAATTCCAAGCATTCTGGAAGTAATATTTTTTATATTATTCAACCTCTATCAGAATTCTCAATAGTAATGTATGTATAGAGAATCTAGATTTGGTGATTATCTTCATAATGGAAGATCAAACAGTTTGAACAAGCCATTGGGTGCTCTATCTTATAAGAGTTTATTAAGAAACAAATATTTTTTTGTGAGCTTATATTTTAAACGTTTTGCTTGAATATGAATCTTCACTAAATCTTGCTGACTCCTAAATACTTTATGGATTAAATTTTTTTTTTTTTTAATATTTCCTACTTTCTAGTTAATAGTTTGCATATATTGTTAACCATTATGTATAAATGATTTTAACGGTCTGATTTAGTAATACTAGAATCAGAATTCTGAGCCTTTCTATCAAGAGTGTTTGGCCTGTTCAAGAGAACACATACCAATGGCAATGCAGTACATTAAAATAACAAAAAGATTTTATATTATTCGTTACAGCTATATTAAGAAGTGATACTTAGTTTCTGTAAGCCACTGCACTTTGTATACCCTTATATGGAATACTTTGGCAGACTTTGAATACTTTAACATTGTTTTATGATATGGTATGTCACAAGCAATAGCTTGTGATAGATACCTGCAATCCTATTTTTTCTCATACATTTTTGTTTTTACTAGTTTATTCTGAGCCATTTATAGAAGTTTCATTAGGTACTGAGGGTACAGAAATTTAAATATGACCAAGTGTTATACTGCTGTATGGATCTATCAATGAACCATTCAGTTTGAGTGGTTTAACTTGTGTTTATTCCAGTGGCTCCATCACCCTTAAAGATCTGCACAAGAAATAATGTGTGGGGCTGAGCAGTATTTTGGAGAAACAGCAGAACAAAGTTATACATCATGCAGGAAATAAATAATGTCTCTAAAGCAAGTCCATCGTTCTTTTCAGAAGGGTTTAAAGAGTAACTCCACTTTTGTTAAAAAAAACAAAACATTCCCCTCTTGGTGATCTATGTACATGGCAAGGATTTTAACAAGCTTTGTTGCAGATTCCTACCTTTTATTATTCTGAAGAAATGGCTGTTTAAAAACACAATACCTTTACTGGCAATCAAAATATTTAACAGAATGGGGGTGCATACCACAACGCACCTTAGCCAATGGTATACAATATAACCTTTATTAGTATTTACAAATAAAATGTATATGTAAATGTATGGGAGTGGTTTTATAGTTATCAATCAGCTGCTGCAACTGCAAGTCTCTAATGAGGACAGTTGCAGGGTCTGCATGACGTGCATGACGTGATTTGCCTTTGAGAGTATCACACCAAAAATGACATTTTTGTTGCAGGGGATGCTCAAAATTAGACTTGTATCTTAGTGTAGACTTCTGGAGAAATCAGTGAGCGAACCACACAAGCACAAAACGACGTTCCTGGGGGGCGATCTGTACACCATCTATGTACAGAACTCCTCCAGGTAGCCATATTGCATTACATTTTACAGAAAATTACAGAGCTACAGATTGAAAAGGAAAGGTAATTTTTAATAACGTTCAATTACAACATGACTTGTATCGCAATTGTATATGCTCTAATTTTTTTTAATTTGCAAATTTTTTTCCCATGAAAGTGTAATGCCCCGTACACACGATCGGACATTCTGACAACAAAACCCTGAAATTTTGTTCGAAGGTTGTTGGCTCCAACTTGTCTCGCATACACACAGTCACACAAATGTTGACCAACAATTACGAACATAGTGACGTACAAGATGTACGGCGAGCCGAGAAAAAGGAAGTTCAATAGTCATGTGATATCTCCATTAGGGACGCTAGTTTTACAAGACCGATCGCTTCCAGCTCGTACTTGATTCCGAGCATGCGTGAACTTTTGTGCGACGGACTTGTGTACACACGATCGGAAAGTCCGACAACAAAGTTTTGTTGGCAGAAAATTTGAGAACCTGCTAGCTAGAAAGTCCGACAACAAATGTTCGTTGGAGCATACACACGGTCGGACTTTCAGCCAACAAGCTCACATCCAACATTTCCCGTCGGAAAATCCGATCGTGTGTGCGCGGCATAAGCCTTTATTTTTTCACTTCACTGCTGTGTTAGGGTATATTGTTGCTTGTATTTGGCATCTTCATTCATACTGAAATTTGGGTAGGGAGACATTACAGATATATTTTAAATGTGCCTGCTTTTCCAATGATAGGGCGTTATGCATTACAAACACCATCCAGTGTTTGCTCATAATTTGACCTATGTTAATTATGGTTTCCCTTGCAGTCCAGTAGATACAGAGTACTCCAGTATCTGTAATTAGTTAAAGTGCTCTTCTAATATCATAGCAAATAACCACACCGAAGAGCAAATTTTAGATCCAAGTAGGACAAACATAAGTGCTTATAATTAGAGGATTCCTGTTTATGTGCTGCAATGATAATGATATTACATGACAAAAAACAAACTACATCAGGGTTTCTGTATTATTTTAAACCAGCAGCTGAATGGCAGTAGGAAAGGAGAGTATATGTTGCTGGTGGGAAGGATATTAAAGAAAACCTGGACAAAATACAGATTTGCTTTATGAATGTAAAACTCTGATAAAAAGAGGTCACATCTATACATTGTATTACTATATATGCAGATCCAGTTGCAGCACTAAATGTAATTGTGTACAGTACTGAAGGCTTACTAAAGTAAAAGTGTGCAAACCCCATTAGGCTACCTTTCAAGTATTGGCAACAAAGAAGCAATAGCACAGGTCTAGAAATACATTAAAGTGAGTTTAGTAACCCATCACAAGACAGCGTTTGGGTCCAAGATCACCTTTATTGAGCAATGATTGAATGAATAAGCTCGCCTAAAATGATTCTGGGATTTGTTCTGTCACTTTTTTCATTGCCAAGAAATCTAAAATATGTAGTATAAAATATAAATTTATTATGAACCATGATGTAGTTATTGAAACATCCTGTGAATACTACATTTGAATATGGATTTTACCAGGTGCATCTGTAAAGAAAAGGTGCACTACCTGCCAAGCAAGTTACATCTGTGGGATATGTGCTCAGCCGTTTTCCCCACTACATCATTTAATTTCCACAACAAAATCTAAGTGAAAATGTATCGTTTTCTTCTCATGAAAAGTAAGTAAGTAGTACCCCCTAAATGACTATATTTTGTAATCTGTTGTGTAAGGGAAACCTGGATGGCATCCATAGCGTAGATTTAGTAAAAGCAGCTCTTGGCTGTGTGTTGCCCATGTAATAGAGTGATAGAGCGCTGCCAAGTTCCACCAAATCTAACTGTACTTTCAATTCATCTTTGCCTTATACAACCCCTTGTTCAATCGTTTTTGATTCTGTAGACTGTGCACTTACTCACTTTCTCATTTTTTGCTCTATAAAGTGAAAACTAATATAAATAACTTTGACTAAAAGCTTAATGCAGGTTTCAGTTGATCTCTGTAGTTACTAGAAAAAAAAAGTAGCTCTTAATCAGCTGTATGCACTAAACCAAGCTTCAGAACAAGGTTCACAAAATTATTTTTAGTGATGAACGAATTGGGGAAAGTCCAGTTTGCTGGACATTTAACAAACTTGGTGGGAAGTTCATAAATACCAACCCTGACGCCAAAACCGATTTAAATCTATTGGAAACAAATGTTTTTTATTTTTTGGCATTTTTCAGGGGTCATTTGCAAGTTTTTGTTAAAAAAAAAAAAAAAAAAAAAAAGGGCATGGATAGTTGGGCACTGCCAATAGGGTAGGTAGGTAAGGTTTATTGCTTATTTCACAATGAAATTACATTTTCTAATCCACACATTATTCATATACTATAATCATCAACTACACATTTGCAAAATATGTACCAATGCAAAAAATGTTTTAAAAATTACTGTTCAGTGGGGAGAAACTTGAAGGACAGCAATTAAAATACAAAACATCTGTAGCCACCCTGGTGGTATGATCATGTCAGATTTTTGCGTCTCAAAGCTGTACATTGTTTTGCATAGAAATTTGGCGTTTTATATTTTAGGCCTGTAATTCTTAGTAATAAAACACTTAAATCTGTCCAAACAAGAGTTTTGTACACTTCCGAGTATGATAAAGTTGGAAACACTAAATCATAAATTATAATATAATAAATAAATCTAAATAATTATAAAAAATAATAATATAATAATAAAATTAATTTCCTCATGATTCACTATCTTTCAATTCTGCAAGTGTTCCAATTTACTATCGTTGTTTTCTAGTTGGTCTTAAACCGCTTTTGATGTAAAGGGACAATTTTGGTTGTTATGGACAATCTCAAGTTTCCAGACAAAAAGAACAGTATATATAATATAAAAGTGCATGCAGGGCACTGGACAAAGCACTAGGGACAAAAGGGATGTGAAATAATTTCATACATTAATGTAATCTTTAAGATTACAGTGTACTGTATGTGTTATGAATTTTGTGTTTTTGAATTTGCTGCCATGCGCCGCACCCATGCGTCGCAACGCTCACAAGGAACGGAGCCCGGCACACAGAGGCATCAGGCGGAGGACACAGCCTGCAGACACAGCGGGGGGACATTGCAGGATCCTGGGGACAAGGTAAGTACACTGCACCAGGATCCTGAGATGCAATCCCGAGTGTGGCTCGTGGTTACCGCTAATAGTATTGAAATGTAACCCCGAGCCACACTTGGGAATACTGCCAGGGAGGTTAAATAACATGCTTTGGGAAAACTAGAAACCTTCATGTGAAGTTACGGAGCAGTACAATATACTCCTTTACAAGTAATATTATTATTATTATACAGGATTTATATAGCGCCAACAGTTTGCACAACGTTTTACAAAGTAAAGGGGACAGTACAGTTACAGCAAAATTTAAAACAAGAGGCTTAGAAAGGCCCTGCTCCTGCAAACTTACAGTCTAAAGGGAGAGGAAAATGATACAAAAGTTAATAATTGTGAAAGGATAAGCTGGTGGAAAAAAATTCCAGTTGTTACAGTGTATTGGTAAAGTATTCACAGAGCTTCACTTTTTCCACATTTTGTTATGTTACAGCCTTTTTCCAAAATGGATTCAATTCTTTTTTTTCCTCAAAATTCTGCAAACAATACCCCATAAAAATAATGTGAAAGACGTTTGAAATCTTTGCAAATTTATTAAAAATAAAAAAGGAAAAAAATCCCATGTACATAAGTATTCACAGCCTTTGCTTAATACTTTGTTGAAGCACCTCTGGCACCAATTACAGCCTCAAGTATTTTTGAGTATGATTTTACAAGCTTGGCACACCTATTTTTGGGCGGTTTCCCCCATTCTTCTTTGCAGGACCTCTCAAGCTCCATCAGGTTGGATGGGAACATCAGTGCACTGCCATTTTCAGATCTTTCCAGAGATGCTCAACTGGTTTCAAGTCTGGGCTCTGGCTGGGTCACTCAAGGACATTCACAGAGTTGTTCTGTAGCCACTCCTTTGTTATCTTGGCTGTGTGCTTAGGGTTGTTGTTCTGTTGGAAGATGAACCTTCGCCTCAGTCTGAGGTCAAGAGCGCTCTGGAGCAGGTTTTCATCAAGGATGTCTATGTACATTGCTGCATTCATCTTTCCCTCGATCCTGACTAATCTCCCAGTTCCTGCCACTGAAAAACATCCCAACAGCATGATGCTGCCACCACCATGCTTCACTGTAGGGTTAGTATTGGCCAGGTGATGAGCAGGGAATGGTTTCCTCCAGATAAGATGCTTGCCATTCAGGCCAAAGAGTTCAATCTTTGTTTCAGCAGACCAGGGAATTTTGTTTCTCATGGTCTGAGAGTCCTTCGGGTGCCTTTTGGAAAACTCCAGGTGGGCTGTTGTGCCTTTTACTGAGGAGTGGATTCCGTCTTGCCACTCTATCATACAGGCCTGATTGGTAGAGTGCTGCAGAGATGGTTGTTCTTCTGGAAGGTTCTCCTCTCTCCACAGAGAATTGCTGGAGCTCTGTCAGAGTGACCATCAGGTTCTTGGTCACCTCCCTTACTAAGGCCCTTCTCCCCCGATTGCTCAGTTCGGCCGGGCGGCCCGCACTAGGAAGAGTCCTGGTGGTTCCAAACTTCTTCCATTTATGGATGATGGAGGCCACTGTGTTAATTGGGACCTTCAATGCTGCAGAAACTTTTCTGTACCCTTCCCCAGATCTGTGCCTGGATACAATCCTGTCTCAGAGGTCTACGGACAAATCCTTGGACTTCATGGCTCGGTTTGTGCTCTGACATGCACTGTTAACTGTGGGACCTTATATAGACAGGTGTGTGCCTTTCCAAATCTTGTCCAGTCAACTGAATTTAGGAATTTAGGTGGACTCCAATCAAGTTTTAGAAACATCTCAAGGATGATCAATGGAAACAGGATGCACCTGAGCTCAGTTTTGAATGTCATGGCAAAGGCTGTGAATACGTATGTACATGTGATTTTTTTTTTCTTTTCTTATTTCTAATAAATTTGCAAAGACTTCAAACAAACTTCTTTCAAATTGTCATTATGGGGTATTGTTTGTAGAATTTTGAGGAAAATAATGAATTTTATCAGTTTTGAAATAAGGCTATAACATAACAAAAAAGTGAAGCAATGTGAATACTTTCCGGATGCACTGTAGGTAGGGGTGAAAAAGGCTTCCTAAAGAGATGTGTTGTCAAGGATCTTCTAAAGGCAGACAGAGTAAGAGATATCCATATGGATTGGGGTAGGGAGTTTCAGAGGAAGGAAGAGATTGTGGAGAAATCCTGGAGATGAGCATGAAAGAAGGTAACAAGGAGGCTAGAGAGCAAGAGGTGTTGGGAGGAGCAAAGAGGACAGTTTGGGTGTTTTTTGAGATTAGGCTGGTAATGTAGCTTTGGGCAGAGTTGTTTACAAGGAGCAGCTGGGGAACAGTTATTTAACATCTGTAACATTACAGCCACTAAATTACAGATCTCTACCAACCCCTGTTTGTAAGCAAACCTGACGTGGATCTTGGGTGACATAATTTACCCAATATGGTCATGACCCTAATTTGTCAGTAATGTCACCCAGGATCCCAGGCCAGTTTGTTTACCCATTGCTGTTCTTTTTATGTTATTTTACTAAAATAAAAATGAAAAACTAAATAAATACACCCACTCCATGAAAATATTCCTTTATCAGAAAAACAAAGAAAAAAAAGCAATGTCCCCTGATATAAATCCAAAATCACCCAGCAATGCAGATCTATACCATTTACGATAACTCACATCCCTGCAATGTTCAGGCGCTGCTACATGCACCAAAAATGATAGATCCCTGCCAGCTGCTGTATGTAAACAAACTGACCAGAGATGCTGAGTAATGTTACTCATCCAGGATTCTCAACTGGTTTGTGTACAAACATTAGCCAGCCAGGAGTCAGTGGTCTGTTTTTGGTGGTAGTGCTACTGCCACAAAATTACAAATTTGCGTCTCATCATTGCGTTCAAACATCAGTCAGGTTCTCTAATATGACAAGATTGCTGAACAGCAAACAGGCTGGACTTGGTTCAACGAAAAACAAAAGCCCATCTGTTACGTTACATAAGGACAAGCATTGTCTGTTGATGTATGATGTATGCATGTGTAGCTATGCCTGTGCAGCTGACCAAACTGGGTAGACTGATATGCTTTGCATGTGCTGTGTGTGTCTTGTTGATGTGCATTGTGGGTTGAGCAGAGGAGTTTTTCAATAGTAACTTCCCTTTGCATAGGGCCATTATAAGGATTTTTGGATACCTGAATCGTAATATAGGGTGGTAATCACATCTTTAACCTCTTCAGATCCGCGCTATTGCCAAATGACGGCAACAGCGCAGACCTACATTGCCAGGACGACGTCTATTGACGTCGTCCCATGCACAAGCGGCCTGCGCGCCCCCTGCAGGGCGCAAGCGGCGCGCTCGGTGATCAGCGAGTCTATGAGCCTCGCCTGATCACAGATCAGAGTAAGGGGTCGGTCCCGACCCCTTACCACATGATCAGCTGTCAGCCAATGACATCTGATCATGTGATGTAAACAGAGCCGGTAATCGGCATTTTTTCTTCTCACTGGCAGCCGTGAGCGGGACATCAGTCCCGCTCACGGCGATCATCTGTGCCCCCTGCCAGCGACACAGCAATAGGCAGCAGTGCCGCCTACCAATGCCCACCAGCACCATCCATCAGTGCCTACAGTGCCATCCATCAGTGCCCACAGAGCCACCCATCAGTCCCCACAGTGCCACCCATCAGTGCCCACAGTGCCACCCATCAGCGCCCACATCAGTGCCACAACAACAGTGCTGCACATCAGTGCCATCTATCAGTGCCCATCAGTGTCACCTACCAGTGCCCATAAGTGCCCATCAGTGCCACCCATCACTGCCCATCAGTGCCACCCATCAGTGCCCCCCATCAGTGGTACCTATCAGTGCCACCCATCCGTGCCACCCATCAGCGCCCATCAGTGGCCTTCAGTACCGCCTCATCTGTCCCCATCAGTGCTGCCTTAACTGTGCCTATCAGTGCCACCTTAACTGTGCCTATCCGTGCCCATCAGTGCAGCCTATCAGCGCATATCAATGAAGGAGAAAAATTACCTGTTTGCAAAATTTTATAACAAACTATGAAACATGATTTTTTTTTTCAAAATTTTCCATCTTTTTTGTTTGTTTAGCAAAAAATAAAAATCCCAGCTGTGATTAAATACCACCAAAAGAAGGCTCTATTTGTGGGAAAAAAATTATAAAAATTTCATTTGGGTACAGTGTTGTATGACCGCGCAATTGTCATTCAAAGTGCGTCAGCGCTGAAAGCTGAAAATTGGTCTGGGCAGGAGGGGGGTTTAAGTGCCCAGTAAGCAAGTGGTTAAAGGTCTCAGAACAATGCAACTGCACAACATATCTTGAAAATCTAAAGACTTTTGAAGTGAAGAAAGTAGACATTGTTTTACTAAGGGACAAATAGACTGTGCACCTTTCAAGTGCAGTTGCACTCTGCAGGAGTGTTTGCTTCGGAATTTAGTGAATGAGCTTCAACACATGAAAGGAAAATAAATAACAGTATTTTTGCTTGCACGTGATTGGATGGTGGATCCCCTTATTTACTAAGCAAAATGCACGGCCAAACTTCACATTGTCACTATTGGTTGATGGCACTAACCCAGCCATTGCATGTCCTCTGAGGTAATCACTTCAGGAAGTTTGTAATGGAGTGGAAGCTGGCTACAGAAACAGTGCTATAAATCACTGGTGAGTAGGGATGGGCTTTATGTTCGGGTCGAACATGAGTTCGACTCGAACATTAGCTGTTCGCCTGTTCGGCAAACAGCGAACCATTTGAGGTGTTCGCGGCAAATGCGAAAGTGCGGAACACCCTTTAAAAGTCTATGGAAGAAATCAAAAGTGCTAATGTTAAAGGCTTATATGCATGGTAGTGTCATAAAAAGTGTTTGGGGACCTGGGTCCTGCCCCAGGGGACATGTATCAATGCAAAAAAAAGTTTTAAAAAATGGCAGTTTTTTCGGGAGCAGTGATTTTAATAATGCTTAAAGTGAAACAATAAAATTTCATACCTGGGGGGGTGTCTATAGTATGCCTGTAAAGGGGTGCATGTTTACCATGTTTAGAACAGTCTGACAGCAAAATGACATTTCTAAAGGTAAAAAAGTCATGTAAAACTACTAGTGCTAGCGCTGGCTATAATGAATTGTCGGTCCGGCAATACACATAAAAGTTCATTGATAAAAACGGCATGGAATTTCCCCACAGGGGAACCCCGAACCAAAATTTTTTTTAAAAATGCGTGGGGGTCCCCCTAAATTCCATACCAGGCCCTTCAGGTGTGGTATGGATATTAAGGGGAACCCCATGCCAAAATTTAAAAAAAAATGGCGTGGGGGTCCCCCTCAAAATCCATATCAGGGTTTTTAGAGGAACCCCGAGCAAAAGTTTAAAAAAAATGGCGTGGGGTCCGCCCAAAAATCCATACCAGACCCTTATCCGAGCATGCAACCCTGCAGGCCACAGGAAAAGAGGGGGGATGAGAGAGCGCTCCCCTCCTGAACCGTACCAGGCCACAAGCCCTCAACATTGGGAGGGTGCTTTGGGGTAGCCCCCCAAAGCACCTTGTCCTTATGTTGATGGGGAGAAGGGCCTCATCCCCACAACCCTTGCCCAGTGGTTGTGGGGTTCTGCGGGCGGGGGGCTTATCGGAATCTGGAAGCCCCCTTTAACAAGGGGACCCCCAGATCCAGCCCCCGTGTGAATTGGTAATGGGGTACAAATGTACCCCTACCATTTCACAAAAAAAAGTGTCAAAAAGGTTAAAAAACACAAGACTGTTTTTGACAAGTCCTTTATTAATTTCTTCTTCTTCCATCTTCTTTCTGCTGGTCTTCCTTCGGTGTTCTTCTTCTTCCTCCATATTCTTCTCCATCTTCTTCTTCCTCAGCTCTTCTTGTCCCGCATCTTCCTCTGGCTTCTTCTCCGCTCTGTCCACACGATCCGCCTCAGTTGGAGTCTTGGGATGCTTCGGTTCTTCTGACACTTCTTATATAACGGAGGGCGGGGCCACCTGCCCTCCTCTAAAGCACGGGGACTTCCCTGTGGCTTTCCCCGTGTTGTCAGAGGGGGCGGGGTCACCCAGTTATGTAAACGGGTGACCCCGCCCCCCTCTGACAACATGGGGAAAGCCACAGGAAAGTCCCCGCGAAGTCCCCGTTTGTCAGAGGAGGGTGGGGTCACCGGGTGGCCCCACCCTCCATTATATAAAAAGTGTCAGAAGAACCGAAGAACCAGACCCCCAGATCCTGCCCCCCCTGTGTGAATTGGTAATGGGGTACAAATGTACCCCTACCATTTCACAAAAAAAGTGTCAAAAAGGTTAAAAAACACAAGACGGTTTTTGACAATTCTATTATTAATTCCTTCTTCTTCAATCTTTTTTCTTCTGGTCTTCCTTCGGTGTTCTTCTTCTTCCTCCATCTTTTTCTTCTCCATCTTCTTCTTCTCCATCTTCTTCTTCCTCCGCTCTTCTCTTCCCGCATCTTCCTCCGACTTCTTCTCCGCTCCGTCTACACGATCTACCTCAGTGGGAGTCTTCCGCCCGTCACCCGTTTACGTAACCGGGTGACCCACCCCCTCTGACAACACGGGGAAAGCCACAGGGAAGTCCCCATGCATCAGAGGGCGGGGTCAGCGGGTGGCCCCGCCCTCCGTTATATAAGAAGTGTCAGAAGAACCGAAGCGTCACACGGCGGAAGACTCCCACTGAAGCGGATTGTGCGGACGGAGTGGTGAAGAAGCCGGAGGAAGATGCGGGACGAGAAGAGCAGAGGAAGAAGAAGATGGAGAAAAAGAAGATGGAGGAAGAAGAAGAACACCGAAGGAAGACCAGAAGAAAGAAGATGGAAGAAGAAGAAATTAATAAAGGACGTGTCAAAAACCATCTCTTGTGTTTTTTTAACCTTTTTGACACTTTTTTTGTGAAATGGTAGGGGTACATTTGTACTCTATTACCAATTCACACAGGGGGGGCAGGATCTGGGGGTCCCCTTGTTAAAGCTTCCCCTTATTTATTAAACTCTGTGAGCAAATTCTGTTACAGAGTGCAACTGTATTTGCAAAGTGAACAGTTTATTTGCCTTTATTAAATGTACCCCATTGTTTATAAGGAATGTAAAACAGAGCAGCTGTATCGTGTAAGGTACAAAATCTATATACTTTTAACTGGAACCTTTTTTTATACATACACATTAAATCACATTTTAGTAGCAGTTATGCCCTGTACACACGATCCGACATTCCGACAACAAAATCCATCAGATTTTTTCCGACGGATTTTGGGCCAAACTTGTCTTGCATATACACGGTCGCACAAAGTTGTCAGAAAATCTGATTGTTCTGAACGCGGTGACGTAAAACACGTACGTCAGGACTATAAACGGGGCAGTAGCCAATAGCTTTCGTCTCTTAATTTATTCTGAGCATGCGTGGCACTTTGTACGTCGGATTTGTGTACACACGATTGGAATGTAACAGATCGGATTTTGTTGTCGGAAAATTTTATATCCTGCTCTCGAACTTTGTGTGTCGGAAATTCCGACGGAAAAACTCCGATGGAGCCCACACAAGATCAGAATTTCCGACAACACAATCCGATCGCACTTTTTCCATCGGAAAATCCGACCGTGTGTACAGGGAATAACTATATGTTTTGGATATTTGGAGTATTTTTGTGTTAATTAAGGCTTTCTAGGTAATTTAGTGAAAATTCTGTCCTTGTAATCATGGCTCTTTATACAGAGATATATTGATTACAAGGAAACATCATTTGTGCAGCAAATGGAACTGTGTACTATTCATTAACTGCCTCTTTCCCTATTAGGAAAAAAACACGTGTGTCTTTTACATATTTTATACACTGGCTTTCTGTAATCAGCTTGTAAACAAGCCACTTGTGAGCAAGACAAAAACAACCAATGTTTGTTACTATACAGTGAATGACACATGGGGGGTTATTTACGAAAGGCAAATCCACTTTGCACTGCAAGTACACTTGAAAGTGCACTTGGAAGTGCAGTTGCTCAAAATCTGAGGGGTAGATCTGAAATTAGTGGAAGCTGTGCTGATTTTATCATCCAATCATGTGCAAGCTAAAATGCTGTTTTTTATTTTCCTTGCATGTGCCCCTCGGATCTACAGCGACTTTATTTCCAAGTGCACTTTCAGTGCACTTTCAAGTGCACTTGCAGTGCAAAGTGGATTTTCCTTTAGTAAATAACCCCCATGGTTCAAAGAATTTTATAGATGTCAGCTCAATCATGTAATATGTGTAAACTAAGAGGTCAGATAGGAGAAGTGAGTAGAACAAGAAGCATCAGTTAAAAGTTTCCATCAAAGTAATCCAGCATCTACTTAACAGAAATGTTCTTTGGTGAACATATGTAGCCTATTTTCAAACTAATTGCAATCTAAATCTTGTGTCAGTTATGGGGTCCATCGAAAAAAAAAAATAATGATAATATATACAGTATGCTATACTGAACTATACTGACCTTCTCTCTGAAAAGTCATTAATCCATTATATGGGGGACCTTTGCTGTTTTAGAAATGCTGCATGGCTCCTTTGTTTTTGCAATACATCTTAATTTCTTCTGATTATGTGACCTCTATGATTGGCTGGTACCACTGGCTCACGATCATTACTAGAGACTGGGCGCTGTCTTTGACAGCTTGGTCACCTCTTGACATGTAATACACAGTAATATCTTTTTTCACTTTTGACTTTTAGGTGTAGGTCATGTAGAGTGAATTTATAAATCTGTGTTATACATTTATGTGTTTAAAAGGAACTCTGAAATGTTTTTTCGAAAAGACAGCAGGAGGTAAGCGTAATATTTTAATTTCTAGTTTAAAGGATATTAAACCCAAAATGAAAATGTATTATTTGTAGCTTACCAGTCCTTGGTGAGTGGAGACTGTAATACTTTTTTTTTTTAAGCTGCCAATTTTGATCCATCATTGGCTGTTTCTGCTCAATAGAAGTTGATCTAACAACTTCTGTTGAATGGGAATGTTGAAGAAAAATTCTCAGTCAGTGGGCTGCAGCCAATCAGCTGTATTCTGCCAGAGGAGAAGTGTTGCACCCACCTCATTAGTGTTCATTGGAGAATCTATTTTTTTTTTTGGGGGGGGGGGGGTGTTGGATCAGCCTGCTTTGCAATCAAAAACATTATTAATCTATGGCCAGCCTTAAGCTTTTTATCTGGTGATCTGACCAGTTAGTCTGTTTTTTTTTTCAACTTTCTTTAACAGACCAAGCTGTCCATCAAAAATAGCAGACAGAGGGTTGAGACAAACCATTTAACCCCAAGCATTGCTCCTCTATCCAGAGGGGGACACACCCTAAGACAGGAAGTGATTTAGTGTTAATATTAAGAAGAAAAATCCTTAAAAAACAAACATGTAAGAATTGATAAGTTGCAGTATATGGCATTTTTTTGTTTGGGTTTTATTACCACTTTAACTCCACGCTATCCTAGATACGGCTTTCCTAAATTGGCCCAAGCGCAGCGGTACCTATAACTCTATGCTTTTAGAAAATTAGCTTTCTACTTTTGTTTTATTTCTGACAATAGTTTTATTTCTGACAATAGTTTTCTTACCTTTTGTACAATGCCCCTATTTGCAGTTATTATAATTACCAGAACTGTTTAGCAGTATAATTTTATAAGTATCACATTAACTGCTTCAATTTAATTATTGTGTACTTATATAGTTTCATTACAAATACACAGGCCTTGTGTGACAGCTCTTCTTTTGTCTGCGTACATTGCCCCAGGTGTTTCCATTTTGACTGTGTTTGCCAAGAGCAAGTTGTGTCTTCATACTTGTCTGATCTGTTAGTATTCTATACTTAGCCGGGCTGGGTAGCATTGTCTTAAAAACAGCTGTTTCCCTGTATTCCAAATGTGCTGTACATTTAGTCAGGAAGGAAAAATTAACAGGGGTGTGAGAAAAAAATGACAGCTCTGATATTAACTGCGATGGGCAAATGTTTTATTAATTGGATGGGGAATATTGCTTAAAAAACTCAGTTTTAGGATTAATTGGAATTTTCTTTCCTGTCACAGTGTTTGAAGGTCAGACTCAAGAAAATATTCCCTGCATATAATCCATAAAGCTACACTGGATTTGAACTTACAATAGTTACACACATTTATGGAAAGTGGTGCACTGGGGAAGCGAGTAAATGTTTTAGGTTTTATGGATAATAAATGCATACTAAATTCTAGTGAACTCTGCCTTAATGCAATAAAAAAAATCTAAGAAATATCAAGAAAGATTATATCAAGAAAGGTTATATAATTCAACTTAAAATGTGTAACCAATGTCACAGTCAAGATAGCTGCTTCCAGTAGAATCCACTAACAGGTACGTCAAACATTAGTGGTGTATTGGTGTAGTGCGATCCCTCTAAGAATAGTGAATATAGTGTACATGCAATAGAAACAGTCAATTAAAAATTGCAATAGAAACAGTCAGTGTCCAATTACAGCTCCTGCTGTAATTAGACACAGTGGTAGCCAATCAGCGGGTCTGGCGGCCGCGATAGTTGCCTGCCACCTGCGCGCATGCCCCAGAGTTGACAATAGCGATTATGTACAGGTATGTGATTTCGCGCTTAAGAGCCGCCCTGCCGCAGTACATGTACGTAGGGCAGTCTTTAAGTGGTTAACTGTTACAATGTACAGTGTTCGTAAATCTTACTATGTACTAATCGCAAAGTAAAACAGTAAAAAAGTAAAAAGTAATAATCCAAGTGTTTTGTATAGCAATATTACTATTGTAAACATCCTTTTTAAAATAAACAGTGTCCATAAAGGAATATCCATACTACGATTTGGATACTACGTCCTTTATATTGAAGACCGTGCTCTTTAAATAGAGGAAATGTCCTTCATGTTTAAAACCATGCTCTTTAATACCATGCTAAACAAAAGTGCTTTGTGCATGTAAAGTGTAGCATGCTCTATCTTCTGTGCTCCACCACCACTCAGGAAAACTCACCAGATTTCCATGATCTCCCTAAAACTAGAGTAGGTCCGTGTGCGCTTTGTCCCTTTAATGACACCTCCTCTGATGCATTTTCCCTCAATCTGGGATCCCCTCTATAATTGTTCTCTAAGGGTGAAACATGTCAGTGGATTCATGTCAAGCGGAAGTAACTATGTAAGAGGAGCAATAGGTCTAATAAAGTTAATTAAAATTGAAAAAAAAACACAATGGTGTGCGGCCTGGACTTTCGTTTGGCCAAGTTAAACAATATTAGTGCATAAAAATTAACATTTTGGAATGTATATGTTTTTACGTAAGTAAAACTGTAAAGAGATACAGTATAATATGTAGTACACAAAAGGGACTCATTTATTATTGTCATTAAGTGATCCACCCTGTCCATCAAAATATACCTATATAAATGTTACTCACCCTATTAGTTCAACTAATTTATTACATTCAGCACCAGTGATGTCATTCACCTGTTAAATCCTAGAAATGAAAGCAGGAGACCCTGGTGTTCTGAAACTAGTGCTAAGGATGATTATTGGCAGCTCAGGTACCAAGTACTGCATTGTGGGAGTCAAGGAGAAATGTACAAGTGCCCCTTACTAGTCTATGAGGTGTAGCAAGACCAACAAGGTTGCAGTGCAGAGAAGAGCAGACAGATTACTCACTGCTAATCATCCTTAATAAAAGGTTTGCTTGTCATTAGCTTATTTTTTTATTGCTGTCTGTGCCCACGTTAAGGAGATTCATCCTCTCTATTTATCCTGTTTACCATTATCATTGAAAGTGAAAGTAAATGAAAACACCAAATGTTGGGTTGTCCCCAGAAAAGTAATAGAGGGGAAATCTTCCAATGGGGACACTAACTGTGGTGACCTGGGGGTTCCCAAGCAATTCCGTTAATTTGCAGGGATTTCCTCTTCCTGTTTGGCTATAGGACAGGAAGTGAAGGGAAATCTCCACAATGGGACACAGATGGCGAAAAAAAATCTGATAGGGTTTATAACCCTCCCTTGCTCTATCCAAAATGACATCTTTTTTCTATAGTTCTACTTTAAATTTCATATACTGAAAGACATTCTTTCGTTTTTGCAGAAAAATATATATTAGCATTCAGTAATATCAATTTGACTAGGAACTACTAAACAATCCCTAGACTAGCCAGTAAAAATGATGTAAGTCTTCTATAGAGTTTGAAACCACAATACATCAGTGCCAATGATGTAAGCTTTGGTGTAGGGCCTCTCCATACATACATGGCTTATGCACAGGTAGAAATGAAGACAGGACTAAAAACATTTTCTGTGAACCTATTTATAGAAGAATAAGGCCCTTTTCACACATGCAGACCGTTCATTTTATCAGTTCAGTCACATTTTTTCAAAGAAAAAACTGATGAAGTTTACATCAGTTTTTTTCCATCCACTACCACTGGAAAAAACTGATACAAAAATGGACTGTTTGTCCACTTACACCCATTGTTCATCCGTTCTGTTTTTTTACGGAACAAAAATAGGGTTTTGATCCATTTACAAAAACAGGTGATGACAAATGCAGATGTAAACTGGTGTGAATGGATGATCATCCGATTACATCCGTTGTTCCATGATTGATCATCCTTTTTTTTCATAGAGATGCATTGATGTCCATTTTTCATCCATCAACAGATGGATAAAAAACAGACAAATGGTCCGTATGCATGAAAGGGGCCTAAGAGAGCTCCCGTAGTAGTTGTATCTAAAAAAAAAAAAAAAAATAACAAAAAAATAAAACATAGTTAAAGTGGTTCTAAGGCCCCTTTCACACATGCGGACCAAAGCTCTATTTTTCTTCTGTTAAAAAAACATCATACGAAAAATGGATGTAAACGGACAAATGGTCCATTTTTGCATTTTTAAAAACCTGATGTAAAAACAGACAAAAAGTTGATTAAAAACTGGTGTAAACTTCATCCATTTTTTTCTTTGAAAAAACGTGAATAAACTGATGAAATGAACGATCTGCATGTGTGAAAGGAGCCTAAAGGCTGAAGGTTTTTTACCTTCATGCATTCTAAGGTTTTCTTCAAAATCTTCTCAACAGCACCCCCCTAATACTTACCTGAGCCCCATTACGATTCAGTGATCTGCATGAGAGCCTCGGCTCTCCAGGAACTCTCCCTCCTCATTGGCTCCTGCGACTGTCAATCACAGCCAGCAAGCCAATGAGGAGAGGGAGGGGCCGGGCCGATCCGTCACCCTGTGTGTGAATGGACACCCAGAGCAGCGGCCTGGGAGCGAGCCTGCTTGGGTGCCACCATTTGCAGGCTGCTTACTCAGGGGGCACTCAGCAGGAGGGCTGGTGGGGGACCCTGGTGGGGGACCCTAGAAATAGAGGATTGGGGCTGCTCTGTTCAAAACCACTTCACAGAGCTGGTAAGTTTGTTATTTAAAAAAAACATGCCTTTTAATATCACTTTAAGCCAATATATTTTACCTTTCATTAATAAATCATAGAATCCAAACACCATCGTTCTAGAATTGCTATACAACATAAAGAAAGACGATGTAGATTTTTCGATTTCTCCCTCCTAGTTGATTAGGCTTTTAAAAGTGGTAGCAGTAGATATAGCACTGTAGCCAATAGCCTGCATCACTTTCTCTGCAGTCTTCCGTGATTTTTGGAGAATGTCAAGCTAAAACAAGCTCCAGCCTTGAGCATGGATTATTCATGGATTTTAGAGCTGCTTGAAAACATCAGTTCACATAGAACTCATTGAAAGTATGAACATGCTAATTACTTAGATGATCTCACATATTGGGTTTACACAGTTATTAATGCCTATGCTTTTATGATGCTTTATAGACAATGGAGGCTGAAAATATATTTGGAATAAACATCAGTTGTTTTTTTACGTTTTTTTTATATTTCTGACAACATGCAGTGCAGTGAACATTGGAATTGCAACCCACATTAGCCCCTGGCAAGAGTGGTTCTATTTCTTCCTCACTCTATCCAAAACTGAAATACTTCAAAGCCAGATTCACACCACAACATTCTCTGAAAATCGATCCACAGTGGATTGCTTTACAGAGAGCAACTTCTATGCGTTCAGGAGGCAATTCTGCCAAATGCCTGCATTTTTTTTTCTTTGCTGAATGGCAATTTTCAGTGTGACTAACTCCCATAACCTTGATTCACACACTTGGCTCATGGTTGCCTAGCGCCCCATTGAATTGAATTGGTGAATTTGACAGGCTGTGTTGCCTGCCAGCTCGATATGTCACATTAAATTTGCCACAGCCATGATGCTTTACTGTATATGTGTACAGACCCCTCTGAATGTATGTTGGGTTTTAGGTGGTCAGTCAGGGTGCTGTAAAACCATGGTTTAGCCTCCTGTTTTTATTGCCCCCCAGTGGCTTGTGTGAAAGGGGCCTTGTAGTGTAGGTTTTTTTTTTATTGTGATTGTGACTGTATTCCAAAAAATATTAAGTTGTGCCTATGATGGAACCCATGTATTATGGTTCATCATTCATTGTGTGGAATATAAATATTAATATAGATAAAAGTAAGCTCAATAAATGCTTCCTAAATGCAAATATAGTAGAAATAATATTATATACTATTGCATAGGACAATGTGCATCTATTGTACATAGGTTTTGGTAAAACACAATTTATTTCTAAATTATAAACATTTCTAACAGAAAAATTGGACAAACATTTCGGCCTGAAGGAGATGACAAATCAGAAAATTTTTAAACGTGGTGATGAGTCATGCTTTGATCTAATACCTCCATATGGTCCATATGGTCCATATGACACATTTCACATTAGTGACTAACACACCATCATAAATTTTGGGGGATTTCCATTTTTGCAGATTTCAACTAGAAGATTTAGTGAAGATAAAACAACATTTTGAAAATAGTTAAGAAAAAATCTTGAATACTGGGAGGTTTTGATATTATTCAAAGTAAATAGGGACTAACTTCAAAACTATAATGTACCTTTTATTACGGTGATTATGTCACTATTTTAAAAACCTAAAAAGAAGCTGTGTTACCATTTATCTTTCCTGCTGCCAAAGTGCAGAACTCTGCCAGCTTGAATAGCTAATTTTGCTAAAAGTCTCCACCATCCAGCACACTTCTGAGTGTGTAGGATGCCGGGTCCCCCCGCTGTTGCTGTGAACTGCGGTTCCTTTTGGTGGCCTCCACTTTACTACTGCATTCTTTAATGATATAGAGAAGTGTTTCTCAACTTTTTTTCAGTCAAAGCACCCTATAAAATTCTGCCCAACCTTGAGGCGCCATTTCTGAAATGTAAAAAATTTATAATTTTACATAATACAGCAACATCCACAAGCTTAGGTCACCCAACAGTAGAGGTGATGCAAACACACCTTTGCAGGCTGGTAATGACTAGTATTCCAGTGTTTATTTTTCCTCAGTTTCTCTCACTCAGTGCTAATGGAGAGTGGCAGGGGAGTGGTAAATAAGGAGGTGTGCAGGGACCCAATGTACTCCTTATCAACCGATGATGTTATTGGTTGTTAGGACCCTGGTGGCTAGAAGGTTGTAATGGTGCACAATAAAAACCCGTGCCTTTGTGTAACTAAAAGGCTTCATCTACCCACTAGCTTATATACATTTTTTTGGAAACTTTTAGACATTTTGCCAAGGCACCCCTGAAGACACCTGAAAGGCACCCCAGGGTGCCTGGGCACCCTGGTTGAAAAAAGCTGATATAGAGAATGGTAAATGAAACAACAGATTGCAGTGGGGGACACAGATTTCCAGAAGACATGGGGTAGTCAACAGTAAATGAATTTAAACATGCTTAAAAAAGTAGATATGTCCTCAGATATTGCAAAAGAAAAGGCACGCTTAATTGGTCTTGGTCTTGGAACTAGTTGACAAGCACCCAAAATATTCATCCATATGAAGCTAGTCTTATGTAGTTCAAGGCTTGGGAAAATAAGTGTTCATTCCAACCAGTGTTTAAATACAGGATTTAAGCTGCTGTGTTTTATTAAATAGAAATGAAATCATAAAACTGGCAGACAAGATGCAACTGATGTTCCTTTACAGTGTTCTGAAGATTTGGCACATATGTGGTCCAGTAAATGTGGTGTTTCCTTGCTGCGGTGCTGTGTTCTGATTGAGAAGTACTCCAAAAACCAATCCTGAATACTTTTATTAGAAATGAACACATACACATTTTTTGAATTATCATTATAGTAGTTATTTTCATGAAGACATCATATCCAGAAAAATGTCTAAAATCATTGTAAATATTATATTTGTATTCCTGTCAATGCCAAGCAAACAGATTGTAGGGGATAATTAAGCAGGAAATCATGAAGAGTATAGTTTGTTTTAGGCTCGATTCACACCTATGCATGTTGCTTTTGAGCGTTTTTGGAGGTTTTTTTTTCATGCTTGCCACGTTTTTGAGCAGCGTTTTTGCCGCGATTTTGCCGCGATATTGCCGCGATTTGCGTTTTGCGTTTTTTTTTTTTTTTTTTTTTTTTACAGTTTTTTTTTACAGTCTTAAAAAAAAATAAAAAAAAAAAAAAAAAATTAAAAAAAAAAAAAAAAAACGGCAAAAACGCATCAAAAACGCACCAAAAACGCATCAAAAACGCTGCAAAAACGGTGCACTTGCGTTTTTGATGCTTGTCCATTGAATTCTATTACATGCAAAACGCTGCATTTTGCATGAAAAAAAGTCCCTGACCCTTTCCAAAAATGCAGAGAAACAAAAAAGCATTGATGTGAACATGTTCCATAGGAACCCATGTTAAAAAATTCCCGTGCATTTCTGCAAAATGCAAAATGCATCAAAAAACGCGCTAGTGTGAATGGGGCCTTAGTACCCATTAACTTGCACTGATGCAAAAAAACCCAGTGCAGTTAAGACTAATTTGTTTGCATTAGGGATATTTTGCAGCACAATGCTTGGCATGTAGATTACAATGCATGAGAGCTGTTTTAACAGACCCCCCCCAATGCTTTTTCATTGTCCAACATAGTCATTTTGACCAGTGCATGTGCTCTATATCACTACTAAAGCTAAATTAAAAATATTTTTCAGCCTTTTACAGGATTTACAAAGCTGATTGCCATAGGAAGCAAGCAAGTATTAGGTATAAATAGCTAGTTTGCCAGTTAAGACCTAGCTTGGCAGCCCAGGCCCCCTTACTTTAGCTGCATTCTCTTCTGCTATAAGCTCACTTTACTTTAGTAACAATGAACTTATACCAATCTACTAGACCCTCCTGATTAAAGAATAGCTGTGATCAATGGCTTAGAAGCTGCTTATTACATCTACTGTGGCCCCAAAGTGTGCATTCTTCCTTCCATGTGCTTTTTGCTATCTTTGCCCCTTGCTGCCTCCGGTGCCCACTGTTTTCCCTTTGTATACCCTCCTGCTGCAGTGACACTCCCCCTCAGCCCTTGCGTGCCCTTCTCCTGCTGTTAAAATGCTTCTCCCATCCCTTATCAATGATAAGACCCGCATCAAGACAGGCTTTATGCCAGGCTCTTTGTGTTCAACATAGTGAGTGTAAAGGTTGGTAAACATGACTCCTTGTGAATAAACAGGGAAGAGCGTATTACTGAGCTCTTCCATATTCATTCATAAGCTAAAGGAGATCATAAACAGAAGTGGCATGTGTACTGACTGAGCTTGTGAATGAACATGCACATGCTCAGTACTGAATACTTCTGTGTTCAGTACTGTTCCAGTGAGATGTGGGAAAATAATTATCAATTTAGCCACTTATAAGAAATAAAATATCAGTTTTGTGTATACTAAGGATAGTCATAAATGGCCCAGTAATTACAAGCCATACTGATCTGTAAACAAGCCCAATTTTTTTCCCAGTCAGAGAGTAGTAAAGGGCTGAAGGTGTGTAGGACCAGATTGGCATTGAAAGACCTTCACTACTGAGTTTAAAGGACCAAATATGAAATGAGAGGGAAACATCTCACACAAAAACATCCTCAGAGCTTAGATAACTTTCATAACACTGTGAGTTTCTAAAGCTAATTCATTGTAGTGTCTTTTTTTTTTAAATCAACAAAGTTTTTTATTGCTCAAGAAATATACAGTATCACCATATATGTAGGTTATCACATTCTGTACAATCAGTTATATGTCATGTATACAGTCATTTAGCCATTTTTCCTCTTGTTCACAAATGTATGATTAAGTATACAATTTAGAGCTTAAAGAATACAGCTTTAATAAATTTCTTTTTGACCAGTATATCTGTTGTCATTCCCCCCCCCCCTTCCCCCCGTTAACTATCCAATACCTTTAACACCTATGTCATTGCTCCAGGGTTTACATTTTAACTCTTCTACTCGCGTTCCCAGGCATCTCTATGTACCTCTAAGCAGTCTCATTTGTACCAGTTCTACTGGGCTTATACCGGGTGTGTCAAGCCATGCGTCCCATAACTTATCAAATTTCCCTGGGTTTCCCCTGTGCTGATATATATATTTTTCCATAACAAGGGTGTTACCCATCTGTTGAATCCATGTTTTGACCAGCGGTGGTGTGGCAGATTTCCAATGCAGGAGTATTGTTTTTCTCACCTGAAATAGAGCTCTGGCAAAAGCCATTCTAGTTATATTTTCCGGAATGACCCCCTCCAGTATTCCCAGGAGGCAGCCCAATGGGTCAAGGGGAACATTAGTTTGGAAAACCCTGTTAAGTAAGGTCATAACCCCTGTCCAGTACCTGTGAAGTTTAGGGCATTGCCAGAGAAGATGGATCAGATCACCCGACGCAGTCCTGCACCTGTTGCACAATGGATCTTACATCCTCCCCATTTTGTGTAGTTTTAATGGTGTATAATGCACCCTTAACAGAATATATAATTGGGAAACCTTTTGTGATACATTTAGCACACAGGTGTTGACAGCCTGAAGGGCCTCCTCCCACTGCTCCCCTGTGATGGGACCCAGGTCTTCCTCCCACTGTGCCACTGCTTTCATGGGATGCCCCTCCAGGAAAGAGGAGAGAAGCATGAGATAGCATTGGGATATTATACCTTTTGTGTCTGTTGCCTCTTGTAATATGTGAAAAATAGGGGTGGGTGACTGTACCCACTCCACTGCCCTACCCTGCGCCTGTATTGCATGTTGCAGTTGTAGGTAATAAAACAACATATTAGATGGTAATGCATATTTAGATTGTAAGTCTGCGAAAGACAGCAGTCTTCCATTCTGAAATATATGTCTTAGGTGAGTAACTCCCAGGGGACGCCATCTAGAACCCTGATTGATTTTGGCCAGTTCCTCGTAAGAGTTGTTTTCCCAAATTGGGCTATAGGCAGTGTATCCTGTGACGTGCTGCAGTTGTTTGACCTTGTTCCATACTTTTTGAATAAGTGCGTAAGTGGGCATCTGTTTGTTAGGTTTCTGAAATCTCTGAGCTTCCAGACCCTCAGGTATTGACTCCACCCCTGCTCCCGTCAGCAAAAGTTTGGCCGACGAGCCTGCAGGGGATGGAGCCATGGCCCCTATTAGATGTTGTAGTTGCGCCGCCAGATAATATATCCAAGGGTTGGGGAGTGCGAGACCACCACCCTCCTTTGGGTATTGCAGTTGTTCCAACTTAATCCTAGGGGGATTGGTATGCCACAGCAGTGTTCTGAACAGTGTATTAACAACCCTAAATATTTTAATTGGGATGACTATCGGCGTATTGTGCAGCATGTATAGGAGTTGGGGCATCAGAATCATCTTAATGAGATTCGTCCTCCCTGCCAGGGACATTTTAAGTCTGTTCCATATATTTATTTTGTCTCGAAAATGAGTCAGTAGGGGATATATGTTTAGTTTGTAGTAATCATTTATGTTGGGGGATATGTAAACGCCTAGGTATTTAAAGGAGGTTACTATGGGGACCGGACATGGGAGACTCGCTCGCAGATCCGGAGTCCCGTCCAAAAACATCAATGCAGACTTGGACCAATTAATAGTAAGACCTGAATAGTGGCCAAAGTCTGCAATTAGGGACATTGCATGGGACAATGAGGCGTCCGGCTGCCCGCGGTGAAGCATATAGCAGCTGCACCCATGTAATAAACCTAGGACCGAACCCGAACTTGACCAATACAGCCCACAGGTATCTCCAGCTAACACTGTCGAATGCTTTATTAGCGTCAAGAGACAACAGTGCTCTACTGCCGGCCACATCTGTCTGGGTCTGCATGTTCAAAAAGAGTCAGCGAAGGTTAGTGGCGGTGGACTTCTTGGGCATGAAGCCTGCTTGGTCAGGGTGGATAATGGAGGAGATGGCCTTGTTAACCCTCAAAGCCAAAATTTTGGCCAGTAATTTCACGTCACTCTGCAGTAATGAGATGGGCCTGTATGAGCTTGGGTCTACAGGGTCCTTACCAGGTTTAAGTAATAGTATAATATTAGCCCTTGTCATGGATGTTGGTAGCTTGCCTGACTCAAAGGAGGAATTAAATACCTCTAACAGTTTCGGTAAAATCGCCTCCCCATATTGGGTGTACACCTCCATTGGGAGCCCGTCGTCTCCCGGCGCTTTGCACATAGAAAAGGAGGCAACCGCCTCCTTCAATTCGTCCAATGTAATTGGGGCCTCTAGCTCCATGGCACGACAAGGCAGGCAGGGAGATTGTGTCTAAGTACTCCTGTAATGCCTCATCTGTATAGTTCTCACATGGCTTATATAAGTTTTCATAAAAGGACGCTAGTTCTGTAATTATTGATTCAGGGTCATTCACTAGTCTCCCAGTTGAGCACCTAATGGCTCCTATTGCCGGAGAAGACTGTTGAGACTTCGCAATTCTAGCCAATAGCCGACCAGTCTTTTCCCCTTCCTCATAAAAAGCTTGCTTAGTAAAAAAACGTTTCCTCTCTGCAGTGGAGGATCTCAACCGGTCCAGGAAATCCTGTCCCGATATCCATGCCTCCCTTGCAGATTCAGAGGGATCCGTAACATATGTTAGCTCAAGGCACCTGGTCTTCAACCTGTTTCATGAGGGCTGATGAATTATGTTTAATGGCTTCTATTTCTGTTATAAATGTGCCCCTAAGGCATGCCTTAAAAGCATCCCATTTAGTTGTAACTTCAGGATGGAATCGCTTTTCATAAAAGTATTGTTCAATTTGTTTCGTTACTCTTTCTTGAGATGTAAAAAGTTTTAGCCAGTAGGCATTAAGTTTCCAAGGGGCTTTGGCAAAGAGATTACTGGGCGCGTTGTCACGTGCGCAACTATTGGGGAGTGGTCTGACACCCCTCTGGGAAAATACTCCACTTTGGTGATTAGGTTTACAACATGCGAGGACCCCATGCATAGATCAATGCGTGAGAGTGAGCCATGTGATTTAGAAAAACACGAGAATTGTTTGGATGTTGGGTTTTTCGTTCTCCAGATATCTATCCAGCCAACCTCCAGCAACAGGCGGCTCAAAATAGTGCCTCTTCCCTCTAGCGGAGCCTGGACCGAGGATGCCTGTCGAGTTTTGGGTCAAGATATCCATTAAAAGCACCCAGAATTATGGTGGGTACGTCAGGCTTGTCAACCAGGTACGACAGCAGGAGCTGCAATATTTCTCTAGAAAATGGGGGGGATGTACACAAAAGCAATAATCAAGGTCAGAGTAAACAGCTTGCAGTAAATGAACACATATCTACCTAATGGATCAATAACAAAATCTAATTCCTGGTAGGCCAGGGACTTATGGACCAACACACTTACTCCATGGGAGTACGCAGAGTGTGTGGAGTGATAAGCCCTACCCACCCAGGAGTATTGCAGGAGACCCACCGCATCCTTTGTGAGGTGAGTCTCCTGCAACCCCAGGAGACTCCTGCAACCCCAGGAGACTAAACATGAGCTTATCATTGTACGTTTTAGCGGATCGTGTCCACCTCGGACATTCCAGGACACCATCAATGTAGTAGCCATGTCCGGTAAATTGAATTTACTGAATTTGCAAAGGCCAGCCGGCCCAGCACCTGGAAGGAAAGGTGTCCCAGGTCTGTAGAAATGCAGTCAGTTCCCTTTGACAGCCCGTGGACATAAACTGACCGAAGTCTAAGTTCAGTGATACAATGCAATAGATTATGTAACTTAGAGCATGGCGCAACTGCGCAACAGAGAGAAATCGGGGGAAACAGTCACTGGTGTTGTTGTGGCCATCCGAGGCCCAGCAAAATGGGATGAAAATAGGCTGTTCCCTTGCTTCTTTAGATGCATAACAGTCAGTCAAACTTGTGCCAACTGGGCAACAATTAACCTGTCCCTGGGATTGGGACCTATTGATGATCTGCAAGATCGTGTGGGTGAGATTCACCCACTGTGGAGTAGAACTCAGTTCAGTGTCGTGTTTGAGCCCGTTCAACACGCTGATATAGGCTTAATGTAAAATGTCCTGCTAAACATACATTGTAACCATCTGCCGACATCTTACCGACCTTGTCGGGTTTGTTCTCCAGTCGTCAATAACCCCGTTCGTTTTCTCTGCGTCTCTGGAGGTCTTGTTCATTATGATCCAGCCATGAGGTCGCTTCCGCAGCCGATTCGAAAAAGGTAGCCTGGCCCCTGGCGGTGATGTGTAACTTAGCCGGAAACAGCATGACGTACGTGACTTGAAGTTTTTGTAAGCGCTTCTTCACCTCCGCAAATTTGGCCCTTTTTCGCTGCACCTCAGCAGAGAAATCTGGGTCCCATTGAAATGAACAGAGCCTCTTTCCCTCGCTAGCTTGAGTATGATCTCACGGTCTTTGTAATTCAGTAGACGCGCCAGCATGGATCTTGGCAGGTTGCCCGGGGGGAGGGGTCTTGGCGGCGTGCAGTGTGCCCTTTCCACTGCAAACAATGATGTAAAGGCCTCCTTGCCAAAAGTGTCCTGCAGCCATTGCTCTATAAATGCCGTTGGGTCCCTGCCCTCCACCTTTTCAGGAAGTCCCACAATGCGAACATTGTTCCATCGGAGATGGTTCTCAATGTCGTCAGTTTTGGCGGTGGCTTGCGCAGCTTGCTGCAAAGCTGTTCTGGTGTCTCTTGTGAGTGGGGGCATCTGGTCCTCCACATCACTAATTCTGCCCTCTACCGCTGTGGTTCTCTCCCTGATTTTCTAAAGATCTTGTCTTAAAAGGGAAACTGTTTCTGTGAGACCCCCAAACTGCTCTTTTAATCCGTCCACTGAGGCAGTGCATCGGTGTACAGCACGCAGTATATCATTCAGTGTAGATTGCTGTGTGTCCTCCTGCAGCATGTCAAACATATCAGGGCTAGAGATCATGGATGATTCCAGCGGCACTGTGTCGTCTAGTGCTGGAGGACTATGTCCTCTGTTAGTATCATAAGGGAGGGCCTGCATGGTTGGGGGATTCAAGCAGCCTGCCCCTTGCAACTTCTGTGCATAGTACAGCATGTCCCTAGGCTGGTCTTTCCCCTGGTCTTTCCCCTGGTGCTTTTGGCAGAGCCTCTCGCCGTCCTCTGCACCTGAGGGATGTCGGCGCCATCTTGGATCTCCATGCTTGTCCTGTTCTCGGCTTCTTTATCCCCTTTGTGGGGCTTCATGGGGTCCATGCAACACAGGGCGAGCACTGCGGGGTTCACAGGGGTGACCGGCGGCAGATGGGAGATGTAGGGGTCCGGATCGGTAGCGGGAAAAGGATCAGAGGAGGATTAACAGCGGAAGCTCCATGTAGTGCGACCGCTCACATGCCCTGCTCAGGCCACGCCCCCATTGTAGTGTCTTTGAAGCGTCCATGGTCTCTGAATGTTCCAGGGCAACCTAGTCACCTCATCTGTGTTCCTCAGAACACAAAATTACATCCAGTGCTCACATGGAAGGCCTAGATCCTCACTCACCCTTACGTTATAATATGCAAATTATTGTCTATAATCATTTTTTTGACAGTAGAAATGGCTTATTCTCATATAGATGAGAGCTAGGGAATACAAAGAGTCTGGAGGGTAACAAGAATCAGAAATCACGTGGACAGGAAGCCAAAGTTCTCTTCCCTCTATCAGCTATATTTGTAGATTACATGCTGCAAAAAATGTCTCTTTTAAAAGCCCATCATCTTTCCCTCTCATATTCTGCCCCACCCCCTCCAAGCACACTTTATTCTTAATTTTTTTTATACCTCCCCTTTTTCTAGATTTTATTTGGTCCAATTGTGTGACAACCTGGGTCTTCTTCCTTCACCATTAGGGATGAGTCGAACACCCCCCTGTTCGGTTCGCACCAGAACATGCGAACAGGAAAAAAGTTCGTTCGAACACGCGAACACCGTTAAAGTCTATGGGACACGAACATGAATAATCAAAAGTGCTAATTTTAAAGGCTAATATGCAAGTTATTGTCATAAAAAGTGTTTGGGGACCTGGGTCCTGCCCCAGGGGACATGGATCAATGCAAAAAAAAGTTTTAAAAACGGCCGTTTTTTCAGGAGCAGTGATTTTAATAATGCTTAAAGTCAAACAATAAAAGTGTAATATCCCTTTAAATTTCGTACCTGGGGGGTGTCTATAGTATGTCTGTAAAGGGGCGCATGTTTCCTGTGTTTAGAACACTCTGACAGCAAAATGACATTTTGAAGGAAAAAACTCATTTAAAACTACCCGCGGCTATTGCATTGCCGACAATACACATAGAAGTTCATTGATAAAAACGGCATGGGAATTCCCCAAAGGGGAACCCCGAACCAAAATTAAAAAAAAAAAAATGACGTGGGAGTCCCCCTAAATTCCATACCAGGCCCTTCAGGTCTGGTATGGATTTTAAGGGGAACCCCACGCCAAAAAAAAAAAAAAAAAAAACGGCGTGGGGTCCCCCCAAAAATCCATACCAGACCCTTATCCGAGCACGCAACCTGGCAGGCCGCAGGAAAAGAGGGGGGGGACGAGAGTGCGGCCCCCCCTCCTGAACCGTACCAGGCCACATGCCCTCAACATTGGGAGGGTGCTTTGGGGTAGCCCCCCAAAACACCTTGTCCCCATGTTGATGAGGACAAGGGCCTCATCCCCACAACCCTGGCCGGTGGTTGTGGGGGTCTGCGGGCGGGGGGCTTATCGGAATCTGGAAGCCCCCCTTTAACAAGGGGACCCCCAGATCCCGGCCCCCCCCTGTGTGAAATGGTAAGGGGGTACAAAAGTACCCCTACCATTTCACTAAAAAACTGTCAAAAATTTTAAAAATGACAAGAGACAGTTTTTGACAATTCCTTTATTTAAATACTTCTTCTTTCTTCTATCTTCCTTCATCTTCTTCTTCTTCTTCTGGTTCTTCTGGCTCTTCTGGTTCTTCCTCCGGCGTTCTCGTCCAGCATCTCCTCCGCGGCGTCTTCTATCTTCTTCTCCTCGGGCCGCTCCGCACCCATGGCATGGGGGAGGCTCCCGCTCTTCTCTTCATCTTCTTCATCTTCTTCTCTTCTTCTTTTCTTCTCTTCTTCTCTTCTTCTCTTCTTCATTTTCTTCTCTGGGCTGCTCCGCACCCATGCTGGCATGGAGGGAGGCTCCCGCTGTGTGACGGCGCGCCTCGTCTGACAGTTCTTAAATAACGGGGGCGGGGCCACCCAGTGACCCCGCCCCCCTCTGACGCACGGGACATGACGGGACTTCCCTGTGGCATTCCCCGTGACGTCACAGGGAAGTCCCGTCAAGTCACCGTGCGTCAGACCGTGCGTCAGAGGGGGGCGGGGTCACCATGTGGCCCCGCCCCCCCCGTTATTTAAGAACCGTCAGACGAGGAGCGCCATCACACAGCGGGAGCCTCCCTCCATGCCAGCATGGGTGCGGAGCGGCCCGGAGAAGAAAATGAAGAAGAGAAGAAAAGAAGAAGAGAAGAAGATGAAGAAGAAGAGAAGAGCGGGAGCCTCCCCCCATGCCATGGGTGCGGAGCGGTCCGAGGAGAAGAAGATAGAAGACGCCGCGGAGGAGATGCTGGACGAGAACGCCGGAGGAAGAACCAGAAGAGCCTGAAGAACCAGAAGATGAAGGAAGATAGAAGAAAGAAGAAGTATTTAAATAAAGGAATTGTCAAAAACTGTCTCTTGTCATTTTTAAAATTTTTGACAGTTTTTTAGTGAAATGGTAGGGGTACTTTTGTACCCCCTTACCATTTCACACAGGGGGGGGGCCGGGATCTTCCAGATTCCGATAAGCCCCCCGCCCGCAGACCCCCACAACCACCGGCCAGGGTTGTGGGGATGAGGCCCTTGTCCTCATCAACATGGGGACAAGGTGTTTTGGGGGGCTACCCCAAAGCACCCTCCCAATGTTGAGGGCATGTGGCCTGGTACGGTTCAGGAGGGGGGGGCCGCACTCTCGTCCCCCCCTCTTTTCCTGCGGCCTGCCAGGTTGCGTGCTCGGATAAGGGTCTGGTATGGATTTTTGGGGGGACCCCACGCCGTTTTTTTTTTTTTTTTTGGCGCGGGGTTCCCCTTAAAATCCATACCAGACCTGAAGGGTCTGGTATGGAATTTAGGGGGAACCCCACGTCATTTTTTTTTTTTAATTTTGGCCGGGGTTCCCCTTAATATCCATATCAGACTTGAAGGGCCTGGTATGGAATTTAGGGGGACTCCCACGTCATTTTTTTTTTAAATTTTGGTTCGGGGTTCCCCTTTGGGGAATTCCCATGCCGTTTTTATCAATGAACTTCTATGTGTATTGTCGGCAATGCAATAGCCGCGGGTAGTTTTAAATGAGTTTTTTCCTTCAAAATGTCATTTTGCTGTCAGACTGTTCTAAACACGGGAAACATGCGCCCCTTTACAGGCATACTATAGACACCCCCCAGGTACGAAATTTAAAGGGATATTACACTTTTATTGTTTGACTTTAAGCATTATTAAAATCACTGCTCCTGAAAAAACGGCCGTTTTTAAAACTTTTTTTTGCATTGATCCATGTCCCTTGGGTCAGGACCCAGGTCCCCAAACACTTTTTATGACAATAACTTGCATATTAGCCTTTAAAATTAGCACTTTTGATTTCTCCCATAGACTTTTAAAGGGTGTTCCGCAGCATTCGAATTTGCCGCGAACACCCCAAATTGTTCGCTGTTCGGCGAACTTGCGAACAGCCAATGTTCGAGTCGAACATGAGTTCGACTCGAACTCGAAGCTCATCCCTATTCACCATGTACACTGCATAGACTATTTCCACATCCCTGCAGTGTTCTCCTGTATGTCCAGTGTGGCCGCATTACCTGTTCTCACAGGAAGTGTCCTAAATGATACTGGGTTCATTCAATCCAGAAAACCAAGACCTAGTGGTGAGTCAATGTTGTACAATGCATAAGAGAAATGAGTGTTGCAGAAAATGGTCTATTTTTTTTTAGTTGGTTTTAATATGCTTTATTGAGCATCTGAGTGTCTAGTGACGTTTTAATAGATTTGGTAATGTAAACATTTTTTATATTGAAAATAATTGTAATTCATTTGATAGTTTTAGGTAAAGACATATTGATATTTTAGTTTTTTTTTGTTCTTTAAAAATAAAATATACCTTTGAAACAGTGATATGATATCCTCAGTTTTTATAAGACATGAGGAAACCATGTTTAGGTTTAGAGCCTCATGACTTTGGATTTTCCTTGATTAAATACAATCACCAAAGATTTTAAAAAGCTGACATCATGGAATGCAAGGGGTTAAGAGTAATACAATATTTGCCTTATGATGTATTCAGGTGCATAAACCTAATCCCATCTACACAGTGACATAATATAAATTCATCACCTATGATCAGCAGACGTCTACAGTCTCCACTATTTATGTACAAGAATATCTCGAACATTCCTCCAACATATGCATGTGGAAAACCTATTGTGACCTCTCATATGTGTGATGGGTAATATTGTGCTATCACAGCCATACACATCTCGTACAGTGGGGCCATTCATTTTACATGCTATTTCCAACAACTTTCAGTGCAGACAGAACTTGCTTTCAAATGAGTCATGAATATATATTTAAAAGCAGGGAAATTCTATAAAACTTCACACTAAGCTGGAGGGAGCAATTTTCAATTTGTCAGCAGCCAGGTGTTCTCTCCTTTTTCCTTTGCGTAATGACTGATAAGTAAAAGTATTTTGGGAAGAGAAATATTGTCAGTTTTTATTTATGGAGGGAAATTTGTCCCAAGTTTTGGACTAGTGGTTCCCTTCATGCAGAACCCCAGCCAATCAGCTGATCTTAAACTGGAAAGAAAGCATCTCCAAAACTGCTGATGTACTTGAATCTGCCTGGCCATTTTCGGCATGACGCAACTCTGGCTGAAAGGTCCATTGCTTTCAATAGCTTCCAAGTTGGAGCTGCATCTCAAAAAAAATACGTCTAACAGTCTTTAAACTGGTTATTTTCCCAGTTTTATAGTAGCTAGCTGGCAGGGATTCCCAAAGAAAGAACCCCACTAGTCCAAACAGAGAAATGCATTTGTTTGTAATGAAAGCAAAAAACCTCTAACAACACAAACATCAAAGTGTTAAAGTAGAATAACTCATCTTGATATGACTACAATAAAACAAAATCAGATTGCTTTGGAATTATTGCAGTTTGCCTCATCTCATTGCTACTTCGACTCCCTTTCTAAACAAAACTGTACTTGTTATTATCTACTTGACCTCTGGAAGATTTACCCTCCTTCATGACCAGATAATTTTTTGCGATATGGCACTGCGTTATTTAATTGACAATTGCGCAGTTTTTATGACGCTGTACTGACATAAAATTACTGTCCTTTTTTTCCCACAAATAGAGCTTTCTTTTGGTGGTATTCAATCACCTCTGCATTTTTTATTTTTTTGTGCTATAAACAAAAAACGACAGACAATTTTGAAAAAAAAACAAAAACAAAATTTTTTACTTTCTGCTATAAAACACATCCAATAAAAAATAATTGAAAAAAACAATTTTCTTTATCAATTTAGGCCAATATGTATTCTGCTACATATTTTTGTTAAAAAATAAAATAAAAAAATGCCAATAAGCGCATACTGATTCGTTTGCGCAAAAGTTATAGCATCTACAAACTATGGAATATTTTTATTTTTTTATTTTAAATTTTTTTTATTTTTTACTAGTAATGACAGTGATCAGCGACTAGCGGGACTGCGATATTGTGCCAGACAATTGGACCATAACTGCCACTTTTGCCACTTTTTTGGGACCAGTGACACTAATACAGTGATAAGTGCTAAAAATATGCATTGTCACTCTACTAATGACACTGACTGGGAAGGGGTTAACAGCAGGGATGATCAAGAGTTAACTGTGCACCTAGCTAGTGTGTTTGTGTACTATGGGAGGTGCTTTTACCAATGAGAGACATGGATCCTTATCCTTTGCAGGAACACAGGATCCGTGTCTCCCCTACTGACAGAACAGTAATCAATCTGCCTTGTTTACATAGGCAGATTGCTGTTCTTCCTCTGTGCTGCATGATCAGCAGGTGCCGGTAGACATCGAGTCCGCAGTACACGCAGATCAGCTCCCGTTGTGTATGGTCATGCAAGCCCCAGACCCAGAAGTGTCGGATCACGTACTAGGTACATGGTGCTAGCTACATGATTCGGCGTAGCAGTTCCACCTTGCTGCAGTATAAGTATGTTACTTGCAAGTGGTTAAAGACTCTTTTGGTCTGTTAACTATATCCATGCATCTGTGCAAAAAGTGAAGTTCATCTCGCCAGGAATCTAGTGAGCTGAAACCTTTCTGTGCTGCATGCCCTTGCTGACTGTTGTCAGTTATTATTGTTCTCAGTTCTGTCTGAACTACAACCCTCCTTCTTATTATGGAGATGAGGAGTGGGGTCTGTAGTCCTCTTTTAGTGTGACAATGGTGCTTTTTTATAGATACAGTATAGAGAGTATCCTCACCCTAGAAATTGTGGTATTGGTAGGATCGCTAGGTAAAAATAGAGACAAAAAGCCTAAAAAAAGAAAATGAATGCAGCCATCACATCTAAAGACTGGTAACATTCAATATTCAATTTTTACTCTTGGGTTCAGCTTTAATTTAAAGTTTATTAGCAAAGGAGAATATGGCACCTTCCATACAGTTGGAGAACAAAGTTTTACACCAAATTTTGCAGAGGCTTTTCATTCTTCCTTAGCAAAAAAGCAAGAGATGTTGGTGTTACGTAATTAGAGGGAGACTCCATCTGTTTTGCAAGTCTTTCACAATCCCATAAACATTCTCTTTACTAAGGTACTTCAGAAATGATGTTTAAGTCAGAAAATACGAGCAGGAAATAACACTGCAACCTTGTCATGACTAGTAAGTGGAACAGATTTGTCAGCAACATTTGATGACCTTTTTTTGGAGAAATGTAGGACCAAATGTGAGCTTTTAATGTCAGTCATGTTAACATTCAAATAAGAGTTGTCACCTTCCGGCAACTCTATTCATTTTTTTTAATACTGAATGTACTTATGTTATGTACTAAATAAGAAAATGTAAAAACAATTCTTGGAAATAAAATATACATATCTCACCAGGAGGTGATTTAACAACAATCTTGTATGGACACTTTATATGTTCTTTTATGTTACCTAAACTTCCTATTGATTTAGTATTTGGCTGCCAGCCAGTGAAACTTTTGCTCAGTGCTTCTCCTCTCATCACTACCAGATTTAGGCTTTGGGCATTATTCTGAATACATCCACTAAAGACTTTTGATGGCTTTGTTGAGCATTCTGAACAACACTGGTCTTAAACTATTTGGTGCAAGTACTGTTTGGTTGTTATTATGGTAGCAGTTTTTTCATAACTTGTTTATTCTGAGAAGATCATATGAAGAAGTGCATATGAAGTTGGGTAAACTCAGACTTATTGTGGAGAGTAATTTCATGTAGATATGCAACATGCACTTTGTCTCTAAACATAAGTCTACACACCCCTTATACTTGAACACTAAAGATTGGTGGTTATTTTGTAGACAGCATACCAAGATTATATTTACAGCCACATGAACAATTCAGTGAACCCGCATCATTGCCTACAGAAAAAGTAATATGCTTGAATAAGACTGCCCACCAGTCTCTGATTTCAACTCTGAAACATTTGACTGCTTCTCAAAAAACAATTTCCTCAGAAGCAAGATGTTTGCATGTTTCTATGTGTGAACTGCCTGTTTCAAGAATCCCCAGTACTCAATGTCTTCTTTTTGAAAAATGCCCTGGTAGATATGTTAGGTTGCTTCAGGTCATTAAAATATTGAGACTCATTTCCAGTTCAACTTCAACTTTTTTACAGTTGGCCTCATATTTTCATCAAGCACACTTTGATAAGATACAGAATGTATAGTTGATTCAATGGGGTTAATTTACTAAAAATAAACAGTCTGTTTATTTTGCAAGGACATTTTCACTGGTTAAGGAACATTTTCCTTAGCTTAAAGGGGTTGTAAAGTCTGCAGGTTTTTTATCTTAATGCATTCTATGCATTAAGATAAAAAGTCTTATGTGTGCAGCAGCCCCCCTCAGCCCCCCTCAGCCCCCTTAATACCTACCTGAATCCCATCTCTGTCCAGTGATGTCCACGAGTGTCTCGGCTGTCCGAGACTCTCTGTCCTGATTGGCTAAGACACCGCAGGAGCACCATTGGCTCCCACTGCTGTCAATTAAAGTCAGTCAGCCAATCAGGAGAGAGAGGGAGCGGGGCCAGGCTGCAGCTCCGTGTCTGAATGGACACAAGGAGCTGTGACTCGGCTCGGTGCCCCCATTGCAAGCTGCTTGCTGTGGGGGCACTCAACAGGAGGGAGGGGTCAGGAGCACAGAAGAGGGACCCGAGAAGAAGAGGATCTGGGCTGCTCTGTGCAAAACCACTGCAACAGAGCAGTGTAAGTAATTATAACATGTTTGTTATTTTTATTGAAACAAAATCGAGACTTTACAATCACTTTAATCACTGAGATGCTGACTTTTATCACCCAGTCATGTGCAAGCAAAAATCCTTTTTTTTCCACTTATATGGGTATTCTTGGCAATGTCATTTACTGTACGTGTCAATCTGTAGTCACTATTGGATCTAATGTTTGACTGTTCAAATATGATGAAAAAGTCAGCAATTTCCAGGGTATACTTACTTTTTCACATGACTGCATGTTGTCTGCTAGAGTGTGAGGCTGGGTTCACAGTGAAGACAGCTGCGGATTGCAGCAGGGGTCTGGTGCATCCCTGTTCTCCGTTTCAGGGAGAAACTGAGCCAAAGATGCACAGGACCCCTGTGCAATCCGCTCCGCAGCCGCCCCGGAGATATGTGAACCGGCTCCATAGAGAACTGGTCACAATCTCCTGGTGTGCATATTGGATGCGGGGAAACCCACATTCAATTTACACTAGTGTGAACCCAGCCTGATGGATTGTCAGGACTAGCATTTTAATTTCACGTTTATAAATACTAAAATCACATATTTGAACATATTGATCATATTAAGTTAGTGTTAATTGGCAGATTCATTTACGTTTAGAAGCAGTGGTAAGGACCACATGTGTAGCAGTTGCACAATTAAGATCAATTGGCAGGGAAATCTGTTTTGCATCAAGATAACTCATAAGTATTATGTGTCTGTTAAAGATAAACTATAATGTTTTTATTTATTTATTTATTTAGATATTCATGTAGAAGTGATCAGCTTTATATAAATAGTCTTTTCAGAGTGTGCAATCCTTTCAAAATCTTGTTTCTGTGTAGAATTTGTAATTATATACTGTATGTTTTGTAGGGTTGCAATATCTGTTCAATTAATTTGCAGAGTCCACCTCTTAGGCTCCGTTCACATCTTGGCATTCTGAATCGGTTCAAAAAAGAGGCAAATCGTGGGACGCCCGTGCGTTCCCTGTCACTTCCAATGGCACCCCAATCGTGGCGCAATTTTGCCGCGATCCGTTGGACGACAGTTGCAGCAAAATCATGCAAACAGAATCGCGGGACGCCTGTCACCCAAAAGAAGTACAAGAGCTTCTTCAAGGCGATAGGCATCCCGCAATTCTGTGCGATTTTACCGTGATTGTTGTCCGAAAAATTGTGTCACGATCGAGGTGCCATTTGAAGTGGTGGGGATCACACGAGTGTCCCGTGATTTGCTGCTATTTGGAATCGCGGGCAGAATTGCGGCGATTCGGAACGTCAAGATGTGAACGGAGCCTTACTGATGCTCTTATCCCACTCTCTCTGTGTAGTCTCTAGTACCATAGACCACCCACAATCTTCCTGCTAGCCAGGGACAATGTGATATAAAGCAGTAGCAATTCTGCAGTAATTTCTTAATTCATGGCAAGAGAGAGGTACTTTGTTTTCTCAGAAATTATAATGATTTGGTAATGCTGGCAATAGAACTTGAAAACATTTTATGTTTTCTTCTATCCAATAAGCCTGTTATTTTACTATTTGCCTACAAGAGGCTTACCAACCTTGCTTACTTTGTATAGAGATACGCCATTTTCAAACTACCCATGACAACACAGCATGAGGGATATATTTGCACTGTGCTATGCAATGCAAATAGCAGTCCTTATGCTCTTTAATTGTTGGCTATGAGCTTTAAAGGGGGTAAAAATCGTCTCCTTTGAAAATATGGGTTTCATGGACACTAGTCTCTGTAACACCACTGTGCTGACAAATGTTTTTAAATGGGAGGATATGTATGTGTCCTATGATATGTTTCTATCCCATACCCTTTTAAAACGGTAATATGACCACATATTACCAATTATGTTTAACACAGTGGGTAAAAAAGAGTGAAACCATTGTGTATAAAAAGAACCTGCTCTATTCTGAAAACAATTTTGTCCTGGGCTTCCTTTTGTTTCTCTCTCTTTGTCAGATCCAATAAAGTTCTGGATTACTATAGGTTAAAGTGGCGTTTCACCCATTTTTTTTTTAAATTGGGATCAATCATTGCCCATCCTCCTCTATATTTAAAATGGCAAATTGTTTTTTGTTTTTTTTGGTAAATACCTTTTTTCCATGTAGTATGGAGCTTGTCTGGCTTTGGCCACTTGGGCGACGTCACTAGGTGATTCCCATGGACTGGGATATTGGCGTCATCTACCCCAGGAGTCCATGGAAATTGCCTAATATTGAATTCTTGCATGATTTCTGGACCGAAAATTAAACGAATGAGAGGACTGGGGTGTCCTGATTGACAATTTGCTATAGCAACGGGGTGTGAACTGTCACTGACGTCGTCATTGCTATGGCATCCTGTTAGGAAGAGATACATTACTGCACAGGCGTGAGATCGGGAGGTGCATGCTGGATAGCCAACTGCACCGAATCCCATAAATTAAGAGAAGAGGGCTTTAGATGCCCACAGTAGAGATGGAACCTGTCTACATCCGAGATCTGGTCAGTTTTCAACTATTTAAACATAAACTAAAAGGAACCAATATTTGACCTTATCTAAATGTTGCGGTATAAGTGTACACAATTACAGCAGAGTATTTAAAAAAAAAAAATGATTTGGGGGACTGGAACTCCGCTTTAAGTACAGTGAGATGACACCTCGTGGACTTATCTGTTTAATTTACAATTTACATTTTATTGAGCCCCTGGACCATAGCTATGGCTTTACTTCTAGTGCTCCAACACTGGAACTTCTGGTCTGAGCTCCAGCAGCTGCAGAGTCACATATAGCCTGAGCCCACCCCTCCCTTTCTCCTGCCCAATCACAGAGTACTTTGTGCTGGGCAGCAGAAGGGAAGGGCAGGTAGAGATGCGTGTGTGAAGACAGCATCTCTGCTGCCAGAGCTTCAGGAGTATAGAGGCAACTGTAAATGAAAGAGATAAGTCCACAAGGGGGCGTGCACCTCATTGGGATTAATTTATAGTATGCCAGCACAATTTACAGATTAGATACATTCCTGGAGTTAAGCTTTCAAAGCTTCTCCTGTGAAAAAATTATAAATCAGTGGAACTAACTTACCCTTCATTTATTCTCCAAGATCTCCAGCCACAATTAAGTAGATCTTACAGACATTTCCCATAAAATACTATCCATAGGATCATGTAAGAGTTTCATGATCTGAATGGTTATATGTTTCATTCACTTATAGCAAACAATGTACCAGTCTTTAAATGATCAGTAGAATTTTAATTTAGTGATGTTTTTCTAAGGCCTGTTTAAACCTGCGCTTATTTTTTCAGATTTGTTGTGTTGCATTGATATTTCCAGCAGGGATAAGTTTAGGTTCAGTCTATAAACCCAGGTTTGGATGGACAGCTTACTTCCACTGAACCTCCACTGTTATATGCTGCAGTCCTTCCCTTATACACAGAAAACACAGGAACCTATGTTGTAATGAATGTTACTTCTGTCTATTTTATGCAGGAGTGTGCTGAGATCCATGCAGGGACTATCAGCTTAAAGAATGGCTGGACTGTCATTACTGCAAAAAAAAAAACATCAAATGTGGGTACTAGTCTTGGGGACAAGAAAATCTCAATTGGGGGTCTCACCAGCACTACTACACAAGGCCTAATTGGATGAAGGCCAGAGAGAGTATACTGTGGTCTTATATTCCCACTTAGAGGCACAGCTTTCAGTTAGTGTCCATTCAAACTTGTGTGACTTAAAAGTCATGCAATTTCCATTGTGACTTTACCGTGTGTGACTTGATGCAACTTTGATATGACTTTGGATGAGTGCAACTTTTTTACAACTTTGGCTTTGACCAATATAATTTTGTATGTGTTCTACAAAGTCACTAGACATGTGCAAAATGGAAAAATGGTTTTCGCTTTGTTTGGTTTCATTTTCTAACGAATTCCAAATTTTCAGAATCTGAATTCTGTGTGAAGAATATATGCCAGCGAGCCGCCGCATCTTAAACAACCAACGACTCATGAGCTGTCAGCAGGTTTCCCCACTGACAGCTGAATGTAAACAAAAGAATGCCGACAATGAAAAATAAATAAAGTGTGTGGTCCCCCCATCCATACCAGGCCCGTATCTAAGCATGCAGCCCGGCAGGTCAGAAAAGGGGAGGGGGGTGAGCACCCCCCCCCGAAACAAGGGCCTGTTCCGCAGAACCCTGGCCACTGGTTGTGGGGGTCTGCGGGTGGGGGGCTTATTGGAATTTGGAAGCCCCCTTTAACAAGTACACCTACTCATTCACCAAAAAAGTGTAAAAAGTAAATAAAAACACAAGTTTTTGACAAGTCATTTATTAAAAATTATATATAAAAAACAAAGTCCCCCCATGTGGATCCACGCTGAAAAAAAGAAAAACCAAAAAAAACCTCTAGACCCAACGAAGGCTTCCCCCGTCTGACCACTCTTAAATAACTAAGGGGCGGGTCACCCGGTAATGTCACTAGGTGGCACCACCCCTTGTGATATCATCTTTTTTTCGGATCGGTAGCTGTGGGTGTCGTGATTGACGATCTACACTGGGAGACTTTTTTTTTTTTTCAAATAAAGGAATTGTCAAAAACTGCCTACTGTCATTTTTTACACTACACTGTTTTTTGGTGAATGAGCAGGGGCCTGGTATGAATAGGGGGACCCCACGCTGTTTTTTTCATTTATTTTTCATTGCCGGCACTCTTTTCACATACAAGTCGCATGTTTATCATGCAGGTGTGACTTTCATGCAACTTTTTAGGGTTTACATTGAAGTCTATAGCCCTCAAGTCGCATGAAAGTTGGACCAAAGTAGTGCAGGAACTACTTTAACTACATGACTACTGGCCACTTTCACCCCCTTCCTGCCTATGCCAATTTTCAGCTTTCAGTGCTGCACATTTTGAATGTCAACTACACGGTCATGCAACACTGTACCCAAACTAAATTTTTATAATTTTTTTGAGACAGATAGAGCTTTCTTTTGGTGGTATTTAATCACCACTGGCGTTTTTATTTTTTGATAAACAAACGAAAAAAGACCAAACATTTTGAAAAAAATTACCTTTTCTTCGTTTCTGTGATTACATTTTGTTAAGTAATTTTTCTCCTTACTGATGTGCGCTGATGAGGCTGCACTGATGGGCACTGATAGGCTGCACTGATGAGGCAACACTGATATGCAGCACTGATGGGCACTGATGAGCACTGGTAGGTGGCACTGATAGGCATCACTGATTGACACTAATTGGCAGCACTGGTGGGCACTGTTGGGGTTACACTGATCATCAGGACACTGATGACCAGTGCTCTGAATATCAGTGTAGATGTCCCCAGTGTGGATTTGATGGTTATTGGCTCTCATATGCTGTCAGCGTGAGGAGATGATTGGCAATAACTGGCAAATCCTTTTTACATTGTGATCAGCTGTGACTGGACACAGATAATCACATGGTAAAGAACCACCGTGATTGGCTCTTTACACTGATTACAGATCACTGCCGATGCACGCCAAAGGGGCACACAGGCAGTGCGAGCACTGAAGGACATCAGATGACGTCCACCCAGCAAAGTGCGACCGTGCTGTATCCGTCATTCAGGCTATAGCGCGGTGGTGAACAGGTTAAAGTCGCTGCGACTTTAAGTCTCACAGATATGAGCAGTACTCATTTGGAAACATGGGATGTGACTTTGGGGTCCATGAGAAGTCGCACAAGCATGAATAGGGCCTTACCACACAGATGCATTATATTTTAGTAGCCTGAAGAGACGAACTGAGTTTCTAACAGCAGGGTCACAAAGTGAAGTTATCCATTTTGCCCTCTCCCCTTGGCAAGCAATGGGGGGGAAAAGCGAACTTAGGACTTTAAATGGGACGCAAGGGAAAGTTTGCGCCCCCATCCTTAATATCATGAAAAAGAGGGGGGAAGGTTGGGACTTTGAATTAGGTGCGCATGATGCAGCCCAATCACACTCACAGAGGTGCAAATATATGTATGTTTATTAAGGACCAATGATCAACATGGCATAAAAACGCATTGCATACATTAAACATAAAAAATAAGAATACAAAAAATTTGTCTATATGCAATTTTTTATGTTTAATGTATGCAATGCGTTTTTATTCCATGTTGATCATTGGTCCTTAATAAACATACATATGTTTGCACCTCTGTGAGTGTGATTGGGCTGCATCATGCGCACCTAATTCAAAGTCCCAACCTTCCCCCCTCTTTTTCTCCCCTTGGCAAGTGCCATCATATGATGTAGTGTGTACAATAGCCAGACACTGGTGGATAGTGGACTTTTCCCAAATAAATGTACAATACAAGAAGTAGAGTACATAGGATTCAATAGGATTGTTGGTAGGTTGGTTGCCTGGAGGTCAAGTGAGTTGATATCACAGCAATGATATAGAAGAGTACAGAGGCAGATAGACAGACAAATAATAAACAGTTGTGTGAAAAAGTATTTGCCTCCTTCCTGATTTGTTATATTTTTGCATATTTCTCACACTTAAATGATTCAGATCATCAAGCAAATTTTAATATTACACAAAGATAACTTGAGTAAATCCAAGATGCAGTTTTAAAATTATTATTTCATTTATTAACCACTTCAGCCCCAGAAGGACTTGCCCCCTTCCTGACCAGGCCATTTTTTGTGATACGGAACTGCGTCGCTTTACCTGACAATTGCGCGGTCGTGCGACATTATACCCCAAAAAAAAATTAGAGCTTTCTTTTGGTGGTATTTGATCACCTCTGCGGTTTTTATTTTTTGCGCTATAAACAAAAAAAGTGTGACAATTTTGCAAAAAACACAATATTTTGTCATTTTTGCTATAATAAATATCCCAAATTTAAAAAAATAATAATAATTTTTTCCTCAGTTTAGGCCAATATGTATTCTTCTACATACTTTTGGTAAAAAAAATCGCAATGAGCGTATATTGATTGATTTCTTTCAGGACTGTGACATTACAGCGGACAGATTGGACACTTTTGACACTATTTTGGAACCATTGACAGTTATACAGTGATCAGTGCTAAAAAAAGCCATTGATTACTGTATAAATGACACTGGCAGGGAAGGGGTTAACACTAGGGGGCGATCAAGGGGTTAACTGTGTTCCCTGGGTATGTTCTAACTGTAGGGGGGATGGGATTGACTAGGGGAGGAGAAAGATCGGTGTTCATACTTAGTATGAACACACAATCTGTCTCCTCTCCCCTGAGAGAATCAGGATTTGTGTGTTTACACACACAGATCCCAGTTTTTGCTCTGTCATGAGCGATCGCCTGTGACGTGCATCAGCTCCAGGGACACGTAGCAGTGTGTGCATGCTTGCTGTGACGTCTTAAAGGAGCGATGTACAGCTATGGTGATTTGCCCAGCCAAGCCAACCTGCCTATGTGAATAAGTAATTGCCCCCTCCCATGCTTAATCATGAATGAACTGTGATTAAGCATAATTTTTGGAAAGCTGAGTTAAATTTCACTTGCCACACCCAGGCCTAATTACTGCCAGACCTGTTAAATCAAGAAATCACATAAATAGAAGCTGTCTGACAAAGTGAAGCACGCTAACAGATCACAAAAAGCCACATAGCATGCCACAATCTAAAAAAATTCAAGAAAATATTAGAAATAAAGTAATGTACATGTATCGGTCTAGGAAGGGTTTCAAAGCCATTTCTAAGGCTTTGGAACTCCAGTGAACCATGAGGAGAGCCATTATCCACAAATAGAGATAACTTGGAACATTGGTGAATCTTCCCAGTAGTGGCCGACCTACAAAAATTACTCCAAGAGCATGACGATGACTCATCCAGGAGGTCATAAAAGAACCAAGAACTTACACCCCAGCAGGAGTCCTAGAGGACGAAATGCATCGAGTTCGTTTTGCTACCAAAGCCACCATTTACTGCGCTGTCCAGTTCAATTGAACCCAATTTTTACCGCTCAATTTTATCATTTGTTGGATATAACTTTTTGCAATTTTTATACCAATAAATTTCCCAATTTTTTCAACGGATTTACACCATGTGGAAGTTTTTTCTTGTTTCCTTACCATACCATGAGGATTGTTGGAGAATGAGTGGAACGATCGAAGTCGGTACCTGGACAGAAAACAGGGTATAACAGGATGTCCGGGCTCAACTCAGTTTCTCCAGGGATGTACTAGCCTTTTAGGCTTTTCTCTCCTACCAAGCCCACCTGTCTGATTGGAACCAGATTTACTCCACCACTTGACGGTACAAGCCTTTTTTGACTCACCGCCGATGGCCTGTGAGTCCACCTCCTCCAGTAAGGGCGCTTCGTTTCTATTTTGCTTGAAGTTATGAGGTCATGTCTGAGGAAGATAGTACCCTGCATGCTGAGATGTCCCTAACATTCCTGTAGAAATACTCATGAAGATTTGGAGTACCAACAGTGTTACAATGGCACCTTTATGAGCTTATACTCTACATACAGACCATAGACTCATTACGCTATATCTATATGTCATGTATTTTACATCCCATCAGATGGATTCGGTAGATATGTAATTTTGTTGTTTTCACGTTAACCATATCTACATTAGCTTATCCGTATGGTATTGCTACACTCTTATTTTATTTGGTTATTTTTTAGGTTTGTTTACACCATTTTTTTCCTTGTGTCCTTTACCTTCGAGGTCACATTTACTATGACCTACTCACCCATGTGAATTTCACTCTAGAAGTCACATCCAGTATGACCTTCACCTTTATGGTCACCAGTATAGCATTACTTTTCTTTTGATTCACAAACCACATTATCTTGGTGGTCACACACCTTATATATATATATTTTCATTTTGGTCACTTCATGTGTCACCATCACCTATGGTGACGCTGCATTTATTAATGTAGATTTATAGCACATTATATGAGCGCCACACATTGTTGTTTCACGTATATTTACAATTAGTCTGATTGTGGTGTCGGCTGCTTTTCTTCCGAAGCTGGCACAGCAGTTTTTATATTTATTTATATAAAAGAACCAAGAACAACAGCTAAAGAACTGCAGGCCTCACTTGCCTCAGGTATGATCAGTATTCATGATTCAACAATAAGAAAGAGACTGGGCTAAAATGGCATCAATGGGAGAGTTCCAAGGCCAAAGCCATTTCTGACCACAAAGAACACAAAGGCTCATCTCACATTTACCAAAAAACATCTTGATTATCCCCAAGACTTTTAGGCAAATATTCTGTGGACTGATGAGACAAAAATGTAACTTTTTGGAAGGTGTGCGTCCCATTATATCTGGCATAAAACTAATACAGCATTTCATAACAAGAACATCATACCAAAAGTCAGACATGGTGGTGGTAGCGTGATGGTCTAGGGCTGCTTTGCAGCTTCAGGACCTGGATGACTTACCATAATTGATGGAACCATGAATTCTGAGCTCTAACAGAAAATCCTAAAGGAGAATGTCCAGCCATCAGTTTGTGACCTCAAGCTGAAGTGCACGTGGATGATGCAGCAGGACAATGATCCGAAACACAACAGCAAGTCCACCTCCAAATGGTTCACACAAAGCAAAATTTAGGTTTTGGAGTGGCCTACTCAAAGCCTGGGCTTAAATCAAATTGAGATGCTGTATCATGACCTTACACAGGCCGTTCATGTTGGAAAACCCTCCAATGTGGCTGAATTAAAACAATTCTGCAAAGAAGAGTGGGCCAAAATTGCTCCACAGCAATGTGAAAGACTCATTGCCAGTTATCGCAAACACTTGATAGCAGTTGTTGCCACCAAGGGTGGCACAACCAGTTATTATGTTTAGGGGGCAATTACTTTTTCACATAAAGCCAGGCAGGTTTGGACAGCTTTTTTTGCCTTAATAAATGAAACCATCATTTAAAAACTGCATTTTGCATTTAATTGTGTTATCTTTGTGTAATAATACAATTTGTTTGATGATCTGATTAATTTAAGTATGACAAATATGTAAAAAAATAAAACATCAGAAAGGGGCAAATACATTTTCACACAACTGTATACTATATAGAGTAGTATATGTTTTTTATGTTTTGCTATACAGTAATGGTTTAGTAGAATATAAAGCAGTCCTAGTATTTATTACTCCCTGCAATGTGTTTACCAACAATAGCTATGAATAGTAGAGGATCACAGTTCTAGCTTGTATGGATGTACACTATTGTGCAAGCATTTTAGGCAGGTGTGAAAAAATACTGTAAATTAAGAATGCTTTCAGAAATAGAAATGTTAATAGTTTATTTTTATCAATTAACAAAATGGAAAGTAAATGAACAGACGAGAAATCCAAATCAAAGTAATGTTTTGTGTGACCATGGTTTGCCTTCAAAACAGCATTAATTCTTCTAGGTACACTTGCACAGACAGGTAGGTTGTTCCAACCGTCTTGGACATCTAACCACAGATCTTCTGTGGATGTAGGCTGCCTCAAATCTTTCTGTCTCTTCATGTAATCCCAGTCAGACTCAATGTTGAGATCAGGGCTCTGTGGGGTCTAAACCATCACTTCCAGGACTCCTTGTTCTTCTTTACATGGAAGATAATTCTTAATGATATTGGCTGTATGTTTGGGGTCTTTGTCCTGCTGCAGAATAAAACTGGGGTCAATTACATATATCCTTGATGATATGGCATGATGGATAAGTATCTGCCTGTATTTCTCAGCATTGTGGACACCATTGATCCTGACCAACTCTCCAACTCAATTTGCAGAAATGCCACCCCAAACTTCCAAGGAACCTCCGGTAGGCCTTACTGCTGCCTACAGACACTCATTATTGTACTTGCTCTGCACCCCTCAGAGAACAAAGTCATCAGTCCAGAGCACCTGCTGCCACTTTTCTGTACCCCAGTTCCTATGTTTCCGTGCATAGTTGAGTCACTTAGTCGCACTTCCACTTTGGAGGTATGTCTTTCAATTCTCCCATGGAGACCACTTCTGGCCAGACTTCTCCAGAAAGTAGATGTGTGTACCTGGGTTCCAACAGTTCTGTGCTGATGGCACTGCTGGACAACTTCTGATGTCTAATGGAAGTAAGCGTTAAGCTTACTTGGCCGACCACTGCGTCTATGGTCCTCAATGTTGCCTATTTTCTTTGTACTTCTTCAAAGAGCTTGAACAGCACATCGTCCACGACCTCACCTAAGTAGCAGAGTTTGGCTATTCCTCACCCAGTTTTAAGCCTCCTACACAGCTGTTTCTGTTTCAATTAGACTGTGTTTCAATCTATGAATAAAATTGATGATCATTAACAGCCTGCTTGATATAATTGGTTAAGCATTCACCTGACTCCAGTGTTACAAAATCCCTGACTTTTTGCAAGTGTACAAAGTGTTCAAGTGTAAGAATTGAGGCTCGTTTGAAGCCAAAGGATAGTCGCACCAAATACTGATTTGATTCAGATTTTTCTTTTGTTCTCTCACTTTGCATTTTGCAAGTTGACAAAAATAAGTAAAATATATATTTCCGAAAGCATTCTCATTTTACAATCAGAAAAATGTGTTGGGCTGTGAATATACTCAAACAAACATGTATTCACATAATCAAATCATGTAGTGCTCATACACTGATGAGAAAAAAGTGCTATAAGTGCAAAAAAAATCCATCCATATATACAGTTATGCTCATATGTTTACATACCCTGGCAGAATTTATGATTTCTTGGCCATTTTTCAGAGAATATGAATAACACAAAAACTTTTCTTTCACTCATGGTTCATGTTTGGCTGAATCAATGTATTATCAATCAACTGTGTTTACTCTTTTAAAATCATAATGGCAACAGAAACTACCCAAATGAACCTGATCAAAAGTTTACATACCCCAGTTCTTAATACTGTGTATTGCCCCCTTTAACATCAATGATAGCTTGAAGTCTTTTGTGGTATTTGTGGATGAGGCTCTTTATCTTCTCAGATGGTAAAGCTGTGCATTCCTCTTGGCAAAAAGCCTCCAGTTCCTGTAAATTCTTGGGCTGTCTTGCATGAACTGCAGGTTTGAGATCTCCCCAGAGTGGCTCAATAGTATTGAGGTCAGGAGACTTGAGATGGCCACTCCAGAACCTTCACTTTATTCTGCTGTAGCCAACGACAGGTCGACTTGGCCTTGTGTTTTGGATCATTGTCATGTTGGAATGTCCAAGTACGTCCCATGCACAGCTTCCTGGCTGATGAATGCAAATGTTCCTCCGGTATTTTTTGATAACATACTGCATTCATCTTTCCAACAATTTTGACCAAATTTCCTGTGCCTTTGTAGCTCACACATCCCCAAAACATAAGCGATCCACCTCCGTACCTTTCATCATAGGCCATGTTGACTCTTCTCCAAATTATGGTTGTGGCCAAAAAGCTCAATTTTGGTCTCATCACTCCAAATGACTTTGTGCCAGATCATTTGAGGCTTGTCTCTGTGCTGTCTGGCGTATTGTAAGCAGGATACTTTGTGGCATTTACGTAGTAATGGCTTTCTTGTGACTCAACCATGCAGCTCATTTTTCTTCAAGTGCCTCCATATTGTGCATCTTGAAACAGCCACACCACATGTTTTCTGAGAGTCCTGTATTTCACCTGAAGTTATTTGTGGGTTTTTGTTTGCAGCCCAAACAATTTTCCTGGCAGTTGTGGCTGAAATTTTAGTTGGTCTACCTGACCATGGTTTGGTTTCAACAGAACCCCTCATTTTCCACTTCTTGATTAGAGTTTGAACACTGCTGATTGGCATTTTCGATTCATTGGATATCTTTTAGTATACCTTTCCTGTTTTATACAGTTCAACTACCTTTTCCCGCAGATCCTTTAACCATTCTTTTACTTTCCCCATGACTCAGAATCCAGAAACGTCAGTGCAGCACTGGATGAAAGATGCAAGGGTCTGTCAGGAGTCCAGAAACGCATTGACCTTTTATACACATACACTAATTACAAGCAAACTGATCACAGGTAAGGATGGTTACCTTTAATAGCCATTCAAACCCCTTTGTGTCAACTTGTGTGCATGTTATCAGGCCCAAATCACCAAGATATGTACATTTTTGATCAGGGTCATTTGGGTAGTTTCTGTTGCCATTATGATTTAAAAAGAGTAAACACAGTTGACTGATAATAAATGGCTCCAGCCAAACACTAACCATGAGTGAAAGAAATGTTTTTGTGTTATCGTTCATATTCTCAGAAAAATGGCCAAGAAATCATAAATTCTGCCAGGGTGTGTAAACTTATGAGCACAACTCTACATGTAAAGCTGTAAACATGTGCATTCATAAATTATATTATTCAATAAAGTGCCAAGTATGGTATGCAGATTGGATATTTTCAGTTTAAGTGCCAATTATTCTGTGCAAAGCATAAAAAACTTAAATAATGTTCATTCAAAATGCCAAATCTTCAAATGTGGCATAAAATTTGTAAATTATATAGACAGAGGAATCCCAATTCCAAATACTGGTGGTGACACAGGTGCTCCACACGTGCTTAATTACAGCCCAAAAGTGCTCCAAGTGATCCCTCGTCCGTGCTTCACCATATATAATATTGAATGGACGCTTACCAGATGAGGAGATCCCAAACGAGGTCTAGCCATGCATTAGTGGGTAACACCCCCCACTGTGGGTATGCGGGTAACACTCTCTTCACAAGAACCATATGTTAGATGTGTCATCAAAAAGATCACCCCATAATGCGGTCGGTTAGTTGTCATCATTTATTAATCAGGCATGTGTATAAAAAAGGAACACAATCGCTCATTGCGCAATTTCCCAGCATAAGAAGTTTTTTAAAAGAACAGAATTCTACTCACAAGTGAAATTAATTCATCAGGCATTCAGAAATGATCATCTTGGGCCCCGGCGGGCGTGCTGACATCACGCCTATGTCCTCCAACCCAACAGCATTTCTTCACACCTGCCTAAAATGTTTGCACAATTCGATATGTAAACATTACCTGTCCTGTTCAGTAGAATAATCATGGTGGCATATTTAATAAAAGGATACAAATAGATTGTCCATGTTCCTGGCAGTCTTATGTTAGTTTTAGTGGGAATTTGTGGTCAGTGGAATGGGGGCAGTGTCAGTGAATGCAAATGAGGATGTTATGCAAAAGTAATGGAGTATGGAGGATGAATGCCATTGCTGAGTGAGTGCCATCGCCATAATAATCAATGAAATTATTG